>NC_059425.1:114569408-115258158 GCF_021028975.2 Sphaerodactylus townsendi | reverse complement strand
CCAGGTAATTTCCCCTGTTTCTCAGTTGTTTCTCCAAGCACCTTCTGAGGTGATGACAGACTTTTCCTTGACTTACCCCTCCTCTCCCATCCCAGAGGTTCCACAGACTCTCTCTGGCTGATGCTGCTTAGTATCTGCATAATTCCCTTGTAGGCAGGGATTAGCTGGGACGCCTGAAGAGGTTGTGTGGCGGTTCTCACTCCCATAGTCACATTTGATTTTTGCTTTGCTTAAGAGTTGGGTTCAGGTTTCCCACACCCAACTTCGGTTACCCACAGCCACACAGCAGTTGTGCGTAATGCCTTTTAAAAAAATTAAGGAAAGCCCAAACAGGCTTGAAAGGCCACCTCAGATGGAGAAAGTGCTTCTCCCCTCCCCTCCCCTAATGTGGAGTATTCTGTGCAAACGGAGCAGCAAAACAGGAAAATAACTTTGCTTCCCATTGTTGTTTCAACATAGAAAATGACTGGAGGAAAGCAGCCGCTCTCCTCCGCCACACCTTGCAGCATTCCAAGCCCCAATAGGCTTTGTTTCATTCTTAATAGCCTGTCTCCACTGATGCTGTTTACCTGCAGAGAACCAAAAACAACCAAACGTCCAGTTTGGCTCTGAGCATCAGAATCTTGAATTACTCAACCAGGAAAAAGCTAATTTATATTTAAAATGTCCTTGGGTCATTCTCCCATTCTTTTCCATTTCACACAATGCTCAGATGAAAGAGTTAACTTTCCCCTTTCCACACACTACTGCTGAGTGTCCATGAAAAGGCTCAAAGACTGGATCTTGCTAAGAGGCACTACCTCAATATGTGAGTGGCAGTGCTCCCCAAAGAAGATAAGTAACCAAGCATTATTAGATCTCCAAAACTTTAAGCTTAGCAACTGCTTTGTCACAGCGAAAAAATATCCAGCCAGCATTCTCTGGATGAATTATTCATGAGGTACTTGGAATACCAGAACTGTACTCCTTGCCAGTTGGATGTGGCATTACATAAGACACAATGCCCAATGTTTATTGCTGTAAACAGCCATTCCCTTAGTAAGCATTTTAGAATGCTCCCCTCTTCCTCCCTATTGTAAAGAAAGTTCCAGTTGACTTGTAAAAATAAATCAGCCTTATTCAAAAGTCTTGACTAGGCTGCCTTGAAACGGTGTGACAAGTTATTCAAAGACAGGACAGTGACATCCCATCCACAGGGAACACTTGAGCATTTATTCCATAATGTTTTTTTTAATTAGGTTGGTCTTGCCAGATGTTGCACTGCAGTGACCCCTTATGGAAAAGTCGCTTGTGTCACTGCTTTGGTTCAGATTTTTACTGCAGATACTGTAGACATAGTAGCCAGGCGCACCTATGACTATTTTAATGTATCTTTGGCATGAAATAAACACTTGGTCGTGAAGGTGGAAGTTTTTTCAGAAGAGAACTATACAGAGTGACAAATAAGAGAACTGCAGCACCATGGTTGCTGGAAATGTTTTCCCTATTGAAAGGTTGCTTCTCAGGGCCACTGTAAGTAAACTATAGTCTACAGTTCTGAGGCCACTTGGTACAGGCCATTAAACACAGATTTAGAATGTGAAAAAAATCGGGGGGGGGGGCACTTCACACAGATCGCGCACCTAAAGTGCGTCTGCCCCGTGTTAGTTCCCCCAAACCAGTTTTTTTGAGAATTGTGCTATTTATGAGCCTTTTTTTATAATCGTGGGTTGCAGCCACTTGCAAGTGAATGGCCAGGTAGGAGGTGCTTTATTCGGCTGCGCTTATCCTTTTTTAAATTTTGTGACTTACATCTGCGTAGCCACAAAAGGTGCAGATGGTCATATCGTAGTATCGTGAGACGTCAGCATGATTGTGGGTGTTCATTTGTGCATGCCAGAATAGGTACGCATCGGTGGGAGGTGAATTAAAAAAAATGGATGTGCTTCTGTGCGAAGGTGTGGCAGTCACCCGGATTGTTTCTGTGGGCTCCAATCACTGCCTGCACAAATGCATGCGAACGTGAAAACAGGAAGGTGGGTTACTTTATCCCGACTGCAACTGGCTATACATTTGCTGAGCGGAAAGGGCCTGACTTGGGAGAAGCCTGAAACTGTACACAACTTTTTATCCACCAAGCCAGTCACAGTCCACAAACTTTGTTGGAGCATGACAAATCTTCAGCTCTTGCTGCCATCCTGGAATTGCATAAACATGAAGATTGTCAACATTTATAATAATACATACTAAAGGACAGTTTGATGGAAACAAAGTAGAAGGAAACAGAACAGACCTCATAATTTTCAGTAGGCAGTTTAAAGCTGAGAAGCTCATTTGTTTTGAAGCTGCTTAAACTCAAGGCTAGCTGGAAGCCCAGACTTGAATCAGTAAACCTAACCTTCCATGTGGTTGTCGCTACTTGTTGGTGGGAAACACATTCTGTAGAAGCTCCAATTGTTTTTTTCTATTATTGCAATACATATTCCACAAATATGACCTGGTGAATCCTGACACAAATCCTGATTGGAGGGGTTTTGGTGACTTTTGGGTATTTCTTAGAGCCCCATCCAAAGGTGGGGGGGGAGGTGAATCTGCTTTTGGGAGTGATACGATACTGCACTAGCAGATTCACCCTACCTATGGCACTTACCTTGCAAGAGGCGTGAGTTTGCTGGCATGCAGCAGTCACTACCCTCCCCCACCCCAAGCTGAAACATGGCTGCCACTGGCATAGGAGAAGTGGGCCAGAGGTGGGGAAGAGCCAACATTACTCAGCTCTCTCCCAGCCTTTGCCAGCATTACACCGGTGGGCCACAGTCCAGACGTAAGCCAGGCATCTCAGGGGTGGGGAGTCTGTTGCAATTTGCAAGCCTTCCCACATCACCAGGAAGCCTCTTTGGGAGTGGCGGGGTGGTGCCACATCAGCACCACAACCCACCGCCTCCAGTGTGGATGGGACTGCCCAAATCATAAAATCATAGAGTTGGAAGAGACAAGGGCTATTAAGTCCAAACCCCTCCCATGCAGGAACACACAATCAAAGCACTCCTGTCAGATGGCCATCCAGCCTCTGCTTAAAAACCTCCAAATAAGGAGACTCCAGCACCCTCCAGAGCAATGTATTTCACTGTTGAACACCCCTTGCCATCAGGAAATTCTTCCTAATGTTTAGGTAGAATTTCTTTTCTCATAGTTTGAATCCCGGCGGCTTGTCCCAGGCACCGCCATTGCAGTCACGTGGGGGGGGGGGGGGGTTGGTGCAGTTCATGCCCCGGGCGCAGTTCCCCCTCCATTTGTCACTGCCCAGAACTGGACACAGTATTTTAGGTGAGGTGCTGGAGGCTTGCAATTCAAAGGTTCACAGTCCCCACCTCTCAAAAGCCACAACAGCAAAAGCCACAACAGCAAAAGCCACAGCCAGCTATCAACCCCAGGCAAACAGACCTTTTTCACTCAGCAACCAACTAGACAAAGGAATACACAGAACAGCAGTCAGAGACCCCTCTCCATTAGGCACCACTCTGTGCAATTGGCATTTTGCCAGTCTTTTGAATTAGGGTGACTTAAAGGTAGTTCCATCTGCAAGGACTGGGTGACTTTCCAATTTGCAATTACAACATCACCAGTTGCAAGCTTTTACAATTTTTCAATCCACTGCTGCTTTCTGTTGGATTTGTTAATGCAGACTTATCTTGCCAATCAGACACACACTTTCATATGTGGATTGATGAGAATGGAAATTGCTTCATGTGCAAAGCAGGAAAACACAGTTGGACAAATAGTAAGTCATGTATATCTAATCACCCTTGTGCGAGAAATATGAGAAGTTTAAATAATGCCTTTTGGTTTGGCCAGTAAAGCAAACAACGTTCTTTTTGATATAATTTGAACAACCAGTGTGTGGGTTTTCATTGTATTTCTAATATCATCAAGCCTAAAGGGCATAGATTCCTTGCTTTTTTATTAACTGTAAAATTATTGTGCATTCTCATAACTCATACACAATCATTCCACAATGTGAATCTTGCCCTTTTTCTTCCATGCCATTTCTGTTTCCAGTTTGACTCTTGCTCTCTGCCAGGAAGGGAGTCATAAATTGTGTCCAATCAGTTTTAAAACTTTCAAGCACGCAGCCTCTGTGCCATTGCTCCAAGCTTCAATTTCCTTCTTTTGGAGAAGAAACCACAATTTGGCCTACTTTTGGCTTCTGTGGGTTTTGAGGAGTTGCTGTTATTTATAGATTAATTCCTAGATTTGGCATTATATCTGTACATGACTGATTTGCAGAACTATAAAAGCAAGATATTGTTATTCATTCTGACAGATGTCAAATAAAGAGAAACAAATTGTTACGTGAAAAGACTTGTGATGTTAAGTCTCATTTTCATCCTTCTGTTACAGTGACAATCCCAGTACCTTCTAGAACAGTGTTTCCCAACCTTTTCGAGGTCAGGGTACCCTTGACCTCACTCTTCATATCTCACAGTACCCCTGCCACCACCCTCCACCATCCCCTCCCAGGGTGAAGGGAAGCACTGGGGGTGGTGGTGGCTGCTGACCTTGTGGCAGGCCCTGCCCCATGGGCCAGCTCCATGTCCTTGCTGGTGGGAGACACCACAAAAATGAGGGGTGGGAGTAGTGTTGCCACGGTACCCCTGGGACATGCTCATAGCACCCCAGGGTACCACGGAACCTTGGTTGAGAATGGCTGTTCTAGAATAACTCAGGATGAAAAACACTGCAGATCCGTGGTTAGAAATTTTATCAGGGAAAGGGTTAACCTGCCCCGATGTCAAAGCCCACCAAATCCCCACAGCATTAAAATAAATGTCAAAGATCCAATCATATATCCCCATTATAATATGCAATTAGGGCCTGACTACATTTTTTAATTCTGATTAATTTCCAACCAAGTATATTTTTAAAATCCATTAATGGTAGAACTTTATGAGTTGATCTAAACAAAGTCCTCTGCTCTGTCTTTCTCAGAAGATTTCTTTTTAACAGGCTTTTTGTTTGTTTATTTGTTTGCTTTGTTTAGAAAATGTATACTGTCTCTCTCAATAACTTATTAAGGTGACTCACAAAGGAAAACAATACAATTATTAAAACTACATAAACTTTATCATAAAAATTAACAATTCATAAACCCACCCACAGAACATCTGGTAGCCTAAAATGTTATTCACAAAATATCTTGCAGGCTAGAAGCAAATCATAAAATCAATGTTTTAAAAATAATAATCCTTTGTTCAAAGCTTGAGTTTAAAACAGTATTTGACTTGACACCTTGAAATAATTAGGTGGGCCTTAAGGATAAGGGAATTTCAAAGGCAAAGTGCCACCACTGAAAAAGTTCTTTGGTTGTTAACCCTCTTACTTGTGTTGACGGGAGCACAGATAGCAAGGTTTAGGAAAAGGATATTGACCGGTAGTTTGAAATGCACTGAAAGAAACAGTCATTCAGGTACTCCAGCCAGGGCTATTTTGGGCCTTGAAAGTCAGAACTTTCCATTATGTCTAGATACAAATGGCCAGCCAATGCAGACCTTTCAACCCAAGGTGTGATATTATCTCTGCATCCTGTCCTTGGAAGTAGCCTGGATGCCACATTTTAAACCATCTGAAGTTTCCAGCAGATTTCAAGGGTAGCTAATTCTCGAAGGTCCATTCCAAACTCTACGGCAAAAGGGTGTGTGTGTCAGGGAATGACATCTATCTCATTGGGCTATCTCCCACCTCCCACATTATCTAATTCTTCTGAAATTTGCTTCTTCTGATTTTGCTGGTCTGCTGTACTACATATAATCTTCTGGCGGTGTGTGTGTGTGTGTGTGTGTGTGTGAGGTGCTTTTCAATTGTCCTGTTACCAGACTAACCCATTGGGGGGGGGGGGCTTTACCTCCACCCATCCTGCCAACCCTTAGGGTGTCTAGCAGTGCCCAGATCTGCCTTGCAAATAGCCACTGCATCCTTCTTTAAAAAGAACACAATACCCCTGCCTTGGGGAGCATTGACATTTCCAGCCCTGGACTATACACCATGCAAAGACAAAGGACTTGTTAATGTGTTTGCCCCAAATATTCCTGTCAATGTTGTATTAACCAAAAAAATTCTTTCTCTGACTAATCTCTCTGACAACCACCTCATTTACATTGTCATTAGTACAGTTGTAATTTAATCAGCTACTAGGATGTTGTGTGTTCTCCGGGCTTTATGGTTGTGTTCCAGAAGTATTCTCTTTTGACGTTTCACCTGCATCTGTGGCTGGCATCTGAGGTTTAGGAGACGAACTGGCTTTCTCTTTTAGAATCTGGGCTAGGGAATTCTTCTTTCCCCAAAAGTGTATTCCTCTCTTTGGCTAGAGTAGGATCCTTTTCCCAAAAAACTTTTTCCTTGCCAACACCACAATCTTATTCCTAAAGCACTGCTGAAATGCCATGTCACTCCTGGGGTTGAATGCCATTACCTGTCACCTTTTCTCCCTACTGTGACTATCAGAAGGCAAGCAGGTGACAGGATCAGAGAAAAACACACACGAGGGGCAGGCAGTTGGAAAGCCTAAATCCCACGCAGATTGTGTTACTTTTTAACCTGGATGTGATCACAGCATGGATCATCATGAGCAGATCACACTTTTCAAGAAATACCAAGAGCTGGCATATCAGTGGAAACAGATGAAATCCTGTACTGAACAGTCCTAAGCCTCCAACCATAGGTCAGTTTCCTGCAGCATTCCTAAGCTACAAGCCTCTTTTTCATGTAAAGTGCAATGCTGTTCAGAACAGAGTAACTACTCAGTCCTTGAGCAGCTTTGTCATTAACAAATACCACATTAGTCTTGTTTGGACTGAGTTTCAGTTTTTAGCTCCTATCCATCCTATCTCCTTCTCCAGGCAGTTGTTCAGAACTGAAAGAAGAATAAAGAGAAACTGACAAAAAAAAAAGTAGTATTCGTCTTTATTTTCTTTTTTAAAACTTCTCCCTTCTTTTTGAGAAAAAAATTAGTTTCTTTTTAAACTCCATAAATCTAGGTTCATAAAATCTGTCTGCATGTTACAATAAACACTTCTCTAAATGAATGGTATCTTAAAATTAAATATGGTAGAAGTTTGGTAAGTTAAGAGATGCTGATAGGACACAGAGAAGAAATCAATGCCTTTGGCACATTAGATCCAAGGTTTAAAATTATTGATTACCAATTTTTTATTTACAAGGACACCTTTCTGATCTCATAATGGACAGCCACAAAATGATTTCCCAGGTCACAGATTTGGTAGAAGCTCCACCCCCCCACCCACCCACCCACCCCCCTCTCAAATCTTTCCTCAGAGAAAGTGAAGAACAATTGTGCTCTGGAACTAAGCTACTGAAGCTTCTCCTGAATTCTTTCATAAAATGATACATCTGATACAGTTGTCATTTCAACTAATAGGATCATAGTTTTCTGAATATGATGTTACTGCTTGAAATTGCCTAATATCAGTTTCTGACTTCTCATGGTAGCAAATGCAGAATATGACATCTTTTGCTTTTTCAAGCAAAATATCCCCTTATAGACTTCACTTGAGTCACTTATTCACTGGTTTAGCTATCCCTCATGACATTTTCTAAACCATGCATTTAGATTTAAAGTCATGATTCCAGTTGCAGTCAAAACCCCTGAAAACAAATGCATGATCCAGGACTTATTCTGAAAGAGCTTTTCTCACCCCTTCGTCAAAGCTGTTTTTGCCAAAGTATGATGACAGAGAAGGGAGACAGCATACATTTCTTGTCAAGCACTGTGAAGCAAATTTTTTTTAAAAAGTTTTTTTTCAAAAAGCCTAGGAAAGGGGTAGAATGTGTCAGTAAATGTTGAGCAAAGGAGATCAAGTACAAATAAAAGCAAATCTCCACTTCTAGTACTGAACATTAATTAAGTATGATGAGAATTACATAAGTTATCAGCTTGTTTCTGGCTCTGATACCCACAAATTCTTCTCAGACCCTCTGTGAAAGAAATAGACAGTATAAATAGAAATTCATCCAAGTATAGCATATAGTTTATGTTAACATTTTTATCTCACCTTTAGTTCCAATGGGACTGTCAAAATTTGTCACAAAGAAACATTCAAACAACTCCACCATGACAGCATATGTTGTAAATTAACAGAAACATTCAACTGCTTGAAGGCTAAGGGATTTTTAAAAAAAATCAAACAATACCTGATTGTTCCTCTGAAACTAGAGAAAGAGCAATAAAAACAGTCCTCTCTAGAGAGATAATTCCACAGCGTGGGTTCTGCGAGTAAGAACCTACTTCTTGCAGAAGTACATCTAACTTAAAAGTCTAGGAATTTCCTCAGAAGGCCTGACTACACACAGTGGTTCAAATGGTACAGGCTAGATTGAGTGATACCGTCTGAAAAAGAAAAAGAGTTGGTCTTCATTCTCTGCTTTTCCCTACTGTAGGGAATCTCAAAGCTTACAATAGTCTTGCCTCCCCCTTGCAACAGGCACTTTGTGAGGGAGGTGGCATTGAGAGAGTTCTGAGAGAATTGTCAGTAGTCCAAGATAACCCAGCAGGCTGCATGTGGAGGAGTGTGGAGGAGAAGAGTGTGCAGCTCTTCACCACTATACTACACTGGCTCTCTAAAATATGGAAAATATGCAAAATATGAAGGGAAATGTACATCATTGTTAATTGTTAGTAAAAAGGTTATATTCTTTTCCTGCTCTAACTTTGGCTTGTTTTATAATTCAGCAAGAACAGGGTTGCCAGCAACCTTCAGAAAAATGAGGAGGGGCTTATGAATTTTCCCCATTGCTGGTATGGCTGCAGATAAAGCAGGATTCCATATGACAAGTTTCCTGGCAGTTTCCATGCCCTGCATTGAACCAAGTGGAAAAGTGGGATATAAATGTTTTAAGAACAGTAATAATAATCTCTGCAAGAGGCAGAGCTGGGGTCTTTCTTATTTAAAACATGGAAGACAAGAATTCAGTGAACTGGTTACACATACTGTTATCATGGTAAATTTATATCACAATATTTTATTGCTGATGTTAAAAAAAAGCCCCATGGTGGTGAGAGGAGGAAATGGTTGCCATGGGAGCAGATCAGTGGAAATGGCTAGCAATTAGACCCTCTGGAACCAACCCACTATGTTTTAATGTTTGTAGTATTTTTAACTTGTCATGAAATGACAATAAGATGCCAGACATGCACCTAAAGTATCTATTTCATTTTCTCATAGAGCAGAGAAAAATCTTTTGAAAATATCTGCTCCTTTGGACATAATCAGTGGTAGCTCCCACACAACATAAATATAACATCTTTAGGACATTATAAAATGATCCATTTTGGCATTTTGTGTTCCTACAGCTTGGGAGAACACAAGCGTTGCCAGCCAAAATAGATCTTTTTTTTCCCTGCTGCTGCATGGAGCTCTTGTCAGTTTCACAGTGGTGCCCACCATTTTGTGTGCTGCAGCAGATTCTCCGTGAAGATTCCCCACAGAGGTTTCCTCTGCTTGCAGCTCATCCGTTTGCTATTTCACTGTAAAAAGTAAATGAATAAAGATTGTTTTGTCTCATAATCCCTTTTTTTGTTTTGAGAGAGATGTCTGCGAAGCTATGGCAACACAATTAGAGAAGCTGCAATATGTGTATATTTGTGTTGCCATTGCTTCGCAGACATCCTCCTCAAAACAGAAAAGAAAAGAAAAATGGCATGTGCACAAGATTGCTAGGCAAAACAAACTTTACTCATCTACTTTTTTACAGTGAAATAGCAAACACATGAGATGCAAACAGAGGAAACTCCATGGGGCATCTTCACAGAGAATCTGATGCAGCACACAAAATGGCAGCTGCAAGTGTCAGAAATGAAAATAAGAGGTTTGGGTGGGAGAAATAAAGCATTTCCTGCCTGCTTGTGTTCACCCAGAAAGCTGAAAATGTCTTCAACCTGCATCGGGGTGGGGGTGGGGAAAGATTGCTAGTTTAGTGATTTTTGAAAAATCCAGGTTGAAAGGAATATAACAGGCTGAACTCATTTTGGGGAAGAGAGCTGTACAAAGTTCTCCCCCAAAATGCTCTTTATAATGACCTAAACACATTGTAGTTGTGCTGTGCAGAATCCACCAGTGAAAGTTTAGGATAAAGCTGCAGTTCTGTGAGACTGTGAAGCAGTTTATTTAAACAAAAACCCATGCAGAAGAAAGCCAGAACAGAGTAACCACAGGACATTAGCGGATTAGTGGCCCAAAGAATGGTAGGATAATTACTTAACCATGTAGGTTTCATTAAGAATGATATAAAATTTCATAAACAAATAAAAATTTTGAAAATACAGTTTAAAAAGACTTTTTAAACTTTGACTTACCTATTTAATCTTTGACTTACCTGTTGGATCCAATATTAGAGGACACAAAGAAATTGAAAGAATACAAATACTTATTCTCATATATGATTGTAGCTGCATGACTTACACTTGCAAAACACTGGAAAACCGACCAGATGTCCATGGTAAAAGAACGGGAGATGAAAATGACTTATTTTGCAACGATGGATAGACAAGCAAATCAAATGAAGAATAAGTTTTTTGAAGACTATGCAGAAAAATGGAAACCTTGGTTCCAATATATAACACAGAAAAAAGAGATAATAATTAACCAAATAGAATACTAATATGTTAACTTAGAACTTATGCTGACAGTTCCTCTAATATAAACTTATGAGACAAAATAACGTAATAACTTTTATAATTAAGAAATAGATATACTCATAATGGAAAACTTATTAATAACTTTCTTTCTCTTTTTACAGACGAGAATTAACACTTATTCCGATAATGAACATAATGAGACAATTAACCTACTAATTTTAGATTCTACATGTACAGTAATAAGATAAGGTTAAGATTATAATATAGACTAAATAAGATATTGGTTTGGGATACCATAATTGATTTTAAATGGGAAATCTGTAGGGGAAGTCAGGGGGGGATAGGTGCCAGGAGTAGAGGAAGAAGGGAGGGATAATATTATTATACCCTGAAGTAAGAAAATAGTTTTTAACTCTTTTGTCTTTTTTAAATTTTGTAGCAGCATAAAGTCCTTCAGCCTACAGTACCAGGGGGTAGAGGTGCAACAAAAAGCAGAGTTGTAATCAATATAAACAGTCATAGTGTTTAAGGGGTATAGAATAAGTTTATTTTTTTCTTTCTGTCTTTATTGTTGTACAACGAATTCAATGACAGTAGAAGGACTTATGACGAGCTTCTTAACAATTATATGATTTGATTGTATGTATCTTATTTTGAAAATTAATAAAAATATATTTTTTAAAAAGAATGATATAAAATACAGAGAAGGGAATAAGTCCACATATGTCTCTGATTACACTCACCCTATTAAAAACAGTTTGGTTGCTTTTAGTAGTTTAAAATTGATGTGAATGAAAGCACACACATTTCAATTTTTCAAGTATTACATCATTTTTCAATAGTACAAATTACATATGCAAAGGTAAAACTCAGAAAAACTATTTGCAAGCCCACCTAGCAGTTGCATGATACATAAACAGCCTTAGTGTCTTCAATATAGAGAGTAGCTATTTAGCTCCTCTCTACTTGTTCTTTTTAATAAGGGCTATATTACTGTACCCTCTTTACTGTTAGGGGAAAAATTATATCATAAATGCTAGGAAATTACATGTTCTGTAGATTACGAGGTGGTAATTACATCTGAAGTCACCAAAAAGACTCAGGCAATGATTAGTGGGCTGCAAACATTTTTGAATCACCAGGTTTCACTTTAGGGAGGGCCAGTTAATTATCTGACTCTTATGAGGTCCTTGGAGAACTTATAATTACCAGCACTTTAGTATAACCCTATTGAAAGGATATTTTTGTTGAGTAAGATGGGAATCCTTCAGAAACATTTGATCTTTTAATGAGTGTTTATTTAACATTTTGTGAAGCAGTTCTCACTCCGCAAGGAAGTGTAATAACCCTAGAGTTCACACGGTGCTGGATTAATGTCAAGAGCTAGCTATAAACAACAACAAAAACAAAAAAAAATGGTACCTGACAGAACAATGATAAAAAAGGACAAATGTTCATACCATAGCTATTTCTAAAGAGAATGTTTAAAGAGTGGGAGGGGCTGGGGCTTAGTGGCAGAAGGAAGCTGAAGAATCTGGATGTATGAGTTGTCATTTCATCTCTACAGATGACCCAAACTTTCAGAAAAGAAAGTAGTAGTAGTAGTAGTGGGAGATTTCAGTTATCCTGATATTTGCTGAGAGTCAAACTCTTCCATGACAATCAAGTCCAACAAATTTCTCCCTTGCCTTGTAGACAATTTCATGTTCCAGAAGATGGAAGAAGCAATTTCATGTTCCATAAGATGCAAGAAGCAACAAAGGGAATAGCTCCTAACCAATAATGATGACCTGATTAATGGAGTGGAAGTGGTAGGATCCTTAGGAGGGAGTGATCATGCTCTCCTGGAATTTGTTATACAGTGGAAAGGGGATGCTAAGCGTAGTCATACACTAGGCTTTAAGAAAGCAGATTTCAGTAAGCTTAGGGATCTACTGGGTGCGATCCAATGGTCAAAAATACTGAAAGAGAAGAGAGCGCATGATGGCTGGTTGTTTCTTAAAAGTGAGATCTTGAGAGCACAATTTCAAACAATTGCAATAAGGAGGAAATGGGAGATGTCTAAGGAAACCAGGATAGCTGTCTAAAGAACTTTCAACTGAGATAAGATTTAAAAAAGGACATGTACAAGAAATGGAAAAGGGGAGAAAGGGGAGAAATCACCAAAGAGGAATTCAAACAAATAACAAGGTGTAGGGAAAAAGTCAGAAAAGCTAAAGCTCATAATGATCTGAGGCTTGCCAGACAGGTTTAAAAAAATGCTTTTTTGGTTATGTCCGTAGCAAGAGGAAGAGAAATGATAGGATAGAGTCACTGCATGGAGAAGATGGCAAAATGCTAACAGGGGATGAAGAAAAGGCAGAATTACTCAACACCTTCTTTGCCTCAGTCTTTTCCCAAAAAGGAAAAGGGGCTCATCCAGGTGAAAATGGAACAGAAGATACAGTAGGAAAAAGTCAGCATGAGTTTCTGAAAAACAAGTCATGCCAGACTAATCTTGTCTCTCTTTTTTGATATTGCGACAAGCTTGGTAGAAGAAGGGAATGCTGTGGACGTAGCATACCTTGATTTTAGTAAAGCTTTTGACAAGGTGACCCATAATATTCTCACAAGTAAGCTAGTGAAATGTGGATTAGACAATGCTACTATTAGATGGATTTGTAATTGGCTGACTGACCGAACTCAAAGGGTGCTCATTAATGGCTCATCTTCATCCTGGAAAGAAGTGACTAGTGGGGTGCCACAAGGTTCTGTCCTGGGCCCAGTGTTATTCAATATTTTTATCAATGACTTGGATGATGGATAGAGGGCAGGCTAATCAAATTTGTAGATGACACCAAATTAGGAGGGGTAGCTAATATCCCAGATGAATTCAAAATGACCTTGACAGATCAGAGAGCTGGGCCAAAACAAACAAAATGAATTTCAACAGAGATAAATGTAAGATACTCCACTTAGGCAGAAAAAAATGAAATGCACAGATATAGAATGGGTGACACCTGGGAACTCTTTGGTGAAGAGAAGGTTAAGAGGTGACATGACAGCCATGTTTAGATATTTGAAGGGATGTCATGTGGGTGAGGGAGCAAGCTTGTTTTCTGTTGCTCCAGAGACTAGGACCAGCAGTAATGGGTTCAAGGTGGAGGAAAAGAGATTCCACCTAAACATCAAGAAAAACTTCTTGATAGTAAGGGCTGTTAGACAGTGGAAAGCACTACCTCAAAGTGTGGTGGAGTCTCCTTCTTCAGAAGTTTTTAAAGAGAGGCTGGATGACCATCTGTCAGGAGTGCTTTGATTGTGTGTTCCTGCATGGCAGGGGGTTGGACTTGATGGCCCTTGGGGTCTTTTCCAACTATGATTCTATGATTCTGAATAAGGCAAAAAAACAATGTAGTAAAGAGCATGAAAGGCACACAATAAGCAGTTTTCTTTATGTAATTACCCTCCTGGCCCATTCTATCTTACTACAATCCTGCTCTCCTTACAAAACCCCCATCGTGAATAATTCTGATCCTTGTATCTGGAAATAACGAAAAGTTAACCTATATTGGCTTTTTCTAGTGAATTTCTGCCTGCTGCATAACCATTTAAATCCCAGAAATCCCTGAATGTATTTGTATTATTAAATGTGGGAGGGGGAAGTGCGGTTAGTAGTACTCAGTATGTTTGACTAGGACCGGATCGATGCTGATTAGATTTTCCAACTACCTGTAGGAAGATGTTTTGTCCCTTTAATAAAAACTTAATAGGCTCTTATTTATCTTTATGCCATTAAAGGCTTTGATTATTTATTTCCACACATAAAGCTCTATTAGAAGAAGAAGAAAAGGAGGAGGAAGAAGAGGAATAGGAGGAGGAGGAGTTTGGATTAATGTCGAGCTTTTCTTAATAGCAAGGAGTCTCAAAATGTCTTACAAACTCCTTCCCTTCCTCTCTCCACAACAGGCACCTTGAAGAGTCCACTGCTCATGTGGAGGAGTGGGGAATTAAAGCAGGTTCTCCAGATTAGAGTCTTCCACTGTTCACTGCTATACCATTTTATTAAAGAAACAGGGCATTTTTCTTTTTTATTGTCTGTGTGTATGTTAAAAATGTTTATCAAATGTTTCCAGTATTTGGCACCTCTACTCCAAAGGGGATTAAAAGCAATCCTATCCCATTTAGCTGCTGTCATTCAAGGACAAGATATCTCTGTCTTCACACCCTATCCAGTCAGCATTTTTTTTTCATTTTCAAATTTCAAACACAGAATTTTTCAAAACTGCCATTATGTGACTCCTTTGGTTTTTGAGCAACTCTTGATTGCTTCATTGTTTTTCACATTTTTTCCATCTTTTTTGTCTCAGTAGAAATAAGGTAATAGAGACAGATGAAGAGGAAATGTTTTAGAGCATGTAAAATTTGAATCACAAAGGGATTATACTGCTTTACAAGTGAAACATATTTATTATGCTAGAATAAACATGCGCCTCTTGAAAAGCAGAAACAATCCCCTCAGTGATTGCAATTGCCAAATTAATATTGGCTGCACTCCATAGAAAGCTGAACTTACTTGGGCTGTGTTCATACTGACGGGACTTAAGCACAGAGTGAAGCATTTAAGTCCCTTCTGTTTGAATTGATTTGACTCTGGTTTTGCAGGATAGCACTCGCTGAATATTATTAAGGAGGGGCTGTGTCTCAGTGGTAGAATATCTACTTGTAATGCAGAAGGTTCCCGGTTCAATCCCTGGCTAAAAAGTAATAAGCTGTGTAATAAGACTTCTACATGGTAATAAGACTTCTACGTGGGATTCTGGAGAATTGCTGCCTGACTGAGTTGACAATACTGATTCTGATGGGACCAGTGGTCTGATTTTGTATAAGTCACGAGTTCATGACTTTGCTTAGAATCATAGTTTGCTAATGAACTTCAAAACTTTTACTGCCCTTACAGATTTCATTTATAACTTCAATAACAGGCAAAGTAAGTAGCTACGGCTATTGATCTATGTAAATTTCCTTGAAAGTAAGTTTTCCAAGTGGGACTTCAGTAGAACGGGCTTCTATGTTTCAGCTCAGGCTGTAAGGGAACTATCCAATCTGTGGAGAAATATCACCTACCATAGAATTTGGCATTGTATTCCTTAGGGATGTACTCTACACATGTTCAAGAACCTTCAACACTAGTAAAATGATGGCAAATGGAAAACTACAGGAGATGAGCTGTGCATTTCCAAAGCACAGAGTACATCATACTTAGATATGCAAACTGACCTATCCAGAGTAGAACAAAAGGTGTCCAACTGAATACTTTGCTATAATTGCTAAAAAAACCAGAGACTATTTTTTTCCTTCTTGGGCAAGAAAATCAGGACTCACATCAGAGGGGCACAGACCCCCAAAGGTACATCATTAACATTCAGGACCTGAAGACATTTGTGATGGATTCCATGATGTTGCTAAAGTGTAACTAAACAGAGCCAATCTAAATACAAAGAGTTAACTATAGAAGCATAAAAGAGAGAGAGAGAAAGAGAGAACACTTTTGATAGCTAGAGTTGTTGGTCATTTTGAACAGAGAAGACAGTTGGAGGAGAGTTTTGGAGAAGCAGAGGTTGAGTGAACAACTCTGTACTCAACAGTACAACTTTGATTTCTGAGGGGATTGTCAGACAGATGTGGCTGGTGTGATCTGTGTTCCCTTGTTGCAGTTTGACACAGGCACACATGAGGATATTGCTTGCACAGACTAAATGTACTCTTTGTAGTTATTTAGTAAACTTATATTTTGAATGCCTGAAGCCTTCTCATCATGCCTGTCTGGTTCCACTTCCAGAAATTGGGGGGTGGGGGCAGGGGATGAGCTCCCTATCCCTAAAACACTGAAGTGTGATATATCACATACATGTTGACTAGTCTGAGGAAGTGGGAGGTGCTGCAACTAGGTGGAGCCTTTAAAAAGAAAGGCAGAGAGTGTGCTAGATGTACAAATCTGTCTATCAGGAGATAGTCTTTCAGATTTCTTTGGTGGTACTAGTTACTGCTCAGAGCAATTATACAACCTGAGATTAAGGGAAAGGGGAAATGTTTCTAGGATGGCCCATGGAGTTTTTCTGAGGTCCTGAAATCTGGGGGAATGGACCTTGCTATTCTGTTCATTCACACAATCCAACATAATTAGCTCCATAAGTTTTCAAACTCATAATTTGAACCAGTTGCTGCTTTCCAAATTTCTAAACTAACAACTGGATTAAATCTAGAGTGGGGAATTTTAGCATGTAAAGATTTAGCCTGATTTTATCTATATGTCAATTTAAATTTCAACCTGCCCCAAACCCTCAGAATAAGAAGGGGTACATTTTAAATACATCAGTAAATATACAGAAATACTAACACATGTACCTTCTTTGTCACCACCATAGGAACCACACTCAGGTTAGGATGGTTAGCAGATGTGGCTTCTGCTCCAACATGCAATCAGTTTAGCTTAAAATGTCATCCCTTAACTAAAAGTTCTGATATAGAAGGAACAGATGGAAAGCAAATGTCTCATATGTAGACATTTTTTTAAAGGGACATAAAAGGATGCCTACTACACTGCTATTTTTATCTAGAGCACTGTTCGTGTTCTCATTCACTATAAAAGTTTTTTAAGTTTAGAGGGTGGTCACTTTCAGGAAATGGTAGAGAGTTGTGGGCTAGGAAAGGTCCTCTAGTGACAGCCCTAGGCTTATGGGGTAAAAATGCCTTCCTTCCTTGCTGGAGCAGTTTAACAGAGGCGATGGTTCCTTCTCCTCTTACCTTCATCAATGCTAACTAACTTTAAAAGGTCAGGTAAGCAGGGAGCAGCTGCAAAGAGAAGAGCATTGGCAGTAGTCTTCAAATGGCAGTGGACCTTTGTAGGTGTTCTACAGCATTGATCCCTATTGCCAACTTTATCTTCTCCCCCTAGTATATACTAACAGCAAGTCCCACAACCAGTTATTCCTCCATGTGCATTCTCTTATATTTAAACTGGGGTCCCTTAAGAAGGTAAATTTGTCCTCAAAGCCATTAATTGCTAATCCCTAATCTAGAGGAAAAGTCTGTACACAAGTCAGAGCTAATATTCAACACTCAATTCACAACTACTCTTTTGATCCATGGAATAACCAGGGAATGAAAGTTATTTGCTCCAACAAAAATTGCACATTGCACATTGAAGAGGCTCATGCAAATAAATATTTAAATGAATGGATTATTTCAAATTAGGGCTCAGTCCTGAACTGCATGAAGTTCTAATGAAGCTGAGAAACCCTTGCAGTATATGAAGAGAATTTCACTTTTGTGGACGAGTAACTTCAACCAGCCCCGACACAATGTCCAGTCTGTTTAACAAACATCTAGGGCAAATGTAGCCCAGTGCAAAATTTGAGGGCCCCCCCCCCCCCCCGGTATGGGCAGCCGCACTCCCCCACCATGACCAGACTTTTTTTGCACCAGGTCTTGAAGTCAGTGTATGGACCCAGGGGGAAGGAGGAGGGGTGTGTGTGGGGGGTTGATTTTCCACCCCTCACAAGACTAAATGGCCACAGCCTGGGGGCATTTGACCCCACATGTCTCCCTGGGCAGTGCGCCCCTGTATCTAGGATAATGGTAAGAAGTTCCTATTAAATCAGTTGGCATCCAAGTAGGGGCCACTTATTTGCCTTAATGCATGCATGGGAACCTTACTAAAAAGAATCTGAAATATCCCCTCAATGAACCTGCAATGCAAAACACATTGGGTTATGAAAATATTAAAATATTTGTTTCCCTCTGCACTTACTACTCATTTTAGACATTACTCACTGTTATTGTTCCTGTTTCATATTCCCTTACCTAAATTATTAGCTTTTTCAGTATAAATCAATTTACAGGACACCTTTAGGAAAAGAAAGCTTTTTTTGCTCCAGGAGTCATCAGCCTCCAGGTAATGCTTGGGGAGGTCCAGAAATACAACTGATTCTCACATTACAGTGATCAGTTCCCCTGAAGAAAATGGCAGCTTTGGAGGATGAATATGACATCACATCCCTGCTAAGCTCCCTCCCCTCAACAGGCTCCTTTCTTGAATCTCCAGAAATGTGTCAACTTGAAGTTGTCAACTTTATTTGCTTCACATGGTGATCAGTGTCACGGCCAGCCTCACTAGCTGGGCTGTCACCATCTCCAGTGAAGCTTCAAAGACGTTTACTATTTCAGCATAACTTTTTTTCTCTTTCCTTATTTTTTGCTCTCCTCTTTTGGAAAAATTTTTTACAAGACCACACTGTTTTGCAGCTTTCCTACTACACTAAACTACAGCCCATTCTGCTCTGTTAACTGGCAGCGCCGGCGCTCATTGGCTACATGCTGAGCTATGACCCGCCTCCTGGAGCAGAAGCTTCCCTGTCAGAGCAAGATCTCAGCATAACCAAACAGAAGCCTCTACAACCCTGTTGCTACCAGGCCCACATTTCAGTATGTGTCTTTGTATACCTTTGTATAACTTTGAATTATTTGTATTAGAAATATATAAATTGGATTAAAATCAGGATTTTTTTAAAAAGAGAAGCATTTACTTGCCTATAATGAACCCTATACTGAAAAAAAGTTACCCCTCCCCACTCCAAGTGCCATGCCTCAATCATAGTCATAGTAGCTAAAAAGGATATTTCTCAAAATAGCTCCAGCATAAGAGTGATGGGATAAGGGATAAACTTAGGTGGGCACAGTTGTAAGGGTTAAGTGAGTAGAGCTTGGAGCACTATCATTTTGGGAAGTCACCCAAAGCCATTGTTTGTTTTTTAACCAACACATTTTTTAAAAAATCTAAAAGCAAATTTATTCTTTCAATGGACTTTATCAGGTGACCAATTTAAAAGCCTGGATTCCCTCTACACACCCCAAAAATTCTTAGATAGGATGAGGTCCTCAATCAAGAGGGGTGATGGACCCATTGACCCCATCATGCTATAGCTCTCTGTGTGTTCCTGAATTGATCATAACAAAGAAAGCAGAAGAAAGCTCTTCTTCCCAGTATGAAACCTACTTGTAGACTAGGCCTCTGACACAAACTTTCAGGAATGAGATGTTTGCTTATTCAGTCTTAAAGGGTATGATGATGTCATTTGAAACTTATTTAATCAAGGGGATGCAGATGGAAGGTGGGTTTTGCCCCTGTTTAATCCTGGTTTCTCACTATTTTGTTCCCATTTTTATGTTTTGCATGGTATTAAAAAATAACTTAGAAAATTACATTAAATGAGAGGAAATTAAATTAGCCCAGAGGAAATCAAATTAAGCAAACGTGCTGCAATGATGTTAAAAGGCTGACTTAAACCAGGCTTGGGATGCAAAACCTCTCAGGCACCCCTGACATGAGCTGGGTATTAAGATCCATTACAATGACATCTGAAGAGGCCTCAAGATTCAAATTCAGGCCAGGTGAAAAGTGGCTTGAAGGGTCATTTCTCACATTGAGAAAAGCAGACAGTGATTGTGTACCTCACTGGTTCATTCATCCTCCCCTCTACCACATTTCTAGATAATATGGAAAAATAGAAACTTGCACATCTCAAATGAAGCATTTTCTATCTGAACATAGCCTGTCTGTATTGTATGTGGAAGCTCAAATCACTCTGGCTTAGCAAATTAGTTCAAACAACTGCATGCTGTTGGTGGCTTCCAAAATACAGAGGTTTGAGAAGCTGCTTATGTCTGCAAATACTGAATATTTTCTCCTTTTCTCCTTTAAGTTCTGTGCTATTTAGACATTTGGATCCTGCATGACTTTTTTGGACCTCCAAAGATCAATAGCTTAACTCTTCTTTGGTTTTTGACTCATTCTAATTCTTTGATCTTCTGCCTCCCTTCTTACATGGTATAATGTATATGACATTTGGGGCCTGAAATAACTGGATCTTCAGTGGGTTGTTAAACTGAATAATGAATACTTAACATATGAATGAACTGAATGAATTTCCAGAGCCAGAGTAGCCAGAGTAGGCATGAACATTCTGGCCTCTGCCTCAGCACGACCACCAGCTCACAGACACAGATTCTCTTTGCATGGAGCCAGTGTCAATGTATATGTTCCCTCCCTATGACCAACAACATTCAGAAAACACTGTCTCCAGGCCAGTCACAAGGAGGAAGCAGATTACGCGGCCTGGGACCCTCGTACCTTCGGGACCGCATTACCCCATATGCCCCCACTCGCCCTCTGCGTTTGACAGAGGCAAATTTACTGGTGGTCCCCAGCTCCTCTGTGATGCGGCTGGCCTCCACGCAGGCCAGGGCCTTTATGGCCCTGGCCCCGGCCTGGTGGAACACTCTTCCTCCAGCTGTCCGGGCCCTGCGGGATCTCAGTGAATTCTGCAGGGCCTGTAAGACTGAGTTGTTCCGCCAGGCCTTTGGAGCAACCAGCCACTGAGTATGGAGCCCCTGTTCGATTACATCAAGATTACATCCTCCTATGGAGGAGCCCGGTCACTCCCTAGGGGAGGGTTTTAAAGGAAAGGATTTACCAGGTGCCTTTTATTATGATATTACCGCTGTTTTAATGTAATTTAGCATATTTAATGTTGCAGCTTTTTTAGGTCGTTGTTGTTTTAATTGTATGGTTTGCCTTCTTATTTGTTTGTATTAATTTGTTGTACACCGCCCGGAGCCCCTTGGGGATGGGACAGTATAGAAATCGAAATAATAAATAAATAAATAAATTACAAATACTTCCTGCACATTTGCCCTGTGCAGATGACTCAGAGATCACAAGGGGATGAGGCCTGTATTTTCATGCCCAATCTCCTTCTCCACACATTCAGTCAATGCACAAAAAGTCATCTGTATCGTTAATTTGAGTGGCTGATATCTGCTGATTCCCTTGTCCAGAAAATTGTAATACTAGCAGCAAAGTGCATTGCAGGGGAGATGCAATGGGCCCTAGCAAAGGGTGGAAGAGAAAGCATCTCACCCCACAATGAGCATTACTGGGGCTGTAGGCCTCCCCCCCCCCCCCATACTCACAGCATGATGCTTACCTGGGTCTGGGTCTGCAGTCTGGGGGTGAGAGAGGTTGGAGAGGTATGGCTTGGGGTAGGTTGGAAGGTGAGGATAGGGTGAGGGTGGAAAGGAGTGGCTTGTTGTAGGAATAGCAAGGTGATGCTTGGGGTGGTGGAAAATGGAACAGAGTGTGTTGGGGTGGCGGAAGGTTTGAAAGGTAAGGCATAGGCTGCAGATGGTTGAAAGGTGTGGCTAGGAGTGGGGAGAGGGTGGCAAGGTGAGGCTTGGAGTGGGGGGAGTGTTGGAAGGTGTGGCAAGGAGTGGGGGAGGGTGGGAAATGCAATTGGGATGGTTGGGGGTTGAAGCGAGAGTCAGGAGGGCTTTGCTGAGCCAGCAGAGCAGCCATTCGGTGGGTTGGGCTGGTTGTTGGGGGTGAGAGGAGGTTGAAGGGCTTGTGTGGCCTACAGATCAGCTGGGCTGGTCAGCGGGCCAGGCTTGTTGTTGGAGGTGGGGAAGAGGTGGGAACACTGGGTGGAGGGGATAGGGTGGCTTTTAGTGGGCTCAAGGAGAAAGCGCCAGTCGCAGGTGCTGTGCAGGTAAGGTTTGGGAGGGGTCAGATGGGCCAATGGGCATGCAGGCTGCACAGGGCTTGGGAGGGTTTGCATCCTGCATCCTGCATGGTGACTGGCTAAGGGTTTTTCGTCAGACATTCAAATCCTTAGCCAATTATTTATGGTAAGATTGTCTTAATAAACCTTATTTTTTCAATATGCTCTATCTGGCCTCATGTGTATTCATCTTCTTCAGTATAAAAACCCAGTTATATCCCTTGAGCTGCAGCAGAGCAGCTTCTGGTTTTGTTATGTCGACACAGAGCAGATTATCACTAAAAAAAGACCTAGAAATTAAAATAACCGTATCAGTAGCTGTCTGTGAAGTTTGTTCATGTTGTAATGACATTAATATCTTGTTTTTTTTACTAAGTAACTTTAAAAACAAATGTATTTGATTACTACCACTGAGATTTTGATAATTTCACTGTTCAAAAGACCAGTAGTACTAACACCATTATTAAGTGAGTTTTCAGAGCTAAAAACAGCTGGAAAAAACTGCTGCTCTATAGCACACCCACATCAGATTTTTAGCAGCTGAAAGACAGAGAAAATTATTGGACAGACTGTGGTGTACAAATTCATTTCCTGGCACACTGCTTCTCTCAATGGCCTAAGTATGGTTCTAATCAGGGGAAGATCTCTCTGAACTCTACCTTTGTGATTTCGATTAAATGAAGACTTTTTAAAAATGAAAACCATGAATGCAAACAAAACAAAAATCTGTTGAATAATACACTTTTTTCTCCAAATGATTTTTCCACTTCTACTGCCAAAGCAAACACATGGTACATGTTAGGCAGTTGGGTCTACATCAATTCATCAGCTGAATGAACTGCACCAAGTCAACTGCCAAACCAGTTACACTAAATCCCACTGTTTTTAAAGCCTAACTCCAAACATCCTTTTAGCCTTGCAAATAATTTTGAGTATAGCTTAAACATGCTGTGTTTTTGAACTTACAGAGGGAATTTCTTTCTCATTCAAAATAGCTTTACAAAATATTCATTTAAAGCTTGGGTAAAAAAATGAGCTGAAGCTACTTACACTTCTTGGATTTTCAACAGTGCCAAAAATGCCCTCCGTTTTCAGCAGTTGCTTTGACCTAATTTAAATATTTGCCTCTTCTTTTACACTGCCCTCTTTCACACACTATGATGTCATCACATAGCCA
This sequence comes from Sphaerodactylus townsendi, assembly GCF_021028975.2. Lineage (NCBI taxonomy): Eukaryota > Metazoa > Chordata > Lepidosauria > Squamata > Sphaerodactylidae > Sphaerodactylus > Sphaerodactylus townsendi. Next base: position 115,234,757 of record NC_059425.1, on the reverse strand, counting down.
AATCTGATTGGCCATGAAACATTGTGACACCATCCCAATAACTGTATTGTATCTGGTGGACTGGGATCTCCCATTTTGCTAATCTGAGAAGGAGAAAGAAACAGTAGCCTGGGAAAAAAATAGGGGTGAACCAGCATGGCAAATAATTGTGCCAAATAAGATCAAAATTTACCCAGGTAATTGCTTTATGGGAGGCAAAAATCTTAATTTTTACCAGAAACTGGAGGACATTTGGTGCAGCTCTGTTTAAAACTGGAGAAGAAGTGTCATTTATCAAGATTCAGCCTTTTTGGTCTTTCTTATGGGGCAAGGTCCTGTTGGGGACAGCGACTCAGCATGCCTGGACACTGAGGGGTGCTAAATCTCTCTAAGGGTATAAGTATTATCTCTTGGGATGTCCCTGTCTTCATCTGTACCTGGGAGTTGCCATCTAATCCCTCCTCTGACTTAGTAGCCATTGCTTTTTGTGTTTCTCCACATGGACTTGCATGGAGGCAGACGCTTCTACAAATCTCTCCTATAGAAGCAAATACTCCACTCTTTGCACTCATGTGATGCCAGAAATAGCTGGCCACTTGTATCAGGAAGTATATTCTTTAGATTTCTGACTTTCAACTGTAACAAGAACATGAACAGAATCTACTTGAATAAATGTAAGTTTTACATTTTGCAATTTACTTCTTGGGAAGTCTGATTTTATTGAACTCAGCATCACGCTTTCATGACGGCAAAATTCTGCTATATTAATCAACAAACCCAGCAGGTCCAAGCTAGTTAACTTAATGGCTTTGTCACACAAAGATCCAATCGTAGAGTAATATTAATCTTACAGGTACAGATCTTGACGATCAGCTTTCACGCTGCCACCTTCTCATATATTTAGTTCTATGTCGGTGATAACATAATTAACATTAACACAGGAATACCTGAAACTGGTATATGATCTAACGAGTACATCAGACATTTATCGCAGGGCTTTCCAGTTCCACTATTAACTATTCAAAAGCCTATTTCTTTCCCACAATTTGCCAGCCAAGCTGTACATAAGCAAGTCTGATTATTGCCTGGATGGGAGATCTTCTGGGAGTTTTATGTAATCCATGTGTACTGCCCATCAGTTGAGCTCCTGTCTGCATCGATGCTCCATTTTCCTTTTCTGAAGTTAGGCAGGCTGTTAGAAGAAGGAGCATATTCTTAGTTGTGGCCATCTCACTTTCCTTAGCTGTTTGCCGGGCACTGAGTCTTAGGAGTTCTTAGGAGGCCATTTTTCCTGGCCTTTTGATTATTTTGCTTGTTAACACCTCCCCTTTAAAGAATCTGGGCATTGCTTGTATTTGACTATTGCATGTGACTAGCCTAATTATTTATTTATTTATAATTAATTAGCTGATTTTATGTCAGCTATTATTTTTAACAATAATAATAAAGCTTATTTTGAATGAAATAGTGTTTCTGGTTGAGGCAGCTGAGGATAATAGAATGGATCTAAAGGTTCCATTCCCCCAATAATGGAACATTTCTCTGGTGCAAAAAACAGACCAATGTAAGGGACCCTCTGCTGCAGAAAAGTTGTTCTGTCAGTGGAAGTTTCTTTGCTTCACAGTAATGTTAATTATTAATGGAGAACCTTTGCATCCATTCCAACGCATATGTGCCCAACCCCACAGTGACAGTTTTGTTGCTATATCTTCAATTTTCAGTTAGTTTCAAGATTTAAAAAGGAACACTCATTCAGAAAGAGGCATAATAAAGAAGTTGACTGAATTTGAAGAGGTCTCAATTGTGGATGCAATAAAAAGATTATCTATTAATGTGACCTCACAATCATTTTTTGTTCTATGTATTGTCGAAGATTTTCACGGCTGGATTCAACTGGTTCTGGTGGGAGATCCTAACGTTTTGCCTGCATCTGTGGCTGGCATCTTCAGAGGTGTATCAGAGGGAAGTCTGTTACACACTGTGTCCAGTGAGAAGAGAATGTTTAGTGGGGTATATATTGTCCATGTCCCAGGGTGAGGAACCAATCAGTAAGTGTTTGGGTGGAACTTGGGTGGAACTTGTTATGCAAAGATATGGTTGATAGTATTGTATTGCAGGTGGGGTTTATCAGTCCAGGGAGTGATTTACATTTTCATGCCCTGCAGTACCATTAGTATTGGTGAATGCAAATCCTGTGTTTGGGTGGAGTCCATTGTTCATGAACTTAGCATGCCTTTGGGATTTGCTTTTGGTATTTTGTTTAAGATATGTTCCGCAACTGCAGATTTTTCAGGATGGTTAAGGATCCTAAAAACCATCCTGAAAAATCTGCAGTTGCAGAACATGTCTTAAACAAAACTGGACGTTAACATTTTATTTGAAAACACTGAAATTCTGGACAATTCAGAAGGTTACTATGTCAGACTGCACAGGGAGGCCATTGAAATTCACAAACACCAAGACAACTTCAACAGGAAAGAAGAGATTCTGAGAATTAACAAATCAGTACGTAAATACTGACACGCTGTTCTGTCCCCCCTCCCCCATGTTGCTATAAGGCTCACCCTGCCTTCTGCAATCAAGTGCATTTAGCCCCCAAGTACAACAACTACAGAAAACATCTTCATTTCTAAAATACTATTGAGTGTTGTAAAGGACTCCTTATGTTGTATTAGCAAGGTCATCAAGAACCAGGATGTTTAGGTACTGACTGACAAAACTGATGTTGAAATCTTAAATGTTGCCATCAAGATGCCAATACTCTACAAATGGATGTATTAATGTTTGAATTGTTTTGGAGACATTCCTTCCCATACTTTTCCCTATAAAACCTTCTGCTTTTCGACAGCTCATTGATCCCCTACCATTGCTACAGGAGATGCTGTTGGCCTCAATAAAATTTTAATGAGTAATTCTCAAGCCTCTTGCCTCCCGATATTCCTTGTCCCTCCCATTGGGAGTTGGGTAAGCCTGCCTGGTGCCTCCTGCGGCAACATTAGGACAAATTTACAAGATTACTGCAATTTGACACAGAAACAAAAAGAATGTAACAAAACATCTATTAGGAAAAATGTACAAATTATTACTTCAATCTGACACACAAGTTAAAACATGCATGGCAAGATGGATGCAAAATTTTCAGGAAGAAATATGAAAAGTCCTATAGATGAAGGATATAAAATTCACAGCCAGCTAGACATTAAGAGAAAATTGGTATAAGATATTCTATCTATGATATATTACTCCAAAGTATATTGGGAAGATAGATAAGAACTGTAAAGAAAAATGTTGAAAAAGCAAAGTAGATGGTACCTTTTGTCATATGTGGTAGATGTGCAAAAAGACCAAAAAAATTGAAAAGAAATACATGCCAAAATTCAGAAAATGTTGAAAATTAGATTAACTATGAAAACTTAAAATATGCTACTGGACATTTTGGAAGAATTGTTTAGATATATTATAATAGAGAAGAAGAGCGGTTTTTTGGGTTGATATTCCCCTTTCTCTCCTGTAAGGAGACTCAAAGTTGCTTACAAGTTCCTTTTCCTTCCTCACAACAGACACCTTGTGAGGTAGGTGGGGTTGAGAAAGCTCCAAAGAACTTTGACTAGCCCAAGGTCATCCAGCAAAAATGTAGGAGTGAGGAAACTGCCATTCAGGTGGAGTGGGGAATCAAACCCAGTTCTCCAGAGTTAGAATCCACCTGCTCTTAACCACTACACCACGCTGGCTCAGAATATTATTTGCAGCAAAATAGAATGCAGAAGAGTATCCATCCCAAGAAGATTGGAAAAATAAACTAATTTAATATGCAGTGATGACAAAATTTATACACACACACACACACACACACACATATACACATACACATACACACACACACACACACACATATATGAAATGTGTTTAAAAGGAGGAAACAATCTTAATTGTCATATTAGATAAATTTAATTCAGGAATTGTAACTATTCAGGAATAATAACTATTCGGTTAATAATAACTGCCACTGCAAGTTTTTTTACCTATTTTTTTTTCACCTATTCTCTGTCATTATAATTTAAAATATTGTTTAACATCAATATTGGGTTTATTAAGTATTATATAGGTTATTTTATTATTTCAGTTAAAATCATTATGATAAAAGAATTTTAGTGCCTATTCTTTCATTACCATTTACTGTTCATAAATGTTATAATTTATAGTTCATTGCTTATTATATATGGCTTAATATGTCTAAATTCTTTTTTCTTTGTGACAGAATGTAACTGCAATTGTTTATGATTTTTGAATTTGTTTCTTTTATTCTTTCTTATTCTGTTTTTTATGTCTATTAAAAATAAAAAATAGATTATTTTAGTCACATGAAATAAAAAAGAAATCTTTAGTCCCTGAAATTTTTTCATGTGGTTATAGCTTTGTCTTTTATTTCTACAAAAGATTCTATAAAGGATTTCTAACATTTCAGATTGGTTGCCCATAGATTCAGTTCTTTTATCTTTTTACCACAACTAAGGAAAGAGCCAGGTGCAACGTAGTAAATGAAACCAGATCACTATTTATTACCACAGTTCAGCTTTGATGACTGAAAGGAAACTCTCTTTTCACCTTAACTGAGACTGACTATTGTGCTTTTATGGTCATCTAAAACATAACAATAAAACATATTTCTTTTCTTCTTTTTTTAAGATACTGTATCCCAAGGTTAATGGAACTCCCTTTCAAACTGATTAGATGTGGTTTACCCCTTCAGCAGCACTGGCGAAACCTTGAGGCCTTCCTGATCACTTCTTTTTCAGCCACCATGTGTAACTTCACCCCTTCTCTAGACTCTTCTATTGGTGACATCTCTAGCAATCGACATCAGGCACTGCCTTTATATCTCTTGATAGACAGTGTCTGAACGCATCTTGCAGCCATATCATAAATCAGTAACTTAGTTTTTGGTTGGTTTTGTTGGTTGCTGCTAACAGTAAATGTATAATACTTACTTACTTTCTGTGAAAATATCGTAGGAATATTACATCATATAAAAATATCGTAGGAATAGTATATCATATGTTTCCCACCTTTTTCAACTATCATTTCTTGTCTAAATAGTGCTTCTTCTAATGACAGCCATAGCAGTGTTTTATAACACAATCTGTGTTTATATTTTCCCATATTCTCAGCATGGCACATCTAATATAATGGTTCTTAAAATACTTATTGACTTTGTCAAGCGATAAATAGGTGTGCCATCTGAATTTCATATCATTTTCCTCAAATTCCAGCATACTTCTATTTCTCAACACAGCCCATTCTTTCAACCAAACCAAACAACAGGCAGCAAAATACAATTTCAGATGAGGTAAACCTCATCCTCCTCTTTCCTTTGCATCTTATAGAATTGTATATTTAATCTGAGGTTTTTTCCCCTGCCAGACAAAATATGATATAACTTTCTGCCCAGTGAATAGAATAGAATAGAATCTTTATTGGCCAAGTGTGATTGGACACACAAGGAATTTGTCTCCGGTGCATATGCTCTCAGTGTACATAAAAGAAAATACATTTGTCAAGAATCATAAGGTACAGCACTTAATGATTGTCATATAGGTCTAGTAAGCAATCAGGAAACAATCAATAGTAATAAAAACATAAAATGTAAAATCATAAAATAAAATGAAATGTCAGCACAGGCTATAGTCATACAGTCATAATTGGGAGGAGATGGGTAATAGGAATGATGAAAAAAGTAGTGCAGTAATTATATAATAAATATATAATAAATAGTTTGACATTATCGAGGGAATTATTTGTTTAACAGAGTGATGGCATTCGGGAAAAAACTGTTCTTATGTCTAGTTGTCTTGGTGTGCAGTGCTCTGTAGCGACGTTTAGAGGGTAAGAGTTGAAACAGTTTATGTCCAGGATGCGAGGGGTCAGTAAATATTTTCACAGCCCTTTTTTTGACCCGTGCAGTATACAGGTCCTCAATGGAAGGCAGGTTAGCAGCAATTGTTTTTTCTGTGGTGGGAGTAAAATAATTTAAACATTCAGTGGGGTTGCCAACCTCCAGTGGTACCTGGGGATATAAATATACTTTTTAATTTCTATTCTCTCTTGTTCTTATTTACTCTTTTTTTCTGTTTATATACTAGTCAATATTATTTACTGTTATACTTTGTAATAACCATTTGATTTTAAATTCAATTTTGTATAAATCTCATTAAAGTTAAAAAAGTATCATGTAGCCAATTGTTTCCTTGATTACATTAGCAACACCTTGAACAGGTGGTCCGAAGAGCGAGTCTCTGGCTATTGTAATTTAGCTGAGGCAGCAAGAATAAATCAGGGATGGGAGCACTTAGGAGCTTTTAGGAACAGCTGAAGGGAAGGAAGGTTGCAGTGTCTCAATTCAAGGGATAGTTCACATTTACAACTCTATTGACTGTAGGTCTGGCTGGGTGTGGACATCAAGGAGCAAATGAGTAGATTTATTTTCTACTGACTGTTTGCTATTTCTTAGGGTTGCTGTTAGCCCATTTTATCCTGTGCCACGCCATATATATTTGTTAGCCTTAATACATATGTCTCACATATATATTGTATTTATAAATATCCCGGCTTGGATGCGTGATCTGAGATGTAGAGTGGAAGGGGTACATAACAACACCCACCAGCATGCAGGCACCCTAGCTTGCTGGCACTGGCTGGAATCTGGACAAAGGCCAGCTGGTGGGTGCACATGCAGTCTCAACCCTAAAATCCTCAACTTGCGAGGAAACCCAAATGGTGGGATTAATTTAGCAACCACTTAACAGAACTCTACATAAAAGTAGGTACCAGTTCTGACGAACCGGTGCGAACCAGCTAAATCCTACCACTGCTTCCGCCATTGTTTGAATGGAATACTGTTTGCTAACAAAGGTATTGTTTGAAACAAAAATGACATGCTGGATAAGACATTCATCTTAATCTCAGAAGTTCTCCTTAATATTGATAGCTGAAGTTTCTTCCACATTGACAATTTTTTTACTTCATTAATTATTTGGACTTAATTATTTTGAAATAAATTACAATTCATATTTGTCAATGTAAAACCCAGATATTTCACTTTTTTCAACCTTAAATCTCACTTTTCTCATCAACTCTATTTGATCTTGTAGATCTATATTTTTTTGTTAAAACCTTGTTGTCTGTTTTTTGTATTTGGCTTTTTTCTCAATATAAACCATTGTTTCACATATTACAGTCAATCTAAGATGGGTAGAAGAGCTAACAAACACAAATTCTGAAAAAGTACTAAAGCTTAGATTTTAAGTTTTAAAATTCAAAAAGTTATATGCAGTGCAATCCCAAAAAGAGTTGTCCCCTTCTAAGTCCATTCAAATCATCCAAATTGTTGTAACAGAAACCAATGAAAGGAGTACGACTATCTATAATAAAAAGATTACAATTAATAATTTCTCAGAACAAAAGAATAATCTGCACATAACTTGATTATCCATTGAAGGCTTATCCAACAAAAGGCATTTCAGAAGGAATTTCATTAAGGAAATACACTTGATGAAGTCTGAGGAACCCAGATATTAAGAGAGCAGCATGGTAAAAGAAAAGAGCAAAAGGTGCTTAAAGAAAGTTGAAGCAATGAATTCTTCTCTGACAGTCCTTAGTTCCACACCGATACAATCCTTATAGAAAAATACCAGTGCCCCAATTTAAAAGGATCAACATTTTCAAAAGTCATACTGTTTCCAAGGCAATACCCCCTGTCGGAATGTCCTCCTTGATCTTTCAAAGAAAACCAAGGTCTCATTAATAGACTTGCCTCTGTAGTCATCTTGTCTTGGGCAGTTAAGGTTATAATTTTCCTTTCATAGCAGCAACGACAGTATTCCTAAGGAGACTGTGCCTGCAGGTGAAGAAGCAATACTTCATGTTCTCATTATAGTAATTTCTTGTAATAAAGGATCTGGTGGGAGAAGAAAGCTTGAATACTACCAAGAATATTAAAAACCACAAATGACCAAGTGGTTTCTAAATACTTTTGATGAGTTACAAGCACTAACGCTTGTTGGTTTGGCAGGTTCTATGAGATTCATATTATTGGGGGGGGGGGGGGAATTGTGTACACTTTTCCTCATAAGGATTAGGGATTTTTCTAAGACCCACAGCATTTCTTAAAGGGAAAAATAACAGAGCTTCATTGTTCAAACGTAGAGGAAATGTCCTCTCCCAATTCAATTCAGTCATGCAAAAGGCATAGTTCCCATTTAAATAAATGTGGCTGATAGTAAGGCACAGCAAGATTTGTCCCCCAAAAATCCTTTGGCTTTCAGAAAGCTGAAGGGAAAAGAGATGGATGGATTAATGTACTCATTTTTGAAACAAAATTAATGTGCAAGGAAAATATTCTAAACTGATTGAAAAATGAAAAACATTCCCTTCTGACTGGACACAGTGTGTAACAGACTTCTCTCTGTGATACACCTCTGAAGATACCAGCCACAGATGCAGGCAAAATGTTAGGAACAAGATCTACCAGGCCACGGTCACGCAGCCTGGAAAACTCACAACCACCACTGATTTAAAAATTGTTGAAAGACAGTTTCTACAGTTGATGAAATTTAGGTCTGCTCTCCTAACCCTCTCATATGGACAGCCACAGTTTCTAGTCACCCAACGCTAACATCTGCCCCCCTCAGCCATGCTTAGTAGTCACGATCACATGAAGCTTGATGCTACATACAAGATTTGTATCAGTTTTTCACACACACAAAAACCTGCATTGCTGCCCATAACACATATCCACTTTTTTCCAGACTTCAGTAACTGTTATGCTATGGCACTGACTGAAACGTCTACAGATCATTATTTTTGTTTGATGTATGTAATACTGCTCAAGGCACCAGAGAGAAGAGGAAGAACTATTCCTAAAGATTGTCTCCAGTGAACTATCAGAGAAATTTTCCAGTACTGTGGAGGGAAGGAAAAGAAAGGGAAAGACTCACTCTCGTTTATGTAGAATTTCACATATCCTCTTGTCAATATCAAAAGCACTCCAAATGGTGCTCAAGGCCAGTTAAAAATCTCTGACCAATAAACAATAGTCCATAATTAACAGCTGGTGGGGTTTCCAAGGCAAGAGATATTCAGAAATGGTTTGCCATTGCTTGCCTCTGAATCACAATCCTGGTATTCCTTGAAGGTATCCCATCTAAATACTTGCCAGGGTCAAAACTGCTTGGACTGATTCCGCATGGGCCAAAAACAGCAGTGTGAAAATGGTGTAAATGGGTTTAAAACAATGTAAAAGGGTTTATACTGTTTTCACACCGTTTTCACACCGCTGTTTTTGGCCCACGCGGAATCAGCCTTGGTTTCTGAGACCTAATGAAATCAGGTTAGCCTGGGCTATCCAGGTCAGGGCAAAAAAAACCTTGTAGGCCTCTCCATTTCTCCTGTTTTATGTCTTGCTTTCCCTTCTGTTCTGAGGAGCATGAAAGACCTTAAATATACACAGCACAATGGGAAATAAAAACAGAAGAGAATCAAAGCATTTCCAAACAACACAAAAGTGAAGTCAGTATTGAGTACAACAGTTCTTGCAGAATGAAACAGAAATGCAAAACTGAAATCTGCAACATCTGTACACAAACAAAATGTATTTCCATTATGAGTCACCCTCACAAGTATCTTTCATGCTTCTCTGAAGAATTTTGTTTAGAACAACATTTTTCAATAAAAGGAAGAATTCCATTGATTCTGACAGGAAGACAAGTGGCTGTTGGGCCAAGGACTTGCATGCCTTTAAAAATACTTTTGGAATACTTATTTTAGATAACTCTCCCTAGAAGCTAAAGTGACTAAAATGACACCATCATACTTTGGTTACATTATGAGAAGACAGGGTTCACTAGAAAAGACAATCATGCAAGTGTAACCCCTATGTCTACAACGGGATGACCCAGAAAGAGACTGAAAGCAGCAGGGTGGAGACTGAAAGCAGCAGGAGGCTGCAAAACTCATGAAGTTGGAGGAAGCAAGGCTGCCAGGCTGGGACCTTGATTGATTTTATATATATATAAGCTCTTAACACCTTGTTTAAGGTAACTGCAATGTTGTTGGGAAGGGAGTTTATTTTTGCTATATTGTAAATGTTAGAATTTATTATTTCAGGGTTTTGTGTGTGTGTAATTGGTGAGAGTTCTTTTGGGAACCTTTATCAGCTCGAATCCAGTTCACCAAGCCTCTGGAGTCTTCATGAGCCAACCACCAGCAGGAAGAAATGGACTTGGCATTATCAGACTGTAATTAGGACATGGAATGAAACTTAAACAGGACCTTGAAGTGTTATGTTAAATGTTAATGTTTGATAAGTGTTATATGTTATGGGAAAAGTAAACCATTTTGTTTTAAAATTCAGTTGTTGCAAACTCCTTCCAAGTTCTGCCCCACAGAACCCACAAGCTGAGGTTACACTGGAACAGTTGAAGGCAGCAAAAAAAGAGGAAGACCCAACATGAGATGGATTGACACAATAAAGGAAACCATGGACTTCAGTTTGCAAAACCTGAACAAGACTGTTTATGGTAGGACATCGTTGAGGTCATCAATTCATACAACCACCTAGTATGTATGTATGTGTGTGTGTTGTTGTTTATTTTGAGAAATGAAATAAAATTTAAAATATTTTGTAAAACCTAATTCATAAGGTCACTGTAAGTCAGAAACAACTTGACAACAGATAGAAACATATTTCAGTTTCAAGGACGGAGTTACCAAGGTCTTGGTCTTATCCAGAACATGTATTTACCTCCATGTATTTACCTTGGAGTTACCAAGGTCTTGGTCTTATCCAGAACATGTATTTATTGTGTACACATGCACACAGAGAGATATATACCAGCAAGCACAATTCAGAGTGTCATATTGCACAAGGGGGATATATGACAGAAAATAGAGAACCACCTCAAATAAGTCAATGATCCCACTTACATACAAGTACACAGTGATTGGTTGTATCCTACTGTCATGACCTTGGACTGTTCAATAGCGAGACTGTGTGTTCAAACAATTTCCTTAATTGAAAACAGCATCAAGGTTCAGCATTTCGACTCTATTGACAGAACTAAGAATTGAGTGGCGAGACAGCTTCCATTATACACTCATTCCATCCCCCCCCCCCCCAAACCCACATTGCTTGACACTACCCTTTGGCACTGGTTCCCAATGAGGGCAGCACCCCTCCATTCTCACTGGAAGGAGGAGGCACAGCCTTCACTAAAGCAAAACAGCTCATACTCCCCACCGCTTCGAAGTGTAAAAGCCAGCAGCTGCCTAAGAAGTTGATTAGCCTGTGCCTAAAAGTGAAACTAAGGAACAGACAAGAGATAACAGACCCAGACAGAGGATTTCCCATCCCAGCCAGGAGAAATCATAGAATCAGTCTGAAACATAGTTCATGACACCTACCACCCTGCTTCACTAAAGGTAGCATTTTCCTCTGGTAGAAGAAGTCATTCTTTAACAAAGAAGAGCCTCTTGAATCGCAGGAAGACTCTTTGAACAAGAGAAATAAGCACAGCATTATTGATTACAATCACCTCCATTAATGCTCAGCATTACTGATTACTATCATCTCCATCAATGCTCATGAGGAAGGCTAATGGGTATTGAGCAACCAGCAAACCCTGATCCTTTGTAGGCCCCATTGCCTATTGTGTGTGGCCAATGTTACCTATACTGGAACAAGAGAGGAGGAAGTTAGCATGCTGTAGAGTCTCCAGACAAACAAGTGATCTTCTGCTCATGTATACAGAAGTTTTATTCTAGCCCAAAAGTCCCAAGAGAAAAAGTAACAGAGACTGATTCAAACTAAATGGAGTATTTATTTACTGGCAAACAGAAACACAACCAGAGGTAGACCAAAATTTCTTCTAACCATTAAGAGCACAAATACCTGTATATACTCGCGTATAAGTCGACCAGCATATAAGTCGAGGCACCTAATTTTACCACAAAAAAAGGGGAAAACTTATTGACTTGCGTATAAGTTGAGGGTGGGAAATGCAGCAGCTGCTGGTAAATTTCAAAAATAAAAATAGATACTAATAAAATTACATTAATTGAGGCATCAGTAGGTTAAATGTTTTTGAATATTTATTTCAAAGGAAAACAGTAAACTAGCTCTATAAGTGGAAAAGAGGGTCAACAAAAACATTATGGTCTCAACAATAACTTTAAAAGTACAAAAACCTTAGCTCAATCAGCAACCAAGTTAAAATCCTTCAAAACTGGATTTTTGGTCAGGGGAGGAATGTTTATGTTAGCAGTACCAACATTTCAGAGTATCTTTAGGAGACCCTCCTGATGATACCACCCAGGTTTGGTGAAGTTGGGTTCAGGGGGTCCAAAGTTATGGACCCTCAAATGTGTAGCCCCCATCTCCTATTAGCTCCCATTGGAAACACTATGGAGTTCCATAACTTTGGACACCCTAACCAAACTTCACAAAACCAGGGTGGTATCAGTAGGAGACCCTTATGATGATACTACCCAGATTTGGTAAAGTTTGGTTCATGGGGACCAAAGTTATGGACCCTCAAATGTGTAGCCCTCATCTCCTATTAGCTCCCATTGGAAACAATGGGGGATGGGGCAACTACTTTGGGGGTCCATAATTTTGGACCCCCTGAACCAAACTTTACCAAACTTGGGTGGTATCATCAGGAGAGCCTCTTGAAGAATCCCTGAAATTTTGGTGCCACTAGCCTAAAAACTGCGCCCGTTGGTGGTCGACAATGTAAAAACCCTAAAATATTTTTTAAAATACACTTCACTCGCGTTTAAGTCAAGGGGGGCTTTTTCAGCACGAAAAATGTGCTGGAAAATTCGACTTATATGTGAGTATATACGGTACATCTACAAGAGTAAAACCACCCTCTCCATCCCAATAAACACATGTCCGGGCACAAAACGGAGAATGGCAAAAATGATTGAGCAGGAAGAGGCATAGATAAGCAGGGAAAGAGGTAAATACTGCCAGATTCGAGGCAGGAAGTAGCTACTAACTGCATGGAGTCAGTAAGGCAGGAGTCTGCTGAGGAGTGAAAGGATCCTGCAAAGCAACTGCAGGGGTGCCAGGTAATGGAGAAAAATGTGACACACTGTTCACAGACCTGGGCTAGTTCTTCTATGGGGGAGAATTCCATAGTTTGGCATGGGATTCAATTTCCTCAGGTTCAGGATTAGCCCAAGAAATAACATTGGAATTTGACTGGGCAGTTTGAAAGTAACTGCCATCAAAATTCAATGAGAAGAGCAGGAAATGTCACCTGACATTTCAAGGTGAGGTCACTGGTGGGTGCTGAAATTAAGGATTGAAATTAAGGTAAATTGTCCTCTTAAGAACATAAGAACATAAGAACTAGCCTGCTGGATCAGACCAGAGTCCACCTAGTACTATTACTATATAGCCCTAGAACTAATAGCCCTAGTACTATTACTATCGTTGTTGTTATCGCTGTTTTAAAGATTTTAATAACTTTTTATCTATATTTTATGTTGTACACCGCCCAGAGCCCTTCGGGGATGGGGCGGTATAAAAGCTGAAACAATAAATAAATAAATAAATAAATAAATAAATAAATAAATAAATAAATAAATAAATAAATAAATCTAGTCCAGCATTCTGCTACTCGCAGTGGCCCACCAGGTGCCTTTGGGAGCTCACATGCAGGATGTGAAAGCAATGGCCTTCTGCTGCTGCTGCTGCTCCTGAGCACCTGGTCTGCTAAGGCATTTGCAAGGAGGATCAAGATTGGTAGCCATAGATTGACTTCTCCTCCATAAATCTGTCCAAGCCCTTTTTAAAGCTATCCAGGTTAGTGGCCATCACCACCTCCTGTGGCAGCATATTCCAAACACCAATCACACGTTGCATGAAGAAGTGTTTCCTTTTATTAGTCCTAATTCTTCCCCCCAGCATTTTCAATGAATGCCCCCTGGTTCTAGTATTGTGAGAAAGAGAGAAAAATTTCTCTCTGTCAACATTTTCTACCCCATGCATAATTTTATAGACTTCAATCATATCCCCCCTCAGACGTCTCCTCTCCAAACTAAAGAGTCCCAAACGCTGCAGCCTCTCCTCATAAGGAAGGTGCTCCAATCCTTCAATCATCCTCGTTGCCCTTCTCTGCACTTTTTCTATCTCTTCGATATCCTTTTTGAGATGTGGCGACCAGAACTGAACACAGTACTCCAAGTGCGGTCGCACCACTGCTTTATATAAGGGCAAGACAATCCTTGCAGTTTTATTATCAACCCCTTTCCTAATGATCCCCAGCATAGAGTTTGCCTTTTTCACAGCTGCCATGCATTGAGTTGACATTCCTATCAACTAAGACGCCCAAATCCCTTTCCTGGTCTGTAACTGATAGCACTGACCCCTGTAGCATGTATGTGAAGTTTGGATTTTTTGCCCCTATGTGCATCACTTTACATTTTGCTACATTGAACTGCATTTGCCATTTCTGAGCCCACTCACCTAATTTATCAAGGTCCGCTTGGAGCTCTTCGCAATCCTTTGTGGTTCTCACCACCCTACATAATTTGGTATCATCCGCAAACTTGGCCACCACACTACCCACCCCTACTTCCAGGTCATTTATGAATAAGTTAAAGAGCACTGGTCCCAAAACGGATCCTTGGGGGACACCACTCCCTACATCTCTCCATTGTGAGACCTTCCCATTTATACCCACCCTTTGTTTCCTGTTCTTCAACCAGTTTTTAATCCATAGGAGGACTTCCCCTCTTATTCCTTCATTGCTGAGTTTTCTCAACAGTCTCTGGTGAGGAACTTTGTCAAAAGCCTTTTGGAAATCCAAGTAGACAATGTCCACTGGTTCCCCCTTATCCACATGTCTGTTTACACCTTCAAAGAACTCTAGTAAGTTTGTAAGACAGGACTTGCCTCTACAAAAGCCATGCTGACTCTTCCTCAGCAGGTCTTGTTTTTCTACATGTTTAATAATTTTATCTTTAATGATAGATTCTACTAATTTACTAGGAACAGATGTCAAACTGACTGGCCTGTAATTTCCTGGGTCCCCCCTAGACCCTTTCTTAAAGATTGGTGTGACATTGGCCATCTTCCAGTCTTCAGGAATGGAACCTGATTTCAGGGATAAGTTGCATATTAATGTGAGAACATCAGCAATTTCATGCTTGAGCTCTTTAAGAACTCTTGGATGAATGCAATCTGGGCCAGGGGATTTGGTAGCATTTAGTTTATCAATGGCTGCCAGATTATCTCTTGATTATCCATCTTGGGTGGATTGAACGATAGCTGGAAATTATTTATGCCCATCAACTGGAAATGGTCCCATTTTGATGAGACATCCCTTGAAGCAGAGAATATGATCATATTATGCATCCTTGGAATTGGAGGTATGTAAATGTCTCCTTCTGCCTCCATACAGGAATGTGCTCTGGACCTGGCAGGTGAGGTGTGCTCTCTGAAACATATTCCAGGATCCCCATTGCACTTAGGCTTTTAAACAACTAAGAGGAGATTGGGGATCAAATTGGGGTGTCTCAACTAAAGGGAATACAGGGTCTTATAGGCAAGAGTGCTCTTGGAAGACTGAACCAAATTCTTGGGTGGGGGGGGGAGGGGAAAAGCCTTCAAAGTAACAGAACTTCAACATGGCAATTTAATAATGATGAAGTTACAAGAACCAAGCTAGAGAACAAATCTGGTGACTAATGGGAAGTTCTTTAAGACAGCAGCAGCAACAACAACAAAACAGGAATATACAACCAGAAATAATTGGCTATAATGAAAAGTTAAGATGTTTATAGGATAGTCAAAGATGATTAGTTGTGATTTTGAAAATGATCTAGTGGTAGGAAGGCCAGAATACCATTCTTCTTTTGAATATACTATTGGAATTGACTCAGTATTCACAAGCTTCCTTAGTGAGCATTCAGAAGAGGTTTGCCTGTTTACTGACAGTTTTCCTCAGCTCATAATATTCAGAGGTGCATGCCGATTGTGTCAAGCAGACGCACATAGTTTATGGTAATCAATAAGACGTCTATAAAGAAGAAGGGGGTCAATATTAAATAGTTTGGTGCAAGTACCTACAAATGAGCTGACTTTGGGATCCTGGTCTGCTGAATACTCTCACACACACACACACACACACACACTCTTTAAAAAAAAGTTTAAGCCAAAGAATAACTTTTGAGCAGCTTCAATATAATAGAGGTTTTTAAATCACCTTATAGCCCAACCTGGGAATGGCAAGGGCTCACGCTGACATTTTTGCCCACCCTATGGCAAACTGGCACCGCTGGGGGTGAGCTAGGAGAGTTCCTGGGGCAGAGCTGACCTTGGTCAGTTTCCACTGGGCTTTTGAGCCAAGAATGCCCCTGATGCAGGAGTCTATCTGGGGGATTCTCTGATGGCCAGGCTTCTCATTTTTGCTGCCTGTATCTCCTGTGCCGTTCCCTGCCACCACTGCCCTCTGGGTTGGGCTGTTAGTGCCCAAGAAGAGAGCACTTGGAGCAGGGGGCTGTGCCATACAATGTTGTGCTGTGGTCATCCTGTTTTCAAGTTTCCCCCATAGTCAATATGGCCTTTTCCAAACCTGCTTTGATACAATCTTTTTGGGAAGAGAAGAAAAGTTGAATTTATATCCCCCCCTTTCTCTCCTGTAAGGAGACTCAAAAGGGCTTACAAACTCCTTTCCCTTCCCCCATCACAACAAACACCCTGTGAGGTAGGTAGGGCTGAGAGTGCTCAGAAGAACTGTGACTAGCCCAAAGTCACCCAGCTGGTGTGTGTTGAAGTGCACAGGCTAATCTGAATTCCCCAGATAAGCCTCCACAGCTCAAGAGGCAGAGCGGGGAATCAAACCCAGTTCCTCCAGATTAGAGTACACCTGTTCTTAACCACTATGCCACTGCACAGTGAATGTAGATTAACAGGATCATTTGAATCTTATGGCGTACATTTTCCATGTCGTGTAAAGGTCCCACCACACTGGCACCATTTGGCAGAGATGAGCTCCTTGAGATGTCATTTCCCCAGCAAAAATATTAAAAAATTCTGCCATGCCACTTTTTGGTTTTTTCTTAAAGTAATCACTATAACATTATAATGATCAATCACCATTTCTTTATTTCCATTTCAAAATTTAACAGAACCATAATAGTAGCACATACAGGAAGAAAAGAACAAAAAAGGGGCAACAGGTGTGACAGTCAAAGAACCTAGTGCAACATATTTAGGGAGAGTAACTACGGTCCCTTCTGCACATGCAGAATAATGCACTTTCAATCCACTTTCAATGTACTTTGCAGCTGTGCAGAATAGCAAAATCCACTTGCAAACAATTGTGAAAGTGGATTTTACTTATTTATGGATTTTTACCCCGTCCATCCCCAAGGGGGATGAGGGGGATAGTGCGCAGGAAGCTGAAAGGGAAAATCAAGAGAGTCAAAACTGTCCAGGATGCTTGGAGGTTATTTAAAAACACAGTAATAAAAGCTCATCTGGAATGTGTTCCACAGGTTAGAAAAGGCAGCACCCAGTCCAAAAGAAAGCCACCATGGTTAACAAGAGAGGTTGAGGAAATTATCAGAAAAAAGAAAATGTCTTTTAGAAAATGGAAGTCCAGTTTGGCTGATGAAGAATATGAGAGGGAACACAAATGGTGGCAAAAGAGAAGCAAGTTAGCTGTAAGGGAGGCAAAAAAGGATTATGAGGAACGCATGGCTGCGAACATCAAGACCAGCAACAAACAGTTCTTCAAGTACATCAAAAGCAGGAAGCCAGTAAGGGAAGCGGTAGGCCCGTTAGATGACAAAGGAACAAAGGGTGTGCTAAAAGATGGCAGGGAGATTGCAGAGAAGCTGAATGAATTCTTTGCATCTGTCTTCACCCAAGAGGAGGTGAGGAACATTCCTGCACCTGAACCAAGCTTCTTAGGAGGTGAATTACAGGAACTAGCGAAGATAGTGATAGACAAGGAAGAAGTTCTGGCAGCCATTGATAAACTAAATGTTACCAAATCCCCTGGCCCAGATTGCATTCACCCAAGAGTTCTTAAAGAGCTCAAGCATGAAATTGCTGATCTTCTCACTTTAATATGCAACTTATCCCTGAAATCAGGCTCCATCCCTGAAGACTGGAAGATGGCCAATGTCACACCAATCTTTAAGAAAGGATCTAGGGGGGACCCGGGAAATTACAGGCCAGTCAGTTTGACATCTGTTCCTGGCAAATTAGTAGAATCTATCATTAAAGATAAAATTATTAAACATGTAGAAAAGCAAGACCTGCTGAGGAAGAGTCAGCATGGCTTTTGCAGAGGCAAATCCTGTCTTACAAACTTACTAGAGTTCTTTGAGGGTGTAAACAGGCATGTGGACAGGGTTGAACCGGTGGACATAGTCTACTTGGATTTCCAAAAGGCTTTTGACAAAGTTCCTCACCAGAGACTGTTGAGAAAACTCAGCAATGAAGGAATAAGAGGGGAAGTCCTCCTATGGATTAAAAACTGGTTGAGAAACAGGAAACAAAGAGTGGGTGTAAATGGGAAGTTCTCACAATGGAGAGATGTCGGGAGTGGTGTCCCCCAAGGATCCGCTTTGGGGACCAGTGCTCTTTAACTTATTCATAAAATGACCTGGAAGTAGGTGGGTAGCTGCATGGCCAAGTTTGTAGATGATACCAAATTATGTAGGGTGGTGAGAACCACAAAGGATTGCGAAGAGCTCCAAGCGGACCTTGATAAATTAGGTGAGTGGGCTCAGAAATGGCAAATGCAGTTCAATGTAGCAAAATGTAAAGTGATGCACATAGGGGCAAAAAATCCAAACTTCACATTAATATCGCTACAGGGGTCAGTGCTATCAGTCACAGACCAGGAAAGGGATTTAGGCGCCTTTTAGTTGATAGTTCCAGCTGGGAATGTCAACTCAATGCATGGGCAGCTGTAAAAAAGGCAAACTCTCTATGCTGGGGATCATTAGGAAAGGGAAACTGAGAATAAAACTGCAAAGATTGTCATGCCCTTGCATATAAAGCAGTGGTGCTGTGACCGCGACTTGGAGTACTGTGTCCAGTTCTGGTCAGCCACATCTCAAAAAAAGGATATTGGAGGGAGATAGAAAAAGTGCAAGAGAAGGGCAACAAGGGATGATTGAGGGACTGGAGCACCTTCCCTATGAGGAGAGGCTGCAGCGCTTTGGAACTCTTTAGTTTGGAGAGGAGGCTGGCTGAGGGGGGATTAAGGCGGATTGAAGTCTACAAAATTATGCATGGGGTAGAAAATGTTGACAGAGAGAAATTTTTCTCTCTTTCTCACAATACTAGAACCAGGGGGCATTCATTGAAAATGCTGGGGGGAAGAATTAGACTAATAAAAGGAAACACTCCCCTCTTCAACGCTAAACGTGTGATTGGTGTTTGGAATATGCTGCCACAGGAGGTGGTGATGGCCACTAACCTGGATAGCTTTAAAAGGGGCTTGGACAGATTTATGGAGGAGAAGTCGATTTATGGCTACCAATCTTGATCCTCTTTGATCTGAGATTGCAAATGCCTTAACAGACCAGGTGATCGGGAGCAACAGCCGCAGAAGGCCATTGCGTTCACATCCTACATGTGAGCTCCCAAAGGCACCTGGTGGGCCACTGCGAGTAGCAGAGAGCTGGACTAGATGGACTTTGGTCTGATCCAGCTGGCTTGTTCTTATGTTCTTATGTTCTTAAGGGGCTCAGGGCGGCAGAAAGTACATTATTTGCATGTGTGGAAGAAATCTATGGCCCTTTCCGCACAGGCCACACGAGCGGGGGTGCACCAGCATAATCCATGGCGGTGCACCCCCCCCCCCCCCCCCCCCCCGGCCATTCCCGCTGGCCTAGCAACACTGAAGCATCAGCAGCTGTGGCATCTTTTACTGGCCCCACGCCAGTCTAAATGGCCTGTGTGGAACGGGCCTATGTGATTCTGTTGTGATAAAACGACATGATGCATACCTTAAAAACTAACAGGTTTGCAACATGTCCATTAGTTTACCTACCTCTGATAAAGTAATCCCTTGCTTTGGAAATTTTACATAACAGAAGAATTTTAGATAGTTGAAAGGAGTGAACTGAAAGTTGGGAATTACTTTTTGCTGCTCTGGCAAAGCTATTCCTTGTCAATTTAAAAGGTACATTTCCAGTTCAACTTGGCAGCAAAAATGAAAAAGGAAATGCCAGAAGAGCTTATCTTTACACGCTTAACCATGAACACAATACTGGTCACAGGCTCCCTGGATTCCAGCTGCGCTGTTTGGCATATCTGTAGTCAAAACATCTTCCAGAAGAACGCATTCAGGAATCTAAACTTTATCAAGCACGGTCACCCTGTACTATCAAAAGGCTTCCCTACCAGCCACAAAACTAAATGACCACACTTAATGTTTTAGGAGTCAGGCAAGGATATGTGTCATCCTTGAAAATATCACTGTTAATAGACCCATCTTAAACTCCACCCAAAAGAGTTAACATGGAGACCTAAACCCTGTGCCCGCATATTTTAGATAGATGCCAGCATATCCAAGAGATTCACCAGCACATGAAGAGATATGCCATCAACAAGCCCCAATGACACTGCATTGGTGAAACCATTGCACCTGCATAGAACTGGATGGTGTCAAATGCATCCCATGAGTGGTGTGGAACTCGGTGTCCTACACCCCTTCAGCCCTGGTTATACATCCAATGACAGCAGAATATTATACTGCCAAATACACTGTCGTAGCTCACATCAATACCTTAGGAACCCATGCAAAGGAGAGGGGGAAAACCTACCCTCCCTCCCTGCCACCCAACCCCAAACACTGCTGCAGCCACCAACCATTTAGTTCCATAGCTGCCAATTGCTATCCCTGCAAGAACATATATAAACCATAGCCAAGACACCTATAGTATCCAGTGCCCCACTTAGGATGGGGCTACAAGTTGCTGATCAGATTCTGAGCCTCCTACTTCTAAAACGCACATCTCCTCTGAGATATTTCTCTCTCATATCTGTAGGAAAAAGTATGAAGATGCAGCAGTGGCGTAGGAGGTTAAGAGCTCGTGTATCTAATCTGGAGGAACCGGGTTTGATTCCCAGCTCTGCCGCCTGAGATGTGGAGGCTTATCTGGGGAATTCAGATTAGCCTGTGCACTCCCACTCCCTTGGGCTAGTCACAGCTTCTCGGAACTCTCCCAGCCCCACCTACCTGACAGGGTGTTTGTTGTGAGGTGGGAAGGGCAAGGAGATTGTAAGCCCCTTTGAGTCTCCTACAGGAGAGAAAGGGGGGATATAAATCCAAACTCTTCTTCTTCTTTTCTTTAATGACAGGGCAATATTCAGTCTTATGGTGCTGCTTCAATAAGGTGCTCTTAGGACAGAGGTCAGTCTGTATTGAGCATTGTTTATCAGCATTGTTGGAAAACAGAGTGTGGCTCAAAAATAAGTTTATCTTGCCAAGTTGTCTTGTTGAAGAAACACTGCTGTTGAGTTGGGCAAACCGCAACTAAGTCAAATTATTCTTATCAAGCAGAAGTCCTTTTCATGCACGCACTCACGCACATACACATATATATCCTGCTCTTCTCCCTCAAACTGTCTGACAACACACAAAAGGAGCAGGAGTAGAGCCAGGTTCAAGGGGTCAATGGGCTGCTGGCTTTTCCTCTACGAAGAGTAGCAGGACTTTGTTAAGGTTTGACTTGTCTGGCTGTACGCAAATGTAATCAGCATGGTAGCAGAACCGCAGCAGCTAGGAAGTGGAACGCGCTGTCAAGTGTCAGCTGACTTATGTTGACCTTGTAGGGTTTTCAAGGCAACAGACATTCAGAGGTGGTTTGTCATTGCCTGTCTCTGTCATGATTCTGACATTCAAGTATTAACCATGACTGGTCATACATATCATTTTTATTATTTATTACATTTATATGCCACCCTTCCCCTTATGGGATCAGGTTGACTTCCACCAGATAAAGCACACTAATTTAAAAATACAATACAAAAATCTGAACCCATTAAAATCCTAGCTCTAACAGATGGTGACTCAGCTTACTCTCAGCTTACTATGGCCTGTTCTCATAGTACAACAGTCGGGGGGGGGGGGGGGGACTTAACTTCTGAGATCTAATGAGATAGGTTAGCCTGGGCCATCCAGGTCACAGCAAAAGCAGCTTAGTGGGATTATAATGGTCCACTACAGGAAGTGGCCCATCCCCTTTAGGGGCTCAGCAGAAGCCATTCCTTCCCTTGGACACCATACTTCAATGAACTATTAGAGTCATATGTTCATTGTTTCCTTTCTCGTTCCACAGCACAGGGACATAGGCAATTAATGTCTTGAATGATAAGACAGGTAGGTCATGAGTAATTCAAGAAATGAACTCCCTTAGGATATAATTATTTTGATTGCATCTTACCCAGGAATATTAGAACAACGGTGCATTACCATTCTCTGAGATTTACAGAGAAGGGTCTATTTCTATACAATATATGAAAAATGTTAATACATGCTATCAAACTACTAGATAGATCTTGAGTACTGAATAAAATATGAAGCTTCCATTGTTCAAGGACTCTATTCTAGGATTTGAAAGCTATTACTATTGTTGAGGGTTTGAGTGGAAGGAGTACCAGTTCTTGTACCATTACTTCTATTTCACACATCAACCAATGGAGTAAAAATCTTGACGGCAGAAAAGAGAAAGGAATTGGCATAATTAACAATTAAAGGAATTGGTTGAATTAACAATTCAACATTCTTAAAGATTTTTATCAACTGTGTTCAAAACTGATTCAATGCAATGGATTCACTTCCATGGAAACAATATGGAAACATTCAAATTAAGATATAGCAGTGGAAATTACACTTTGCTAGAACAGGATTCAAAAGGGCCATTCTTGCCAATAGTCAAAAGATTAGGAGACTCATCCTAGATTTAGAGTGGAAGGAGATTTGAAACTGAAAGCTCAGTGTATACAAAAACAAACAGAACATATCCTCATTTACTTCTGGACCACATAGTCAGGAATAAGAAGCTCTGGAGCCATTACTGCAGAAGAATGCTGTCACCTATAGACCAAAAAAAGTAACTGCACTGTTATTTTTAAAACCCATAAATGAAAAGTGACAAGACTGATTGGTTTTATAAGAACTTGATACAACTTCACCAAGATGATTCTTGACGGTTTAACATGCTATCACCTTTCAAGCCTTAAAAACCAGTTTTTGTTATTTTGAATGTATCACAATAATTAGGAGTTTTTCCAGTTTTCACACACAGTTTCAAATCTGAATAAGATCCTGAAGGTTTGCATGAAAATAAAAAAGCTAACTAGCAGAGCTGAGCTCCTCAAAAAAGAATAAGAGAAAAATGAAATACTCATGATAGCAAGTGCTTGGCTCATTTACTTGACTCCGCTCCTCTTGAGTGGGGCACCTGTCCACAGTATTCTGTGCAAAGTAGACTGAGGAATCTCCTGGCTGTGGTTTATAGATGTGCTGGAGGGAGGGAGAGTGGGTGAATGACTGGTCCTATTTTGTTGCACGAGTCTGAACTGGATGACATTTTAAATTCATTTCAGTTTGGCTTGATCACTTTAATATGCATTCTAATTACATTCAAGTATGAAAAAAGAGTGTAAACATTAGGTTAGCATAACAGTGTATATCAATTGTTTTAGGTACGAAGACACCAAAAAGTTTCAAAGGGTTTAGAAAAGAAACTACGACATCTTGAAGAATAAAGAGAATGTGAATGGCAAATGCAGCAGTATTGTAGCCTAAATTCTTAGCTGCTAGAGACTGTCCCAATGCACTTAAAACCCTAAACACAGTTAAACGTGAGTATTCAGCCCAGAATTACACTTGGTAACACCATCCTGTCCTTGAGGTGGATAGCACAGGCTTATCCTGAACTTGTCAGACCTCAAAAACAAAGCAAGGTTGGCTCTGGTTAGCACTTAGATGGGAGACCACCAGTGAGGTCTAGGATCACTGTTCAGAGCCAAAAAATAGTAAATAATCTCTGAATGTCCCTTGCCTTGAACACTATAGGATAGAGATAAATCAGCTATGACTCAAAGTAAAACAAACAAATAAACCTAGCTTCCTGGCTCTTTGGAGAAAGGTTCCAAAACACACACACTAACTTAGATCTGAAATGGTCACCACCACCCCCCCTTTTTGGAAGGCACTTGTGCCTGTGGGAGAGTGATTTTCAACAGATCCTCACATTTCTACTGCAAAGTCAGTCTTTGTCTTCCCAGTAGTTCACTGACCCCTGTGGTATAATTTCAGAGATGAGGGTGGCAAAAGGCTACAGTGGAAGGGGGAAGCAGGGAATAATTACAGCAACATCACTTCACACTACAGAGAATCCCTCTCATTGTATAGCAGTTTAAACAACATTTCTCATGTTTATAATATATGGCATTGAAGTTCTATAAATACTTCTAGCTGGACTTCTGATCTGGAACAGCAGTTAGTGCAACAAATCCCTGTCCTGGTTTTTCATTTGTCATTGTTTTTAACATCTTGAAAACATCATAATCACGTCACTTCATGCCTAATTATATCATAGTCAATTTCCAGTTTCAACAAGCAAAACAAGTATCATATAATCATATTATCATCTATGTATCTAATAGCTAAATATGGACCACATTTGTGGATAGCTCCATTTGCAGACTGCAGCCACCCTGACACTAGGCAGATTTTCCTACAATCTTGGAAGACCCCTTCTCCCAGGACTGCAGAAAAATCTGAAATCTTAAAAAATACCCTTGGGGTTTTAAATTCCCTCCATCATGGAGCTGGGTCCAAGATCCTCTCTAGACATGGTTGCAACATCGTCTGGAAGTAGATCTGTGTCTGGCTGAGGTGGTGCTGGTGTCCAGGAGATACTCCAGGCCTGGCACAGCTCCTAGACCCCCTCACCACTACAGCTGGGCCCAGACAAATGGAGCTTCACCTGGCTTAGGAACAGGGGGGTGGGGGGGATGGGATTCTCCCATGAGTCTGGCAGATCCCCACCAGCAAGAGATAAGGAGAACAGAGAAAGAGAGATGGGCGTTATTGACAAGAAATGGAGAGGAAAGAAAGAAGGGAATAAGGGAGAAAAGCAGGAGAAAAGATAACCAAAAAAGGAAAACGGAGATTGATGGAGAAAGGGTGGAGCACAAAAGATGTGTAGATTTACAGGCAAGAAGAGTGGGAGAAAGAGTAGAGAAAGGGAAGTGGAGAACGAGCGGGAAAAGGACTGACAGATGTGGAAGAGATGAGAAAGAAGGGGAACATTGTTAGAGACAGGGAAAAGGGAAGGAAGCAAGGGGGAATCGGATGTACCTTCCCCACTAGATTTTTGCTGGGTTCCACTTCTATATTCTAATAGCAAGGTTGGCAAAAACCTCAATCTGGAGAGTGGACCCATGAAGGGCCAAGTCAGATCTTTCGTCAAACCTGAAAAGCACCTCAGGATTGCAGAAAAATCTGAAATCTTTTTTAAAAATTACATGGGGGTTATAAAGGATCAAAATGATAAAAGGCGCAGTTGTAGCTTTTAAAAAGGATATCCTTGATAGCCCAGGGCTGTTCTGCCAGACATACAGTTGAGGCAACTACCATAGTCCATCTAGACTGCCCGCCCCTTTCTCTTCCTTCCCCTTTTCCCCCTTTGCTTTCTCCCCCTGCTTCATTTGCCTTCTTCCCTCCCCCTTCCCTTTTTGTCTCATGTAGCTCATTCTCTTGGTGGGGTCTAATGAACTGAATGTCATCTGTAGATTCAATTATTGCAATAATTTTAATTAATTATTATTGAGTTTTTAACTGTGGCATTGAAATTGTTTTAATTCTTGTTAGTAATGTTGGAAACTGTTCCCAGCCTATATAGGGAGAGGCAACATATAAAACTAATAAATCATATCTTTGCTAGGTTAGCAAAAGGCAGGGGAGGGACAGCGCCTTTTTCAGGACTGTTTTAGTCTTGGAGAGAGATTTATTGAGGTGACTTGATAACACACAACTTGTGTGACTCGCCTAGATCTGGTGGCTTGCTCGGTGGCAGCCACTCTACAAAATCCAGTATTGCGTAGTAGTTAGTTTTAGATTAGGAACTCAGTGGATCTCCTGGGAACTCAGTGGATCTTGGGCCAAACTTATCTCACATAGGCAGGAGCAAGATTGATCATGAAGAGAATCTGGATGTATTTTGGTGGCCTGATGGCCTCCCCCTACCCAGGACCTGCACAAATGGGAAAGACTGTGTTCTGCCAGCTGGGGAAATAGAGCCCAGCCTGCTAGAGTCCTGGTGGCACCTGACTCTGTGCATACATAGGAGACAGAGGCAGCTGGTCCTGCTAAGGCCTATTCAAAGCAAAGAGATAATTGCATCTGGCCCTGTAAGCCCCATGAAAGGCAAGGCAGATAGTGTCTTCTGGCCAAACCAAGCTCTGCACAAGGCAAGATGGATTACATCACTTGGCCCTGACAAGCCCCTGCAAGGTAAGGCAAGGCAAACAGCAGCTCCCAGCCCAACCAAGTCCTACACGAAGTGAGACAGACAGTAGTGCCTGGTCAAGCCCCACAGAAGGCAGAAGGTGGTGCCATGCTGGCAGGGGCTGATGGGAATTGTAGTCCATAACATCTGGAGTGCCAAAGGTTCGCCACCATGGGCCTAGCTGATCCCCACATGAAGTGAGGTGAGGCAAGACAGAGCCTGCCTGACATGAAAACAGCAGCACCTCCTAGGCAACTGGTTAGGCAGACTGCCTTTAACTCCTTCCTTCCATTCTCCCCTTTAGGAGGGAAGGGCAGGGTTGGACAGACAGACTGTTCCCAGGGGCGTACCTAGGCAAACTGACGCCCGGGGAAAAAACCGGAGTTTGGCGCGCCCCCCCGCTCCCGCCCGGCGTATGGGCGGCCACCCTCCCCCACCATGACCAAACAATGATTTTTTGTACCAGCTCACAAAACACCTCCCACTCCCAGAAAAACATACATGGCTCTCTCCCCACCAACTCTTTTCCTAATTTCCTAATCACAACAACCCTATGAGGTAGGTTGTTAGCCTGAGAAACAACTCCAAGCCAGTGCAAGTGGGTATTAAGCATGTAAATCTCTCAACAAATCACCCCCCAGCAAAAACATTTTACCAAAACAAATGTCAGCATCATCTCCTCACAAAACACCTCTCCAGTGGATATTCACTCCCCAAACAGCATCACTTTCAATGGTGTTTAAACTAGGGAGCTCAGATTCTTCTTTTAAATCTACCTTAAAGGGAGAATCTGGGGTCCCCGGTTAAAACAAAATTGAAAGTGATGCTGTTTGGGGGTGGATTCTCCCCAGCCCTGAAATAGCATCACTTTTTGAGGGTTGGAGATTCAGATGAAACAAATAGCAGATTTGGCTGGAATTTGGCAAATTCTAGTACATTCGACAAAAAAATTGTCCGATTCTGCCCAAAATAATGGAACAAATGGGAATGCAAGGTATTTGCCAGGGAGGGGGGTATTTTTGGTGTTTTTTCAGCTCAGTAGGAAGCCTTGATTTTTAAAGCTAGCTGGCACCATGATTCTCTCAGGGGCATCATCCAGGAGACTGCCCCTGATGAATACCTGTTCCTGAGTTTGGTGGATGTTTGGTTCAGGGGCAGCAGTGCCATGGATGCCCAAATGGAATGCCCCCATCCCCATTGTTTCTCAATGTGGGGAGCTAACCTGGAGATGGGCTACTCCATTTGAGGGACCCTCATAACTTTGGTCCCCCCCCTGAACATAACTTCCCCAAACTTGGGTGGCATCATAAGAATAGATAACAGATGATACTCTGAAATTTTGGTGTCACTCAGCTTTAAAAAAAATACATCTCCTTTCCCCAGGGCACCCTTAAAGAAATTTCTGCTCCAAGATTCTTTGTTTTGCAGTGACTTTGCTCCATTGTGAAGCTAATGGGGAATTTCTGAGGCAGGCTGCATGACATTTTTTTGAAGATAGAGGGCGCTGGTGATTCTTCTTCAAGGTGGCTCCAAGATGTGGCCTTGAGTAATAGCATCCAAGCTTGGTGAGCTTTGCTTCTGGAGTGGGGGAGAGGAGTTGAGAGAGTCTCTGAGAGAACTCCAGCCCACAGGCTATCATGTGCAGGAGTGGGGGAAACAAAATCAAGCCTTTTGGGGGCCCATAAAATTGGAACCCCCCCAGGAAGCAAAGGTCTCCAAGCCTGGATGCTATTACCAGGAGGTTCTCCTGGAGCCAAACCCTGAAAGTCTGGTGCCTCTATCTTCTCAAAAAAAATGTGCAGCCTGCTTCCACACACTCACAGAAATTCCCCATTGGCTACAATGGAGCATAAAGTCAACTGGGCAAAACAAAGAATCTTGGGGAAATTCTCTTGGGGTGTGCCTGGAAGGGGTGTATTTTTAAAGCTAGTGACACCAAATTTTCAGGGTATCATCTGGTAACTATTCTTATGATGCCACCCAGGTTTGGTGAAGTTATGTTCAGGGGTACCAAAGCTATGGTCCCTCAAATGGGTAGCCCCCATCTCAGGTTAGCTCCCATTGAAAACAATGGGGATAGGGGCACCCCTTTTGGGGGTCCATAACTTTGCTTCCCCTGAACCAAACATCACCAGATTTGGGTGGTATCAACAGGGCAGTCTCTGGATGGTACCCGGAACTGTTGGTGCCGCTAGCCTTAAAAATGCACCCCCTGCAGGCCAGAACGTGAAAAAACACTTAAAAATTTAAAAACACACAAACGACCCTGAAATGTTGGCGCCCCCCACGTGACTAAATGGGGGGCGCCCGGGGACATAGGGTACCCCACGTCCCTAGGCAGGAATGCCACTGACTGTTCCTCTCCCCTTCCTCCTTTGGAGTTGGAAAAAGGAGACAGGAGGGGCCCTTTCCCAGTTTTTCACTCCCAGTCCACCACTGCTCAGCATTGTCCTGGAAATAAAACAGTGCAAAGGAGAACAAAGTAAGGTGCTTTGAGTCCCAATTGTTGAGCAAAGTGGCTATAAATGCAGTAAATAAATGACATAGCTGAAGATTGAAGGAAAGATAAACTTTTGTAGAAAGCAGAAAAGGAAGTTGAGAAGTTTGAGGATGTGGCTGTTGTCAGGTGGAAGAAGAAATACTGTGTGGGTGTTGACAAAGAGGAAAATTGGTGTCCTCCACAAGTCCTTGAAGGCTCCCCACCATGCAACTGGGCACTGTATTGCACTCTGGCCTACTATGACATCACTTCTGGGTACTCACCCAGAAGTGCTGTCATGGTATGTGCAACGTTGTTTCCATCACTGTCCCCCCCCTCTAAATATTCCCATCAACAGATGTCTCCCAGCTGACATCTTACTCAAAATACTAGACACTGTATTCAGCAGTGGTTTGCCATTCCCTCCCTGTGTGAATTCTCACCCAAATACTAAGCAGCTGACCTTGCTTAGCTTCTAAGATCTGACAAGATTAGACTAGCCTGGGCTATCCAGGTCAGGGCCAATTATTATAGGTCATCAGCTCAGCTACATATCTCATTAGAAAAAATGTGCAGTTCTTAAAATGTTTAGAATTATTCACCTTTGGAGTTGGACATAGAAGAGGTCTGTTTAACAATTCATCTCAATTTTTAAAAAATGAAATAAAACATGCTATGCTATGCTTTATTTATTCAAATAATTATATGCCACCTTGCTGGTGATCACAGTGCCTCTTGACAGCTCACAAAAACACCTGACTGCAGACAACAAACAATGAAAAATACAATTAAGAAGAACAGCCAGACTGTGGTGTCTCCTGTTTGCGGGAACCTATGGCTAGCCTCTCCTGGGGTCAGAGTCTCTAGTTCCCCACTGTTCCCTAAGGCTTCAGAAGTGAATGAGGAGGATGGTCTGGGTAGTTCCCCAGTTATACAGGAATTCCAAGCCAACACCTTCCTCCTCAACCTCCATCCCTCCCCTCCTATATTTTTCTGGGGCTCACCCTCCATGTCCGAGTAGTTGCCGAGGCCTGCAGCTGCCTCCCCGGCTCAAACACCATGCCCTGCCAGTTACATTCATTACTCTGCAGCTCCTTCTCCTTGTGGGTAAGCCTGGTCACCCTTGATGCAGAGGAGCTGGGAAAGGTGGGGTGGAGCTGATCTTGGGAGCTGCAAGGTGCTTGGTGCCACCTCCATAAGGTGTATGTGCTCCCAGGTTTCCTCCAAGAGCCGTGGGGCACTTAGCATTGGTTTTATTAGTGTGAGTGACCCTAGGCTGCCTATGAGAGCTGTGGGGTGATCAGTGCCAGCTCTGTGAGGCGTGGGAGCTCCCAGGCTGATTCTAAGAACTGTGGGGCACTTGGTGCCATCTCTGTGAGGCCTGAGGGCTCCTGGGCTGTCTCCAGGAGCTGAGGACACATTTATCCTCTCTTTCCACACGGAACATTGGTTCTGCCATTTCATTTTAGCGCAAAGGAAAGGGAGGGGATGCCAGTTCTTGCTATAACTCTTAGAATACTTTTTTTTCAGGCAAATAAATACATAGAAGCCTGCATATGTTAACATTTCTTAGAATAAAAACAGACCTGACAGGGAAGATCCATGATTAAGATTCTCCAGAATTTTTCAAAAGCTAATTAGTAGCCTCAGGCACCTGCTTTGAAGACGGGGAAGGGTCACTGGGTAAGTTGGTGCTTAATCCTCTGGGCCCTTTCCTCTAATTCTTCCACGATTTAAATCATCCCTCCAAAGCTTGTGCCTCAATTTTCCTTTATGCAAAACAAGCTATAGCTTTACAGTTGTGGAGAAGAGGCATTTTAAATCTTTCAGTTAAGACCGGTTTGGGTCCTTAGTGGTTTTTGAAGTCTTGGAATCTACATGGAAAGACAAGCTTCTTTTAATTAATTAAACAATTTCTTTATACCCAGTAGGTTATGGGTCAGGTTGATGAATATGCTTTGTATGCATAAGGTCCTTGATTTAAATTGTCTCCCCGCAGGTAATCTCCATGTAAAATCTTATTGAAAGAATTTGCATTGGCACTTAAGGTAATATTCCATACCAAATAATCTTCCATTTAAAATAGTTACTTAGCTGTAATAGTGGAAGATCTCCAGCCCCCACGCGAAGGTTGGCAACCCTAGTAAGAGCTGGTCATCACCTAGAATAACAACGGATCTCTAAATGAGAGAGATCAGTTCCCCTGCAAAACTGGCTGCTTTGGAGGGTGGCCTGGCTCTGTAGCATTTATACCCTGTTGCCTCCCCCATTGAACCTCTCCTCCCAAGGCTCCACCCCAATATCTCCAGGAATTTCCCAACCTAGAGATGGTAACCCTAAGAGGCAACTAATCTCTGTAGCTGGGAGATCCGTTAGGATTGCAGGAGATCATCAGGCCCCACCTGGAGATTGACAACCCCCTAAAAATAGAGAAGCAATACAGGAGGAGTAATTATGGGACTTTCAGAAAAGGGAAAGATGAAATGGGGGGAGGCTGGAAATGAGATGCCTCCTACAAATCCTTGCGGGTTCCCACTTGTATAATACGGAAGTCAGTCCCATAGATATCAAGAGAGCCTAACACTACATCATGGCTGCAATCACACAGAGCTGCATGGCCAACCAAGGAAAGCTAAATATTCACAATTATACAGGATACAGAGAAATGTTGTCATGTCACAGCATGCAATGTAAATTTCATCTGAACTGTACTCAATAATTTTCTCCATCATGCATCAAACAGGGATTTCTGTATATATCAGTGAATGTCATTTTAGGATGGGATACCTTAGTAAATGAAAAGTATGAAAACTCTGGTTCATTGTTCCCTTCCAGCAGTTATTGCACAAACTTGTGGTATTGCACTGACATTAAGCCCAAAAAGTGGTGTGATCTGGGTGCTGATTCTTCATGCAAGTGTCCTGGAAAAACATTTTAATAAGTAACAATAAGGTCTTTTTTAGAATCCTAACTAGGCAGGTACAGCATTTGTTATCACTTAATTAACTTTTGTTGGCCCCATGAAAAATTGTGAACAATAAACTCACCACTGCCAATGTCTGGGAAGCATTAAGCAGCAGTAGTTACATTTCATAATGCTCTGGCCAGTTTTACTTAGAATAAAAGTATACAGCTGGACCACAAAAATTAGCTTTGTCCTCATAAAATCTTAACAAAAATGTTGATGGGAAATATGTGACTAAAAACATTTTACATAGGAATGGTTTTAGTTTAGCTCCTCAACACAGGCAGCCTTTGTGGAAGCACTTGAGAGTTATATAGTGATTCAGCAGCAAATGATCCAAAAGCACATGCCAAACATGAATTGCTTCTGTGTCAGATTGACACTAGCCTGCCTGCCACAAAGAACAGGAATAGGCAATATTATAGAAATAATGATATACATCTCTGAAGACAAAAGAATTTAAGCTTGGGCAAAGCTCCTAGGAAAGTCTACAGTGCAGGCAGTGTTATGCAGTAGTTAGAGCATCAAACTAGGATGTAGGTGACCCAGGTTTGAGCCATTCTGCCATAGAAGCTTTCTGGGTGATCCCCACCCCATGCTTTTTGGTGACCCAGGTTTATTACTTCCAGAAGGGACCTTCAGATCTAGAATTACAAGTGATCTCTAGATGTCAGGAATGAGTTCCCCATGAGCAAACGGTGTTCTTGAGAGTGACCTCTGTGGCATTATACTCCACTGAGGTCGCTCTCCTCAAACCCTACTGTTTCTAGGTTCTGTTCCCAAATCTTCAGGAAATTTCCCAACAAAGAGTTGGCAATCCTACCTGGGCCAGTCACACACTCTCCGCCTAATGCACTTGTTCCAAGGAAAAAATGGAGAAGGTAACAATGTTGTAAGTTGTGGTGGGGTCCTAGTACGGAGAAAAGTGGAACATAAAGGAAGTAAATAAAATGTTACAATCAACAAAATATGTCATGGACGTATTCAAATCCACCCTGGATTTCCCTCCCACATAAAGATCAGACGTGAAACAAATTCCTACAACTAAAGCTTTTTTAAAGGGATGAGAGCAAGCTGCAGCTTCAAAGCTTTACCTTTGCCCAACATTCAAAAGGGCTCATGCTAATGTGATGTATAAAGCAGGAACAGACAATATGCACCACAAGAAGCTATCATAGTACTTTGTCATGTCCCACAAAAAAAGGTCAATTTTAATATTTTTAAAAGTAAAATGTTACTTTTCTTGTCATAAAGACAAGGCTAATAATTAAATTCCAGATGGGCAGCCCCATCCAAACTCAGCAGCAGTAGGCCACAGCATCAGTACAGGGCCGCCCTGCTACTCCCATGGAGGCTTCCTTGGAGGCGTGGGGAGTCTTGAACAGTAAAAAAAAGCCTCCCTGCCAGCAAGAAGCCCCTATTGGACTGAATGGACTTACACAGCCTTTTTGGATGTCCGAGGCTCAGGACGCCAAAGTATAGCTGGCAAAGGCTGAGAGAGAGCTGACTAATGTTGGCTCCTGCCCTGGCCATGCCCCTGGCCTGCACCTGCTATGGGGCAAACTCCTTCTGAAAGTCTTGAAAACCCTATGTGGTCATCCTAAGTTAACTGCATATTGACTGCACTTTGCACCACCATACACACTCACAATTTCTAAATAAGTGTGACTACCAGCTTTACTGAATGTCACTTCTTTCTCCTGGACTTCAGCCAATGTTAGCACTTCTTTGTGATATTTTTCTCAGTTTAAGGCAGAATCACATAAATGTTTACTTCTTTAATTGATATGTCAGTTATTCAATGTCGTTGGTGCCCACCAAAAAAATAAATGAGTCCTGCATTTTAAAATGGCATCATAACCAGGTAGGGTTGCTAACTCTCCCCTGGCCACTGAAAGAGGAAAGAAGGCAGAGTTGCCAGATCCAGGTTGGGAAATTCTTGGAAATTTGGGGATGAAGCCTAGGGAGGACAGGAA
Organism: Sphaerodactylus townsendi; assembly: GCF_021028975.2. Lineage (NCBI taxonomy): Eukaryota > Metazoa > Chordata > Lepidosauria > Squamata > Sphaerodactylidae > Sphaerodactylus > Sphaerodactylus townsendi. The sequence continues at coordinate 115,200,802 of NC_059425.1, read as the reverse complement.
CCTCACTGGGGTACGATACATAGAGTTCACTTTCCAAAGCATCCATTTTCTCCAGGGGAACTGATCTCTGTAGTCTTGACATGACCTATAGTTCTGGGGATCCCTGGGTCCCCCTGGAAGCTAGCATTCACGCCTACAACCAGGAAACATAGGGCCACTACCAATTTTACCATCTTGGCTAATCCTCTTGTAAGTATATCAACAGCCCTTTGTCAGTTTACATCAGACTGACTAACATTCTGATTTCATTCCATTCAAAATACACAACACACATACACTTTGAATTTTTATAATACAATGTATTGTCGAAGGCTTTCACAGCTAGATTCAACTGGTTGTTGTGGGCTTTCCGGGCAGTGTGGCAGTGGTCTGGTAGATTTTGTTCCTAACGTTTCGCCTGCATCTGTGGCTGGCATCTTCAGAGGTGTATCACAGAGGGAAGTCTGTTACATACACAGACTTCATTGGCTTAATTAAAAATTCTTCATAATAGAGGTAACATCTCTGGCAGCTGATAGCTTTTCATTTGAAGACCTCTATTAATGCTGTGTCTGCACTGGTTTCTGTCCATGTTGCTCAAGGCTACGTCAAAGAAACTGAAATAATCATCCCAGATCCTCCTCCATCCTCATACTCATTAATAAGGTGGAAGTTTTCCATGAAGTCACAGCTGATTTATGGTGACCCTGCAGGGTTTCCAAAACAAGAAACAAGCAGATGTGGTTTGCCATTGCCTGCCACTGCATGAACTGAGCGAGTTCTGAGAGTAGTGTGACAAGCCCAAAATCACCCAGCAGGCTTCATGTGGAGGAGTGAGGAATTAAACCCAATTCTCTAGATTAGAATCCACCATTCTGGAGGCTACACATACATATACACATTAATTTGTTTTTGCCTCCACTCTAGGAAACTGGTTAACAAGCAACAATGCAGCAAGGGGAAGGCAGGGCAAAATGCAGGCTGGCCTCTTTTCCATAATCAAGCCCTCAGGTTCTCCTCCTCCTCTGGGCTCATTACAGCATTCCTGATCATACCATATGTGATGCTCTTGCTGTGAGTTTGTCCTTATGAATTATCACAACTTAACTCCAAATGAAATGTATAAGTTCATTCAGTTCCCAGACCACACTACTAATATATGGAAATTGACCAATAATACATTTATAACCCCACTAGCCATAATGCTGTGATGATGTACAATCTGCCACTTAGAGAAATAACAGCTGTTTTGGGTTTGCCTACATGTCACCAAATCATGTGAGATAAAAACTCATAAAGCATACTGGGATAAAGTATGGTTCAGATATAAAACATTCATGGGGATTTAGGAGATCTTCAACAACTGCAGTTACATCCTAAGCAAAGTTACACCCTTTTAAGTCAATTGACTTTAATGGGCTTAGAAAGACATAGTTCTATACAGTTAATCTACAGCTGATACTGAGACCTAACTTGATATTTGTGTTCCCAAAATATATATTCTGAACTCATGACTTAAGTTGGATGTCACCTATCCCTATTTTCAGTGATCAATGATAATCAAAAGAAAAATGTTTCCACATGATTGAAGTAGATGCAAGTAAATCATTTTAGAATGTGGTAGGATACCAAAAAGAAGTAAATCATTGTAAAATGTGATAGGATACTAAAAAGAAGTAAATAAACAATACAATAAAATTGGGCTTGAATAATTTCAAATTTGAAGAGGGGTTACACTATGTAAGGCAGGATGGTTGCTAACTAATTAGCAAGTTTAATAACTATTATCTAAAGTAATCTGTATTGTTGAATAAAATCAGAATAACAGATGCTCTTACTTGTGTGTGTTCGTCAGGTAGTACATCAGATTTCCAGAAAGGAACTAGGCTGTTGCGTTGTTCCTTTAACCAAAAAGGAACCAGGCTGCTGGAGCTCAACATTAAAAAGATGGCAGAACAGCTTTTAAACTGATCCCTGGGGAAAAGCTGACAGGAGCTGAGGTGACTTTGGTTTGGAATACAGTATCTATGGGGATGCAAACAGAGAGGGAGGTTTTTTTCTAAATCAACCACATACAAGCGTGGAATATAGCAATGTGTCTACAAAGGGCTAGAGGGCAAAGCACATAAATCCCAAGTTAGGGACAGAGATAGAGTACACAAGTGTTTCTATGCTAATAATAGAAGCCTTCAACCTAAAATGGGTGAGCTGGAGTACAGGGTTTTGAAGGAGGGAATTGATATAGTGGGTATCACAGAGACATGGTGGAATGAGGAGAACCAGTGGAATGCTGTTATCCCAGGTCACAGGCTCTACAGGAAGGATAGGATAGGGCGTATCGGGGGGGGGGGGGGTTGTCCTCTACGTCAAAGAGAGCATAGTGTCACATAAAATAGACAATGTGAGGAGAGCTGTTTCCCCTACAGAAGCACTGTGGATATCAATACCAGGTGTGAAGGATAGTCTAATATTAGGAATATATTATTGTCCTCCAGACCAAAGCGCAGAAGAGGATTCTGAGATGGAAAAAGAAATTAGAGAGGCCAACAAAGGCAAAAACGTAGTGATAATTGGTGATGACAACTATCCCCACATGGAAAAATGCATGTTCAGATCATAGTAAGGAGAGAGCATTCCTGGATATGCTAAATGACTGTGGCTTAGAGCAGATGGTTCGAGAATAACTACCTTATGTCATGGCCAGACAGCAAGCCCTCCTACTCCATTCCTGAGGATCTGATGATAAGGAAGGTGAGCAGACTAGCAACTGGCTTTCTGCAGCTGACTGAGCGCTGGGGGGTTGAGGGTTTACTGCGCTGATTCTTGGCAGCGAGTTCAAGTCTGGACCCATGGGGCTGCTTCTTCTTGGACCACTTCTGCCCAGGTCACCGACTGACTCTATCAAAGGAGTCTTTGATAATTACTGGACCTAGCTGGCCCATGACAGATGGCAGTGAAGAGGTTGACATCAAGGGTAGTAGGATAGTATATCACCAAAAGCAGGTAAAGGTTCACATTTGATTTGGTTCACACAGTCCCATGTTGCCACCATGTTGCAAGTCATCTTCAGTTTGTACATTTGGGCCAGGGTGAAAAGAAAAAAAAATGATGAGAGAATGCCAAAGCAAGCTGGTTGAAGCAGCACACAGGGCAAACCCTACTCATCCATTTTATATGATGAGATGTAGTAGACGTAAGAAAGAGAAATCTAAATTACAAGCTGAGTTACTACTCATTATGACTAATATATAGATATATATTTTAGAAAACATCTCACTTGAAGAAAACTACATAAAATAATGAAAAGAAGGACTGGGGACCTTTAAAAAGGAAACACGAATATGCAGTACGCTAATAAAACGATATGATTTGTGAAAAGCATCTAAGGGGCAAACTGTTATAAGCCATTTCTAGCACTTGTTATGGGAGCAAGTAAATAAACTAGATCAGGTATTGCCATGGAACTCTGGTCTGGTACATCAAGGGTCTATATGTTGTTTTTAAGAAGGAAAAATACCTTATGAAGCTGAATTTTCTGACGTACTAGTGAATCTATAGATTGAATCAGACATATCAGCCTCTGCATAATGATGCAAATTATGGTGCAGTGCAATAAAGTTCCAGCATGATTCTCCCAGGATAACTTTTCAGTACTTTTCTGAACATATTATTTCTGAAATACATCATTCAACAGATATTATATATGTGAGCTTTTTCGTTACTCAGCCTGTAAACATTAGGTCCACTGAATAAGTGTACTGGCAGTAAAAATTTTCTTTGTTATGAAATGTTTCTTTCATCAACCACTTTTGAACAAGGGAACAACACTTGCACCACCTACAGGTTGATTTGAAAAGCATACTGATATTTTGAACTACTTGTTGCAAACTTTATTTTAAATTAAATCTGTATAATAGGGTCAGATCTACATTTTTGGAAGGGGAAGAAGTACAGAATGACACCCCCATATATTATATGCATATTTTTTCTTTGTATATACTATGTAATCAACATGTATAATCAACTGTTTTAATTGGTAGAATAAATTATGTTGACCTCTATGAATTATTAATGAATAATGACACTTCTACACTATTTTATCTATCTATAATGTTTGGATAGTCCCTCAAACCCTCTGCACACATGAAAACCCAATCAAAGGATAAAGTTTTTCAGCCTAGCCTTTTTGCGGATATTTTTTTAAAATACAGCATACATAATTTTGACATGGGAAACACCAAAAGCACCTATCACTCCTTCACAGCTTGATAAAGAACAGGCCAAGAAAAAAACGTTAAGCTGCTAGAGGTTCAAATGGCTACACTGAAGTTACTGGACTTTAGTCACTGGAAAAGACTCACTAGAAAAGGCAATAATGTGAGAAAATGTTAAAGCCAGTAGGAAAAGAGAAAGATCCACCATGAGATGAATTGACTCAATAATGGAAGCCACAGCCCTCAGTTTACATCAACTGAGAAAGGCTGTTAATAAAAGGATGTGTTGGAGGTCATTGATTCATAAGTCAGAAGTGACTTGAAGGCCTCCATTCTTGTTTCCCTCCCTTTTTGAGGGTGTTAAATCAGGCTTTTTTGGGAAGGCCAAGCCGATCAGATGACGGGACAGGACCACTAGTGGTCTTTGGCAAAGCCAAGCATAACACAACTCCCAGTTTTAAAGAAGCGAAGGGTGTGGGTGCAGGAGAAGAGATCATCATCTTCTCTTCCACTCCATTCAAATCCAGGATGCTCCAGGGCTTGCAGCACCTCAGCAGAGCACAAAGCATGGGGAGAAAGAGACGTGCATCAGGCATTCTAAAGCTTTAATGGTCACTAATTTCCAAGACTCTTCTCCCCCAGTGAGTATTCAGAACATATCCTAAGTCCCCCTCCTCAGAAGTCTTATGTGCCCAAAGTTCACCACAGCCACTGTCAACATGTGATCTTTGAAAGGGGGGGCCAGAATGACAAGAAACTGGAAAGTCCTGCTGGTGGAGGAGTGAAGGGTGCCTTGGCTGGGGAAAGGAGAGAGTCAAGAAAAGTTACCTGAAGGTCTAGGTCTCCCACTGCATAGAACTTGACATCTTTGAACATCTCCTCAGGAATCTTTAGTTTAGTTATAACTTGCTATAATCTTGCCCGACTAACAGCTGCAGTTTCTGCCTTACCAAGGGCTGAGACTTCCCTCTGAGTCTTCTTCTCCCCTTGCCTCATCTCCTAGCAGCAGCCTAATTGGGGGATCGAGTGTGCATGCTGTGGAACAAGTAATCGTTTCTATGTGGCTGAGCCTCCTCTACCTCCTGCTGCCCCATCTCTGCCCACTGCCTGGGGAACCTGTCTACCTCACCCCACCCAAGATTCAGTCCTGCTTTACAATAAAATAGATATACGCAATAGAGCCAGCATTTCTAGTCAGAAATTCAGATTGGATGTCATAGCATGTTAAACTATACAACATTAATAGGTCAATCCTATAACCTTCCTTCATTGACCTTACCAAGTCCGTGGAAGGAAAAAATGTTCTATTTCTTTAATAAAATATTTTTAATGAGATGTTATTCATCAAGTGATATAATTTACCACTATACCAGGAAAAATGTTAGGTGTGCATTTCCACACTTATGCCTCTATTAAAGATACAGGGCACTATTTCCATGCAGTTGGCAGCCCTATCCTAGACTCTATAATCACACACAAACTTGATGGCTATAGAGTACAATAAGATTCCTTTTGACAAAGTAAATAAGAAACTACATGTATCAAAAAAGACATGCAGAATAAGAAGTTTAGGTAAAGAAATTTCAGGGATACGAAACAGGAAGGTGGTGTAAACAAGTTTAGGGTTAAAGTTATACTGAACCAATTATACAGTAACTTTTTAACCATGCGTGGAATGAAATGTGTCAGCTTAAATATTGTATAAAAAAGAGCTGGATTGCATACAGGACTCTGAGGAATTGCCTTTGGACATTAGTTCTCTTTCCTCCACCAGTGAATAAGATTGATCTTCTCGAACCACACTGACTATTTTGGGGTTCAATTTCCTCAACAAACAGAACACAAAATACAAACAGGGCTTATTCAACAAAAAGGGATGGGATTCAACAAAAAAAAGTAAAGTAAACCACCAAATATAAAAGCCTCAGACTCAAGCTGTACTACTGAAAGTTGGAACAGCAGAGATGGTAAGAGTCTTCTGCTCTCTGAGGACTTCGCAAGATTCTCACATTCAAGTATTTCCCAGAGCGTGTCTGACACTCCGCCCTCTTTCTTCAGTTCTTACATTTTCCAGAGACTACAGCTCTGCTTGGGGGCTCCTTCTCCTGGGGGTGGGGGGGGGGGTGTCTCCTTTTTTTCTCGTTGAGCTTTTCTGCATTTTTGTCAGATCTGGTCCCATACTGTTTTAACTTATCCCCTGATTACAGAATGCATTTTTCTGTCTTCAGTTTTTACTTCAGTTACCTCCACACACACCCAAGCATTTTTTTCCCCCAGCTCATTCGTGGCCACTTTTACCACAATGATTTTCTGGAAACCAATTCTGAGTCAGCTTTTTCTTAGTCTACAAAGTTTCTGTGTCGGGGGGGGGGGGTGTCCCACCCACCTCCAGTTCACTTTTCAATGACTAGACTACACCACTTCCCCCCAAGATTATATTGATTTCAGATTTTTTAAGGCCCTTAAATATTGACATATTGCTGTAGTGTTGCAATGACAGTTTAAACAGGTTATCTGAATTCTCACCTTTCATTTTTAAAAATGAAATTCTAGCCTCTTCCTTGTGGAGATATTCTAGCCTCTTCCTTGTGGAGATATGCCTTTTTCTTTATCTCTCTGCAAGGGAAAGGAATAGAGATTTACTTACTGAAGATGACAGCACCTTCCCATGAAAATCCTCATATTTAAGCCATGCACAGAAGAAAACAATCTGACTCCACAAATGTAAAAATGCACAGGGAGGGCAGATAGTCAAAAGAACCCTGCCCAAATTGATTCCAGTGTTTGTGGATTGACTCTCAAGAAAATCATGAGTAATTTGTGTATGCAGAAAATATATTTCTTCAAGCACCTGCTACAGCACCCCCACTAGAACAAAACAAAACAAGAAGATATACTTATTATAACTAATACGATCAGGGATAATTAGGAACAAAACAACTGAAATTTAATTATGAATTTTTCTGGCATACCACAATTTTGCCAGATGAGCACAGCAATTCAGTTTTACATTTTCTTTTTAATCCTTCAGTGTTTTATAATCCAACTGGCACAGCCTGGTGGAGTCATAATATTTTGAAACTATACAGAATATCCTGTCAGTAAACAGTTGCTAAGGGAAATATATGGCTCATGACCAGAAATAGTCTGTATCTCTGAGAAATGCCATTCCTCCCTGATGATGCTTTTGTACTGAATGAAAACTGGGAGGAGGCCTCATTAATGGAGGGTACAAAGGACATTGCAGGGGGACAGATGGGAAAATTAAAATTTTACCCTTTTCTTCAGTACTGTAGAACAACTACTGCTTTTTGAAAGTCGATTTAAAAAATAGATGTACTGAGTAGAGTATTAATGCAAACCTATGCAGAGTTATTCCAGTCTAAGCCTAATGGAGTAGATCTGCATAGGATGGCAATGTCAGCAAAAGAGAGGGATCATAAACACACATGTTAGGGAGAAAACCCTTCTGAACTCAAGAGGACCTTTTTTATGAAAGAGTGTCTTTAAAGATAGGTTGTAAAGGCCTATGTTGTTCTGTTACTCGGGTTTAAAGTTTTGCATCCTATTTTAATCACTTCAGGAATTATATTTCCTATTTTAATCATTAGTTCTGAGAAGTGTTAGCAAGTAAAATAAGATGTCAGATTCTGTGTGAAGCTGGCTCAGTATTGTATGTTTTAAACTGTTCTCTAAGTTTACAGAAACTTTGGGCATTTTACAAATTTACTAAGCTCGTTTAAGAGGTTTACAACACAGGGTCATTTATTTGCGTTTCCATAGAAACTAAAGACTAAAATAGTGTTCAGTTGAGTAGTGCTCAGTTTGTCAGTAGGCATTTAACTTCTACCCTATCAGTGTGTACAGGGTTTATTTTCCTTATTGTTGTAACTTCAAGTGTAATATACTGTACTGTACCTCTTAAAGCATTTTTTTTCTCTACAATAACTACAAAGATGAAACATCAATTTTTAAAGAAAATCAGTCCAGAAATGCAAGCCAACCCTTTTCTTTGTGGCAGGAGCTAAGTTACTGGCTCTTCATAATAGAATAAAAGAGCTACCATATCCATAAAAGAAGAAGAAGAGGAAGAAGAAGAAGAGTTGGATTTATACCCCCTTTCTCTCCTATAGGAGTCTCAAAGGGGCTTACAAACTCCTTTCCCTTCCCCCCTCACAACAAACACCCTGTGAGGTAGGTGCGGCTGAGAGAGCTCCAAAGAACTGTGACTAGCCCAAGGTCACCCAGCTGGCATGTGTTGGAATGTATAGGCTAATCTGAATTCCCCAGATAAGCCTCCACAGCTCAGGCGGCAAAGCAGGGAATCAAACCCAGTTCCTCCTGATTAGAGTACCCCTGATCTTAACCACTACGCCACTGCTGCATAGTTAGATATCAACAAACTCTTTGGGATCAAACTACCATCTTATCATTCATACCAGCTGGATATGGAGAGGTGATTTGTTGTTGCCTGCCTCTGCATGGCAGCCCTCAACTTTCTTGGTGATTTCCTATCAAAGCACTAACCAAGGCCTCTCTTCTTAGCTTCTGCGATTTTGATTGGATCAGATTAGGCTGAACCATCCAGGTCAGGGCATTTTATTGTAAATGCAAGATCATAAAAGGAGAAAGGGTAGAAGCTGGGGATATGGAGGGATAATATTGGAAGAGTAGCCAACTAAAAGCCACACCCATGAAATGGCTTGGGGGAGTGATGTGCCCTTGCACTGGCACATTTGCTGTCCCGGGCACTTACCACAGTGGAGGAGGCAGATGCATGAGTGGTTGCCCATCTCTCAGTTTTGCCATGGCAAAATCCAGGCTGATAGGACAGTGAAGTAGGGGAGGTGGGGGCGTTCCCAAGCGTGGAGCCCACATTAGTTGACTCCCAACCAGGGTTTAGGGCAGGGAGCGTGGCACGCCGACCCACAGAAGTATGCCACCTCCAAGATCTCCGGCCATATGGCCTGCAAGAAAATTCCTTCCTGACCCCAAAGCGATGATTTGCGTTACCCTGGGTATGTAAGTAAAGACCACAAGAATCAAGCACTGACACAATCCTTCCTGCCCTCCCTTTTGGCTTAAGTGCATAGAATCACCCTTGCTGTCAGATGGCCATCCAGTCTCTTCTCCAAAGGAGAGTCAATCACCTCCTGAGGAAACTTCTCATAATGTTTAACCAAATTCTATTCTGTATTTATTTCCATAGATTTCAATAGGAAATACATTCATCTCTTTAACTATTTGTTGCCCACACTGTATATGTTATAAGTGCTGTCAAGGCGCTTCTGACTTATTGTGATTCTATGAATCACTGTCCCCCAAAACATCCTATTGTTAACACCCCATTCTACTGGGATGAAATTCTCAGGGACTGTGACAGAAGCAGTTCATGGAGTGAATTGAAGGAAATATTCCAGCTCCATCACTGATGGGGAAGTGACACCGTTCAAGATATGATTTCTGGCTTTGGATTGAGAAATTCCTGGAGATTTTGGGGGTGGAGTCTGAGGAGGGGAGGGTTTGGGGATGGACCTCAATGGCACACAATGCCATAGAGTCACTTTTCAAAGCAGCCATTTCAACAGGTGAACTGACCTCTGTTGCCTGGAGACCATATTATCATCACTGCCAAAAGGATCACAAGTAAGTATAAAGATGAACGAGAATAAAGACTGGTCCAATCCTTCAGTAGTTGTGGAACAATGCCAAATGTCACAATCATACCTCATTAAGACCAACACTGGAACAATCTGAAGAAACAGAAAACACCTTCAGTTAATTGCAGAACCAGAAACTCTAGAATTAGATTCTCCAGTCAGCACTGAATCTCCTATACCAGATCCAGTTCAAGTACAGACTGCAATAATAATCACTTCCTCTCCTTTGCCAACTATAGACAGAGTAACTTCAAGAGGCAGAGTGATCAGAAAACCTGCATGTGTAGATAGTAATAGCAACCTAATACATGGTAAAATAATCCCCAGGTGCTATTGAGGTGCATGATAGTCCACTCATCACCTCGTTAGAATGTTAGCCTGTACATATTAGTAATTATTTATACTGTTCTTCAGATAATTCTTTAATATATATTCAAAAGGGGGAAAGATGTTATGATGTGTGCCTTTAAGACTTTGGATTAATGGATGGAGTTAAGAGACCTGGGGAAAGCAGTTGCAGCTGAGACTTAGAAGAGTCCAGACTGAGAGCATCTGTGTAGCTGTTTATGGTTCTAACTAGTCATATTGTTAGCTATAAATAAACAAACCCACGTGAGCCATCCCATTGTCCTTCACAACATGGTATCAGAAGTTTGAACTCCAGGTACTCTCCAGAGCGGTTTACAAAGGTCTGCAGTTTTTTTTCTCTTTGAGCCTTGAAAACAGAGAAGGGAACTGCAGGAATTTCTACATCCAGAGAGAACAACCCTACCAATATGGGTTTCAATGTGGTTATGTTAAAGATAAACGTAATCAAGAAAAATAAAGACCATTCTAGAGTTAAGCTAACAACCGTAAATACTGATTTCACAAATTGTGAACATTTCCAGAGAGTCTTGCTTCATTGTCTTCTTGAGGGAATTATGAGAGAGTGAAGATATGTTATCTCCATGGAAATAGATGCTGCACCGGTCCTTTACCAAAGCTGACAGCAGGTAAGAACATAAGAACATAAGAACTAGCCTGCTGGATCAGACCAGAGTCCATCTAGTCCAGCACTCTGCTACTCGCAGTGGCCCACCAGGTGCCTTTGGGAGCTCACATGCAGGAGGTGAAAGCAATGGCTCTTCTGGCTGGCCTGCTGTCGCTCCCGAGCACCTGGTCTGCTGCTAAGGCATTTGGCAACTCTCAGATCACAGGCATGTAATCAAGATTGGTGAGCCATAGATCGACTTCTCCTCCATAAATCTGTCCAAGCTCCTCTTTAAAGCTATCCAGGTTAGTGGCCATCACCACCTCCTGTGGCAGCATATTCCAAACACCAATCACACGTTGCGTGAAGAAGTGTTTCCTTTTATTAGTCCTAATTCTTCCCCCCAGCATTTTCAATGAATGCCCTCTGGTTCTAGTATTGTGAGAAAGAGAGAAAAATTTCTCTCTGTCAACATTTTCTACCCCATGCATAATTTTATAGACTTCAATCATATCCCCCCTCAGACGTCTTCTCTCCAAACTAAAGAGTCCTCCAAACGCTGAAGCCTCTCTCCTCATAAGTGAAGGTGCCTCCAGCCCCTCAATCATCCTCAAGTAATCGCCGTCTCTGTACTTTTTCTATCTCTTCAATATCCTTTTTTTGAGATGTGGGCGACCAGAACTGAACATACAGTATCCTGGCGCGGGTCGCATCTTTTAATCGCTTTTATATAAGGGCAAGCACAACTTCTGCAGCTCTTTATTATCAACCTCCTTTTCCTAATTATCCCCAGCATAGAGTTTGCTTCCTTTTTTTCACAGCTGCCATGCATTGAGTTGACATCTCCCATGGCTGAACTATCAACTAAGACGCTTCAAATCCCTTTCCTGGTCTGTGACTGGATAGCACTGACCCTCTGTGAAGCGCAGTATGTGAAGTTTGGATTTTTTGCCCCTATGTGCATCACTTTACATTTTGCTACATTGAACCTGCATTTGCCATTTCTGGAGCCCACTCACCTAATTTATCAAGGTCCGCTTTGGAGCTCTTCAAGCCAAGTAATCCTTCTTGTGGCCTTCTCTACCATCCTATAGCATAATTTGGTATCATCTGCAAACTTGGCCACCACGCTTACTTCTACCCCCCTACTTCCAGGTCATTTATGAATAGGTTAAAGAGCACTGGTCCCACATAACGGGATCCTTGGGGACACCCACTCCCCACATCTCTCCATTGTGAGAAACTTCCCATTTATACCTCAATCCCTTTGTTTCCTGTTCCTCAACCCAGTTTTTTTAATCCATAGGGAGGACTCTCTCCTCTTATTCCTTCATTGCTGAGTTTTCTCAACAGTCTCTGGTGAGGAAATCTTTGTCAAAAGCCTTTTGGAAATCCCAAGTAGACAATGTCCACTGGTTCCCCCCTTATCCACACATGCCTGTTTACACCCCTCAAAGAATCTCTAGTAAGTTTGTAAGACAGGATCTCATTACCTTCTGCAAAAGCCATGCTGACTCTTCCTCAGCAGGTCTTGCTTTTCTACATGTTTTATAATTTTATCTTTAATGATAGATTCTACTAACTTACCAGGAACAGATGTCAAACTGACTGGCCTGTAATTTCCTGGGTCCCCCCTAGACCCTTTCTTAAAGATTGGTGTGACATTGGCCATCTTCCAGTCTTCAGGAATGGAACCTGATTTCAGGGATAAGTTGCATATTAATGTGAGAACATCAGCAATTTCATGCTTGAGCTCTTTAAGAACTCTTGGATGAATGCAATCTGGGCCAGGGGATTTGGTAGCATTTAGTTTATCAATGGCTGCCAGAACTTCTTCCTTGTCTAGGTGAACACTAGACTGAAGTCATACATAAATAACAATATGCAACTATCCTGAAGCATGCGTGATCCCTCGTTGGTCTGACTCTGACATTTAGAAGAAATCTAAATTTTTGTTTCACGTCCTCCTATACATGTCCTGCCTCAGAATTCTCCAGGACCAGAATTGCATTCCTCCGGAACAGTCTGTTTCCCGCCCCCTCCTTTTCTGTTCCATCAAGCATGCGTGCATGCATTCCTTCCTCCCGTCGCTTTAGGAGACGTTTTCCCTGATTGGCTAGGCCTGTTCTCTATTTTGCATTCCACACCGGGTGGAATTTTCCGTCTTCCCCGCACTTCCCACCCTCCTCTCAGGCCCCGCTGACCAATGGGTATCCCGCAGGCTTCCAATGGAAGAGACGAGCTCGCGCTGTTGTGGCTCGTGAGGGCAGCACACGTTCTCTCGTTATGTAAAAGGAGGGGCGAAGGGCTGGCCGGGCCGCTCGTGCAACTTGCCGCGCATGCGTGGGGGCGGGTCCTAACGGGGAACGGAGGCGAGCGGGGGGGGGGCGTTCTAGGTTCTGGTCCGGACAACAATGAAGCAGCAGCCGGCGGTGGCGGCTATGACAACGAGCCCCAATGGCGCTGGCACCGCAGTCCCGGCCTTCCTCAGCAAACTCTGGGCGCTGGTGGGCGACGCGCCGAGCAACCAGCTCATTACCTGGAGCCAGGTGAGCGCCTCTTGGGAAGGCCGCAGCCAGCCGAGGCAGAACGAGATGGGAGAGGAGAAGTAATGACCCCTTAGTTCTCTGCCTACGATGGCCGGGGCTCGCTCTGATCCTCGTCCTCTTTCCAAAAAAGGGTCGGAGGGGAAGCGAAGGGTGCCTGTGTCGGGGATGAGGGGGGCGTGGTCAGGCCTCCATCGCGCCTCGGGTTCCTGGCGGGCACGGGCAGCGGGAGAAGGAGGCCTCTGGCCGTCATGCGCGCACTTGGGAAAGGGGAGGAAAGACTCCTAGCCACCAGTGGGCTGTCAAAGGAACCCCCAAGGCCGTTGTTGGTGCTGTTGCTCGAATGTCTGCATGTGTACAGTTGGGGGGCGGAGGGGGAGCAGGATGTGGATATGACGTGCGACTTCGGCTTGACTGCGAGTGCACGCGGCAGGTCTGTGCTTTGGGGCTTTAAATCTGGAGGGTTTCCTTGCACAGTGGTGATCTTCGTGTAGGGGGGAAACTGTATGGCCCCTTCGTATAATTTCCAGGCGAGCGCGTTGCACTCGCGCGCAGAAGAGGTAAAGGCCGCTACCAGTTCATTGAGATCTGCGGTTGATTGTGTTTACAGCCGGGAAGTAGATAGGACTGCGAATTGGGGATTCTCTAGCATCTTGCTTTGGCCACAAATTTCCTATTTGGTCGTACAGAGTAGCTGTTTCCTTGATTTTAAGTCTACATACCCAGTATAACAGGGATATTGTCATATTTAATATATGTTGAATATAAAAGACTAAGGCGGATTCCACATGGGCCAAAAACAGTGGTGTGAAAGTGGTGTGAATGTGTCTTTCCCCGTTAGGAAAGTGGTTTTCACACCACTGTTTTTGGCCCATGCGGAATCTGCCTAAGTGAAGGAAAATGATATTATTAAGGGTTCTTGTATAGAGAGGGAACGTATACTTTTTAAAGACACATTCAAAATCCTAAATCAAAAACCTATAAGCAAATTTGTAAAAAAAAAAAGGGAGGGGGAGAGCAAACAGCTTGCAGGCTAAGTGCAAATGATAGAACAGTTAAAAGCCTGCCTAAGGAGAAATACTTTGGTCTGGTGACTGAAGGATAACAAAATAGTTGCCAGGTGAGACTCTGTGAGGATGGCATGCCAAAGGTGAAGTGTTACCATTTTAAAAGATCTGTGTCTGGTTGCTGCCTGCATTATTTCTACAAAGGAGCAAGCTTGGAAAGAGGTGCAAAGGGAGCCAGCTTGGAAAGAGGATTTTAACAGGCAGAGTGAATAGTGTGGGAGGAGGTGGCCAATGGAAATCTTTCAGCATAGCAGGAAAAAGAGAGAAGGAAGTTGTGCTTTGCAGATAGGCACAACTCTGGTCTCAGAAATTATCTGTTGGACCCAGCCTGGTTGCTGCTGTTTGGGAGTAAACTGTATTGGGAGTAAACTGGGATTTACTTCAGTATAACAGAATATTAAATAAGGCTGCAAGTCAGTTCACTGTTAGATGAATATAGCTGTGTGCTAGTAAGTAGAATAATAGTGTGCAATTTTGCCTTAGATATTAAAACACTTTAATTGTATTATGATTGTTTTGAGGCCTGTATGAATGGAATGGTGTGAAGAGGAGCTAGGGCAGACCTGGGCATTATACGGCCCGCGGGCCACATCCGGCCCGCCGGATGACCCTGACTGGCCCCCCTGCTGTGCTGGGGAGCAAGGCGCCTTTGAAAGCCCTGCAGAAGCTGGTTGCCTTGGCTGGCGGCTTCTGCGGGGCTTTCAAAAGCGCCTCGCCCCCCTGCCTTTTGGCCCGGCCCTCCACAATGTTTTCTGTTTCTTATGCGGCCCCATGGAAAAAATAATTGCCCACCCCTGAGCTAGGGAGATCAGTTTTCATACATAGTGTTTGTATGACTAAAGCAAATGTCGTCATGGGTTCTCAGAGACATTCATATTTAGCACTGTCAGTCTGGCAACAGGGTTGCTGTATTTTCAGCATATAATGTTTTGTGTCCAGAATATTCTTGTTGCTAAATTTTGATTAGGAACTCAAGGGTATTTGACAAGACAAAGAAATTGTTGAAAAATTCTAATAAATATGCAGAAATGGGTTTGCAACGTAGGTCAATCACTTACTTAACCTGCTGAGTCGAGATAGTTTTCCTAAATTCTTCTCACATTTGTGAAAAACTGGAACTATTTGATATTGTGTCTTGCGAAACCCTAACTGAATGCCTGTAAAAGGTGCTGCACTTCACATAATTCCTGTTGAAGCCTGAAAATGATTGATTTTTTTAGTAATCCACCTTGAGTCTCGGTTCAAAGTTGGGTTATAAATGATGGAAATAGAACCCTCTCACTATTTTTTTTCTGTTCGTTTTCCCCATATATTGTTTGGGCTTCCATCCTAGCAGCTGGGTTTCTGATGCTGGAGGGATTTTGATTGCATGGGGGTGATTACATGCTATTTTATTTATTTAGAATGGGATTTTTCAGCTAGGATTTTTCTAGGTAGCATTCCTGTCAGCACTAATTTTTTTTACTTCTGTGCATGGCTCAAGTGGGACCATTGGAATGCAATGTTGTGATTAGTGGGTGGTGGTGAAATTGCTAGGGAGATCCAGTGTGGTTTAGCAATCAGAATAGATTGGGGAGACCTGGATTCAAATCTCTGCTCAGCTGTGAAACTTGCTTGATGACTTCCAGTAGCCCTCTTCAGTCAACCTGTTTTACTCTACTTCATAGGATTAAGATACAGTGTAGGTGGGGAGAATCAGAAGACACTTTGGAGGAACATGGGATAAGAATGTCATAGGAATGGCTGGATAGTCATGCTGAGTCTTCTTTCTACAACTTGTATGTTTGACTTAAGATGAGGTTTCAAATAATTAACTGTTCCATAAGATATCATTGCTGCTACCATAGCAGCTGTAGGATCAATGTGTTCAAGCTAGTGTCTTTTATTGACTAAGAAAGTTAATTGTGAACAAGTCCAGAAGTTCCCATCTTAAACATTTTGAACTTTGTACTCTGCAGACAACTGTTCTTTTCAGTATGGAAATAATATTGATCTGTCTTTGAAAGGTATTACAGTGATAACTAAATTAAGTTTCAATGTTGTTTTAACTGGGGTTCTCCCTTTAAGGTGGATTTAAAAGGAGAATCTGGGCTCCTTAGTTTAAAAACCATTGAAAGTAATGCTGTTTGGGGATGGATTCCAGCATCACAGCGGCTTCCTACGGCAGTGGGGTGTGTGTGTGCAAAACTCAGATTTTGCACCGGCCTTTATTTTCCCTAGCTATGCCTCTGACTGGAAAGGAGGGCAAAAGGGACTGCTGGCTGGGAGCGCAGCCAGGGCGGGCAGGGCGGGGGAGTCTGCCGTCCCCCACCTTGGAGAGCTGCTTTTATAAGCACTGGGGCTTGGGGGTCGGGGGCAGGTGGGGACATGGCCCTGCCTCCGAGCCCACCCCATAAAAAATCTTTAGCTACATCACTGCCTGCACCCAAGTGGCAGCCCTGGACTTCCTTTTGGTCTCCCATCAGAAATAACTAGGGCCTTAACTTCTAAGGTCAGCCATCAAGGTCAGGTCACCCTTTCTAGTATGATAGATGAAAGGAATTGTTGCATGTGTCAGCCTGCTAAATATATACTAGAAATCTACAGTCAGGAAATTAGTTTATTATTTACTCAGTATGGAATGAAAATGATGCAAAATAATTTACATTGCTAAAGACTAATTCTTATTTATTTATTCCCTGATGAGGTTCATCCGTAAAACACAATACAAAAATATAATTATGTAAAACCATTCTAAAATTTCCATCTTTCACCCTAGTCCCTGTCCTAAAAAATGCATACCAACTCAACCCACATAAAGCACAATTTAGGGGAAATCTCTGCTTGTGGGTCAAGGGAAGGCAGGTGGGGGTGGAAGTAATGGGACACCTCAATTGTGTGTAGGGTTGTCAGCCTCAAGGTGCTGACTGAAGATTTTCCAGAATCACAGGTGTTCTCCAGGTGACAGAGGTAACTTCCCCTGGAGCAAATGGCCACTTGGGAGTGTGGACTTTCTGGCATCTCCTTTCCCAAACTCTGTTCTCCCCAGGTTTTACCCTCAAATCTCCAGGAATGTCCTAACCCAGAGTTCACAAACCTCACTCAGAACTCCTAGGAAAGACATTGTCCCCTCCTGACAAGTTCCCCACGTTCTGTGTACTGTTTTTGGTGCCCCACAGAATCCTCTCAACATTCAGTCCCAAGAGAAACCCCCTAAGCTCATGGAATCCCCATAGAGGTCTATACATAAAGCCAATCCCTACAAATTACAGGGTTCTGTATATTTATTTAATTTTTGATTTGATGAAGAGGCATGAATATCTCTGCACAGACAAATTCACAGTTATGAGAACTGTAAAACTAAGCAACTGTGATAATAACTTCTATATGAAAAAATTGTCCAAAATAATTTGACAGAAACCTCTGGAAGAGCATAACAGTGTGAATGGATTAATGGAATTCAAGTACCCAAAAATCTAAACGTTTTATGAATATACAGTCTTTTTAGCCAAATAGGGCCGATCTTGGTGTCCTTACTGCCGAATGAAATAAGGTTAAAAAAAATCTTTATTTGAAGAAAGAGCATTCCAGCAAGCAAAAGGGCAAAGATACACTCAATCTTTGGGAGCCTAGCCTTCTATACAAAGCAGTAAACATTACTGATACATGGGCAGTACAGCCTTCAAGAGCCTTCATATATCCCATAATGAGACTTCCATCCTTTTGAATTCCTGCCTTATCTAATATTACCGCACTGCTAGGCAGCCTCTCCATCGCCATAGAGATAGCCTTCAAACTTTTAGAGGCAGACATTCTCCCCCATACTAGTGTTCTTCTGAAACACTAGGCAAGAAATGCATCACCCTTTCTATTCGCTTCAAGCAGTCTGTAGCAAGTTTGTCTTCGGCACGGACCACTTGAAATGGAAGGTCTTTGGTTCATAAACCAATAGTCAGATTTCTAATTGTGAGTTCTGGGTCCGGTGCTCCCTTTACTGTCATTCATATGCAGTGGCTGCTTTCACGTTGCAGTAGGTTGACTGTGAGAGGCACCAAGCTTAGTTTCTTTTTCCCTCCCTTCCAATTGCATGCAGAATACTGTTGAAAGTTTCTGCATTTGGATAGCCTTGTTTGTAGCTTCAGATTGATGTAATATCTGAATACTAGTGGATAGGTAAATTGGTGATTATTCTCTCTCCCCCCCCCCCCTTCTAATCTCGTGTTCATCCTGACACCTGCATTTGGGGCCACAGCCTATGCCCTATGTTGTTTTGTTCAGGGCTTCCCAAACCTCAAAACCTTTGTCTTGATCTGTGAAAGAAAGCAGAAAAAAATCCACTTTCCCCATGTGGGCATTTGTAGAAATTCGTATGGAAGCTTTATTTGACTTGACTTTTGATACTGTGTTGAATTGTTCCATTACCTTTCTTGCTTTCAACTATAGGATTGTTTCTTTTTTTAAACGTTTGACTTTTCAGACTGCTAGTGGTATCTTCTTCCAGTTACAGATTGCTCAATGATATTCCCACATACATCTGTAAACAGTTCAATTTGGGATCATTACAAGTTTAATATCCTCGACACAGTTTTAATTCTATTGTCGAAGGCTTTCATGGCCAGAATCACTGGGGTGTTGTGTGGTTTCTGGGCAGTATGGCCATGTTTAGCAGCATTTTCTCCTGATGTTTTGCCTGTATCTTCAGAGGATCCGCTGAAGATGCCAACCACAGATGTAGCTGAAGATGCCAGCCACGGATGCAGGCGAAACGTCAGGAGAAAATGCTGCTAGAACACAGCCATACAGCCCGGAAACCACACAACACCCCAGTTTTAATTCTGATTGTATTTCAAGGCATTTTAAAATTCTTTTGGGGAATTGATTGCTTGCGGTTAAGAAATTGCTTGCTATAGCCAAACTAGTATGATATGTGTAATCTTAATTTCAGAATGGCCAGAGTTTCCTTGTGTTGGATGAACAAAGGTTTGCAAAAGAGATTCTTCCAAAGTACTTCAAGCACAACAACATGGCAAGCTTTGTGAGACAACTGAATATGTGTAAGTTCTATAACAGTGTGCTGTTTTAAATATAGATGTCTTGCCTAATGCAAACTCGAACTGAGAAATATAATAGAGGCTTTATCTCTTACAATGATGGCTTCTACCTGTCACTCAAATCTACTCATTTCTGTGATGTCTGAGAGATAATACATGCAGCTGCAGTCTTTCACTCAGATGGCATATGATGAAAGCAAGCAAAATACAAGTTTAGAACTACTTATGCTGAATCTTTAAAAACAAATTCAGGGAGAAGGGCAGTTGATGCTGTCCAAGAATGAATTCAGAATGGGACAGCCCTTACAACTACACCCATGCAAAGAAATATGTTTTGAGTTCTGACAAGTGAAAAAAATGTATACCATGTAAGATTAGAGCAGATGAGTGAAGCCATGACAAATATCGTAATATCATCCAGAGTGAGCAAGTATTGCTCTGTATTATAGTAGGGCAAGTTCATATCCTGGTCTAGGAGGAACATGAAAAATATGAATTCAGTAGCAAAGTTTTGTAAATGCAGCATGCCAAAAGCACACTGCTTCTCTGATGGAGACCTGTGTAGCTGCCATAGTGCTGCTCTGTGAGTTTACATGGGGCTGTGTTATGGCAACTGCATGTGTGGCTTTCATCTTCTCTCTCTAAAAAGGAGGGTGGCTTGTTATGGGTGATGCTTTGACAACTTCCTGTCTTCCACTGGGAGTCACCCCGATCAGTTTTCTTCCACTCTCGATAGGGAAGTGTGACTTTGGAGAAAAAATCCTCTCCCTTTTTTACTTGTCTTTCAGACTTGGAGGAGTGTCCCCTAACCTTTCCAACCTGTCTCTCTTTCTCTTCACACCTTTGTTTCACACCCTGCTCTTTACTCTGCTTTTTCTGTTGTCTTCAAGACTTTTTCCCATTCCACCTCTCTCTTCTTCTTCTTAATGGTCCTGCCTGGAGCCAGGTAGTGAAAGTGCTTAAAACCTCACCATAGAAAAGGTGTGAAAATGGCATCTTAGGCACAAATGGCTCTATTGGATGCCAGTTTGGCCCAGAGAGCTACGATGGCAAGCCTTCGTTTGAATCCCCACCCAGATGGACTCCCTGAGCACCAGAATGAATCTTCAGGGGGTTAATATGTAGTCTCCCCACCCCCGTTACTAGGTAGTAGGCGAATGAAAACCTTCCTCAGCTGAGTTTATAGGACTTCTAAGGAGAGTCTTGAGGGAATAACTGCAAAGGGATGTGAGAACCCTATCTTGGGGGTCCAAACATTCCAAGCTGAGATCACCCTTGCCTACCCCCAAGGAAAGGTCAAGTCTCAGAGAGGGACAACACATAATGGCAGTACCTTAGCCACGTTAGGCAATATCTCAGCCATATCATGGGAGACGGGGCTATATTTTAATCCTGTCAGGGGACAGCAAGATTTAACTACTGAGGAAGGCATTCTGAAAGTGTGATTAACTGTGGAAATCATTCTGATGGTTATTTGCCAGATGCCAACTAATGGGGAGATCAGCATTGATTTTTATTGCCAACAGACCAGGAGACTAGCTGAAGTGAGATCTTAATTTTCACAATCCCTTCTTCCAGGAGAGTTTATACATATGTTGATGAAAATGGCAAAGTGGACAGTCATCTGGTTAAGTTTTTTTGGATGTTATAATACTTGTATGGATTCTTGGTACTTGTAGTGACAGTAAACAACATATACCAAATTGGGATATTTATATTGTAATATCAATATATATTTTGGATATATTGTGCTCCCAGATATGACTTTCACTGCTTTATGTATATTATGTAGCCCCTCGGGGATGGGGCGGTCTAGAAGCCCAAAGTATAAATAAATAAATAAATAAATAAATAAATAAATAAATAAAATGTATGTATTTATTGTGATTCTTGAGCACTTGGCACTTCTTGCACCTGAAGTGGCATTAATTAAATGTTTGCACAGGAGCTTGGTGCCCAGTTATATTTTATAGCTAGAGTATGGTGGCCTTTATACTGTTAGCATAGAGGGACAGGCTCATCCTGTTGGGATCTCTGCTTTCAGTGGCCCAACAAGACAACCTGCCTCCTCCCTCATGGAGGCTAAATATCGTTCTTTCAGCTCTCACAGAACCTCCCTTTGAACCCTTAAGGGCAGTTCCCCTTAAATGGATTTGTATGAAGACTGTTGGTGACTTCACCTAGGAGAGTGTTGGACTTAGGAGACCTGTCAGCCAAAAAAGGCGGGCAGCCTCATCTAAGAGACTGTGTGCTGCCATGTCAGCTGCCACCCCCAAAGAGACTTCATTTCAATGCAGAGAGGCTGGAAAGGCAAAAAAGCCTCCCTGCCACCAAGAAGCCCCATTAGCTGTAAAAACCTACACCACCCTTTTTGGTGCCATAAATCTGAAGCCTTGTCCACCAGCGTAACATGGCAAATGGTCGGGAGGAAGCTGAGTAAAGTCAGCTCCTCCCTTGGCCACACTCTGGTTATGTCGGGACACTGGTGCCAGCGTTCGGTATCATGTTGCCACACTGTTGGGGGGGGGGGGGGCACTCTACAGCTGCACTCCAGCAACATTGCCTATCTTTCAGGATAAATACTGGGGTGGGAAAATCCATCAGCGTGGCTGCACACTGCTCCCACAGGTGGATTTACCCCCTTCCCTTTGGGTGGGGTTGCTATGTATCTTCCACAAGGACAAGGTGGTACTCCAGCTGATCCTTACCTTTATTCTCATGGTAAACTCAACCATCTGCAGGAGTCACGAGATTCATCTCCCATCCTGTTGTCCACATCTTAGTCACCCCAAGAAGAGAGAGGATTTTTCTTTAGGCCTCCAGAGGGTCCTCTGAATTTATCTGTGATGGACCCTGTTTTCATTTCATTAACTGCCCCAAATAAAATGAAGGTGTCCAGAGTCACCATCAGCTTATGCTATTCAACAATACATCTCCCATGTATGAAACAAAGATGGCAGGATTTTTTGTTGTGTCATTACAGAATTTGGAGATATTTTGTTCTGATGAATGAGAGCTGTAGCCTTAAGTATCCAATAGTGTCTGCATAATTTGTTTTTGTTTTTTTCAGATGGTTTCCGTAAGGTAGTTCATGTAGACTCTGGTATCGTCAAATCAGAGCGGGATGGCCCTGTTGAGTTTCAGCACCCTTATTTTAAGCAAGGACGGGAAGATTTATTAGAACACATTAAAAGAAAGGTTGGTGACAAATTCTACTTAACCATTTCCCCCCGTGTTCAAATTCTCATAGCCATTAAAGCACTTTGACTTTTAAGTTGTTTTCTTTTAAAAAGCTAGAACTGTTAACACACTGGCAACTCCGACTGATATTTAGGCATTCATTCCTCCTGATGTTCTTCATTGTAAGTAGTAGAAATCAGAGTGCAGTAACATTTTAAAATATTTTTCAAGAGTTACCATTTCTGCCAACACCAGCACATTGATCAATGACCATTCATCTTAATTTTTTACGTAGTAGTTTTATTCTTATGCAGACTGTGCTGTTTTCTTACGTACAAAGAGGATGCAGACATATATGGAGTAAGAAGTCTAGGTTCATGTCAGTATTTGGCAACTTCACAGCTGTATAGCCATAAATATTTAATAGATAATCCTCAAGTAGTTGGATAGCTGACATTTGTAGTGTTCATTTGTGCAGGTTTCTTCTTCAAGACCAGAAGAAAACAAAATTCGTCAGGAAGACCTATCTAAAATCATAAGTAGTGCTCAGAAAGTTCAGATTAAACAAGAGACTATTGAATCTAGACTCTCTGCTTTGAAAAGGTACATTTTATGTAAAAATTGGGGTTTGTGTTTTCATAACTTAATTTTCAGAAGAAGAGTATTAAATCAGGAAAGGTTAGTTTTATTTATTTATTTGCTGATCTAGAAAACTTCTAGTTCAGATCTGTATCTGTGTCATCGGTAGTGGTTTACAGGAAAATATAATTTAAGAATTCAAAGTACATCAGTTTTCAATTCTTAGACTAATTATTAACATTTTTAAACAGAGAAAATGAATCTCTTTGGCGTGAAGTAGCAGAACTGAGAGCAAAACATTTGCAGCAGCAGCAAGTTATTCGAAAGGTAACTATAACCTTTGTTCTTTTTCACTCAGGATTAGAATTAATCTATAACAGAAGTGTAGGAATGGGAAGAGAAGTATAAACTGTGCTGTCATAGCCAAAAAAAAAGGGGGGGGGGTGTAAACTGGAGATGGTTTCATAGTAGATTAAAAAGCAAAGCATCACCCAGTAGTAGAAGCTGGAGGAGGAATGATGTAGAAAATAGTTTTAAAATGATCTGGACATGATTTAGGCAGCCGATGGTGAGAAATTCAGTTCACATGTCTAGAAATGCTTCTTTATCGAAGATCTGATTTATGGTTGTCTCTATTCTAAGTTTTTATCTAAAAATGTTAACTTAATTTCATTTTAATTTTGACAAACAAATGGCAATTTGTTCTCATGATATGGAACACTTAAGCATTGTTTACATTTTTCTCTGCAGATTGTACAGTTCATTGTTAGCCTTGTTCAGAATAACCAGCTTGTAAGTTTGAAACGCAAGCGGTAAGTGGTTTTAGGTGACCTTTGGAATTTTAAAACAAATTTTTCATTAAACAGCATTTGCAGAGGCCATATTTCTAGCTTTCTTCACTAACTATGTGTTGTTGTTTTTGTTTTGTGTTAGCCCATTGCTTCTGAATACCAATGGGGCTCCAAAGTCCAACTTGTTCCAGCACATAGTCAAAGAACCTGCAGAAAACAAACATCCCGTGAGTTCAGTTTGAAGTTTATTTATGCAAAGTAGAAGAGTTCAGGCTGAAGTCATAGTTCAGTGGAACGAATAAAGCTGTTCTGACAAGAGCAGAGAGCAGTACAAAATGAGAACAATCCATCCTTTTTTTCATGTTACTAAGGAAAGAACATATTGAGTGAAATCCAGAATATAAATTTATATCATAATGAGCAAGTTTGTTTACATTTTTGAAAGAGGAGAAAATATTTACATCCTATGACCTGTGGTGTGGTTTCTTGATCACTCCTTAGATTGGTCCTCAACTACATCTATGTCAGTCAGTCCTCTCATCACTTGATGATTCACAGCTAAGTATGTTACCTGTCTTCATTAAAACATATTGGCTTAATTCACATCACATCAAACCATGGTTGAAGACCAAGAATGAAAAAGAAAAACTGGGCTGAGTGGGAGGCAAGGGAAAGGCTGTGGGACACCACAGGAAGGGAAAGAGGAAAAATGAGGATAGTGTGGAGCGGGGGATCAGGATGGATGCAGTGAAATTCCTCCCTGCCCCCCCCCCCCCTGAGTCCTTGATCCCATGCTTTTAAGTTTATAAAGTTTGCAACATTGTAATCGGTTTCTGATTTGCTCTGAAGTATATCTACGTTGGGAGTTTTCTTCCTGGGAACCTTTTTTTTTGTTCATCTTAATTGTGCAGGTACCACTCAACAGGACTGATGGCCTAAAACAAAGAGAGCAGTTGTCAGATGATATAATTATTTATGATATCACTGATGATGTGGTAGATGAAGAAAAGGCTCCAGTTACCCCAGAAACCAGTGAGGACATGACTTCAGATTCAAAGTAAGAAGTGTCTGTGGATGCCTTACTGAAATAAAGACCTTTGTGGAAAAGGGATTTTTGCAGTTTGAGTATCCCCAATAAAGAAGGCTATATTGCTGGTGCTTATCTAATTTGTTCCTGTGAGTGGCATTGTGCAGAATAGTGTCCCTGACTGATCTGTGCTAGAAGGCAAGCTTATGTGTGAGAAGCTGGTACTTCAGATCAGTTCAAAGCTGTGTAGAGCTGTATAAGTATTTGCCAAGTCTCTGAAATCTGCCTGGAAGCTTAGTGAAATAATAGCTTTCAGGTTTGGGGTAAAATGATCTTGTAACTAATGCTGGTGAACCCTATGTTCTGAGCTGTCTTCAAAGACCATTGATATAATATTGCAGTAGTTCACCATGGTTGAAGGGTTAGTGGTAATGCCCCCATGGTTGAAGGGTTAGTGGTAACGCCTTGGAGTCTGCCTATCTCACACAGGTCTTAAGTTAGGGGAACCAAAGAGGAACCAGGCTGCTGGCTCTCAACGTTAAAAAGGTGGCAGAACAGCTTTTAAACTGATCCTTGGGGGAAAGCCGACAGGAGCTGAGGTGACTTCGGTTCGGAATACAGAGTCCATGGGGATGCAGACAGAGAGGGAGGTTTTTCTAAATCAACCACATACAAGCTTGCAGGAGAGCATAGCAGATGAAATGGCTCCACCATAAGTAATAGTGTCTGCCACATAAAGGAGCTGAGAGGGCAAATCACATAAATCCCAGGTTAGGGACAGAGACAGAGTATACAAGTGTCTCTATGCTAATAGTAGAAGCATTCGACCTAAAATGGGGGGTGCTGGAGTACAGAGTTTTGAAGGAGGACATTGATATAGTGGGCATCAAGCTAGAGACATGGTGTGGAATGGAGGGAGAACCTAGTGGGATGCTTTGTTATCCCAGGTTACAGAGCTCCTACAGGAAGGAATAGAGACAGGGCTGCATGTGGGGTGGGGTGGCCCTCTCTACATCAAAGAGAGAGCATAGTGTCACATAAAATAGACAATGCAGGGGAGCTGATTCCTCTACAGAAGCACTGTGGGATAATATCAATGTACCAGGGGTGAAGCATAGTTTAACAGGTAGGAATATATTATCGTCCCCCTGACCAAAAGTTGCAACAAGAGGATTCTGAGATGGAAAAAAAGAAATTAGAGAGGCCAACAAAAGCAAAATGCAATATGTCGTGGTAATGGGCGATTTTAACTATCCCTACACATGAAACTGGAAAAATGCATGTTCAGGGTCAATAGTAATTGGAAAGAACATTCCTGGATATGCTAAATGACCGTGGCTTAAGAGCAGATGGTTTGTAGAACCAACCCTCAGGGGAGAGGTAAGGATCCTAGATCTAATTCTATGTGGGACCCAGGACCTGGTGCGAGGAAGTCGAGGTGTTGTTGAGCCGGATAGGGAACAGAAGCGACCACAATGCTGTCGAATTCCAGTATCTCTGCATGCGAACAAGTGACAACTACTAATGGTAGTTACATTCAGCCTTCAGAAAGGGAAATTTCTCAAAGATGAGGGGGGATAAGTGCGCAGGAAGCTGAAAGGGAAAATCAAGAGAAGTCAAAAATGTCCAAAGGTGCTTGGGAGGTTATTTAAAAACACAGTCTTTAAAAGCTCAGCTTGGAATGTGTTCCGCTTGAGGGTTAGGAAAGTGTTTCAGCGCCCAGTCCAAAAGAAAGCCACCATGGTTAACAAGGGAGGTTGAGGAAATTATTAGGAAAAAAAAGATGTCTTTTAGAAAATGGAAGTCCAAC
This sequence comes from Sphaerodactylus townsendi, assembly GCF_021028975.2. Lineage (NCBI taxonomy): Eukaryota > Metazoa > Chordata > Lepidosauria > Squamata > Sphaerodactylidae > Sphaerodactylus > Sphaerodactylus townsendi. The sequence goes on along the minus strand of NC_059425.1, from coordinate 115,173,946 downwards.
TTAACTGATGAAGAATACCAGAGAGAACACAAATGGTGGCAAAAGAGAAGCAAGTTAGCTGTAAGGGAGGCAAAAAAGGATTATGAGGAACGCATGGCTGCGAACATCAAGACTAGCAACAAACAGTTCTTCAAGTACATCAAAAGCAGGAAGCCGAAGCTAGGGAAGCGGTAGGCCCTTAGGATGAGATGAAGTGGGAACAAAAGGTGTGCTAAAAGATGACAGGGAGATTGCAGAGAAGCTGAATGAATTCTCTGCATCTGTCTTCACCCAAGAGGAGGTGAGGAACATTCCTGCACCTGAACCAAGCTTCTTAGGAGGTGAATCCGAGGAACTAGCCCCTCGGGGATAGGGCGGTATAAAAATCTAATAAATAAATAAATAAATAAATAAATAGTGGTAGACAAGGAAGAAGTTCTGGCAGCCATTGATAAACTAAATGCTACCAAATCCCCTGGCTCAGATTGCATTCATCCAAGAGTTCTTAAAGAGCACAAGCATGAAATTGCTGATGTTCTCACATTAATATGCAACTTATCCCTGAAATCAGGCTCCATCCCTGAAGACTGGAAGATGGCCAATGTCACACCAATCTTTAAAAAAGGGTCTAGGGGGGACCCAGGAAATTACAGGCCAGTCAGTTTGACATCTGTTCCTGGTAAATTAGTAGAATCTATCATTAAAGATAAAATTATTAAACATGTAGAAAAGCAAGACCTGCTGAGGAAGAGTCAGCATGGCTTTTGTAGAGGCAAGTCCTGTCTTACAAACTTACTAGAGTTCTTTGAAGGTGTAAACAGACATGTGGATAAGGGGGAACCAGTGGACATTGTCTACTTGGATTTCCAAAAGTTCCTCACCAGAGACTGTTGAGAAAACTGAGCAATGAAGGAATAAGAGGGGAAGTCCTCCTATGGCTTAAAAACTGGTTGAGGAACAGGAAACAAAGGGTGGGTATAAATGGGAAGTTCTCACAATGGAGAGATGTAAGGAGTGTGTCCCCCAAGGATCCGTTTTGGGACCAGTGCTCTTTAACTTATTCATAAATGACCTGGAAGTAGGGGTGGGTAGTGTGGTCGCTAAGTTTGCAGATGATACCAAATTATGTAGAGTGGTAAGAACCACAAAGGATTGCGAAGAGCTCCAAGTGGACCTTGATAAATTAGGTGAGTGGGCTCAGAAATGGCAAATGCAGTTCAATGTAGCAAAATGTAAAGTGATGCACATAGGGGCAAAAAATCCAAACTTCACATACACGCTACAGGGGTCAGTGCTATCAGTCACAGACCAGGAAAGGGATTTGGGCGTCTTAGTGGATAGTTCCATGGGAATGTCAACTCAATGCATGGCAGCTGTGAAAAAGGCAAACTCTATGCTGGGGATCATTAGGAAAGGAGTTGATAATAAAACTGCAAGGATTGTCATGCCTTTATATAAAGCAGTGGTGCGACCGCACTTGGAGTACTGTGTTCAGTTCTGGTCGCCACATCTCAAAAAGGATATCGAAGAGATAGAAAAAGTGCAGAGAAGGGCAACGAGGATGATTGACGGATTGGAGCACCTTCCTTATGAGGAGAGGCTGCAGTGTTTGGGACTCTTTAGTTTGGAGAGGAGACGTCTGAGGGGGGATATGATTGAAGTCTATAAAATTATGCATGGGGTAGAAAATGTTGACAGAGAGAAATTTTTCTCTGTTTCTCACAATACTAGAACCAGGGGGCATTCATTGAAAATGCTGGGGGGAAGAATTAGGACTAATAAAAGGAAACACTTCTTCACGCAACGTGTGATTGGTGTTTGGAATATGCTGCCACAGGAGGTGGTGATGGCCACTAACCTGGATAGCTTTAAAAAGGGCTTGGACAGATTTATGGAGGAGAAGTCAATCTATGGCTACCAATCTTGATCCTCCTTGATCTCAGATTGCAAATGCCTTAGCAGACCAGGTGCTCAGGAGCAGCAGCAGCAGCAGAAGGCCATTGCTTTCACATCCTGCATGTGAGCTCCCAAAGGCACCTGGTGGGCCACTGCGAGTAGCAGAATGCTGGAGTAGATGGACTCTGGTCTGATCCAGCAGGCTAGTTCTTATGTTCTTATGTTCTTATGTTAGGGGTGAGGGACAAGTTGGCCAGGCTTGCTTTTACACATCTTTAGAATGTGGCTGTGAATTCTAAGACCCACACGTTAAACTCTCAGGGAGGCAGCCAAGATGGGATCACCCTAAAATTAGTATGATAAAGGAGTAGGGGATCATCACCAACAGACAACTTCATATAGGTGTAGAGTAGGAAGAGATATATTATTGAAATGATCCACTAGACATGCTTTTTATCAATAAAATGTTTTACAGTGCTGAACCTTCTGTGTTTACCATAAAAGCAGGCTTAAACTGGTCTAGGAAAGGGGTTTTATCAGCTTAAATTTAAAAACAAAGTCTGCATGGAGTCAGGAATTTGGTTACTAGAAATGTGTGGGTGGGTGTGTCTTTCATGATACTATTTGGACAAGTTCATACACCTTTCTTGAATGGAGACTAGATACCTTATCTTCTATCAAGACAATTTTGTGTAATATTTTTCCCTTACTCACAGCTGCCCTGTTCTTTTTACTAATTACTAGTTAAATTAGAGATTTCCCTGGAACAGATGTCTCAGAATTGTTTTAGCCAGCGTAGAGAGATTTCCTGTACACTGTTCTGTATAGCACAGCAGTTAGTAGTGAATATAGGTCCCTTTTTAAGAAAGTTTGGCTCATCTTTGTTAAGAGCCACTTTAAAATGTCCTTTGGTTTACACATGGCTGTGAGAACAGCAAGGGCTGGAACTTATGTCTGTCCATTTGTAAAGAAAGCCATAAAGAAGCATCAGCAATATGTTATTGCCAGAATGGCAGGTAATAGAGGTTTGTAAGCATGACTAGAATGCAGTCTTATGACTACTTCATTACTAATACCTGCTCAGCATGTATTTCTAAATAGTTTATTACAAAAGCCCTATTCTGTTGAAGGCAGCTAATTCCAAGCAGAACTCTGCTTGTAGAATTGAAGTTTCTTGCACTTATCATGCCCCTTTAAATGTTATCCCTACTGTTTGGAGTGCCTAGGAACTGCATAGAGATGATATGGAGATCTGAAGTGGGATGGGGGGAAGTGGTGACAATCAGACAAACCTTCCACCAGAAGAAGTGTCATTCACAAGCATTGTGACCAAACATAAGCGATAGCTTGGGTGATCCTGGTTCAAAACTTTTTCTAATCATAAAAATGCCAAGTGGTCATAGACAAGTCACAGTCAGTTGTATATCTATACTAAAAGTATACAGTGCTTGATTTCTTACAGAGTTATTGCAAGGATTTCTTTCTAATAGGCTATATGTGAACACTTGGCTTGCACTATAAATAGTATTTTAAGTCACTAGACTCCTTGTTTCAAAGGAAGGAATGTTTATTATTAGGCTGTCTTGAACTTCAGAGAAGAAAACCATAACTAAAAGCCCACTGTAGTTTCTAACAGGAAATAGCTGACTAACTCTACATAACAGTTTGGTGGTAGCTTCATTCCACCTTTTTCTACTTTGTATTGCAGCTGTAGCCATTCCCCTGATATTGTAATTGTAGAAGATGATGATGAAGATGACTACGGGCCTATAATTCAAGAAAATGCAAGTACTGCATCATTAACAGTTCCATCCAGTGATTCTGTCAGTTCTTCCACTGACGGTTCAAGCCCATTAATGTCCAGTGCTGTTCAGTTGAACAGTCAGTCAGCTTTAACTGCAGAAGACCCAGTCTCAATGATGGATTCCATACTCAGTGAAAATGGTGTGATTTCACAGAATATCAATCTTCTTGGAAAGTGAGTAATTTTCTTGACAACTTATAGTTCTAACGTTCACAGTACTCCTTGTTTAAGAATTTCAGGATGAACTGTAATTTGTACTGTAACATGGTTCTCTGAAATGTGTGCGATTTAAGGGCAGGCATTAAGAGTGTCCTTTTCTTCCAGTTTGGAATTCAGTGGTAAGAGGTAATTACAAAGTAATTGGACTTTTGCTGTTATTTGTTTTAGTGGGAAATTTCCATATAGCACATACTTTTAGATGTTGGGTTGTAAAAAGCATAACAAAGCTCCAAAGTCAGTGTGTATGATTAATACATCCCTCTTCCAATGATCAACATGGATCGCTCCTTGGATGTCTTACATTCTGTTATGAGAATTATATTTCAAATACTTCATGTCTGCCTTTTAAACAGCTGGTCCTAAATATTTCACTTTAGATTCCATAGGGACCACAGATCACAATTTGAAGTGTGAAATTTTTTGCGGTGATTTATGAGACTTGGAAAGAGTTTTTGGATTTCTTATAACTGAACTGTAAATGGAAAAGAAACCCCTGGTTGTGTTTCTGATATGATCATAACATTTGAGAATCTTAAAATGACGTGCTCTACACCTTATTTTGATTCATTGATTTATTTTTCCTTAAAGCTAGAGTCTTATGGTGTTTTCTTATACCATCTTAGGGTTGAGCTTCTCGACTACCTCGAGAGCATTGATTGCAGTTTAGAGGATTTCCAGGCTATGCTCTCAGGTCGACAGTTCAGCATAGACCCAGATCTTCTAGTAGATGTAAATATTTACACTTACTTTCATTTGGCTTCTGTTTTCTTTTGAAAGGCCTTTGCTGTGGCAAATGTAGATGTTATCATCTTGTAACTTTTGTCCCGGAGGATTGTCTGTATAAATATTAACTGTAACCTTGAAAGTTTGGAAGAATATTTGCAAAATAGAGGTTTGTACTGGATCTGCAGTCTTGCATTTTGAGAAATAAAAAATCAGGTTGAAAGTAAACTGTTTAGATCTATAATATAGACATTTGTGTTTTGTCTTCAGCTCTTTTCAAGTTCTGTGCAGATGAATCCTACAGGTCATATCAGTAGTACAAAAGTAAGTTTAAAGAGCACATCAATGAGCCAATGATCAATTGTCGCAATTAAAATGGCATGTTACTGTATATTTGTATGTTTTATCAAGGAAATGTGTTATGGATGAGCTGTTTCCAGTACTAGAAATTTGTTTTTAAAAATTACCCATCTGCATTTAAACAGTCTTCATGTTCTGTAGCTGGAGACAGATTTATTTCGGTAGGAGCATACTGTAGTGGTTTTACACTTCAGTAATGCATTTTAATATGTATGATCTATTAGCATCAGATTTGATCCAGATCATGAGAACTGATTTTAAAACTGCATTATTTTAAATACTTTTTCTCTTACTTGAGCTTGTCTCTTATCTGACAAGTAAATATTGGTAGGAGTGGAAAAAAAGGTACTGCTGAGCCTTAACTCCTGAATAATATTCTGAGTGTGGCTTATTACAGTTCCTTCGTCTATATGTTGCTTGTGTGTTGTTAAATACCTCTTAAAAGTTGTTATGGATTTGGATTTATGTTGGGTGTCCCAACACTCACTAAAGTCTTGAGTTCTTTATGATCTTTTCATAGTTGGAAACAAAGGGAATTGAAACCATGAAGACAAATGGCACTCACCCGGCTGATGAAGATGTGCCAGATTCTAATCCTAAATCAGGTTGGTACACAGTAATTGAAGCCCGGATATAATGCAAAGCTCAACAGGGCCTTATCTATGGATAGTTAAATCCAAAGGCTTGAATCATGAATAGACAAAACAGAGCTTTCTAAAAACCTGAGTGAAGGCCCAGATTTGAAGAAGTTGAAGTCTATCTTGCATATACATGCATAGTGATGGATTACCTCCCCCCCCCCCTTCCCCATAAGAGAAGCAACTACCTTTAACAAATGGATGTCTTCTGAGATCTCAGTGTCCCTCGTGGTGGTTTCTCTCAGTAAAAGATGGGGGGATTTGCCTTTTCAGGGTATATTTTGACTCCCAATCCACCCTGATATTTCCTTCCTATTCCTGAGAGAGAACTCAACTAGATAACATACAATTTGTGCCATGCACTGTCTGGATAAGGCTTTGTAGTTTTTTTGAGGTGGGGGTGGAGGCTGGCTGGAGAAATGATACATATTTCAGTCTTTTTTTTTCTTCATAGTATTTTTTAGCTTCATATAAATGTGTTGTGGTTAACAGGTAATTCTTTTGGCTTTTTTATAGATAAGCAGCTCATTCAGTATACTGCCTTTCCCCTTCTTGCATTCCTTGATGGAAATCCCAGTTCAGCAGTTGAGAGTGCAAATTCAGCATCTGAAGGGATGTCTTCTGTAGATAAACCATTAGAAGTAGATGAATTCCTGGAAAGCAGTCTTGATCCTCAGCCAACTCAAAGCAAACTTGTCCGTCTGGAACCACTGACAGAGGCAGAAGCCAGTGAAGCTACGCTATTTTATCTGTGTGAACTTGCACCTGTGCCAATGGACACTGATATGCCGCTATTGAGCAACTAACATAAGAGATGACCACAAAGTATTTATTTAGATCTTTCATAAATTAACATTTTCTGAGAGCGTACAATGTGGAACCTAAAACAGCTGATTCTGTCACTTTTCCACAAGTTCAGTCACAGCAGTTTAAGCGTTTATACAAACATGCAGTTTGTTTACATTAGTACACTTCTATTTGGAACTATATGTATTCAGAATATACTGGATGATCAGATATGCTCAAATAACTTGTTACAGTTCTCTTGTTTGCTTTTGGTCCTAATGTATGACTCAAGTAATTCATTAGTGTACTGTGGGGGAAGGGGTGGTATAGCACTCCTGATTTTACTCTTCTGTACTTTGTTTTTCTATTTTTACAACTTTGTTTAAATAAAACTGTTAAGGGGCCAGAATACTCTATGGTGTGTCATTGACACATCTTCAGTTCTGCTTCCATGAAGCTATATATCCACTAATCAGTATTAATTCTGCTGTTGGATCTTTCTCTTGTTCCCTTTTCACCAGTAGTCTTTTTCCCACTCAGGGGAAGTATATGTCTGGGGGTATAGGACCTAAGCTGGATTAGTTTAAAAGAATAGAAAGTTGATGAAGGAAGGAGGACAGATCCTCAGTCCTTAGCTCATGGATCACTGAAGCAACCCAAAATCACCGCTTTGCTTTAGCCCTTGCCAGTATGGCCAATTGGCCATGCTGGCAGGGGCTGATGGGTTTTGTAGTCCATGAACATCTGGAGAGCCACAGGTTGCAGACCCCTGGTCCCCGTGCTGCACCTTTCAAGAATTTGTCTATTTCAGTCCCAAGTTAGTAATTTCTGTAGGTCTTCATTGATGCATTTTAAAAACCTAATCTCATGCTTGATTTAAGCAAGAAAGAAAAAAGTTACTGGATCATGGTACTTTTCATTACAATGTTAATAGACTTTCTGCCTTTGCACCTCTCCATGTTCTTAGGCATGTGGGTAGCAGCTACAGTTTGAGAGAATAAGAACAGGAGCTTCATATTCTAAACTGCCTTATGCCTACTTGGACTTGTATGGCTTGTTTAACATACCTAGAATGGGGCACAGTAATATTGAATAAAAAGACACTGTACCCTGCTTCAGGACTGATGTAATATAATTTGAATGTTAATCGCTGCCCCATACAGCAGCATGAATTCAAGTGTGCTTTCTGCATTGGTACTGAATTTTTTCCCATTTATGCATATTTGAAATGGGAAAGAAAACATTTGACTGACTAAAAATACTGTACAATGCTATAAATACAACTTCTGAAAATGGGACAATCTCCCTGATACCAAACCAGCTTCAGCATTGTTAAAGTTACACAACATGAATTATTTGTAGTCCCCTTTTGAAGTCTTGTATAAACCAAAGGGACACTGAAAAAGTTTTGATGAAACAGCTTCTGCTGTGTTTACTGGACTGGAAAGCACATTTACCCTCTCCATGAGGTATAGCTCCAAGGGGGTGGGGGGGGGCGATATTGGGCGGGCACCCCTGTAGGGTTGTGGTGGGGGAATTCCGGGGCAGGAGGGGGGCAGAGGACACATCAATGCACTGGGTACTTTTCCTCCTTGCTACACCTCTGCCCTCTCTCCCTCCCTCGCTTCAGAACAGTTGTCCAAAAGCGTGGTGTAAACACTCGAGATAATGTTGGTAGGATCACACGAGAACTTGAAAATGAGACTAGGATAGCAAAGGAGATGAAAACAGGTTGGAAAAAGTGTTATCGATGTGTCAGTGCCAAATGCCTCTGAGCCAGAGTGAGGGAGTTGGAGTGCTTGATGCTCAATGATTTTATATACTGTATATACTCAAGTTTAAGCTGACTTTTTAAACACATTTTTAATGCTGAAAAAGCCTCCCTCGGCTTATACTCAAGTATATACAGTAATTCCAAGATGGCGGCCGGAGCTGGGGCTGCTGTGGGGATCCGGTGAGCACGTTGCTGCTTTTTTTCTAACTCACCAGAGAGCTGTAAAAAACAAGCTGTAAGGACAGCCTGCATAGCATTACTAGGTGGTGTGTGTGTGTTAAAAGAAACCGAGGCATTTCTCTCCTAAAGGTTATTGGTGCATTGCATTCTAGATTAATACAATTCTTCATACAGTAGTTTACTGCCAAATACTGATGTTGCTGAAGAAAAAGAGTTTCTTTGGAACAAAGTTTAGGCTGGCATGGCTATGAATCCCATATTTATTCTACATTTGGAGGAAAACAATGGTTCATTTGTGTTCTTAGAGTGCTGGAACGCTGCTCACTCTGCAACTCTATCTCATCTTGCTCCCAAATCTTGTTTTTAGCTGCTACTGAGTCAAGTTTGAAGGCTTATAGTCGAGTCAATTAAGTTTTCCAGTTTTTTGTGGTAAAATTAGGTGCCTCTGCTTATATTCGGGTCGGCTTATACTTGAGTATATATGGTAGTTGGAATGTCTCAGAAACATGGTGGAATGAAGAAAATCAATGATATGGTAATCTCTGGGTATAAACTCTATAGAGCGAGATGTACGTTGTGTATCAAAGAGACCACAAAATCTAATGAGTCGTAAAAATATTAGGGAACTCCCCAAGAGAAGTGGTGTGGATGGAGGTACTGGACCCTAAGCGCTACTTAAATGTGGGGCTGTACTATTGCCCACCAGACCGAACGCTTTAGGCTAATCTTGAGAGGAATAGAAGGGAGGTGACTAAAGCTGATAATGTTATGATACTCAGTGATTTCAGCTAGTCTCCCATTAACTGGGTAAATGTGATCAAATCATACTATAGAATGAGATGCCTAGACATCATAGATGACTATGCACTGGAACAGTGATCTTAGAGTTGGTCCTGAGCAGGGTTCAGGATCTGGTGGAATATGTCATTGTTGGGAACAGTGTCCAGCATTCATGTCAGTAGAAAGTCACCCATAAGTCTAAAACATTAAACAGCTGAAGCTGAATGTGTCGCTGCTTGTGATGCCTGCAAGGAATTGGAATGGATTGTTACTTTGCTGTTGGACTTTGGTGTAGATGAAATTTTACCAATCACCATGTATGAGGACAATCAAGCATGCATTGCCCTAGTGGACAACGGGTGCATTAAGAAAGGCATGATCAGAGACCAACCTATATAGTTGCCAGCTCCAGTCTGAAGACTGCAAATGATTTATATTTACTCGATACAGGAGCAGATTGCCACGTTGTAAACTGCAAAGACATACGATTTCAAAGGGGGAACTTTACAAAAACAAGGTGAATAGGTAATAGGAAGTTGAGCCGGGAACACATGAATTATTATTACCCAGGTTAGGAAATGTACCGCCAAGTCTGAAAGAATGCCTGCATGATTAACAAGTGCGGGAAAACAAAAAGCAAAAGACTTCCTTTAAAAAGTGGAAGTTCTGCCCCAATTATATGTACAGCAGGGAGGATGGTAGTCTGGCAAAATTAAGTGCAAGTTAAGTAGCAATGGGGAAAGAGAATTTGAGTGAATTGCTAAAAGTATCAAGACTAACAATAAGCATTTCTTTAAATATATCCAGAACAAGAAGCCAAACAAAGCAGCAGTTGGCCTTTTGGATGACCAAGGAATAAAGGATTGCTAAAGGAAAATGGGATGGCAGAGAAACAAAATGCTTACTAAAGCGTTTTTCACAAAAGACTCCTGCCCAAATCCTGGCAATCATGGGGTAAGAGGACCCCAGATTAAAAATGGTTGAATGTCAAGCAGAAGCAAGTTGAAATAAATAAGGGCGAGCACAGGGGTTGGACTGTTTTGTTACATTTCTATAGTACTTTTCATATTGAGGAAAGACTGAACAGTCTGAGACTTTTCAGTTTAGAAAAGAGACAACTAAGGGGAGACCGGATCTTAAGGTTTATATAATTATGCATGGGATAGAAAAATTGGGCAAAGAATTTGGTAAATTGCACACTTAATTATGTGGTATAGCTGGGTGCTTCACTGTAGGGTTTCTCCAATGGTTCTCCATTTAGAAAGGAACCTGCTGCCTCCTCCTTCCTTCTCCAATGGCATTTTGCCTACCCAACACTCCCTGATCGCTGCTTCTTGGAGGCTGCAAAACCCAGAAGAAGAGTGCTTTCGAATATCCTGATTACGTTCACAAGGAGAGCGGGGGAAGTCTTGTTTTACCAGCATTTGAAAACTAAGCAGCTTCTGCGATCTGTGATGTGGTGGCTTTGGAAGAGCCTTAAAAATGAGTAAATGAATGTCTACAGTCAAGGAAAGGCAGAACAAAAGTGCGTAAAAAGGCCTTTTTCTCCATTCAAAATAACACCATTTGAGGGTATTCAATGAAGATGATGGGTAGCAGATTCAGGACAGTTAAAATACTTCTTTACACGGTGATTAAAATGTAGCAAGTGATAAAATGTGATGCCAGAAGATGCAATGATAGCCACATGCAGCTTTAGAAGGGGATTAGGCAGACTCAGAGGACATATCTAACAGTGGTTCCCAGCCACGGTGACTAAAAGGAGCAATGACTAAAAGGAGCAAACTAGGCAGCAAACCTCTGAATATTAGCACTTGGGGCAGCATCAGGAAGACCTTGGTCTCCCTGCCCTGTAATTGGCCTTCCAGAGTAACTGGTTGGCCTCTGTGAGGAACAGGATGCTGGACCATTCATGATCCAACAGGTCTCTTACATGCATTAATAGGAAAATAGTGAGAACAGGGAAATTTCTCACTGTGACCTCAGTATTGTTATGCTAAGGGTACCTGCTCTCCCATTACCTCCCATACAGACTTAATTTGTAACAAGTGACAGTCACCACTCACAAAACTAAAATGATTATCCAGTCATGGTCATCCACTGTGACAGTGGCCAGATGAGCAGCAAAATACAACAGCTGTTACTCAGGAAAGCATATTAAACAATAATTTGGGCCTAGGGCCCCAGTTCTGTGTAAACCACCTTGGGAACAAGCCACTGAAAGGTGGGGTATAAATACTTATATTTGGCATCTGTGGTAGGATTTAAATTCAGCTTCCCCTCCAGTGTTTATAAAAAGAGAAAAGTACTACAGAAAACTGCACAGACCATGGCATCCTAAGAGAGAAAGACCTGTACAGCTCCACTACCTGCAGCTCTAAAGTCTTGCCTTCAACTCTGAAAAGGTACACAGTGCGACAGAATAGACTAAGCATCCAATTTGAATGAGGAAAGCTTAGATACCAGTCCCCACTGAGTGATGCTCATCCATCTCTGAACATCTACTAAAACTAGACTCATCCTGAAGCAGAAGAGATATCTTATCTGAACATTTATTGATTGGTACAGCATACATTCACATTCAAAGTGACTACCTATACAGTTAATATTAAATCTTCAAATTGCATTTTTCATGTTGAATTTAATTAGTGTGTCCATTTACATCAAAGTGTTTTAAGTAAATTTAATAAGCAATGAGTGCCCAGCAATATAAGGAACACTGCAGAAATTGAAATACAGTTCACTTCCAATTGGACAACCTTAATTTGGAATGAAAACTGTTCATTAATGGTACCGGTTAAAACAACAACCATATTCATCGTGTTCCCAAACTTCCACCGTTCAAAACTATACAAAAAAAATCTAGCAGTTACTGGAGTCACAGACACAAGATTTCCCAAATATAAATCTATGCGCCTACTGCCAGCAAATTATTTCTGAAAGAAAAAAGTGTAACTTTGAAAATTATGCTACATATCACTCCTGAAGGAGCGCAATTTAGAAAGAATAGCTTTAAAAGCATCTACTTAATGTGTGGCAAAAAACCCCTCCACCTGTAAAAATCAAATGACTCCAGAAGCATATTTTCCTGGCATGATCTATTACAAGCTTGGGATACCACTGTGGTTAATAGTACTGCAAGAATACTAATGTATCTGAGGCCTCAGTTCCAGTAGTTACCACTTTTGCTAAATATGTTCAAACACTGATTAAGGTTAAAAAAATGCACTCTTTCAAAACGATGCAAAAATGAACACGTTTACAGCATGCACTTGTAATATGTCTAATATTCCACTGCAACACACTTCATTTTCTTTCTTTAAAAAAAAAACCTACTCAGAACATGGCAGCTATTTCTCACATCCCAAATCCTCATGTGCGTGTCTGTCAATAAAATCTGAAGTGCAACCTTAAACATTTAACTCTTTGTCCTTCTAATACCAATCCTGTACTGAGATACAGAAGTCAAAACTGTGTAGCTCAGCTTTCCCGTGACAACAAACCTTCAGTAGAAATGTCTTTTTCAGTCACCCTTTTAAACCCAGAATTTCATGAAATTGGTGGCCAAGTCTCTGTTCTTACCCTCCTAGATAAAAAACAATCAACTGCTACCTCTTTTCTTTTAGCAAAGGTTCATTAGTAGATGGGACATTCTTTTGCTCTTGACAGTCTACACCCCGTTCATTTAGGATGCTCATACTTTCAGCTTTCACAGGTCAGCTGTAAACTAAGATGAGGCATCTGCTCACCTTCAAATGTCAGACCTAAACCCAGGCACTCCCAAGGAACCAGTAGCCTCAAATTCCAGCAGCCAGCTGTTGCATCCTTAACTTCTTTACCTTCCCAGTGCAAACATTATGGTTGCAAGATTGATTGGGTATAAAGGCAGAAGCAGGCTCCAGCTAAAATATGAACTGCTTTCAAGAAATTACCGTGCCAATCAAAGAAGGCCAAGAGAACTGTTAAAGGTAATTTTCCAATACACTTTGTGGTTCCTATTTTAATAACAGCAGCAAATATTTGGCTTTCAATCTTGGCCAATTTACAAACATAACAAATACTTTTCATTTATTTACTTTTTAATTCCTCTGTCACTCAGCACAACAGTAGTTAGTGCTCAGTCAAATTTCCATGGATTAAATTTTTTCAAAGCCTAAGTTGACCTTTTGTGGAGTGCAAAGTCTTCGTAAAAAATAATTAGTGCACGAAAATACTGCCTTTCATTGTAGACTAAGATCAACTTGCATTGCCCTGCAAATTTTTGTCCTTAAAATGAACACTGAAGGAAGGAATACTCCTTGTAATATGTGGATCCTAGTCCTAAAGTTACCAAGAGAAGGGGAAGATTATACTTCAGTCACAAGGTCCAAGTAAGAGAATATTTTTAAACCATGCCAAATGGCCACACTTTCCATGCTCAACTTTGGCAAAACAGAAATATCTTTTCACAGTGCTAAAAGAGTTTCATGAAAAAAAACCTTCTAATTTCCACTCAGTATTTCTCATTAATAAGATCCAGACTAGATGTGACAATGGCTATGTCATGTGTGAAACTCAGAATTGCCCCAATACCCTACAGGGACAGGATGAGGAATTCCATTTTCATAGTAAAATGGGAACACAGGTAAGGAGAGCCAAGCAATCACCCCTCGCTCCCATGATTTACATTCTTGAAGCCACACTCTTTCAGCTAACTTTGAGCATTGAAGCCCAACTGGAAGAAAAGTACCTAAACTGTTGGCAGAGAATGAGGCTTCTGCGCTTGCTTTTAAAACAATGTAATATGGTCTCCGGGTGCTGAAGTCGATGCCACCAGCGGGCGACGCTGCGATTTCTGACAAAGTGGGGGAGGGAATTTTTGCGGTGATTCAGGTCTCCCTATACAGACTTACGAACTGGTACATACACAAGGGGAGCAGCAGGGAAGTGAACTCTACCCTCCTGTTGATGAACCAACCCCCCATATTTTTCTATACAAGTGAAGAAATACTCAGAACAGCCACCATCACATTTAGCATGGCTGTGAATCTAGTGGTAATCATCAGTGAGTTAACTAGGAAACAGTCACTGAAATGGCAGGTTAACATGATTTAAAAAGTAACCATGCAGAACAAGACAGGGTAAAATGCACTGATAGTACACACACACATATTTACAATTACATCTTTTTTTGTAAGGAATACAATTAGCTTCAAGTAAGCAACAAAAACGACTTCCTTCAGATGAGATGCTTAGTTTAGTCAAAGTCACGGTTTGTTAAAACTAGTGGAGCCACCAGAGTCCACACGTAGAGGACAATGCCAATCCAGCTGGAAGATATCTTCACCCAAACAGATGGCCACTTGCTGGCCATTCCCTCAGAAGTAGGATCAGGGCTGAAAGAGAGGGCGGAGGGAGATGTAAGTGTTTCTAATACAGTAGCCTTTTTTTCTGCCAAGAATGACATTTTATATTTTAAACTAAATTTTAGTTTTAACTATAATTTAACCAATTTTAAGCAAATTAAGACAATTCTGATTATAACAGGTAAAAGAGGGGTGAAGACAAGACTTGGAATTTACCATTTGGTCCATTCCTAAATCTACAAATGATGAACACACATGGAACCAATATCACTGAAAATCTGTCAGTATTATTTGAATTTCTTTAAACACCACAATTTCCAATAAGATTTACATACCTATTAAGACAATACTACTCGGTATTCTTCCTGAGAACTTTCCAAAGAAACTTAATGAACTATGTTTGTGTGTAACAGTATGCAACAGACTTCCCTCTGTGATAAACCTCTGAAGATACCAGCCACAATGCAGGCGAAATGTTAGGAACAAGATCCACCAGACCACGGCCACACAGCCCAGAAAACCCACCAGAATCAGCTGAATCCAGCTGTGAAAGCCTTCGACAATACTTCTGTTTGTATATGTTAACGGCTGCCAGAGTGATAACAGCATTCAGTTGGAAAACCAAAAGATGCCCAAATAAAGAAAATTGGGAGGATAAAGAGAACATGCTACAATGGGGAAATTGACAAATCTTGTAAACAGAAAATCAAAGTCTGAGATGAGAAATGGGAAGCATTTTTCAGTATGAGGCTGAATCAATAATGTAAATATGCTAATAAGGTTATAAATGTTAAATTAATATATATCAGTGGATGTTAATGAAATCATCCAAGAATAGAATGCTAGGCGGGATGAAAAAGGATAGAAGACTCTCTCTCAAAATGGTATTATGTTTACATGTCTATATGTTAGAATATTAAGATCCATTCTGTTATAGTGTTCTAGTTCCATGGGTAGTTATTTTTTCTGTTTACTATTTTCTGTTCACTTTTTCTGTTTCTCTGTTTATTATTTTCTAATTCTGTGAATCACTATATTGAGAAAATTAACAAAAATTATTTTTGAAAAAGATTTACATACCTATACCAGTTGGTTAGAGTCATCATGATGTAAAGCGAAGCAAGAAAAAGCATGAAGTGAAAGAACGAATAGCTGTAAGTTACTCCATCTCTCTCATTATCAACTGCACGGTGGAAATCATCTCCATCCTCAAGGGAGCCATCGGTCCTGGGAAGTCCATCTTCTATCAGTGTTGATTCATCACTAGTCAGTGTTAGTTTATTAACCTGGCTGTTATTGGAAGTCCGGATGCTGCAGTCAGAAAAAAAAGGCATTGTTTATTGAATGCCCCCTTCCTAATCATTTCAAACAAATGAAATTGTAAAAAAGTTTATTCAGAAGTTCTCACCTTGAGTACAGCACACACAACAAGAACAGAATGAGTCCCACAATTCCTTGGGCATCCCACCAATGGACAAATTGGCCCTGGCTTGGAACACTTGTGGAATTATATCCGATTATGCTAAGCAAGCTTGGATTGCACTGTCTGTCTGTTGGCGAAGACAGGAAAGTGAAAGTCAGATTGTTCTGCCCAAAACCTTTTAGCACACAGAGCTTGAATCGGTTCTCACAAATAAATTGTAAGCTGGTAATTAAAGTCATTTAATGTAAATAATATTCACATATCTTAAACTAGCCAGAGTAGGTGCTACCTTGTATGTAGCCTAAAGCTGTAATTCTTGAGCTACTGATTTGGTAGCTAACTACAAATAGGCACATGCAAGGCTTTTCCAGCCAAAGGCTCATGGGAATAATACTAATTTCATGTAGTGCTACATTTGGAGTAGCTTTAAACCTAAACTGACAAAGGTTAAGTTTGTTTCCAAGTACCATTAAATGTTTGCACTGGACCTTGCAACAATACATCCTTCTAAATTTATTGTTTAGATACAGTACATTTTCCCAAAAGACAGGGATAAGGAGTTTGCAGTTTCAGCACATTTACAATGGCATAGACTCATAGAAGAGAACCTTGCAGTGATGCTACAGCAAACAGTTTTTGCATGCAACAGAATATCTCTGGGTATCTCAGTATAAAGCACAGTGACATTTTAGCAGCAAGTGAATGAATTTTCTAACATTTGTTTCTAACCTTCAAAAGCCTAACAAACCATTGGTGAATGTAACAACAAAAAAGGTCTGTGAAGTTGCTCTAACAAGATTTCTCAATTTTGATTCTCCTTCTCTAGAGTAAATGTGTTCAAGCCTTATGCAAATATGTAATATGTAATAAGAACTGGATGTGAAGATGAGAGCATGGAACTATACAGAAGAAAGCTAGCTGAGAATCCACAGATGGAAAACTAAGTGCTTCTAAAGTGTTATGAAATAAGGAAAGAATTCAAGATGGGAAGCTGGGTTTTTGACCAGCTTCTTAAGATTCTTCCCAACAAATCCCTTGCCTTGACAGAGGAAACAATTTTTTGGACTTTTGAGTTACTCTTGGTCATTAGAATCAGTGTGGTGTAGTGGTTCAGACTGTCAAACTAGTATCTGGAAGATCCAAGTTCAAATGCCCACTTGTGCCATAGAAGCTCGCTGAATGACTTTGGGCCAGCCACACCCTCTCAGCTTAACATACCTCACAGGGTTGTTGAGAACATAAACTGGAGGAGAGTGTAACATAAGCTACTTTGAGACCCCACTGGGGAGAAAGGTGGGGTATAAATGAAGTCAATAAATATAATATTCACACAAGCTGACTACTACTGGAATGGGCACACCTTTCAGAAAAGTCTTGTGTTCCCTCAGAATTATTTATATCACTGGTGATACATAGGAATTCTGGAAAACTATACCTAATTTATGATTTAATAACATTTTGCCAAATATTCTGAAGAGCAATTTGTTAAAAATACACCCTGAAATGTTATATTTACTTTAATATCTTGTTTTTGCCTTTTATTTGAGCAATGTTGTGACTACATCATAAAGTGTTGTCAGCTGTAGCATTTCACTAATTTAAAAACATTCATTTTCTACTGTTCCTTGTGGCTCAGGGCAGCTTACAAGTTGCAATTTAAAACACTTTTACGTTCCCCCACAACTCCCATAAAATATTTGCAATCCATTCTATAACTTGAATATGGTAAGGGATGAGTCAAATGCCACCTCCCTCTAATTCACGTCCCCCTCCAAAATGATCTGCATAGTCCTGTTTCAACTCTCAGCTACGAATAAGTTGTGGTGGTTCTAATCTTTATCATAAACATGAAAAAATCACCCCTAAGCATGTCAGAGCACAATAAGCTCAGGGATTCAGTCAAACAATTCCTACTCACAACCCACATTTACACACATGATTAAAAGACAGCATAAAATGAAGGACAAGGTAATGTTGTAATCCAGTTGGAGTCTCTGACATGGAAAGTTACAGGATTTAAATGAGGTAAATGAGGTAGATTAGCTTGTGCACTCCAACACATGCCAGCTGGGTAACCTTGGGCTAGTCACATCTCTAAGGAGCTCTCTCAGCCGCACCCACCTCACAGGGTGTTTGTTGTGAGGGGGGAAGGGAAAGGAGATTGTAAGCCCCTTTGAGTCTCCTACAGGAAAGAAAGGGGGGTATAAATCCAAACTCTTCTTCTTCTTCTTAATAGATGTTACATGGTCAAATCTTACCTGGCTCATTGGTCATTGCTGCCCAGGTTAGATACATAGTATAAGCTGTGATCACAGATGACTGCAACAATCCAGATCTTGGTTGTGATTCCTATGTGCAGAGAGAACACAGAAAAATAAACCACAAATTTCACAAAATAGTCTAAGTATTAGCCAATTCTCAAATTAACACTGAAAGAAAACATCATACCTGGATTTTAGGCAAAATGGACATTACAGATGCTCCAATACACAGCAACATATTGACACTGATGAATGCCTTATTTTCAGAGCAGCCATCTGGGCGAGTATAATAAACATAAAACAGGACAATTGCCACCAAGGACAGGAGGTAGTTCAGGGCTGTAGCAGATAGCAAAGCTGTGGATAAGCAAACAAAGTTAGATTCAGTTGATGAGTGCATTGAAAGAAGTCCTAGAATACAGAATAATTAGATCATAAAGTGACCAGTCCATGCATTCCAACAGACAAGATCCTCTCTGAATCAAGGTCTTGTTAGCAGGTAACAGTCTTCAGCAGCATCACCTAATCAAAGCAATACAATTCTGAACTATTCCCTTAATCCAGTGACCATCACTTCTACCTGCAATGTATCAGCATTCTGAATCTGTAGGGTTTGATCCACACAAGGACCACACAATGAGTGTGCTCTCTAGCAGTCATTTCAGATCCTATAGCATAGAGACCCATCTGGAGTAACATGCAATTTAGGAGGCTGTATTGGGGAAAGAATGAAATGGCTCTCTTCCTTCTCTTCCATCAGCACAGCTATACTCATGGAAGGAGAAAGGATGATTCTGTCCCCTTTTCCTTCCCCATTTAAGTCTCCCGACCCACATGGATCCCAAAAGCCTGAGAGTCAACATGGATCCCAAAAGACTGGGAATCAACTTTCCCAGGGTTGAAAATGGCTCCTGGGGAAGATTTGTGACTATCAATGCTTTTCACTGATAGATCACTGAATCCATCCCATGGGAAAACCAGAACTGAGCAGTTGTATGCAAGAATATGAATCCAGCATTACAGGTCATGGGCAGGGTCTCTCCTTAACTTTCAGAGATTAATACTGAAAGTTGCAAAGTATTTTTATTTATTTATTTATTTATTTTGAGTTTTTTATACCGCCCTACCCCCGAAGGGCTCTGGGCGGTGAACAACAGTCTAAAACATACCTCCAAGAGCACAAGTGGTGGAAATTGGTGGCAGAGGTGGGGGGAAGCAAAGGTATTCTTTGGCCAAGAGTAACTGAACTTTATTATTCCACTCCCACACCCAAACAACTGCTCAATATGCCTCTGATAATGCCAGTATCCTGCTAGAAATTCCTCCTTCCTAAGCAACTCAGCTGCGAAGAGTAACAACACACTGCTCTGCAGTCATGGGCCCTCTGGTTAAATGTGATCAGCATGGTAGATATAATACAGCTGCCTACCTGCATACCAGCATCTTGAGTTTCCTTCCTCCATTTTTTCAACCCAGGATTCATTCCAGGAGTGGGCAAAATCGATTAGTAAAACCAGCTGGATAAGAATGAAACAGAAAGCTCCAGCCATGCCTACATAAAACCACACTGGGGAATTGGGGTGGGAGAGAGACATGTTAACTTTGCTATTAAAAATGGTTTCTTAGTCCAAATTTGCATTACTGACTGACAGAGACAGCACCGCCGAAGTACCACCTTGAAGAGCTTAACAAGCAAAAACAAAACATCTGAAGGTTTTCCCCAAGGAGTATACAATCTAAACATACAGTGAAGAAAACAAAAGACGGAAGGGATTAATGTAATTAGCCCTCGATTAAAGCTGGGAAGGAGAATTAAGGCATCTACTTAGAGGCCTACTCACTTCCTCCAAATGACAAGTCATAAGAAAACAACTAAAAGGCATTTCAGATACCACTGAAGAGGGCGACTGAAAACTGTTTCTGTTTGAAATTTAAAATCATTACTTAGCATTTAAAATAACGTCATACAATCGTACCGGTTGTAAAGGGTCCCTCTGGAATGAAAAACGCACCAACTGTAATTGCAACCGCTGTGGCAAATTTAAAGAACCAGAACCTGAAAAATTAAACACAGAACCACTAAAGTGAGGGTTATTCAAGTATTTTAAAGGACACTTATGTCTATTGTTTTACAAATATAAAACAAAAGCTACACCTTGCACTCCAGACTATGCCATTGCCACATTTTTACTCCATCCTTCTTCTGTCCCCCACTTCTCAGTCTCTCTCTCTTTCATTCCCCTACCTTCTCTCTTACTTTTTGTCCATCTACTACCACACCTCCTGTCTTTTTGATCCCCCATTCACTCTTTCTCTCTCTTTCTGACCCACTCATCACTCTTTCTCTCTCTCTTTCCCCTCCCACCCCATAGCTCTATTTTTAGCAGTTTGCCCCCCTACCCTCTCACCACACTGACTATGGTTCTTAGGCTGCTGGGACCAGGCACACTGCGGCTTCTGGCTGCGCGACCTGGCTTATGCGGAAAACACTGACTTTTTTTAAAAAAATAGGGGGTTAAATTCCCCCTCCCATTTTTTTATTGTTGAACATCAGATCTTCCTAGTCTACAGAAACATCTGCATAGGTAGATGTGGTCGAATCCATGGATTTAGCAATCCACAAATGGGTGCACACATGGGAATTAAATAAATAGATGTGTTCATTTGCATTTCTTGAAGCAATAGTATTTGAAGTATGGTCTTTTATTCAGAATGCAGAAAGTCCAATAAAAGAAACTCCTGAAAACACAGATATTCACAGGTCTCATTTCATTTCATTTCATCTCATAGACAATAGAAATAAATGTTAACAGAGCCTGCCTTGCAGACTACATTCCATTTATAGCCTCGGAGTTGCCATTTATTGGGCTAAAAACATAATCTACTGAATAGAGCCGTAGTGAGGGGGAAGTGCGCCCGGGGAATGCGAGCCCTGCACCCCTGCCACACCCGTCCCTGCCACGCCCCTTGTGTGTCACGCCTCCTCCCGCCCCCATGGCGCTACACTATTGCTACTGAAAGAATTTGAGATTTGGGCCTTAAAGATCTCTTGGTGCCACTATGTACAATTGACTGCCTTAGATAACTGATTTCATTCAGTACTCCACCTCTAAAATAGGAGCATTTCTAAAGGATTGTTCCATGGATGAAATGATTACAAAGAGAGATGTAAAATTTTCAGAAATATTGAAGTCACAGAGGAAAAAACTTTTTTACCCACTGGACCAAAACCCAACAATTCTGGGAAATATATCACTATGTTCAGTACATATTATCCTATCAAACTTAAAACTAATTTTTCTGTTCTAACATAAAATGCATCATTCATGGCATATAAAATTGCAATATTTGGCATATTTATGGAATATAAAAGTTAAAAATGTACAAGCAAAATTGCAAATAACCTATCTTAGCACATGTACCTTAACTTTTGCTATCTGGATAAAGACAGCTAAGAATTCAATGAAACTATTGGGTTTCCTCTGAAGCTTTCCTGTATTTTTCTGCCCCACCTCCTTTTGATCTTTTTTCCTCCCTCC
Organism: Sphaerodactylus townsendi; assembly: GCF_021028975.2. NCBI lineage: Eukaryota > Metazoa > Chordata > Lepidosauria > Squamata > Sphaerodactylidae > Sphaerodactylus > Sphaerodactylus townsendi. The sequence goes on along the minus strand of NC_059425.1, from coordinate 115,152,239 downwards.
TACAAGGCAGGACAACAAGCTACTTTTTACCCAATCTGTGAATCCACATATCACAGTGATTTGAGGAAAAGACAAAAAGGTCAACAGCAACTCAGATCAAAAGGACAACAGAAGGCATCTAATAGCTGAAAAGCAATGAGAGAGACCTGAACGCCGCATGAAAATTAGGTATCCTTCTAAGAACATAAGAAAGAACCTGCTGGAGCAGACCAGAGTCCATGTAGTCCAGCACTCTGCTACTCGCAGTGGCCCACCAGGTGCCTTTTGGAGCGCACTTGCAGGATGTGAAAGCAATGGCCTTCTGCGGCTGTTGCTCCCGATCACCTGATCTGCTAAGGCATTTGCAATCTCAGAACAAGGAGAATCAAGATTGGTAGCCATAGATCGACTTCTCCTCCATAAATCTGTCCAAGCCCCTTGTGAAGCTATCTAGGTTAGTGGCCATCACCACCTCTTGTGGAAGTATATTCCAAACACCAATCACGCGTTGCGTGAAGAAGTGTTTCCTTTTATTAGTCCTTATTCTTCCGCCCAGCATTTTCAATGTATGCCCCCTGGTTCTAGTATTGTGAGAAAGAGAGAAAAACTTATCTCTGTCAACATTTTCTACCCTATTCATAATTTTATAGACTTCAATCATATCCCCCCTCAGACATCTCCTCTCAAACTAAAGAGTCCCAAACACTGCAGCCTCTCCTCATAAGGAAGCTGCTCCAATCCCTCAATCATCCTCATTGCCCTTCTCTGCACTTTTTCTATCTCTTCAATATTCTTTTTGAGATGTTGCAACCAGAACTGAACACGGTACACCAAGTGCAGTCACACCACTGCTTTATATAAGGGCAAGACAATCTTTGCAGTTTTAGTATCAGTTCCTTTCCTAATTATTTTCAGCATAGAGTTTGCCTTTTTCACAGCTGCCATGCATTGAGTTGACATTCCCATGGAACTATCAACTAAGACGCTCAAATCCCTTTCCTGGTCTGTGACTGATAGCACTGACCCCTGTAGCGTGTATGTGAAGTTTGGATTTTTTGCCCCTATGTGCATCACTTTACATTTTGCTACATTGAACTGCATTTGCCATTTCTGAACCCACTCACCTAATTTATCAAGGTCCGCTTGGAGCTCTTCGCAATCCTTTGCGGTTCTCATCACCCTACATAATTTGGTATCATCCGCAAACTTGGTCACCACGCTACCCACCCCTACTTCCAGGGCATTTATGAATAGGTTAAAGAGCACTGGTCTCAAAACAGATCCTTGGGGGATACCACTCCCTACATCTCTTCATTGTGAGAACTTCCCATTTACACCCACTCTTTACTTCCTGTTTCTCAACCAGTTTTTAATCCACAGGAGGACTTCCCCTCTTATTCCTTCATTGCTGAGTTTTCTCAATAGTCTCTGGTGATGAACTTTGTCAAAAGCCTTTTGGAAATCCAAGTAGACAATGTCCACTGGTTTCCCCTTATCCACATGCCTGTTTACACCCTTAAAGAACTCTAGTAAGTTTGTAAGACAGGATTTGCCTCTGCAAAAGCCATGCTGACTCTTCCTCAGCAGGTCTTGTTATTCGACATGTTTTATAATTTTATCTTTAATATGATACATTGTACTAATTTACCAGGAACAGACTTCAAAATGACTGGCCTGTAATTTCCTGCCCCCCCCCCCCCCCGGATCCTTTCTTAAAGATTGTTGTGACATTGGCCATCTTCCAGTCTTCAGGGATGGAGGCCAATTTCAGGGTTAAGTTGCATATTAAAGTGAGAAGATCAGCAATTTCATGCTTGAGCTCTTTAAGAACTCTTGGGTGAATGCAATCTGGGCCAGAGGATTTGGTATCATTTACTTTATTCTTCCTTGCTTACCATTATCTTCGCTAGATACCACTATCTTCACTAGATACAGATATGTATCTTGGATTTAATAACTGTATACAGTATGGTCACCTTGTCTTAATAGCATTGTACTCATTTAGGATTGTTTTCAGTACTCTCCAAAATTTCCAGTTTTTATGTTAGAAAAAAATGGGGGGGAAGGACAAAAAGAGGAAGTGAGGGAGAAATTTCCCCAACTTTTCCCAGTCCTCCACTCCCCAAGGCCTTCACATCTTTACACACAGTCTGAGAAAGGAGATGCTCTACAAGGGTACATGAGTACATCAGAATACACAAGATGCAATTTTCATATGCCTGTACTTCATTGCTTATTAAAGATAATGTGTTAAAGTAAAAGAGAAATGTCTCTAAAGATTTTTGGTGTGATTTGCTGGCATTCATTCAATGAACAAAACTCACACCTGACTTGTTCATATTATCAGACTTGAAGGTTGACAGACAGTCTGTAGTTGATAAGTCCTCAAGAAATCTGCCACTAAATGTTTTGAATACACAAAGTCCTGTTAGAACGATTTAGTCCAGACTTGCTAATTGGATACTGGAGTAAAACATCCCATTACACTTCCACAGAGCCTCTTATCTGCTTGACTTTTGCTAAGTGCTTCTGTAAGCTTTGTCTCAAGAACACCACATCATCTAAAAATGGCTGCAGGATCACTCATTTAATCTATTTTTGGTAGTCAGAATTAGTAAAATTAGGAGTTGGTGTTAGTAAAATTAGGAGCTGGGGAAATCCTGGCTCAAATTCCTACTCCAGTTTACTAGGTGACCTCGAGACACTTAATGACTTCTCAGTCTGGCCTATCTTGGAGTGTTGTTTTACTTTTATTTATTTTATTGAGGATTAAATAGAGATGAGTGAAAGAAAACAGACATCCATTTACACCATGTTGAGATCCTTGAAGGAAAGATGAGATAAAATGTAAAATAAACAAAAAATGAGAGTAAATTTAGACTTCCAGTGTCATTTAGATAGACTGCACAATGTTTATGTTGATATTGATTCTGTTTTCTGTACCATGAATTATGTAAATTTTCAAAGTGCTGAAGCCTAATACAATATTTCAGTTTGTTCTGTGACTCCCCGCCCCCAATTGCCAAGGGTCCTCCCCCTGCAAACATTAACCTTTGTGGCATACTTGCTTAAGAGTATATAACAATGTACTGTATTATCAGTTATTTTCTCTTACCCATTATGCACTGCTGCCCTTGGATCACTGCTGCTCTTCACTTTGATCATCAATAAGGCGAACAGGAGGAAAAACATGGCCATACCAAAGCACACTCTATACACTGCTTTGTATCCAACTAGAACATCACAACTGACGTGGCCTTCATCACAAAATCCTGGAATCTGTACCAAAAAGCAAAAAAAGCCAACACATGTTCACAAATAATCATGAACTTTTTGCTTTGTTATTGCTATTATTTCAGTAACTGTTTTCTAATTAAGAAAAACATGCTGAACAGTTGCAAAAGCAGTGTAGGCCAGGACTGAAGTCATATATACATTAAGCCAACGCTACGAACACTATTGGTGTACACCTGAATTCTTACCAATCTGGAGGATTTGTTCCTGCCCCCACTTTGTCTTTGATTTAATACTCTCACTGTGCAATCCTAAATTGCGGTGGGGGGGAGGAGAGGCAGAGGCAGGGGAGAGAAAGGGCTCTGGATGCAGTATGCCCCTGCACCAATATAGATATCACCTAACACCAGCATAGGAGGCATTTATGCCGGCACTGAGGAGTTGAGCAGCTACATGATGCCTGAATGCTAACCCAGCTGTAGCACTGGGCTCTTGCGGTGCAGAAGCCCACGCCTAAGGGAGCATTCCCAGGGGTGGAATCAATGTTCATTGGCTTCCTGAACCCTTTCAGTTCAGAAATGCCGCCTCTTGCTAGCATAAACTTACACTAGCTGTTATGGCTCAGCCTGGTCTAGGTGGAAATCCCTGGGAGAAAGACTCAGATGGAAAGGAGGGGACAGTTTTGGTTCCAGATCCCCAGACGCCCCTGTAAATGCACAGCCTGACCATTAGTCCCTGTAGAACAGGTCCAGAAGCTCAGGCAGAGCATGCAGGCGGGGATCCACAGCCAGGTCCAAGCTTTGAGATTCCCCAGCCAAGGTCTAGCTCTGAAACTCTTCAGCCTCTTCACAATGAGCCAGAAGGGACCCTGCCACCCCCATCACACCCCCACCCCCATCTACAGAGCTCCAGGAGCAATGCAGGAGGAGACTGCATGCTAGGTTACAGCAGAGGAGACGCAGTAGCAGGTTAGCAGCCATGAGGCAAGGTGACTTGGATGCTAAGTCCTTACAGGAGCCAGACTAAAGTAACCCAGCTGCAAGAGGTTATTGCACTAGGGAATGGGAGGCTGGCTATAAAAGAGTCTCCTCAGTCTCCTGAGCTATCTTGTGGCAACAATGTTGTGTTTCAGTTTGCAGGTCACTATCTCTGTTCCTAGCCATGTGTATTCATTAAACAACTGCACCTGCTGAATCACTGTGGTGTCTGTTGGTTCTTGAGCGCCAATCTTCGACAGTAGCAAACAAGTAGGTGCAACCTCTTGGCCTTCATAGGGATCCTGTAGCATAGCTGGGGAAACTTCGCTTTTCTTTTGCCCAGTCTGGCTCCACAATCCTCTTTGGAGACAATGGGGCTGCGCTGTGCCCTGATGCCACCCATCTACCCCTGCCTTTAGGATTGGGCTGCCCAGTTATCCATGACATACAGAAGTGGCCAGCTGGGTTAATCCAAGTTAGAATCCTAGTTTGTGGGAAAGGAACTAAGTCTGGATTAGTTATTATTAAGAATTCCACTTTATGGAGGAAAAGTCGAATCTAGCACCTAGGTGCCTGGACACGTGTCACAGTGTGTTTTTAACCAACTCTGCACAAGGAGTGAAGAGGAAGGGAGGCATGTGTGAGAAGCCAAGGCTGGGTTCAGGCATATTGTCTCAGAGATGGCTTGACATCACATCTGAATGCAACCAATATTATGTACAGCTTCTTTAGCAGCAAATGATTTATGAACACCTCCTTGACTTGTACCTTGGAAAACTAGGAGTGAGCTATGCACCAAGCCAGTTTTGTGCACAGTATAGGTTTTAGTCATTTATTTTATTGATTTACTTCTATATCTCACCTTTCTCCCCGTGCAGACTCAAAGCAAAGGCAACTTATATAGTTCTCTCTTCCATTTTATTCTCACATTAACACTGCAAAGTAAGTTAAGACCAAGAACATATAACTGGACTCAGATCACCCAGTAAAATACCATAGCAGACTGGGGATTCAAACCTTGGTCTCCCAGATCCTAGCCTAACATTTTAACCACTACACCAGGCCTTGATTTTTTTTTTAATCTAGGAGATAGCCCAACACTTTAGGAGCCAGACTCACTATAACAAAAGCAGTATTTTCAGTGTCATGTGAGTCATCTCGTTCAGATCTCTGGAAGGTCAGTTTAAATGGTTTTTGGAATTTATTTGATTATGTTACTTGGCTGCACATGTGTAAAACAATGCAGTTAAATGCCCACAGTACTTATTTTTAGAACTATCATTAGCTGTTGTAAAGTGAAAAATCTTTCTAAATCCACTAATAGATAAAACACAGATATCAAATTTTGATAGATTTGTATTCTTCTGTGAAAAAAATGTAAAATGGGTTCAGTTTTGTAAAATTTTAAGTATTAAAAACACACATTCAGGCCAAGGTTTGAATCACCACTGTCATGGAAACTCACTGGGTGACCTTGGGTTCATTATCCTAAAATTCCTCACAGTGTTGCTGTTGTGAGAATAAAATGGACGAGAGGAGGTCAATATTGTAAGTCTCTTTGGGGAGAATGGCTGGATAGAAATATCTAAATAAATGGAGAAATCCAGCCAGCGTTTTCATTGAGTCTCACCCAACTGTCTTTTTAGAACTCTTGATATGCACATCTTTTGTCCACACAAATCCCATAATCCCCAGCATAGCTTTTTTGTGGTCGAAATTACACCTGCCCTCCTGTCACCAGTGGAAAAAAACTGGTTGAATTCAACCCATTGTCCATTATTCCCGGTTTGACATGCTGGGTACTGAAAGAAGACAGCAGAAGCAATTATAGCAGTTATTTTAAAACTTTACCAAAATACAGAGTGAGAAATCTAATTCACACTTGGCCTTCAACCTACATATTCAAAATACAAACAATATTCTTGAGTTTTCTTCTAGCTGCTACATAGCAAGATATGAAATGAGAAACAGTATTCCAGAAAAGACAGAAGAGTACAAGGAAATTTGAACTGCTTTGTTTGTGTTATCAACTCTACCATAGTTATCATAAGAGTAAACTGACCTTCTTCAGCTGTTCTTCCATTCCTGGTATTAGCATCACACATGCTACACCCACTCCAAGCAGCAAGAAGAGTGCATATATCACCCTTGTTATAGTGGAATTATTACCACTGGGGCAGCATCGGCACAGCAGACATGGTGCGCTGCCACACAAACATGGTATCTGATGGAAAGACATTAAAAAGGATTTTTGAGAGCTAGTTCAAAAATGATGCAATAACTGTGACTACAGCACATGATCAGATAGAATCTTGGTTTAACTACTGTCTAAGTTTTCCAGCATTTGAGCATCATTTCCCCACGTTATCTGCAATAGCACAAATCATAAGGTTTTCATCTGCCTGGCCTTTATTGCAAAAGGTCATAATAAAATTTATGTACTGTGGAGGACCTCACTAAGGCCTTGATTTGGTATATTTGCAACTGAAACTGAAACATTGAAGACATCTTCTGAAAAGGTAGATAGGATGTTGCACAGCAGACCCCTATAACCGTGGCATCTTAACTGACTTTGATTGTGCCATCCACAAAGAAGACAACCGAGATACTGTTTATAAAAAGTGATTACTCATTTTCCCATGGGAAGCTGTGCTCAAGGAGACACATACCACTGGCAAACAACACATGGCAACACACTCACTGCCTTCAAATATATTTCTAGCAAACTCAGAAAATGTACTAATATCACCAAGGGCAGACAGCGTGCCATGAAGGACAGTAAAAAAAACAACCCTGAAACCCTGCAGTTCAATCTTAATTATATTTTCTCTTATTTAAACCCAGCGTCAATCAAAGCAGGTCTCAACTCTAGATTCCAGAAGGTTGAGCTAAGCACACATTTAACTTTTACTATTAAAACACTTTGTTCCTATCTGTAACTAATCCTATCCCAAATACTAATGGAAGATAATTAAGGTGAAAGACAAAATGTAAAAAATGCTCAATGTAAAAAGTAGCCTTTAGAAAGAAAGAACTAAGTCTTTTTCTGGAAAACACTATGTCTAATATGACAGGAGACAACTATCTCATACCTCAAAGCATGCCTGTATATATTATCTGGCCCTTCAAACATAGCAATAGCTGGCTGAGAATAGCAACCCTTTTACCAATATTATTCTAGATACAGTTCTGGAAACAAGAGGTTTCCAAACTGAGTAGAGCCTAACAGTGCAATCCAAAGGAGTTTTCAGGTGGCGCAGCAGGGAGGGAAAAGTGAAATCCCTCCCACTGCCTGAATCACCCTATTAACACAAATGGTTTACATCATACTGGAGCCTGGGGGCCGGCATTCCTGGGCTGGAATGCTGGTGGAAGCCCACAAACACACCATCATACCCCTGTCATCCCCCCCACCCACCAGCCATGCTGGAGTTCGCTCAAGATGCCAGGACAGCTTCACAGACTTCGGGTTTTGGAGCAGCAGACCAGAGGGGCAGCCAGCCACCAGGAAGTCTTCCCTAGTGGGGCTGCCCCTTATGTGGCAGAGGGGGCAAACACATTGGCACAGCAGATTCTTCCCTCCCCCCACCTCCCATCGGAATTGGGCTGTAAACCAGTTAAGGTTTTATTGAATGCAGCTAGCACCAGAGGATTACAGAAAGCCTGACTTCCGGTGGAATGGCATTTCAATCTGGTTGAGCCTCTGAATGCTTCCAACTACACATTGCTGATAAGGACTACACCGACTGTAGAGCAAGTTTCTTAGCTCTTGCCTCCCCAGATGTTTGGCACCTTGAATTTGGCAGGTGGACTAGGAGGATCTGGACTTTAGACCCAGTGGTTCTGAGAAAACCCAGAACCAGTAGTGTGAGTGAACCGCTGTGCTCTTGGAAACAGCCTCCCCCTCCTCTTTGTTTTACTCCTTTTTTTCTCTTCTCTTTTATCTCTTTTTATTTTAAAAATGTATTACTCTTACTATTATTCTTGTTAACACGCTTTTCTTTCTCTGTAATTTTTTGTTGATAAAATTTAAAAAATTAAAGAAAGGAAGCTTAAGCTTCTCATAGTACCAGCAAATATACAACTGGAAACCCAATTCCATCCAACAAGAAAGCCCCATCAGGTATTTTCATTCAGGATTTTTATAAGCTAGAACACAGAAACATCAAAGACTTTGTGTTCTTTCCTTTGCTATTACAAAGACTTTTAGAAAGTTAGACAGAAAGAGAATGCAGTTTGTTTGTGATTGGCACAAACCTAGTTAACCATCAAGCTCCTGTGATCCCTTCCTCCTCCCCTCCCCCTAGAAAAGGCATATTTCACACTAATGCCAATTTAGTATGCTTGGGGTACCTTAACACTCTAAGGTTGGTTTCTTCGCCAGTAACTGGGATTCATGTGGTTAAGAATACCAGTAATCTAAAGGGGGGGAGGGGGGAGATAAAACATCTATTTATTAAAGCATCTGCATTCAAACATGACTACACACTGAAATTAGCTGAGAAGTCATCTTTAATCTTGGCATACCACATTTAGAAGGAAGGGAATGTGACTCCACTAATTAACTAGGCTTATGCCAGTCACAAACAAGTTCCTGTTGATTCTGTTGTCTGAACTGAGCCAGTAAGCATTAATGTCTTAAATTTATTGTACAGCTCACGTGTGCAGACAAATGAGATGGGAATGAAGTGGTAGATTTCTGAAGTGTATGAATGGATAACACAGCTTCAGAAAGCAGAATACTCATATCTTTGAATTCTTTCCTACAGAAAACTGAAACATGAGTCCCTTATGTACTATAATTCACTTATATTCTGGCCAATGCAAGGGCCAATTTCAGTCCCATCTGCATAACACTTTATATTTATATTGCTCAACCCCCCTGTGGGTGGTTTTAGATGCAGAACAGAAATCAAACTACAGCACAATATGCATATTTTGAGCAGAAATAATTGTGATGCTTTTCAGGTCCTATCAATACCAACTTGAGCAGCCTTTCACATTTCAGCAGTGCCAACACTAAAGTCAGCAAAATTAAGCAATGTTTTATTCATTTCTCAATCCAATCCTCCTCATTATACATTTATTATTTTCCATTAACAATCTGCCCCATCATAAAAAAGAACCTTTTAATATCCACATATGCAAACAGGGAGATGACTTAGCTGATTTTCCACTATTGCTCAAATGTGTTTTCTTCCCAAATTCAAAATTTTCATGACATTCATCTGACTGTGACAAACCTGGACAATGCTACTTTAAATGCAAGGCTTGTCAAAAAGAATTAAATATACTACAATGACAGACCAATCCTATGCATAATTGTTACAGTGAACGGAAATCAATGGCCATCCTGGAATAACTGCGTAGAACTGCCCTGTTAAATCTGATATTTATCCATCACAATTCCCAGTGGGTTACACATTAAGATGGTATTTTCATCAGCCTGCATTTCCATGCATAACTAGTATCTCTATATGCACTGCAACAGGAAAGGTTACCAGTTTTTGCCAGACATCTTGAAATCAAGTAAAAATAAGAGGTTACAGTATACCAACCTCATCAGACATAACAGTCTTGCATGCACATTAATTCAGCACCTGGCAAATCTAATAAAAATTTAAGTTTGGCCTTCTTGAGATGTGACTTATGTTGATGGGAGAGAAAACAAAAAATGAAAAGCAGCCAATTCATCATCAATAACTAACATTATTAACAACGAGTGGAAGAGGTTTCCCTTTCTCTTATTATTGCCCTAGATGTTTTCAAAGATCTGCCTAAGAGACAAAGTGGCTATTTAAGAAATATCAAGAGCGGGGAAAGGGCAGAGCTTTACAGAAACAAAATTTAATGACCGACCCCCCCGGGCCAGGGAGGGGCTGCCTCGTCGTATAAAACAGGGCATAATGATGTACGTCTGGAACAGCTGCAGTCACTCAGCCCTTCAATGCGCTGGCGCCCCCGCCCCCCATGGCCGTGTACCGCTGCCGTTTGCACCCATTCCTCCCCATATCCCTCCGGCCCGGATCCGACGCATTACCCAGCTAGCCATAGAGCAAAGGCCCAGTACTGCCCCCATCTCGCTCCCTTGCAAGTGGGTGAGTTGCGCGACAGCCTTTAAAGATGGTGGCGGCGGCGGCGGCGACACAGGCAGAATCCGAAGCCTTGTTTACTCCCTAGCCGGGTTTCGTGCGCCAGTCGTACAGGCGGCGCATGCGCAACACTTCCGAATTAGCGGAAGAGGAAGAACCTCTCTCCGTTCCTCGAGTGACAGCCGCAGCGTCGGGTCCGGGCCGAAGAGAAAACAAATATGATGGGCGTGGCTTCTGGTAATCTGGAGGCATCGTTACTTTGCAAAGAGTTTCGGGAGAGGAAAACGTCTTTTGCATACATATGGATGTAGGATTGCATCCTTAATCTTTGAAAGCACAGCTCGGTTTGCTAGTTACGGTGGATACGTTTAGCAATATTCTAGTGTACACCTGATTTTTCTTTGAGAAATATGATGAGTAATTATCGTATTACATTCAACACATTTACTGTTTGATGTAATTGAAATCTCACATGTATCCAAGTGTTGATCCTTGGTTTTATATCTAAAGAAGATGTTCGTTGGCTATTTCTTACAAACAGATATATACACATACATTCATTTGCTGTAACAGATGGACAGGGGTCAGGTATTTATGCTGTTTTCCGCACTGAAATCACTCCATGAAGTTTCATGCCTATTAAAGGGAGGGAACAGGTGTAGTATTTGTATGTCATTTTTTCCCCATCCAACTTAAGATCACCGTAGTCCTTAAGGGCATTTGTCACATCACTACCCATCCAGAGGAAGTTGTACCAAAGATTGCGTATGGGACAAAGACTGTGGATTGTGTTTGGGATAGAAATTGTGTATCCATGTGGATAATCCTATTGGAAAATAGGACTATCCATGAGGAGGCCTGCGCACTCTGCACAGGAACCATAAATTTTAGAAAATAAGAGCACACCAATATGAACATGCTGGTCCTTTGTGAGTCAAGTAAAGGTTCCATCCCTGGGGAAAAAATCCAGAACGCTCCCCTCCACGCCAGTGTGGCCTCCTGCAGCACAAAAAGAATAGCGTGGGGAAAAAACTTCTGGGTTCCAGTGCTGCAGTGCCCAGCTGTTGAGGTAAGTCCCTCAGCATCACCGCCCGTGCCACATTGCACAGCATTAGTGGCACTGGAGTTGATGCAACCCTTCCAGTTCAACTTCACACACAAAGACACATCGCTCTTTGGACAGCACAGTCAGTACCAAAGAAGGGCATCTGTAGCTTTATTAGCCAAATGCATACAAATCAAGCAAAAACAAATTACAAAGGTTCTCAATAATTAGTGATAATTGGGCCCCTGATGTTAAAACAGTTATCACTGTTAATCTAGTTCTGTTAAACCCTGAAGACAGTCTCCTGTATTTCCTGGGTTTGGCATATTACACATTCAGATATGAACAAAATGATTCCTGATCAGTGGATACTATTTGATTGTCACACATCTTGCGAAAGCTATTAGTAACTGTCTGCTATTCAGCAAAAAAAAGAAGGTAAAGATGACTTGCATCTTCTTTACAAGCAGTGACCTGCAGCTACAGGCAGTAACCTTTGGGAGGAGCTGTGGCTCAGTGGAAGAGTGTCTTCTTTGTCTTCAGAAGCTCCCAGGTTCAATTACTGTTATCTCAATTCAAAAAGAATTAGATTATAGATGATGTGGAAGACCTCTGCCTAAGACCTCCACCAATCCATGTAAACAATACTGACCTTGATGGAATGGTTCAATATAAGGCAGCTTAAAGTTGGGACTGTGCATTTGCCAGGATCAAGAAAAATGCTAAACAGGAACTATCAGCAGTGAAATTACCTAGCTCACCTGGGTTTTGTTTACGAAAAATGTGAACATTGCCAGGAGGGGGAAGGGGGGACTAGTCATATTTCCATTGGGAAATGAGTTCCATGGGAAATGATTGGGTAAAATTGGATAAACATCAATATGGGAGAATTTCTCAGAGATTCCATCCCTGATCAAGGAAAACAGCAAATGCTCTCTGCCCTGGGCCATTTATTGATCTCAGAACTTAAAACAGCAGCTTTAAAAGACTGGCCAAGTTTGCCTCCTAACACACGCTACTGCCCTAACCTCTAGATGTCAGAGTGAGCCAAGGAATAAATGGTCATTTTGATGACAATCCCCTTACTTAACAGTGTCAATAAATCTAAAAAAAAAATGTCCCCATTCAGGAGTGTGCCAAGGGACATCTAATATAAACATTTTCATAATGACTTTGTCTGTAGCCTGAATATTTACCTGGGTGGCATTTATTTGACTATCAACTATGGGTAATGAACATTAAAATAACTGGTAGAAGTAATCTCAGAACCATTTGCTGCAATCTTTGAGAACTCCTGGAGAACAGGAGATGTCCCAGCAGATTGGAGAAGGGCTAATGTTGTCCCCATCTTCAAAAGGGGGGGAAAAGAGGACTCAATTATCACCCAGTCAGCCTGACATCAACACCAGGATAATTTCTAAAGCAAATAATTAAACAGACAGTCTATAAGGACTTAGAAGAGAATGCCAAGATCACTAAAGTCAAAGTGGGTTTGACAATCTGTGACTCCCTCTAGAGCGCAGTCCCTTTAAAGCTTATGTTCAGCTGCAGTTGGAACCTCACGACTAATCAAGTTTGTTTTTACGCAGCTATGAAGTGTTGTATAAGATTATTTTAATTTTGATAATATTGCATTTGTTGAAGGAGAAGTGTACATCCTTATGTTACTTTGTTATATATTCATATTGAAGAGCTGAGAGTCACATTTGAGAATTTAAATACTTTATTGATTCATGATATACAGTACTTATGTACTTTAAGCTTTCTGGTGCAGATACCTTATTTCTACTAACTTCCAGATGGGACCTAGAGATCTCCTGGGATTACAGCTGGTCTCCAGACTGTGGGGGTCAGTTTCCCTGGAAATAATGGCTACTATATAGGATTTCCAACCTCCAACTGATGGCTGGAGCTTTCCCAGAATTCAGGGACGTAGGTATAGATTTTTTATGGGGGGGTTCGGGGGTGGGGCCACACCCCCACCCGCCCCTAGTGTATGGCCACGACTCCTGAAGCCCCGCCCCTGGCCTAGCGCTTATAAAAGCAGCTCTCCGAGGTCGGGGATGGCAGACTCCCCTGCCCTGCCCTGCCCTGCCCTGCCCCTCCCCTCTGGGCAGAGGCATAGAGGGAAAATGGAGCCTGGTGCAAAATCTGAGTTTTGCGTCCCACCCCCCCCCCCCCCCACCGCGGGCAGTCATAGTGATATTGGAGATCCACACCCCAAACAGTATCACTTTCAATGGTGTTTCTAAACTGGAGAGTCCAAGTATTCTCCTTTTAGAATCCACCTTAAAGGGAGAATCTAGGGGTCCCTGAAAGTTAAACAACATTGAAAGTACTGATGCTTTGTTTTGGGGTGGATTCCCCCCACCCCACCCTGAAACAGCATCAATTTCAATGTGGCATAGTGGTTAAGAGCAGGTGCATTCTAATCTGGAAGAACCAGGTTTGATTCCCTGCTCTGCCACTTGTGCTGTGGAGGCTTATCTGGGGAATTCAGATTAGCCTGTGCACTCCCACACACACCAGCTGGGGGATCTTGGGCTAGTCACAGCTTTTTGGAGCTCTCTCAGCCCCACCTACCTCACAGGATGTTTGTTGTGAGGGGGGAAGGGCAAGGAGATTGTAAGCCCCTTTGAGTCTCCTATAGGAGAGAAAGGGGGGATATAAATCCAAACTGTTCTTCTTCTTCTTCTAAACTGAGGACCTCAGATTCTCCCTTTAAATCCATGCAGAAGGGGGTGAATTTAAAAGGAGGATCTGGGGAAATTTGGGGGGTTCCTGATGTCAGGGGTGCAATGGTTAAGCTAGAAGCATCAAACTTTCAGGGTATCTTTAGGAGTATCTCATAATTATACCACCCAGGTTTGGTGAAGTTTGGTTCAGGGGGTCCAAAGTTATGGACCCTCAAAAGTGTAGCCCCATCTCCTATTAGTTCCCATTGGAAACAATGAGGGATGGGGCACCCCCTTTGGGAGTCCATAGCTTTGGACTCCCTGGACCAACACAAAACCTGGGTGGTATCAATAAGAGACTCTACTGATAATACATTCCAGGTTTGGTGAAGTTTGGTTCAGGGAGTCCAAAGTTATGGGCCCTCAAAAGTGTAGCCCCCATCTTCTATTAGCTCTTGCTGGAAACAATGGAGGGTGAGGGCACCCCCTTTGGGAGTCCATAACTTTGGACCTCCTAAACCAAACCTCACCAAACCCGGGTGGTATCATCAGGAGAGTCCCCCAGACAATCCCTGAAAGTTTGGTGCTGCTCGCCCAAACAATGCGCCCCCTGCAGGCCAAAAACCGGAAAAGCACTAAAATGTTTTAAAAACCCACAAATGGGTGGGCGGAGCTTCGGACATGAATGGTGGGGGTCAAACCCGAGAACCCCCCCTTACCTACCTCCATGCCAGAATTACAACTGGTTTCCAGCCACCAGTTCCACTGGAGAAAATGGCAGCTTTCGAAACTGGGCTGTCTGCTGTTGTTCCTCTTCTCCACAAACCCCACTCTCCACCAAGTGATATCTCCAGAAATTTCCCAATCCAGAGCTGGTAATCCTAGAAAACCACTTTACAAATAAAATCAAAGGTTTTACAAATAAAAAGGTTTTACAAATAAAATCAAACCTAACCTTTCAATCATATGTTCAGCTGTACATGCAGAGTATGTAACATGAGAATTACACAGTGCACATAAATAGAAAAATTAAGTGTACACTGTGTAAACGTTCATTAATTCACTCTAACTTGTGAGCAAGAGCTGTATCAGTGTTCTAGGGGAAAAATATCAAAATGGTTTCCTGGCTAGTTCAAATAATTACCCTAAGCCTTTTGAAAGGTTTGTTTTTTTAATCTAGTACTATTCCCTTTCATCAGGACCCCAGTGAAAATTCTTGTATGTGGTTTATGAAAGACCAAGTGTGGTTTATCAAAGACCGAATCACTGCTACTTAGATGCACTGCTTTCCTGGTACCACCAGCTCATTTATACCATTCATCTTTAACCAATATTTATATCTTCAAGGCACATAGCAGATTATGCACTAACTTTTCTTTGAGTATCTTGTCAACATCAGTAGGGAAATTGTTGAATCAAAGCACAGAGAGTAAATCATGATAAATGTTCTGCAATACAAATAGTATTGTTCATTCACCTAAGACAAGGCTGCAGGAAAGGATTGACTTTATTACTTTGTAAATGTCATGTGAGAAAATTTAGCTAAAGGAGTTGATGTGTACAGTCTTAAATAACAAAATTTATAGCTTCAATCCTATACACGCTTACTTGGGTTTAAATCTCATTAAACACATAGCGGTTTGTTTCTGAGAAGACATGCCTAGGCTTGAGCTGTATGTCTGACTGTTCTTGCTTATAATTGGATCTCATTCTCCACTGTTTTGCATACCAGTCCAGTCTTGTATTTACACTTGTATTCCTGGATGTACACCAGTGGAACAATAATCTAGACAACATATCTTGACAACATTAATGGCAGAAAACCTTTCTCATTGTTCTGGAACTAAATTTTTAAATAGCCATATAAACTGCATCCTTTGTATCTCCAGTTAATATTTTGAACTGCTTTTTATTTATTCCTCTAGCACATATACACAATAATGGATTTTTTTTAAAAAATCATTCAACTCAGATTTTTTCAGTTTTGAGATGAGAGACTCAAAATTGAAAGTATTTTATAATTTCCACAAAGCATTTCATAGATCAATTTTACATTTTTTAATTGTGTAGCCAATGTGGGTTCCCTTTTAATTTTGTAGAAATATTGAACTGTGCAGTTATGACACCAATTTATATGTTTCACGGTCTAGATCTTGGCCCGCACAGTGCCTCTACACTTGACATCACATTTCCATTTGCAGTGTGAAAAATGCATTTTTCCACTTATTGCTCTTTTTTCAATTGTTCAGATGACTGAGCTGTTATTAGTTTGTTGAGCACTGATAGCAACTCAGCATATTATGTTGTCCTCTGCCTCACACATATTCCTAAATACCTGCGGACATACACATCTGGCAGTCACATGCATTTGTTTAGTGACTCGACTTTTTAATAAACTTTTTTAAAATCATTAAAAAAATCATTCAACTCAGATTTTTTCAGTTTTGAGATGAGAGACTCAAAATTGAAAGTACATAGATTTTAAGCATTTTCATAGTCAATTTTACATTTTTAATTGATATAGCCAATGTAGGTTCCCTTTTAATTTTTGTGAAATATTGAACTGTACAGTTATATTTTCCAATTTATAACTTGTTTCCCAACGGTGCTCGATCTTGTAGCCTCCTTTGTTATACCTCTACACTTTGACATTATATCCACATTTCCATTTTTGCAGTGTGAAAAATGCATTTTTCCACTTATTGCTCTTTTTTCAATTGTTCAGATGACTGAGCTGCTGTTATTGGTTGTTGAGCACCTGTATGATAGCAATCCTGGCATATTATATTAATCCTCTGCCTCACACATATTCCTAAATACCTGCGGACATACACATCTGGCAGTCACATGCATTTGTTTAATTGACTCTGACTTTTAATAAACTTTTTAAAAAAATCATTAAAAAAATCATTCAACTCAGATTTTTTCAGTTTTGAGATGAGAGACTCAAATTGAGAAAGTACATAGACACCATAAGCATTTTCATAGTCAATTTTACATTTTTAATTGATATAGCCAATGTAGGTTCCCTTTTAATTTTTGTGAAATATTGAACTGTACAGTTATATTTTCCAATTTATAACTTGTTTCACGGTGTCGATCTTAGCCCTTGTTATACCTCTACACTTGACATTATCACATTTCCATTTGCAGTGTGAAAAATGCATTTTTCCACTTATTGCTCTTTTTTCAATTGTTCAGATGACTGAGCTGTTATTAGTTTGTTGAGCACTGATAGCAACTCAGCATATTATGTTGTCCTCTGCCTCACACATATTCCTAAATACCTGCGGACATACACATCTGGCAGTCACATGCATTTGTTTAATTGACTCTGACTTTTAATAAACTTTTTAAAAAAATCATTAAAAAAATCATTCAACTCAGATTTTTTCAGTTTTGAGATGAGAGACTCAAAATTGAAAGTACATAGATTTTAAGCATTTTCATAGTCAATTTTACATTTTTAATTGATATAGCCAATGTAGGTTCCCTTTTAATTTTTGTGAAATATTGAACTGTACAGTTATATTTTCCAATTTATAACTTGTTTCACGGTGTCGATCTTAGCCCTTGTTATACCTCTACACTTGACATTATCACATTTCCATTTGCAGTGTGAAAAATGCATTTTTCCACTTATTGCTCTTTTTTCAATTGTTCAGATGACTGAGCTGTTATTAGTCTGTTGAGCACTGATAGCAACTCAGCATATTATGTTGTCCTCTGCCTCACACATATTCCTAAGTACCTGCGGACATACACATCTGGCAGTCACATGCATTTGTTTAATTGACTCTGACTTTTAATAAACTTTTTACTTACAGATTTGATAAAGAGTTAATGAATATATTTATATACATTTGTCTCAAATTATTTGACACCTTTCTTATTATCAAGAAGACGCAAAGCAATATGCAGCCATTTTTAATAGCATGTTCAGCTTGCGGCTAATTAATCTCAGTTGGTTTTACATTCCTCAGAATTCAATAGAATAGAAATAATAAGAGCTAAAAGAAAAAATCCCTTACAATATCTATTAGTAAGACTGAGCTGAGGTAATGATTATATTAATTATCAAAGGATCTGTTTGGCTCTTCATCACTCTAATAATTTAAAATGCATGTATTTATCTCTAATTGTACTTTCAAATGATATTATAATTGCTACTTAACTATTGGGAACATGTTTGCATGTGGATACGGGCACTCTGGGAAATGACAATCACTACCATATAGCTCCTGATGATCCAGCTCAGGGACAGATTAATAAATGTTAACTAACCACTGATCCAGTTAAAATAACTCCGTAGTTATGTAGTCTTACTATTTTAGCTTGATAACCTTAGTGTGTCAACTAGACCTCCCAGATCATCGCATTTGGAAGATAAGCAGGACAGTGCTTATCTTCCCCCTCCCTTGCATGCCACCCCTCACTCCCTCCCCTGCCTCACTCCCCTTCCCTTGCATGCCACCCCTCCCTCTCCCTCCGCTAGGGTGGGTGGGTCATGTCCAGATGCCGGGCCCCTCCCCCTCCCTTGCATGCCACCCCTCCCTCCCTCCCCTTCCCTTGAATGCCACCCCTCTCTCCCCTTCCTCTCCCTCCACTAGAGTGGGTGGGCTATGTTCAGATGCTGGCATTATACGGCACTGACGGAATGATATGCTCTGCAGGCAATCACAAACCATCAAGCACAGTACATACTAGGGTTGCCAATCACCGGGTGGTGACTGGAGATCTTCTGTTATTATAACATCTCCAGTCAACAGAAATCAGTTCACCTGGAGAAAATGGCCACTTTGGAAGGTGGATTACATGGGATTAAACCCCACTGAAGTTCCTCCCTTCCCAAAGCCTGCCCTCCTCAGGTTCCACCCCTAAAATCTAAGTATGTCCCAACCCGGAGCTGGCAATCCTAGTATGTACAGACCTGCCAGGAATCACAAATTTCAGATGATAGGACATGCAGCACTGGCTCATTGTCATGTATTCTACACAAATGGAGAATTTGGTGATAGGTATTCTGCTGAAAAGTGCTTTGAAACAACAGAGGAAACTTTGCACAAACAGCACAATTATATTGATAGCACTTTTGGCATTGTTGCACACCAAATATTATCCCAGGTTTGTATTTTTTTTCACTGTCCCACTGTATTGGGGCTAGCAACAAGAACAGAGGCATGAATTTTTCCATTCCATGCATATTCCATGCATATAATTTTCCATTCTCAGAGCCCTTCGGGGATGGGGCGGTATAAAAATCGAAAGAATAAACAAACAAACAAATGAACAAACAAATAAAGTGGGTTTTTCCTATGTTTATTCCTTCCTCCCGGTCCTCTAAACCTCTGGAAAGATAATTTCCAGAGTCGTGGAACTTATGCAGAGAAATGGTCAAAAGGCAAACTAAACATGACTGTTTTTCAGTCAGATAAAGTGAGCCACTTATATAATGGCCTTGATCTGTCCTTCAAAGCATGTGAGGCTATCAAGAAACAAAACATGGTAAAAAAAAGTAAGGGCCACAAAAGCATTGGTCTTTTCCTGGAACCTTCCCTGTAGTGTATGCATGCTGCTTGAAAGAGAAAAAATTAAACATCAAAATCTTGATGTGGATAGAAATATTGAAATGTATTTATTTAAAATATTTATACCCGGTCTTATCTGTGCATACTCAAGATGGCTAACAGAGAATGCCCATGAGCAAATAGACATTTCCAAGATAGGGTACCAAAAAGAAAAGACTAACTGAGGAGTGTAGCTGGCACACGGGAGAATACTGGGAGGTGCAATGAAGGGCTTTAAAGGTCAACATCAGAACTTTGAATTGAGTGCGGAACCAGACTGGCAACACAAGAAGTTAATGCAGTTCTGACATTATACATTCCAAGTGGCTGGCCTCAGGCAGGAGTTTCACTGCTTCATTCTGCCCTAATTGAAGCTTACAAGTCATCTTCAAAGGCATCCCCACATATAATATACATATAACAGTGATTCAGACTAGAGGTTACAGCAGGATGGATCAGTGTAGCTAGGTAAGTAGAGTAAGGTGTCATTGAAACAAGGCACTCCAAGCAACAGCCAGATGTCACTAAAATCAGGTGCACGAAGAAACAATACTGACCTGTTTTTCAATAAAGCCCTTTAACAGAGACCTGAACAGAGGGCAGCTCTAGCATGATCTGCAAGTCATTTTTTGTATGGTGAAGGAACTAATTTATTGGAATTTTCAAATACCCAGCTGAATAACTCAACAAACTTAAGCTCAGTGCATTCAAAGGTTGATAGATGATTGAGGCTACAGGGAACAATCTATGTGGACTGATGATTTGGGTGACTGTCCCTGCTCATTAGGACCACCACCACTAGGGGCATTCCCGTCCAAAAAGACTGGTGGGCTTGAGCTGAAGATGCAGATCGGACTTCTGATACTAAAATCTGACTTTCAGACTGGACTCAGCTCCCTGCTATAACCTGATATCTTTGCTTGGCAGCTCAAGCCGGGACAGCTACATGAAGATATGTTTTTTGAGTTTTTGTGCTGCAGGGTGAGCTCTACTTACGCCTGACTTCAATCATCACATGTATAGACTTAGGTCTGCTTTGATCCCCCCCACCCCCTTCAGTCTATTTTTGAACACATTTGTTTGAAAATCAAACAGCAAACTGATCCAAGAAAGTGAGGAGGTAACTTCATAATTACTACAAAGAACAGGCAGTCACCACTACTCACAGCCTACTCCAAGAAGGGCCAAGACAGCTTTCTAATTGATAGAGTCCAACCAAACAGTGGTGTAAAATTTGAGCTGTTGCTGATCAGAAGAAGAGTTTTCTCCTAAAATCAGTCAGAAAATTATACATGTGCCCAAAGTCTGCACCTCCACTGTGGGAATCACTGCTAAAATTATGCTTGTCAGCACATACCTCAGGTGTGTTGTGGTGCGGTTGTGATAACCTGCTGTGTGCAACTCCTTCATAACTTAATTATGCAGCTGTTCCAGTGGATAAACAGTGCTGCTTCTAGACTAGAGACTTCTTTCCTTGCCATCCTGATTTCTGACTGTTCTTACATATTTTGTTTCATGAAGCTGAACATCAGAATCTAACTGGGACAAGAGAATTTAAATGGAAATTAGATAGTCAAACAGGAGGAGCAGAAAATGTCAGACTGGTTGTGGGGAAGTCTGTTCATCTCTAGTGACTTGCCATATAAATGTATCAAATCCCCTTGCTTGCAAACCTCATTGAATCATTAGTAGAGATTAAACAAGTAAACTCTGCAAGAGCTGAAATGAGTCAAATTGTGCTGGGAGATATTATAATTTGAAAGAGATGTCCTAGTTTCCCTCCAGGTTTGTAATGCTGGTCCTTTTTCAGCACTAATCCTTCCATAAATATATGCAAGAATAAGAAAGGGAGGAAAAAAGAGCTCATCTTGGAAGTGGATACTTTGAACAGAAGTTTGAAAAAAGGAAATGCACTCTCTCGCTCTTAGAGCTGTCTGTTTTAATTGGTTCTGTTCCTTTACCTTTAATAGTACCCTGACACTCAGAGATGTTAGATTAAAGCAGAGTGTCTTAGAAGATTCTAGCTGCTTCGCAAATTAAAGCTGCAAACCTATGCACACTTACATGAAAGTAAGCAGCATTGAGCTCAATGGCTCTTACTTCAGCGTGAGGGATTATGCTGTAAGATACTTGTCTAAATCTTAGGTCAGATTGATGGTTTTTCAAATATGTTCTTTGCAAGATTTCCCTCCCCCCCCCCTCCACAGAAAGCTGGGTCAGAGATGCCCAAAGTGAACTTTATGGGGCACAATAACTTCCTACCGAGAACACTGTGCAACATGTCTATTACTCTTTCTTTTTCTAATTGTCTAGCAGGTTAAACCGATTGACTAAATACAAGCAAACAGATAAAAAATACATCATTCTCCTGTCCTCCATTTTATCCTCACAACAATCCTGGGAGGTAGGTTAGACAAAAAGAGTGTGAATGACCCAAGGTCACCTGGCAAACTTACAAGGCATGAATGAGGTTTCAAACTTGGGTCTGCAGTTAAAATATTCTAAGCTGACTCTAAACTGTAGTTATTTGCAAGTAACAACTTTCAAATGATACATCAAAACTCTTGGGGTCAAGTGAAAAACTTCAGGTTTTATTTAGGAGAATAGCCACTTGCCCCCATATGAGGAGCCTTGTAGAAAAGAGTCACAGTTTACCTGACACTTCTCATTGTCTCTAAATCTCACCTGTTTTTGTAAACAGTTTGTATGTGTGTTTGTGGAGCGGGACTCTGTAAGGATGTATCCAGTTAACTGGGCTCCACAGTGCATTTGCTCACCTTTGAGGTACAACAAGAACCCTGTTTGTTTTACCGTGTAGGTTGTATAATGTTAAAAACCACTACAATTATATCTTTAAAAAACTTTCCTTCTGGTGAACAGGCATTAGATTAGCCATTGATTTTACCCTCACTTTGTGGGGGAAAAAAGTGATGCAATGCTATCTAAATCTAGCACCCATATCTGCAGGCATTGTGGAATCAATATTTCAAATGTCAGTCCATTTCCAATAGAGCCGAAAAGACCAAGCTGAACTGGAAATGCTGGTGTCTTGCTGGTCCAACACACAGGTTCATGTCTGCTCATACAGCGCCCTCAGGGCTTGTGTTTCCTAACTGGCATGCGAAGATCTATGACTACGCAGTGAGTTGGAATTCACACTATCTGAGCTGTATCCATTGTTCCCTTACTTCCTATGCCAGTGATTCTCAACCAGGGTTCTGTGGTACCCTGGAGTACCATGAGCACGTCCCAGGGGTACCATGAAAATGCTACCGCCTCCCCCCCCCCCACTGGAATCAAATGAACTTTGAAAGGGGGGTTGGAAGCTTCATGGGCTCCCTTTAAACAACACTGAAAAACAGCATTGTTTTATTTGCCTAAATTCGGTGTGGATTGGGGGGTAGATTTAAACAGAGCTCTCCCTTTAAATCCCCCCAATCCATGTCAAATTTAGGCAAACAACGCAGCTGTCAATGCTGCTTTCCCCCTCCCCCTGCTTGCCACTCCCCCCACCTACAGGCCAAAACGGGAAAAAAACTAAAAAATGCCCCAAAAAATCAAATGAACCTCAGGGGTACCCTGAGATATGAAGAGCGAGGTCAAGGGTACCAAGATGTCAAAAAGGTTTGGAAACACTGTCCTAAGCCTTAATAGGTCAGCTGGAAAAGGGCAGACATTCAATACTCTGGCCAAGAACATAGGAAGAACCCTGCTGGATCTGGCCAGTGGTCCATCCAGTCCAGCATCCTGCCTTACACAGTGGCCAACCAGTTACTGTGAAGAACCACAATGACAGGGCAATGAGACCAAGGCTTTCCCCTGACATTGCCTCCTGGATTTAGATTTACTGCCTCTGAACATGAAGGTTCCCTTTGATCACAATAGCTAGTAGCGACGAAAGACTTCTCTTCCATGAATCTGTCTAAATCCCCTTTTAAAGCCATCTATGCCTATGGCCATCAAAACAACCCCTTCCAAAAAATTCCACATGATAAGCAAGAAACACAGGTGTAAACCAGACATGAGGCTATCTTGGGTAGCTTTCAATCTCCTAAGGATTAAAGGCGGCTGGGAGAAGGAAATCTATATACGTTGCACTGAGTGCCATGGAGAAAAGGTGGAATGTCTTTATTGTCCACGTTCTTTCGTAAACTAGACATCAATGCATGTGAAGAGATGTTCTGTGTGGCAGTGGCAGAGGCCTCCCACTGGAACGGTTCCACGGCTGACTCCGATTTGGCTCTTGCCTTTGAACTGCTGCTTGATACAACAAGCACACAAACAAGGAGGGGAAGATCTTGCACAGACTCTTCGGGATCCCACCGGACCCCCAGCTGACTTTGATGGTTTCTGCCTTTGTTATCCTGCCGAAGCGATATTGAGAGGCGCTCGACTGACTCGGTTCATAGCAGGAAGCCTCGATTCTCGAAAGCCTAGTTCCATCCACTGTAAGGTACTACTGGACTACAATCGAACTGTTCTACCGCAGACCAGTCCGGCAGCCCTCTGAAAGGATCAGTTAAATTCGTGATTTTAAAATCCTCCGAAAGGTGCCTCCTTCCCATCCCGCCCACAAACAGCTCGGAATTTACTACTGGAAAACAGGAGAGGGAAAGAGAAGAGGGGATCTTCGGACCCAAACGAAGTGCACATTCAAGGTCCAAGCCCCCCCCCCCCCCCGGAGCTCTCCCACCAACCGGCTCTATCGATTCCGGAGATCCTCTGGAGAGCATCTGGCTGGCATCCAGCCGGCCTACGGAAGCACGGCAAGGCAGGACCGTCTGTAATCCCTGCCACCCCCACACGCCCGAGGGAGGCTGGCAGGAAGGATTTCATAGGAGCGCTCCAAGAAGTCGCCCGCCTCCTCGCCTGCCTCATTCATTCCCACCGTCCGCGGCTAGTACAGTATGAGCGGCTCCTTCCTGGCGCTTGGATGCCAGCTCGCTCGCCCGCCCTCCCGGACAGCGAGCCATGGCAGCGTGAGCCCAGCGTGAAAGGCACAGCCAGGAAAGTCCTGCGGCCCCCGAAGAAGCGACTGGTAGGGACGGGACGGGGCGGCGCGGGAGGAGAAGCGGGTCTCTGGTCTAGGACAAGCCAAAGTTTTCTTTGGCCAGGCGGGAGAGCCGGGTGGGGCAGAGGACTGGAAGGCGCGCAGGCGAGGGCGCCATGGAAGTTGTTTTTCCCTCCTCCCGGCCGCCTGTTTGGAGCTTACGCAATGGAAGCCGCGATCTCCCCGCGGAAGGCAAATGCCTTTGAAGAATGCCGCGTGACCCGCCGCTTTGGGTCATCTCCGGAGCTCCCTTGGCGAGGAAGCACTTGCCCATTGCTCCAGAACGGTTGGCTAGTTCTACCCTGTGCCTTGCCAACCCTTCAGTGCTTCTTGTTGAGCCATCTGGCGCAACTGAGAGAGAACCAGTTCTGATTGTCTTCACACACAGTAAGCAGGTGGGAATGCTGGCGGACTGAGACAAACCTCTAACCCCGGCCATCGCCTCTTTGGGGTAGGAAGATCTGCCGTTGTCCCTATGCACAACGTGCTTTTTATCCTCTATTCGGGTTGATGATACACACGTGTGAATGTTGTTACCGCGAGGTTGGAAGCCGAGGAGAATTTATCTTGCAATGGATTAACACGCGTCCCTGAAAACTGTCCCCCCACCCCCCTCTTTTGTTGCTGGGTATTTGTGAAAACAGAAAGGCAGTTCTCATTGCGCCAGTATCAACTTGTGAAAAACAGGGAGTTTTAAGTATGCTTGGACTAGATTTCTGGATTGATGGCCACCCCTGCTGGAAAGCTACTATAGCAGTTCGGCTTCCCTGGATTTTAGTGTTTCTGTTGTTCCAATCATCAGCTGAACACTCATTCGCCTTACCATACATATTTGATTTTAATTTTAGGGGCATGTAAAGCAAAACAGCCGTCCCTATAAAATTACACCTAGGAAAAGTTCTGTGCCACTGGGGCAGGATGCCAGTCTCTGCTGTGACATCCACTTAGTTTAGTTAGCTTAGTCCTTAATGGTGTTACTGGAAAAACCCCAAACCTTCCTTCGCTCTATACCCTCACCAGTGAGGTAGGTGTCCAAATTGTCATGTATGTTGTGGTTTCCTGGCAATTACAGGTTTGGCAGGCTCTGACTTGAAAATCTTCACTAGGTTACTTCAGGGGTGGGGAAGACTGTAGGTGTACTCAGGGGCATTTTTTTGTTTATTAGTTCATGTGAATATTGACAAGTGCCAGGGTAGAATTCTACCCTGAGCACCAGCTGCTAGAGGTGATGTGGCATGTGGTGACTAAGAATGTGAGCTGGGCAGTCCTTGGCTCTAACCTCACCTCAGCCATGAGCTCACTAAGCAAACCTCTCAGCTCTTCCCTCCTCTCCATCTTCAAGAGGAATAAAAATTCTGTTTTACTCTACATTACTGAGATGATATATATGTCACTGGGAAAGACAATAAGGCTTGGAAAAGTTGAAGGCAGCAGGGAAAGAGGAAGACCCGACATGAGATGGATTGACTCTAGGAAGCTGCGGCTCTCAGTTTGCAAAATGCGAGCAAGGCTATTAATAACAGGATAATTGGGAGGACATTAATTCATAAGGAATGCACAGGCCACACACAGAGCATTCTAGAATTATTGGTACTACTATTAAATTTACAAATACATTGTGAGGGCTGAGATTTGAACATGGGACTCCTACAGACATGGCTAAAAACACTGCCATCCACTAAACTTCAATTAGTTATCTGCTGTAAAGTCCTTTTTGTGGTCCCCAGAATGCTAAGTCCCATTTAATTACAGATTGCACCTGAGATCTTCACATTACTTTGTGTGGGTTTCAAGAGCTGAGGAGCCTTTTCCTAGTCCTTCTTATCTTAGAAATTACCCCATTTTTCCCACCACCCTGCTGCATTTGCATCCTCTTTTGAGTTCATTTATAGTTGTCTTCAATAAAAGGTGCTACTGTCACTGGAGATGTTAATCTCTGCTCAGAGAAAATAAATCCACATGCTCTGATATCTTTCCTTAAACAGGAAAATGATAAGGAGAGGAAAGGACATGACTGTTTTGGTGTTATAATCTAGTTCAGTTGGGGAAAAGATTGGCGTAAACATGAATGGTATTAGTTCAGTTGGTCCTTCTGGTGAGTCACAGAACAACACAGGAGAATAACAACTGGAAAATCCCCCCCTTCTCCGCATTTCCTTCTCTAAAATTCTCCAAGGCTCAAAGGGTTTGAGTGGGTTAATTCTTCCACACTTTTTATTGATATTCAGTCAACAAGTTGGATCCTGTTTGTATACAGAAATTCTACATTATCTGCCTCCCCCTCCTGTTATAGCCTGAAATGGTCCCCAGATGCCACTTTTGCAAGACAAGGAGCAGCGAGAGGGTGGAGCTGAAGAACTGCCAAAGAGGAGGAGAACTAGTGAAAACGACATCCTTACCCCTCTTGTATATGTAGATCTTTTCTGTGGGTTCCAACCCAATATTCTGGTCCTTGTGAATTATATTTCCAGTTCAGTCTCAAACTGGTTTTCTCAAAAGCCTGTTCAGATCTATTCTGTACTCTTCTCCCAGCAAAGTGCTCTTAGGATTGCACTGTTAGTACCCATCAAGCTATTTTAAGAGTCTTATGTTATTTATCTTCTGCCTTCGTGGCACATTATAAAGTCAGATGTTTCTGCATAGCTGACCCATCACCAATTATGTAAAGAAATATGTTCAGCCATTGTTTTAATTTGTTAAAATCAGGACCGGCCTGTAATAATCTTTCCTAATATCCTGCAATTTTTCCTAAGATTATACTAAAGGTGGGGTGTGTGTGTGTGTGTGGGGGGGGGGGTTATATGTCATTTGGTAATATTAAAACCACACTCCTGGCCCCACTTTACTGCCAGGCATTGCACATTCTTCAGTGATGCCCAGAGGCGCATGTGATCTGTACTAATGGTTCTTGGTGAAGTGGGGACAAAAATCAACAATGAAAAAAATGGATTATTTAACTTTAAAAAGTAATCTCACTTGAAAAAAATGGAGGTAAATTGAGACCAGTTTTTAAAAGGCTAACAACCTCTTGAAACTGAAATAATACTTCTCCATCATACATACTTCTGTATTTCTGCTCAAAAGAAAAATCCATGAGGAAAATTATATGACTTCAGAAGGCAGTCTGGATAAACATGATTTATTGGGTCATGTGCAGCATTGATTTTTGTGGGAAATTATCAATATTTATGACCATATCCATCAAATGACCTAAATGTTTACTTTCCAAGTCATACAGAAACACTGTTCTGCCTATTCATAACCAGTTCTTTCTTGGGCGTTTGATCCACAATCTAACCATCCCATCCTAGGCAGAGCTACACCCGTATAAGTCCCTTGGTGTCTACAGACTTAAAAGATGTTGCTTTTCTTAGGAGTGCATAAGTCTGTCTTTGCTTAGTTTTCTGATGTGTATAGTATGTAATTGTATTTTGCAAAAGGCAGGCTAGTAACATGAGAAAAAAAATTGAATTATGTTCCCTGGTAGCATTAAAGTTCTGTTCACTATTATTTATATTATTCCATCATGAAACTTTAAAGTGGCAAACTAAGGACCTCTGATGGTCTCCAGTCCAGACACTAAGGAGAACTACGTAGCTTCAGCAGTGTTGCAGCATCCTGTGCCTTCTGATCGTACATGGCATAAAATGGTGTAATTGTTGCTGCAACCAGTTGCTAACATCGGTTCAATAACACATGCATTACAAGCCATTGGGGTATAATGGTTACAGTGTTGGACTAGGATCTGGGGGGCCCAGATTAGAATTTCCACTCTCTCACACCCAATAAATCTCCAGGAGTCAAGCAGAAGTCTTCTTGGGCAAAATCCCTACCTGGCCCCACCCACTGCTGGAAAACACTTGGAGGGCATAAGAAAAGGTGTTGATAGGAATCATGACACTCATGGTCATTACGTTAAGGATCTCTGCCCTAAGTAGAGCTGCTTGCCACTTAATAGTTGCTCTTCTATTTTAAAAATGCATCTGCAAAATTAGTTGATTGTTTCTGAGGGGGTTTTTTTGCCCCATATAATAGAATATATTGGGAATATGAGATTTTAAAATAACCCATAAGGTATTTTCAGAAAAATACTAAAACAGGCAAGCAGAAGTTCTCTAGTGAGATAAATCACTCCCATATTTTATAAAGAACATGGTCTGATAATTGCAGGGGGTAGTTGTGTCTATCTGCACTAGAACAGCTAGCTTTGAGCCTGTAGCACCTTAGAGACAAACAGGATTTTTTGCTATTCCTAATTGTAGCTGACAAAGGGATCCTTAACTCTCAAAAGCTCGTGCCCAAAAGCCTTTTTCATCTCTAAGGTGCTCCTGGACTCAGATCTAACTATTCTGTGACCTAGTCATAGTTCATAGAACTACAGTTATTAAATATGCACAAGGCAGGGTGGAGTCTAAACGTAAAGAATGTTCTACATCATATAAAAGTGTGTATCAAGCAAAGGCATAGCTAGGGAAAATGGAACCCAGGGCAAAATCTGAGTTTTTTGCCCACCCTCCCCCACCGGTGAACTGGATTTGTTTCCCCACTCCTCTACATGAAGCCTGCTGAGTGATCTTGATCTTATCACAGTTTTCTCTGAACTCTCTCAGCCCCACCTGCCTCTCAAGGTGCGTCTGTTGTGGGGGAAGGAGTTTGTGAGCCACCTTTAGTCTCCTTACAGGAGAGAAAGGTGGTGGGGGTGGGGAGGTATAAATCCAAACTCTTCTTCTTCTCTTCCACCCCATTCTCATGGACTGCTGAAGGGATCAAATTTTGATGGGAGGTGTCAATGTTACCAGGAGCTAGAAAGTCTTTAAGTTGGGTGGTGGTGGGACTAAGATGGAGGTAGTGTGTGTGTGTTGGGTGTGTGTGTTGAGTGGCTCTTCCCCTCTCCTTCCCCCCAGCCCCCTTTGTCGAGTGCCAGAGGAGGATCCCCTGCCTAATCTGTCAGGCAGGTCTCTGGGGGTGGGGGGTGGGGTGCTGGGAGTGGTGAGCCACGTAAGGGACCCCTCCTCTCCCACCCACCACCTGGCTGTGACTCACCTAGGTTCAGGCAGGACAATTTTCTTGCTGGCACAGCCGGCAGGTGAGCTCTTGCTCTTCTCCATAGCAATCACGTCAGTAACTCACCTCGGCTAGGACAGCCTCCAGGTTGGCCATCTTGACCCCGCCGGCCACAAGGGCCCCCAACAGTGCCCCATCTCACAAGGATGACCCCAGTCTCACCCCATCTCAGCCCCCCCCCCCGCCCAACAGCCTGGCCTTGAAGGGTCCTGCCTGGCCTGGCCTGGCCTGCTGCTGCTGAAGCCCAGTAGCAGGTTGTTGGAGGCATGCGGCTAGTCTTAGGGGTCCAGGACCCCCCCTCAGCAATCCTCGGAGGCGCCCCATCATCTGCCGCCGCTGTCCCCTCCTCCCCGCCTGCCTCTGCACACCTCAGAGGCCCCGCCGGCCTCTGCACACAGGTCAGGCAGCCATGCGGGGCCATGATGGCAATTGTCCCTCGCCCAGCTGCGCCGCCCCAACCGCCCCAGGGAGCAAGTGATGAAGGGAGGGAGAGGCGGCTGAGTAAGTGTATATTTTATTATATATTTTATTATATATTAGTATATTTTATTATACAGAGAAAGTGTATATTTTATTTTACATGTTTAGCATTTGAGCGTAACACATTGTAGAACAATAGGTTGCAGTTCATGGCCATGTTGTACGTTGTTCAAAGAAAAACCTTAATTTACTATTTGCATTCATATATTACTATATAGGGTTACTCTAGTCTAACACCAGATCATTGGTTTTAGTGGGCTTAGATGGCAGTCACTCTGCATGGAGGGTGCACTGTGAGCCTCCCAGAACTTCGTCTGCTAGCTCACCCTGTTCCTCCTCTTACTTTCTAAATGGAGACCTACTTAAGGCAGAATCATGACTCACTTTTAGGTCTTAACCTACAGTTTGAGGACCACTGCCATCTGCACTTCTCATGGATTGGATCAAGCCAAATGCATTTTTGGAAAACAGATTTTATTTGAGTCTTTAGAAATGTTTCTCTCTCAACTATGGGGTTGTAGTCTTCAAGTGCCCTGACCCAGATGGCCTGATCTCGTTAGATCTCAGAAGCTAAGCAAGGTCATCCCTGGTTAGTATTTGGATGGGAGATCACCAAAAAATCCAGGGCCTCTGTGTAGAAGAAAGCAATGGCAGGCCATGTCTGTTAGTCTCTTGCCTTGAAAACCCAATGGGTCACCATAAGTTAGCTGCAAAATGAGGGCACTTTACACACAAACAATCTTCAAGTATAATTTTTGGTGAACAGAAATATTTTTTCTATTGGGCTTGATGAAAAACTTGATATAATAAATATAGTTGAAATAATTTTTAACTCACAGAACATCTGCTTGATCAGGCAGAAATTCAGTAGGTGCTACTGTTTTTAACAAGAAGTTTCAGTGATGAGAAATGATGTTTCATTTGAATTCTGCAACTGAAAAATAGACAAATGTATTCTCTTTCTCAACAGTGGATGGTAATCATGTGGACAAAAATTGTTCTGGCTTGTTTAAGAAAGGCTTATTTTTTTCTTTTATATTGTCAACCATGTGTTCTTTGCTCTGACTTTTCAGATAAGTGGAAACAAATGAACAAGTTCTAATTACTTTTAGGCCGTGTTGCAGAAAATAGTGATTGGCATACTAAAGCTTTGGTAATATGCACTCAATCCTTTTGCAAATATAAATTGATCTAGCTATTTTATGGATATGATTTAAACTAAAATTGCTTATTAGCCTCACAACAAATTGCAAAGTCCCAATGAGTTTCATAATTTCATGATAAACCTTGTGAATATAAAGATTCCACATACATAGCAACTTATTACATGTATGTGCAGAGCCTGTTATGGTTTATGCATTATCTTTTGCAAAAGCAAGGGTTGTATGTCCTTGTTTAACTCAACACAGCTGTCTGGCAAATTAATTTTTCTCCAGTTTTGTTTTTATTTGAATTGCTAATATTCATTTGAAATAGCTAAGTAATTTGCATCAGCATCTGTGTATGATATGATTTTCATGAAAATTAGCATTGTAATAAATCAAACTATTTAAAATATGTTAAGAAATTCCAGAAAGATCCAACCTACAAAATTCAGTATAAAGCAAAACTGAGACAAATTCTACATTTTAGATATTTATGACATATTTGTGGAGATACCTATACTCCAGTTTAATCTTGTTAAATAATTGCAAAATATTTTTACAGTTTTGTTCTGAAAGTCCTAAGAATAAATGGACTTCAAATACCATAGATCTGGATGTTCATAACTGAGAGAAATCCCCAGTCTATCATGGGATTACTGCACTATCAAGGTGATTGTGGTATCTCCTACATAAAGTAACATGTGTTCTGTCTACAATTGTGGCAGTATGCTGCTTGACCCTTGTTGTCATGAAGGTCCCTTTTCCTTCCCCTATTCTTACAGGAGAAGCCGGCATAAACACCAATCTCACTCATCTCACTGATCATAGATGGTTAGCAAGGCAAACAGTGGCAGACTTCCAGAAGCCCTGCTGCTTTCATGGATTTCTTAACTGAGGCAACAAAGTATGTTAAATATTGTGTATTATGTCAGCTGGCTGTTTAGAAACTGAAAGCATTGGAGCCCCACAAGTTCTGTTTCAATCATTAGTAGAGAAACAATAAAATAAGATGGATGCTTTCCTATCTGGATGTACTTGGTTGTTTGTTACTGGTGGTGCTCAGAGAACTAATGTGGTCTGGGCTGCTGACAGCAATGAAATGTCTTTTCTGCACCTGAAGACACCTGCTAACAGCAACCTTATTTGCAGGATTTAGTGGCTGTTAGGTTTTTGTTTATATTAAATCGTATATCCTATTTTGATAGGAGTTGGGGTTTGAAAATGATGAAGCAGCAATTGTGTTCTTCTGAAAAAACACTTACAATGAGTTACTGAGGAGTAATCTTACATGTTCTCAGGGAATCTTACACTGGGGCCTGACTGAAACATGATGAGCCTACAGATAAAGCAATTACCTTGTGGAGGTGTTTCATACACCTGTCACCTTGCTGAAGAGATGCTCAATACATAGATCAGCCCACTAGCCTTTCTACATTAGCAGGTTATCTTCCTGAGGCATAACCCATTGGCATGCCAACATTTCATATGGATACTCCAGTGTTTGCTAAAAGCATTTTAATGTATAACAGCACAGTTCTAAGCAGAGTAACAGCCTTCTAAGGCAACAGAAGTCAGTAGTCTTAAAAGGTGTAACACTATTTAGGACCTGTGCTGTAAATGCTTTCTGGATAGCCTTGTCACATCAATCTTCTGCATTCTATGTAATTATACTGGGTTTCTTGTTGTGATGCCCTTCAACTGCATTGTTTGCATGGTAGCTTTACTTGGGTAAAAATATTGCAGTTATTAACCAAAGCCTACATATTTTATCCAAGTGCCTATACTACTCTTCCTGATTTTGCTATTGCTTGCTACTTTGTTTGATTTAGCTACTGATTTTAATGTGGCTGCTTTAATGCAGCCTTTTTATTGTTCTCCACAGTGAGGGCCTTTCTGGCTGAAAGTATAAATATATTTTAACCGAATATATATATGTATATGTATATATATATACGTATATGTATATGTATATGTATGTGTGTGTGTGTGTGTGTGTGTGTGAAAATATAAATATATTTTAACAGAATGTGTGTGTGTCCATCCTTTCTTCTTCTTTTTTAAAAAAAGGGTATTATCCAAGGAGGCAGTGGAATAGGGAATACAAAATTGTATCTTATATCTGCACGAGGTTGACCACAGGTGAATGGATGGATGGCAGTGAACCCTTACTTTCTCATGAAGAATAACAGGAAGTGTAGCTGCTGACAGTGTCCTAAAGTGGAGTGACTAAGTGCCTGTTAGGTTAAGCAGGCCAGAGCCTACTTAAGACCTTGCTGCTGCTCAGTTGCAGATTATAGCCTTATAATACATAACATGCATGATTAAAAGGTCTTGTGATGACCCTTCCAACTTGGTTTCAAACATAACGTCAAACATCATCTGGTCTATCTCCCTATAATACCATGGGATTTGATATATTCTTAAGTTTATTTATATAAACAATTTTCCTCCTTCAGCATAAGGGGGGAGGATCCTAAAAATACTTGTCTTTTGAATACTGGCTAACTATTTCTACAAATAAAATCTAGAAATATTCCTATTTTGAATATAAATCAATTTAAGTCAATTGTATTTTATG
Organism: Sphaerodactylus townsendi; assembly: GCF_021028975.2. NCBI lineage: Eukaryota > Metazoa > Chordata > Lepidosauria > Squamata > Sphaerodactylidae > Sphaerodactylus > Sphaerodactylus townsendi. The sequence goes on along the minus strand of NC_059425.1, from coordinate 115,118,353 downwards.
TTGTGAACAGGGACTTCACAAAAGCTAATGTTAAAATAAGTGTTGATAATCTTTATGATGTCACTGGACACCTGTTTGATTTTGCCTTTTCCACTATGGAAAAGAGTACCGAAGGGTTAAATTTCCCTCATACTGGTTATTAATATGATGGAACAATAACCATTCTATTTGTTACTTGGCCTGAGTGCTAGACATGGAAATATTGTGGCTTTGTGCCTCCTCCCCCCCCCCCCCGCCTTTTGCCATTAAGTCACTAACAACTTGGGGTAATTCATAGAGTTTTCAAGGTGAGAGATGTTCCGAAGTGGTTTGCCATTGACTGCCTCTGTGTGGTGGCCCTGTTATTCCTTGGTGGTTTCTCATTCAACTATTGACCAGGCTGTCCCTGCTAGCTTCCAAGATCCAAGGAGATTGAGCCTGTTGCATCCCTGAAAAGTTCCATGAACATGTTCATATTGTTTATTTTCTGGGCATCAGAAACATTTATTGTGGCTCTTTATGAGCTGGTTTTGTTGCCTACTACCAGATCTCCTTCAGTTCCCTTACAAAAGAGGCTGTGGTCTGACCCCCAGTCCCAGAAGCCCTGCTAATTACTTTAAAGCTCTGTTAACTCTAAGAGCCAGGGTACTCTGAGCCAGCTTGCTTCAGTTTAGCATACCAGAAAAGTTTTCATGATTAGTTGAAATTTGTTTCTAACCTGCTTAATCTTCATGACTCCCAACCAAGGAACTTTGAGAATTACAATTGTATGAAGGCTGAGAGAACTCTTAAGAAAGAATTCTAACTGCAATTTCCTCAAATGACTATTCCCAGAGTTCTTTGTAAGACATCTATACTGTTAAATGTTCAAAACTTTGTTGTAACTTCACTCTACAGAAACCCAACTACTGTCAATAAAGAGGTTCATTTAAGAAGATGCAAGATGTTAGAAGGACATAAAGGTTAACAAAAAACAGTTTCATGGAAATTAAATCTGTTAAACTTTCTAACCAAAGTGCTCGCATAATATCTCGTTCTCTGTCTTAAAGCCAACTTTATCAGAAATTCGTGCCATTATGAAGCTTTTTGTTTGATCACAGCTCTAAGTTTATGATCAGTTTAAGGCTCATGTGACAGCAGTTATAGCCAAGCTGATTAGAATTAGATTTGGATAATGGCTTTTATAAGAATCAGCAGCTTAGGTGACAGAATACAATGTAGCTCCAACTTGTGATTGTCTCAGGGAAATGTGTCAGATTTGTCTGTGAGGATCTCTTTTTTAAATGAAAATCCAGGTTTTATCTCTAGTGATTTTTCTCCCATGGTGTTAGAGGGAGAAAGTTGACACCCTTATGGAATATTGCACTTGCAAAAGCTATTTTTTAATATATAACACTTTAAAAACCTGTTATAATTATACATCTCAAATTTGCTGGTAAAACTTGCTCTAATCTATCTGTTTGCAAGAAAAACAAAATGTGCTCCCACCCCTCCCCCAGCAAGCTGAATTTTAACTCTTTATTATCTTACTATAAAATCAGGTTATGGACATACTGAATTATGCAAATAAATGTGAACATCCATTTTCTGAATTGCAGTGCTGCTTAGCCTTCTTCTCCTACTCAAACATTATCCATCTGGATCAAATGAGCATTAGGATTTTATACATACATTAAAAAGGCTCAGACATTATTAACATCTGAATACTGCCCTTTTGCTTAAATAACACCTGTGTTTAGTCCAAGCAAACATGACAGGAATGTCCAAGACCTAAAAAGACTTGATGACAAAAAATACAATGTATTGTTGAAGGCTTTCTTGGCCAGATTCAACTGGTTCTGGTGGGTTTTCCGGGCTGTGTGGCCATGGTCTGGTGAATCTTGTTCCTAATGTTTCACCTGCATCTGTGGCTGACATCTTCAGAGGTGTATCACAGAGGGAAGTCTGTTACACACTGTGTCCAGAGAGAAGAGAATGTTTGGGGTATATATTGTCCACCCTGAGACATAGACAACATATACCCCAATTTACATCCCCCCTCCTTTGCCATGGATTTAAAGGGAGAATCTGAGGTCCCCAGTTTAAACATTGAAAGTGATGCTGTTTCAGGGTGGGGAGAATGAACCCCAAAATAGCATCACTTTCAATGTTGTTTAAACTGGGAACCCCGGATTCTCCCTTTAAGGTGGATTTAAAAGGAGAATCTGGGCTCCCCAGTTTAAACAAGTGATGCTGAATCCACCCCCAAACAGCATCATTTCCAATGGTGTTTTTGCCGTCCCCAGGCCACCATATTCCGCCCGTGTGGAAAGAGCCAAATAAAAAGAGTGAGGAGTGGTGGCAGTTTCAAGTTAAACGCAAAGGCCAAGAAAGAATTCCATACTCCTTGTCTTTCTTTTTCCTCTTGAAATCATCCAGCTTTCTCTTGTACAGAGTTTGGCACAACTAACAAGTTACTCTGCCATCCCATCTAATTAAATCCTTACACTATCAGTGTATGGACTTCTACTTATGGGGCAGTGCAAGGCTACTGCTCTCATTCAGCATGCCTTAGCATTAAAAAAAAAGTTCCTCCTTTTAAGAGTGAAAATGAATGAGCTAGAAGTTTCCTATTGTCCCTTGTTGCCAATTTCACCATTCCTCTGACTTGGATTGTTCTTGAGGATACTGCGAGAGGTCCACTATATTTATATAGTCATCATGTTATCTGTACTGGATCAGATCTTTTAGTGACAAAGTCATAGTAAAAGGGAAATTTACAGAAAGCTGGTGTGTGTGTGTGTGTGTGTGTGTGTGTGTGTGTGTGTGTGTGTGTGTGTGTGTGTGTGTGTGGTATGTGTGTGTTTGAAGGAAATCACTGCATGAATGCTGTTTGGGCAGATGTCACCATTAGTTATATCTGTGAGAACAGGTGTGTGTCAAGGACACCATCCAGGCTAGCTTGATCTTGTCAGATTTTGGAGGCTAAGCAAAGTCAATCCTGGTTAGTACTTGGATGGGAGACAAACAAGGAATACCAGGGTTGTTACGCAGAAATGGCAAAGACAAACCACTTCTGAACATCACTCATCTTGAAAACCCTACAGGATCACCATAAATGGGCTGGGACTTTACAGCATTTTACAGACACACATTTTAAATGCATTTTAGTTTTATCTGAATCACAAAAAAATATTATTAAGTGCTATTGTGTAGTATGTTTTTTAAAAAAAAATTAAATCAATTTAGCACTCATAAATGGAGTACGATTAATGGGTACCATGGAGTTGCTCAGTGCCCACCTGTGATTTTACCCTCTCTGCTGGCATAGGTGCCTCTTATGCTGGTGGGGTGGGCAAACATGCTGGTATGGTCCCAAGACTCTGCCCCCTCCCCGGATTGGGCTGTAAATGCAAATCTGAAAGATCTGTTGAATGGTCTTTCTCTTCAGTTTTACTATAAAACTCTGAGGCCAATTTACAGCTATGATTTTTTAACAAAAGAAAGCAGCTTTGGAAAAAATCAACAATTATTTGCAAAGCCAGAAGTAACATTTTAGCAGCAGCTGTGTTAAATGTATCAAGTGTTGAGAATGACACCTTGGCATCCCTAGGCAACAACTTTTATTATTCATTTTTTTTAAAAAAAACTTTTTAAATTATTTTCAACATATGTTGAACAAGTCAGGAAAAAAAAGAAAAGAAGTACCAGAAAATAGTTTAGATTACAACATAAAAGATATCTACCCACAATTATATTAAGTACATGTTAGATAGATATTTAGATAGATATTTAATCCATGTTATATAATGGATCCCAATATAACATTTTCTGATTGCTAGAGAGACATAAAGTCTTAGCATCTTTGTCATTTGTTTGTTCCAAAGCATTTTCACTAGTCCAGTTATTATATCTTAGTCATTATTAATTTTCAATCGTTGACTTATGTTGCTGTGGGAGCAGCTGTGGCGCAGTGGTTAAGAGCAGATGCACTCTAATCTGGAGAACCAGGTTTGATTCCCCGCTCTGCTACTTGTGTGGAGGCTTATCTGGGGATCTAGATTAGCCTGTGTATTCCAACACAGGCCAGCTGGGTGACCTTGGGCTAGTCACAGCTTTTCAGAGCTCTCTCAGCCCCATCTGCCTCACAGGTGTTTGTTGTGGGGGGGTGGGGGGGAAGGGAAAGAATATTGTAAGCCCCTTTGAGTCTCCTAACAGTAGAGAAAGTGGGGTATAAATCCAAATTATTTTTCTTATATAATTGATTCAGATTTGTATTAAAAAAACTCCATTTCTCATCAAATTTGTGTTTTGAGCGTTGATTTACAAAATTAGTTAGTTTGGCCATAGTAGCATACTCTCTAATTTTATCTTCCCAACATTTTACTGTAAGACCTTTATCAGATTTCCTACTGTCTACAACTGTTATTCTTGCAAGGGTTAGTAAATACCAGCACAGTTCATTCAATTTCTTAGGAACCTTAGTATACTTAACAGCATCGTTTTTGCAGTGAGAGGAAATTTAAATTTAATTATCTGCTGTATTACCTTGCCTATTTCTATCGAAAACTTCTTGATTTTTTACAAGTCTAACACATGTGAAAAAAAGGTTCCAAGCTCTTTATTACATCTCCAGCAGATACCATGTTCAATTTTTATCATTCATGACTGCATATGTCCTTTTAGGAGATGTCTGCCATTATATCAAACGGACAACAGAAGAAGCTTTTCTGTGCTTCTAGGTTTGCCCAGCTGTTGCAGGGCTAGGAGGCTAGCAGCTTTCCCTCCTGTTGTTGCTGACAAATGACGCATTAGTAGGATAAAAAGGCCAGCTGCCTCCTCTACAGGGGCAAGCTCATCTTCATGGGATATTGAAAGGCATGCCAACCAAGGAATGTTTCTGATTTCTATAGCTATTTATTTCCCAAACATTTTATCACACCAATTATACCTTTTAGTGTGTGAGCTTCAGAAGATTCTGCTCTTCTGAAGTAAATGATGAAACCAAGATGTTCGAATAAAATAAATTTACTTTTCTTCCCCCCCCCCCACCCCGCCCACCTTTCTTCCCCTCTTGTGACAAACACAGAAATAACATGAGACATGAGCTGGACAATTTATTTACTGCTGCAGGTTAGTATGAGTCACAACTCAGACAACTGCAGCTAGTTTCTGTGTTTGATTTGCACATAGTGAATAGTTTGTCTCCATAGAATGGACCCAAACTGTTGTCACAGTTTCATGTTTTTCTTTTGCTGTAATGCCATTTAGCAAATAAGAGTTTTACTCCTGAGTAGAAAAAAGTTGGGATTTGGCTGTAAATTCTGTGACAGTCATAAAATATTTTAGTGGTGATTACTATTTAATAAAATTCTCATATTGTAAACTGTGGCCGATTATGCATGGCAAACTTCCCACGACACTGAAGAGAATTTGCTGTGGAGTCTTTATTTCAGAGTATTTTTGGTATTATTACCCATTGCCCTTTTTGCATTACCCATCAGCTGGTTTTTTGCTTGTATTCAGGGGAGGGCAATCGTTTCTTGTTTTCTCAAGTTGTCTATCGCATGTGAATGCTTTAATTTTTAATTTAATTTTTAAATTCTCATATCAACATAATGTTGATATAAAAAGGTGAATTATTACAGAAAAGTTTTGAACAAGGCGTCTGCACACTTTGCCTGATCACTGATGGCAGGAACTTATGGCAGGAACTAATGGCTTCACACAGACCACAAAAGAACATGAACCGCCTTTTGTTAAGTTCCTAGGTTCCCAATTGTCCCTCTCCCGATGTGCTGTAAATGCCAAGCATCAAGACGCCCAGCCTTTTCCTGATGTGGTCTCAAATTAATGATTAGGGAGCAGGGGATATTTGTACTTCCCTCTCATTGGCTAGAAGCTTTTCACCCCCAGTTGTTTGCCTTGAAGGAGTTTAAAGACTTAATGGATTTTGAAGGTTAGGTTTATATGTACACATTAATAAATCTTGAGCAGATATTATTTTTTTAACCACTCTTACAAATGATTACAGTTCTCTTGAAGAAGCCAAGAATGCTTCTGATTATTCATTTCATTTTGAGATCTGGTTAGTTTAGGGTTATGAATCTAAACAAGGCACCTGAACAGAGTGCTATAGAATACTGAAAACCACATATCCTGTGGCAGTGAATAGGAGCATTTCTTAATTAGAAACAGATGGCCCTCTCTTTTCCTTTGTTCACTTTGAAGCTACATTAGTAGCTAATCCTGTGGCAGACTGATCCAGATACCATTCATTATAAGTCAGCTATAAGCTGGTTATCAGAAGTAGAAGACATTCCTGAGAATATGTATTTAAATGATTGAGCTTTAAGTGCTGAGATCCTTTGGGGAAGGGAGTGAGGTTAAACTATGGTTCCAAGCCTCATGGCGGCTTAAGAATTGTGGTGTTTCTTTGTGTTCTGATTGAGTTCTGCAACAAAAATTGGCCATTCAAATGAAGGTAAGAAACCAGTCTGAAACCAGTCTACCAGACCACAGCCATACAGCTCAGAAAATCCACCGCAAGCAGTTGAATCCGGCCGTGAAAGCCTTCGACAATACACAGTCTGAAATTGTTCTAAGAACATGGTGAAGAGAATCACGTTAGTTGTAATTCCACTCCCATGTTCATTTTGAATAGTCAACTATGGTTTGAAATCCACTGGCTACAGTAGTTGCTATTAAAAGTTGAGGTAGAGAAATATTCTGCTCCTTCCTTTTCACTTTATCACTGTCTACATTTGTAAAGTTGAGGCTGCTGTATACCTGCAGTCCAGATGGGGTGGAATACAGAGAAATGGAAACTAATACAGAGAAACACTCTTCCTGAGTGAGGATAAGAATAGTTCAGAAGTGACATCAGTGGGGGCGGGGGGAAGAGGGTAAGAAAGAGTTAAGAGTCCCTGCCCATTCCATTCTCTTCATTCAAAAAGCTGCCTCAGTAGAGGCATTTGGATAATAAAAAGGGATGTTTAAAACAGCCACAGAATGAAACATAATTCTAGTTCTTCTATGAAATATAACGATTCCTCCTCTTGCAGAAAATGCAAGGCTTGCTGCTGGAGATTCTTGATGCACAGGGGGGCTGGTTCTAGCAAGATGAAGGAAGAAGGTAGCCACAAATACAGGACCTTGTAGCTCTGGTCCCAAATCAATCTGCTGGAGTTTCAGTGTGCTCGGCCAGGAGGTAGTATGCCCCATGGTGCACCATTCTCCTGGCTCAAATGATCCCCCCTCTCCTCTCTCATAAAAACTGAAAAATAAAAAGGGCAGTTTTCTTTGCTGGAAAGTGTATACCATCTGCATTATAAAAAGTTATTTGGAAAAACAAAGAGGTGAGAGTCTTTATTTTTTAAAAACACAAAAAGTGTTCTATTTCTGTTAACAAGGGCAGTTCTTAAATTTATTGTAGCTTGTTTGTTTTTCTTTTTTGCTAAAAGCATCTTTCGCTGCTCCACTGTATGACACTTACGCAGCTTACATTTTCCTCCTGTCCGTCACGCAATAACTGCCTTCCACTGAGTTACAGTTTAACCTGGCATGCAGTCCAGAAACCAACGTTCAGTGCCAAGAATGATGTCCTATGACGGGGTAAAATGTTTTAACTAAACCAATAGCAAACTCTTCTGAGTCACCAATGAGCATTCTCTTCTCTTCTGTGCTGTCTATGAGGCGAAACTTAAATCTTGTTCAACATAACTAACTGGCAGAGTTGTTGGAGAGATCTACCATTCAAGGCTCAAAAACTGCTAGTAAAGCCGGGTACTTTTTCCAACTCCACTTCCGTAAGGAAAGCCAATGGCTGTGTTAAGGTTGTATCCAGATATTATTGATATCATGCTGTCATCGCACTTGCCAGTCATCATTCAGTTGCTGGATGGTGTTCCCTTGGCCACACCGGAAGTTCCAGTTGTGAAAATGATTGTTGCAGCACAATTATAATATCCAACTATGTATGGGTGCAGTCTTAATGAGAGGTTTGATTATAGCCCTACACTGTGTTTTTCTTGTTACTTGTTCAGTCTGCACAATAAATCTGACTGGAGATCTTATTCAGTGTTTGCTGTTGCAGATAGTTTCTCTACTTCACAATGAATCTTGGTCAGACTTATTAAAAAGGAGCAATGAAAGCAGTAAAACATTATTCATATTTTAAACTATGGTTTGAGACTCTTGGCATAATCCAGCCAAAGACCAGTTTTCTTGCATCCCATCAATGCCACCGGGAAAGATAAGTTTATACTTACTTCTCCAGTGAAACTGGAGGGACTTAAAAGATGCTTCTCTGGGAGGGAATGTAGTACATGTAATTTTCTGCCTCATTTCCCTATCTTTACTACATATATTGTTACTTCATTTCTTACAGTGCCATGTAAAATTCATAAGGTCAACATTCTCTTTCTATTTTTGCCTCTCTGTTACTGTCCTTTTTTCATTGGGTTTATGTTCAGCCAAAGCTTTGTACAACCAGGTATGATTAGGAATCAATACAGGAAAAGAAAGCATCCATCTTTTTTCAAAATACTGGTGAGGTTGTGAGACAATTGAAGAGAAGAAGAAGAAGAGTGGATTTATATCCACCTTTCTCTCCTTTAAGGAGTCTCAAAGCAACTTACAAATTCTCTTCCCTTCCTCTCCCCATAACAAACACCTTGTGAGGTAGGTGGGGCTGAGAGAGCTCTGAAAGACTTGTGAAAGAAAGAAAAGCCCAAGGTCAACCAGCAGACTTCATGTGTAGGCATGGGGAAACAAGTCGGTTCACCAGATAACAATCCACCACTCCTAACTGCTACACCACGCTGGCTGTCTTTGCAGAGCAAGGCATTGCAGGGCATATGATAAATATGTCAGTTACCTATCTAGATGGGGGATGATTGACAGTTGTTTGTGAAGTTTTAAGCCTAAATTACTTAAATGGTAAATGCCGAAAAAAAATATGCAGTGGTAGATAATGTATTATTGCAACTGAATAGTGAAATTATGTTTTAGCCATAATGCTAAGCACTGCTCTCCATATATACATCATGTTATTTTTTTAGAATTGTGCTTTAAAGTTAAGCATCCTTACAAACTAAGTTGAGAAATCATGGCACTGAGGTATAATAAACTCCTGAACAAAATCATCTCCCATAAAAGAGGCTGGATCTCAAGATTCTAAGAGGCATTGTGGTGTGGAGAGACTGTTGACAACAGGGAATAATTACTCATTATAACACATTAATAACCTTCTGTCCATCTAAAGTCTGTTCCTTCCCATGTCATAATCTTTCTTGTGTCTTGTTGACTAGATTGTAAACTGCTAGTAAATACTTCTATTTTTAAATAGGTACAGACCTAGCTCAGCATAAGTACAAATAAAAACAGACGGGAAAAATGTTGTCAAAATGCAGCCTGTGGTATTTGATTAGGAGTAATGACAGCACTTATTTTTCTCAAACATAAATAGAAAGGGAAAGCTTTTTGGCAAATATATAAAAAGACATTTCTGAACTCTTCTTGACTGAGTTGTCACTGTTTCAGGGATGCAAACATTGTGGTGAGGAGCCTCCTCAAGAGTAACTAAAACCAAATTCAGCCTCTCTGTTTAATTATGAGGTCAAAGGTGGCTATGCTACCTTGTTTTGGGTCAAGAATCATATGTCTGAGGCTCACCAGTATCTTAGGCAGTGTGTCATGAACTTGTAAATGACACCTTTCTGACACAGTTTGATTGAATCATCTTTGAGCCTCCAGAAAGAAGCAATTACATTTGTTGCTTGTGTGCATAAGATATACATATGTGTCCTCAAGTCACAACTTACCCCAGCAATGGTCTTTCAAGGCAAGTGAGAAGCCGAACTAGTTTGCCATTGTTTTCCTCTGCAGAGTCTTCCTTGGTGGTCTACCACCCAAGTACCGATCCTGCTTAACTGACAAGATTGGTCTATGCTATACCATTCCATATCACACATGATGATAAGTCTCACAGATATGCCAAAAACATGGTGTACTGATATGACATACTCAATTTGCATATTCATAATTTGCATGAACTCTGCTACCCCCAGACCATCTGTGTTTCTTTCATAATCTGTTTAAATTGTCATCATAGATGCAAGTCTATGATTTGTGTGCCCTTCAAGCCCTCAACCCACCCCTCATCTCTTACAACTGCAAGGGACTTCAATCATATCCAGTTGTTTATTTTTTAAAATTTGTTGTTTGCATTTGTATGCTACCCTTCCTCTTATGGATTCAATAAGGTTTTGTCATTTATAAAATAGGGGAGAAGGAGGTATTGTGCTGCTTCTAAGAAAATGAATGCCATTATCTAAATATAAGGTCATGCTCTCCAATCTAGAGAGATAGAGGAGCACAATCATCTGCTATGTCCTTCCTAGCATAACTAATAGATCCATACATTCCATTTCATATTGGCCTCAAATGTTTCAGTGTGCGAAGATGCTTTGTCAAGAGAAGGCTGGAGGAAAGAGGTCAGGGGCAGTTGATCATGCTGTGAACTCAAAGAATTGTGTTTTTAGCAAGGCAAGCTGATACAAAGCACAGTTCAGGAAATACTAACATGAAATGGTAAACTAATGAGCCAAACCTTAAGAAAGACTAAAAGAAACAGAGGTCCATGGGTTTGCTTTGAATGGGCAACATCCCATCAACTCGGCTACTCCTCTCCAGCTCTGCTCACTTTGTGTATGTGTGGGAGGCAGTGAACCAGAGCAGAAGACAGCCTTATGTTTCAGATGAATTAAGTACTCATACTGCTAACTGTTTGCAAATGGAAGTGATGGAAGCACAGCGACAGGGATTAATGCAGCTTTCTTAACTATGTGTCAAGTGGAAGACTGTCACTTGGCAGAAAACCTCACTTGCAAAAAGACTTTTCAAGACCAGCACTTTAAAGAGAATTGCATTATGATAGACTAGCAATAAAACCCATTGTGTGTGCGTGGACTTCGGGTGAGGTGTTTGGAGGGGAAGCAGGTCTCTGCTGAGCAGCAGCATACTCCTAGAGAAATTTGTTTTTTTACTCTCAAAAGAGCTCTGGGAATCAGAGAGAGAGGTAAACGAAGACCTAAAAGGGTTGCAGTCCTTACCCGGGCATCTGCCTCGTGAAACAAACTGGTACGGGTAGTGATGGGAAGAAGGTGCAGCCATTCGGTATTCTTGTGGAGAGGAATGGATCCCTCCCCTACCCACCAAAGCTTCCAGTATTGAGAAGAGTAAAAGTAAAACGTACACTTCAGATAAGACAGAAACAACTAACTGCTCAGAAAGCTACTTGTTCAAAAAAAACTTTATTTCGTGTGAGAGCGAAGAAGCGGTAAAGTGGAGGAGCAGAGAAAGAAGACCGAAAAAGAAAAGTTGGAGATTTTTGTTTACATACTTTTGTACGCTGTGGACTCCAGTGGTGGGTTTCCTACGTTCCCCATTTTCCCTGTGGTGGCGAGTTCTGGGAGGGAAAAGAAAAGAGAAAATAAATAGTTTTGTTGAGCTACAAACTGTTTAAACAATGGCTCCTTTAAGAAGGTGAACAAAACAGAAGACAGAGCGTCTCTGTGCCTGACCCCCAGAATCAAAACAAAAAGTAGATAGAGATGGTGGAAAGACCATTGCGACTTATCAGCTGTGTTTAAAGAATCCAGAAGAAAGAGAAGTGAAGAAAAAAAAAGCTGGAACAGTATACTTTTAGAAATAAAATAAGTGACTTGTGTGGGCTGGAAATAGGAATCGCTGGAAATAGGAATCTGGAGAACCAAGTTTGATTCCCTGCTTTGCTGCTTGAGTTGTGGAGGCTTATCTGGGGAATTCAGATTAGCCCGTGCACTCCCACACACGCCAACTGGGTAACCTTGGGCTAGTCACAGTTCTTCTGAGCTCTCTCAGCCCCACCTGTCTCACAGGGTGTTTGTTGTGAGGGGGGAAGGGAAAGGAGTTTGTAAGCCCCTTTGAGTCTCCTACAGGAGAGAAAGGGGGATATAAATCCAACTCTTCTTCTTTCTCCCTCTCCCCAGTCCTCATTCTTCTGCCCCTACACCCAGCTTAATTCTTAGTAGCTTGCCTGGGGTGCTCTGGGTGTGTGTAATGAGGCCTCTCCCCACACAGCCCACTCTTACTGGCACTGCCTCAGCCAGAGTAGTTCCATGTGCAGCTATGCTCTCTACCCCACCCCAAACAGCCTGGGGTGCGATGGCCTGTTCAATCCTCGCTGCTGGTGCCAGGCTCGCTGCTGACTTACTTGGGAGTTGGCTCAGGCAAGGAATAGGACAGCTTGAGAGAACCCCTACTGGAGAGGCAAGGAATGGGACAGCCCAGTGAAGACCCAGAGCTTTAAAAAGTGTTACTGGCTGAGTAAAAAGCAGTCTGGGACTTATAGTCCTGTACGTGAGAAATATCTGTACATGAGAAATGTCCCTCTCTGGACTACATCTCCCAGAGCCCTTTACTTTTTCTGGTTAGTTGTAAGGAACATGCTGCTCAATTACATAGAAAGATACCTACAGATGCTAAGAAGAAGGGGAAAGGAAATTAATTGTAGTGAACTATCATTAAAGTGTAACTAAGACCTTCATCTATATATGTCAGCTGCAAGCAAAATAATTAAGGAAGCCAAAGTACTCTGTCACTGTTGGAAGTTTCCTAAATGTTGTCCAAAAAACAATGGCTTACAGAGGTCTGGCAATTAAAGTACAAATTTACCCAGCAAATAGAATTATTTAAAAATATGATCTAGAAATATAAATATGTAGCCACTTGATATCTTTTCACCCATTCTATGGAATCATTGCCTTCTAGGGATAATGCACCGATAAAATACAAACACACACACACACAATTGTGATGTTTAACTTTACCTCAAGATGGATTAATGTATTGCCTTCTTCTTAGATTTTCTTAGATCATAGATTTCCTTGGGTATTTTGGTGGGTAGGGTTGTGTTAATTTGGATAGAAAGCTTTAATATTGTTGATGCTTTTAAAAGTAATTACCAGTTTAATCTCTTTTATGAGCTTCTGGAGAAAAAAATCAGTTGCTAACATTTTGTTAGTAGAGAAATCAACTAATATTTCATTTTGTAATTAACTTCTGATCATAGAATTGTGTGCCTTGAACTCTTCTCATGATGACTTTAGCTAATAAGAAAACTTAGAGTATTTATTCTGAAAAGTCAAGCTACCCTGTCACAGGATCCTGGGAATCAGAATCCCTTTCCAGTGCTTCAGGATGGTAGCATGTACATAGAGTCTCAGATTAAAAAGCTGCAGAGGATATAAGAATCAATTAAAGGACACATTTTCTCCTTTGGTGTCTCTGGGTGAGGAGGAAGGTTTGATAGTTGTTTGTATAGCAGAAGATATATGGAGAAAAAATGTCAAATTAATGGGGACTTCAGAAACATTCCCTGGTGGGCATCCTATATCTTTGATTTGTCAGCTTCCCACTGTATATACGTTTGCAGCAAATCTTACAGAGCATCTTCTTTGATTTTGTAAGTAGAGGACAAGCTATGACCATTCATTAGCATAGGAATTATTCAGTTTTCCTCAGGAAAATTTTTTAATATGTAGTATGATGATCTCCCACCACCAATTGCTGTTCTCCTGGCCCAAGAGTACTTGAGATGCAGTGGGAATCTACAAAGTATACGGGAGACACTGGATTTCCCCATTGCCTTCCTCACTGGTCATATTTGGGTAGCTGCCACCACTTAAACCCTGTCTTTCCTTTTGCTGTCTGCAGTTTGAGGTGCTGATAGAAACTATATGCATGTAGTTGCTAAACACACCTGCTTTCTTTGCCTGCTAACTGGCCTTAGCCTCGTCACATGTTTTTGGTCTATTCATGGACAAGCAGCCAGATGAGATGTACATAGTCTGAGATGTTTAAAAGGGAGAAAAATCTTTATTTACTCACGTTCATGTCTATTAAATAGAACATGGGAACATTGGAAAACTATATTAAAACATAACTATATTAAAACATAAAACATAACTATATTAAAACATAAAACAGTGTGTTTTAGAACTAAGGAAAAAAGCATAAGATAAGACTAAGGTGTACAAATTACTGATTTTACTGCGGCATTCAATTCCAAGGAGTGGCAACAAACAAGGCTAGAACTTTGATATTAAGATTAGTCAAGTCAGACTTCACTTCATTTCTCCCTGTTCACTAGTCCTTGACTTGCGTGCTTCCAGAGACTGTGCTAAACTTTTTCAACCCCTTCTCCTCCGGCTTGGAGGGTTTTTTGTCTGAGTTTCGTGAGCTGAGGGCTGAGTTTTTCCTGGTTTTCCCCATAAAACCTCTATCTAATGCTAAAGTGGTGGATGTCCTTGACATGTATGGTCAGGAAGTCCAGATCAGCAGTCTGTTTTGCATGTACCTGGTAGGTGGGCAAATGGTCATCTCTATCCTGTTCATTTGTCTCCATAAAGAGAAATCACCTCCTCTCAGTCTGGAGACCAGTTTATGGCCCTATCTGGGTCTTGTGCCTCCTGCATGTTAATCAAGGTAATGTATATTCCCCTATTGTAACATGTAGTATCTATATGTCATATTTTATTATTGGTGTTTTCTGTTTTTTTCTGTGTTGACCTTTTAAAAACTTATTATTGGCCAGCAAGAGAACTCTCCTGAAAGGTGGGATGGAATTTTAGAAATAAATAATAGAAGTGTGGGTTTGGTGTACACAGTAAAATCTGTGGATTCTCTAGGGATGAACTAATAATGAGTGGGGTTATTTCCTCAAGGCCCACAAAATACTTGGCAATATTTTTTATGTATCTGCAGTATTTATACTCAGCATGTGCTCCAAAGGCAGTTTATGGAAACTTATGACATAATCGTTAAAACAGCTGTTCATCAGAATAAAAACAATGCCAATGAATCTGGGTTTGAACAACTTTGTAAAATGAAATTTTATTCCTGTTGGAATCTTTCCATTTCCAGCTCACTGTCCTGCTGTATATTCCTATTATACCGTCTTGCTTCATTTTGTCTGTCTTCAGTATTGCATTCCTCTTTGCTGTTGGAAAGTGATGGCTTTTAGATATCCACCCTTATCTTGCAATGCAGCATACTCTGATACCAACTGAAGTCATTTCTAATAATGATCACATTCCAGAAAGCATCCATAGATTTTTATTTGGTTCCTGCTAAAATGTGAGAGCTTCTGATGTTGGTTACACCTGGGAGTATGTGCACCTGCATTTTTTTTTTAAAAAGACACACTCAGATCACACAGTTCACACAGTTTTAAAATGGCATGTTCTGTCTTATACATTTTCCCTATAATCTTGTAACCTGTGAAGTAGTCCTGATTTTCCCTAAGCCAAGGAAGAAAAAAAAACATGTTTGAGTGCATAGATAAGATAAACTACCAGTATAAAATTCTTCAGTGTATAGTTTTTTAAAATTTATTGTAGTTGCTATATATCAGGGTTCCTTGTACTCCTGGAACCTTACATCTTGTCCTGCTTGCAGGTCTTGTGCATTTTCTTTGTGTTATGCATGTTATTATAATATTGGTGAATGTACATAAACATAGGAGTGACTCAACAGGAGCTATTTGATGTCTGCCAAAAGTGATGCATGAAAAAACAGCTTGCAGTCTGGTTGGCAGTGTAATGGATTCACAGAATAAAGTTTTTTAAAAAAACAGCTCATCAAGCTGCATCTTTTCCACATTCCTTTAAGAAGGCCAATTTGTGGTATTGCGCACCCCCCCCCCCCATCATTTCAGATTTAATTTCTGTGTGTCCAGAAGATCATGTTCTTCAGTTACAGTGGAATGATTATGTATGCTTGAGGGCTTGTTTGTGCATCAGATTGATTTATATTGAATAATACTATAATCTGATAATAAAACTAACATCCATCAGTCGAAGTGAGGATAATTTGTACTAGTATTTTTGAGGTTGATCGAGGTCTGTGATAAAGTTCCCACATGTTTAATTTGCTGAGAGCAAACCGAAGTTCAGCTTTGATAAAATGGCAGCTATGTTGTACTCAGTGCTGGGGTGTGAATTCCAGCATGTGGAGGTGGACCTCTGTTGTCCCTCTAATGCTGGATGCGGTCCAGTTTGATTAATGATGCCTCTTTTGAAATTAGGGCTAACCACTCTCTGGTGGGGCAAGAGTTCTTGTGGATTAACAACTGACCTCCATACTACATAGATCAGTTCCCCTGGAGCTGGGGTCTGCAACCTGCAGCTCTCCAGATGTTCATGGACTACAAATGCCATCAGCCCCTGCCCTGGAGGAAATGGCAGCTTTGATGGGCAATCTCCACAGAACTCTTTTTCCTCTCCATGCACCCCCCACCCCCAAGATCTCCAGGAATTTTCCCAATTACAGTTGGCAAACCCTATTTGAAATAGCTGGCACAACTATTTATTTTTTAACGAGCGAATATATTTATCACCTATACTTTCACCAGATATACCTAGACTCTGTGTTGGAAAATGAGAGCAAGGCATTACCTCTCATAATAACTGACTTCCAAAAGAAGCCACCAAAAGCTTGTTGGAAAAGCTCTGCCTTGCAGAACCCTTGAAACCCCTGTAATTTGGATGGGGGCCTTTTCATCTTGGGATGCCCACTCCATAGAACAGAAGATGCCACCAAGAATATAGCATGGATTAGTATTGCTGCACCAGTCGAGTCTAAAGAAGGGGACAATTTCCGTGCCACATGAAATTGTGAAAAGGTACTCTTCACTGCCTGATTTCTAGTTTTTCCAGCTGATGGGATAAATCCAATAGAATTCCCAGATTGTTAACTGAGTTTGTTAATGATAAAACCAGATCAGTCAAGGTAACTCTCTCCAAAATCTCAGCCTTCCAGTCCAGTATCCCTTCAATTTTAGCCAGATTGATCTGTAGTATGCTCTCCCTCAGCCCCTTGACCAGTTTCTAGAGGTTGTAAGGTGCTTCTGGGAGTGTAAAAATAGGAGTGTAAAAATATGGGAGGCATAGCTGAAAGCAAGTTTGGACATCAGACTTATTACTGTAAACAGGAAATACAAATAATTTGCATTGTATGTTTGTGCTTCTCAGGTATTCTCTGCAGTGAAGGATCTGACATATCTTCCACAAGGGAAATACTAAGATATCCTAACCTTGGGAGCGTATTTATATCCTGGTTGGAGAGAATGTGATATTTTGTGTTCTTTTTGACAAAAATACCTTCATGTGTGATACTGCTCTCAACACATAAGGAAGATTCCTTAAAGGACCTGTGATGTAAGCACAGTGAAGTGTCCTACATTCAGTGTGCACCAGATTAGTGTTGCTAAACATATCAGAGTTTTTGGAATGCATTAATAATATATTATAAAGAAAGCCCACACGCTGCCATGCAGTGCCTCTGTTCTGTTAGTTGATATATGGCAAGATATTGTCAACTCCCTTGATCTAGTTCTCATCCTTCCTAATGAATAAGCTCAGCAGTACAGGCATATAAATATATCTTTCCCAAAGCTATCATCTCTGATTAGTGTCTGAAACGTTGGGAAATCAATACCTTTTTTCCCTTTACCAGTGAGTATTTCTTTATCTGCTTTCTTTATTATACAGTTGTTTGTGCATATATAATATAAAGGAATTTTTTGTAGAATTTTTTCAACATACGTCAGTATCATATGGCTAAAATGATCTGGATGTAAGCATACCTTACCTGTTTGTACTGTCCATTGCAGCATCTAATTCTGTGGTTAGTGTAGGTAAATTGTATTGCACAAGCTGCAAAGGCCACAACTGAATGCATGCATCTTACCTTCTAGCAGATTTGAACATGGTCTTGCTCATCTGATTAGCTGTGGTAATAGTTGGTTATCACATAACAAGGCTGACATTTGATGTCCTTTTAATTCCAGGGATATATCCATGTTAGTCTTTTGCAGCAAGAATAAACAACTGTCTTGTGACCCCCCTTAAAGGCTAAAAACATTTTGCCACAGTGTCACTGTTCAACAGCAAGTGTCATCATGTGTCAGGTAAAATGCATGTGCCTAGTTCGGCCCTGGTTACTTTGTCAGAATACCTAATCTCACACCAATGGCTCTCCTCTAGTATTCACATGAGAAAGGAGAACACATATTCTACCTCAGTTAATATGGGAGCATGCCTTGGGAGCAAAGGAGGAAAGGCAGCAGGAACTTTGTGACGACAAATAAGAAGGAAGACTGTTAATCCAGGTTAATAAGGATTAACTGTCACCAAGGAAGCAAAACTGTGGAGACAAATTATGCTAGTTATATTTGATACCAGCTTGTTTCAGAAACAGTTCTTTTCTCAGACATCAAGAAAGGAATTGCTTCTACAGTTGTGCAACTACACTTTAATTTTTCATGTATTCTTTACAATAGACTATTATGTATTCTGGGCATCATTTTAGAAGTACTGTTAGGAATGCGTTCTATGATGATGTTGCTGGACATACTGTTCAATTGTAATATATTGCCCAAGAACATGTGTTAAAAAAATCTAGACGTGTAGAACAGCCATACTGTCATTTGTGTGTTTTCTCCATTCATTTGATTTGATAACTTTTGATACAAAATGTGATTGCACTATAAACTGGATCCTGTGGATCTATTCTGCTAAGGATGATTCCTTTCCCTGGCACAAGCCACCTTCCCTGATGCAAAAATAAAACATACTTTTTTTTGTTTTACACATATTACACAACAAAGTAAAATATACAAATATGGCAACCACATAAAACATACATTTGATTGCCACAGCAATCCTGAAGGAATGTGTAGTTGTAGATGGGCACAGAACAGTACGTGGTACTGCGGTACACAGATACGGTAGAATTTTCTAGAGATAGGACACACTCAACCTTCTGTTATATACCAGTTGCAATCTCATTCTATGGAGAAATGGCTCCTCCCTCCCATTTTTCCTCCTCCCCTTCTCCAACCAGGTACCATAGATTTGGAGGACTTAGAAATTCCAGATGAACATCAGGAAGAGCTACCTGACCCAGGGGGAAGAAATCTTGACCCAGCCTGACCAGGTCAAAAGAGGGTGGGGTCTGGGAACTGATAAAACTCTGGGAGGTGAGGTCTCTTTCTCTTTCTGCTTGGTCACTGAAGGGGAAAAGACCTCTTGCTGGGGCTGTGAAGGGAGCAGCCATTTTTGGACCATGTGCTCATTCAGGGAATTCACTCAGTCTGCCAGGTAATGAGAACTCTTTGAGAATTGAAACCTTCTAAGCTTTAAGGGCCTACCCTATTTTCAACAACTGCTAGGGTATGTTTAGCGAGAGGGACAGGGGATTTGCATTTATATCTCCTTTGCTTTGGAAACCCTTGCTCAATCTGGCGCAGTGCTAAAATCTACTTGTGACCATTTTATTTTTAATAAATACTTTTAAACCTTAGATGTGGATAACAGTTTTCTGTACCACGAATGTCCCACCATCTTGGATGCACTATCTAAAAAGGGGGGAGGAAGGCTGGCAATTGGCAAACAGCTTTTCCTCTGGGACCTCCAATCTGCCCTGTGGAACCCAAGAGAGGGGAACCAAGGGAAACTGAGGCAAGGCCTCCCGGTTGGAAAGGAAGTTGGGGAACCCTGGCCTTCCCCAGTGGACAGTTCCTTAAATGGTCAGGTAGTGGTAGCGGTTTACCTAGAGAGAAAGCAAGCCCTCTCCAGGAAAAGTTGGCAACCTCTGGGAGAGGCTTGGGAGCGGAATAGGGCCTGCCAGGCAAAGCAAGCCCATTCCGCCACACATTCTAACAGTAAATATCAAATATGATGTTCACTGTAGATGGTGCTCTGCTTCAATTATATGATGATAGCACATAGATTATTTTTTCTTCCCCTGTCCCCCAGACTAGCTTCTTTAGAACATCCAAACTGCTTAGAGCAACAATCCTGCAAAACATCAAACTACTCCCACCATAGTTGCTCCCAATAAGAAGCGAACAGCATAGTCTCATCCTATCATTTTATGTACATAAGAACCTTCTAAGATAGAGCAGGCTGAGAAAGAAAAGACCTTGACCAAGGTCACCTGTTGGGCTTTGTAACTTAACATTCTTCCCCATCTAATTCCATCAGTCAGGCCGCTGGATGTCTGTAGATGCTGGCAGGATTGCAGTGTGCTTTTTAAAGAAGACACTTAAAAGAGAATGCCAATCAATCCCTTTGGGAAGAATAATATTAATCTTCATGGAACATTCATAAACCTGTAGTTTTTTAGAACTGTAAGTTTTATTTTCTTCCTGAAAATAAATGGTGAACAACCATTATTAATTAGATTTCTTGGAATTCATGATAATGATGACAGCAACAATTCATTTTAATTTTGACACATATGACTTCTCTTTGATCCAAGATGCTGCAAGATGCCATTTCTGCTCTTGTTGCTCATTTCTCCAGGGAGTGATGAAAGTTAACATGTTGTCAGTCTGACTCAATTACATCCAAAAGGCTGCAGAATATGTTGTCATCTGGGGTGATAGGTAGGTTTGTGTGCAACTGGAGTGGATTCAAAGGTGGAAGTAAGATACAAAGAACACTACATACATGACTTAGAACAAAGTTGACCACTTTAGGTTTCTCTGTGCCTCATAAGTTGTATCTATGTACCTGAATCTGCTGCAGCCACTTCTGCTCACATTGTGCTGACTATTAACATAGGAACTATGGATTCAGGGATGACAAATTTACAGTGCCATCCTATGCAGTATTATACCTAAGTCCCTTGGAGTATGAATTTAAAAGGGTGTATCTCTGCTTAGTGTAGCAGTATAAATGTGAAAAGACAGTGTAACTCTGCTTAGGATAAGCCAGTTGTTAAAAGATTCAGAATGGTTCAACAGTAAGAGCCATCGAATGGAACAGACTTGGATTGAAAACTACTCAGATATGAAGCTCTTTGCATCACTGTGGATTAGTCTATCTCCCAGGATTGTAAGGCTAGGAATATCTTTCTTCTGTTTATTTGCTTTTGAACGAAGGATGACATAATAGTTGTCAATGTCACATATACAAAGGTGTTTATTACTTGTGGCAGAAACCAAATATAGGTGGCTGTCATTTTTTGACCTCCAGTGGACTTTGGCCTCCTACCACTTCACACAGAGAACTCGGAGTTTTCCTGCATTCCTCTCTCAGTTCCTGCAGCCCTTTCCTAGCACTGTGGGGTCCATGTGGGGACTGGCTGGAGAAAGAACAATAGGGTGACATTCTGCAAGTGCAGATCCTCTGAGGTATGGGGTTGAGTTCATCTCTTTGTCTATGCTTTCTCAGGACTACCAATCTGCATGGCTCCTCCTCCACATGAACACTGAGGCTCATTCCGCACATGCAGAATAATGTACTTTCAAACTGCTTTCAGTGCTCTTTGAAACTGTGCAGAATGGCAAAATCCACTTGCAAACAGTTGTGAAAGTGGTTTGAAAATGCATTATTTTGCGTGTGCAGAAGGGGCCTGAGACTCCAGAAATGATCTTTCCAAAGGTCAGAAGTGGCTTCATGTATGCTGGTAAGGAGAGGAATGCAGAAGGCTTCCATGCACTAACATTTGGATACATGCCAGTGCACTTATATGCCAGTGTACTTACCTAGGTACAGAAGCAGGTATCAGTTCTATGAACATAGATGTTTTGAATTTCTGTAGATAAGAAGAGTATGGATTTATACCTTGCCTTTCCCTCTTGTAAGGAATCTCAAAGCAGCTTACAAACTTCTTTCCCTTCCTCATTCCACAACAGACATCTTGTGAGGTAGGTAGGGTAGAGAGCTTTGAGAAAACTGTGATTAGCCCAAGGTCATCCAGCAGGCTTCATGTGCAGAAATGGGGAAACAAATCCAGTTCACCAGATAAGAGCCAGCCATTCTTGTGGAGCAGTGAGGAATCAAACCCAGTTTGATTCCACCACTTTAACCACTATCCTGACTTTCCAAAGGTAAGCACCAACTCCTTGAATTGGAGCTGACAACAAATAGGCAACCAGTGAACATCGTTCTGGATTGGTGTAATGTGGTCCCAGTAGGCACTGCCTGGTAGCCAAAGGGTGGACACATTTTCACCAATTGAAGTTTCTGGTTTATCATCATGGGCTGGCCCTTGCACAACACATCATAATAATCTAGCCTTAAGAGAATTACAGCATTAGTGTTGCCAGGCATATGCCTGGCAATCTTAGGAGCTTCTGGGTATAGGGCATGTGGGGGGGGGGGGGATATTGTACAATTCAGCAATGTCAAATTTTCTATATATTCCCGCATCTTTATGATATTTATTTGATGTTCGCCACCCTGAGCCCAACTGGGAAATGGTGGGGTATAAATATGAATATAAAATAAAAAATAAAGTCCTTACAATTTGCTTGATACAGTGATATCACTTCCAAGTAATTAACAACAAAACGAAATGGTGTAGCGGAGCTAAACAGAATCCAGCAAAACAAAACCTGCTATACTGAGTCTAAGGCAAAATAAATAAATAAATAAGTGCAAATATTTAATATGAAACAGGAGCTATACAAATAAACAGCAAAATATAAGTAATTAACATTTTGTATTGGGGTGCTGTGTGGTTTCCAGGCTGTACGGCTGTGTTCTAGCAGCATTCTCTCCTGACGTTTCACCTGCATCTGTGGCTGGCATCTTCAGAGGATCTGATAATACAGTGGTTCTCAACCTTCCTAATGCCGCGACCCTTTAATATATATATTTATTTATTTATTTATTTTCAAACTTATATACTGCCCAACCTCCGAAGGGCTCTGGGCGGTGAACAACATAAAATTCAAAAACAAATAAACATAAAAATCAAATATAAGTTAATCTCTAGATAATATAAATTAAAAAGCAGCAATTAATACATAACATAACAATACCCGCAAAATCCCTCTTAAACCCTCCTGAGAGGAGAAAAGAAAGAGTGGGTCCTACAGATGTTGTGGTGACCCCCAACCCTAACATTTATCCATTTTACAGATGGAGAACACTGATGCAGAGAGTCTTAGGAGACCCCTGTGAAAGGGCCATTCAACCCCCCAAAGGGGTCACGACCCCCAGGTTGAGAACCACTGTGATAGTAGTACCTCCTTAGTACCTCAGAGGATCTGTTAGTAGTACATTTTGTATTCTTGATGCATAGTCCTGATTTTTGAATGGGAATGTAGGAAGGTAGCAGCATTCATTAAGCCTACAAATCAGTTCCCAAGACTGTACGTGCACAAGTCACTTTGGAAGTGACTAAGCCTTTCATTCTATGGGCAAAATGGGTTGTTTATCTGGAAGTCCTTGTGTTCTTTGGATTCTCTGACTGATACCAGGAGGATCTTTCCCTCTGATATGCAACTTACCTGTCACCATTACTCATATTTCCTCTAGGATACTAATATTGATCCTCTGGACATTTCTCTGACAGATTGACTCCTTTTGTATTTGGTGTTTTGTATTTTGGTGTTGTATTTTGGTGTTATATATATATATATATTTAATACATTAAAATAATATATTTTATACATTTAATGTCAAACAGAAGCTAGCATATATGCCAGAACACCAGTAAGACATACAAATATATATATATATTTATAGCATTTATATATATTTTCGCCTGCCATCAGTGGGGAACTGACAAGCCCTGCCATCAGTGGGGAAGTTCGCCTGCCATCAGTGGGGAACTGACAAGCCCTTGTGGCACCCGTTTAGATGTCTGCAGGAATGGGGACAACGTCCAGGCTAAATTCTGCTGAAAAAAAATATTTTTGATACCATAATAACCTGTTTTTGTAACATGAGGTCTGGATCTAATAGAACTCTGAAGCTTTTAACTGAGACCTTCAATGAAAGTTGCATCCATTACTAGTGGAAAGAACTACTCCTTTGCAATGGAGACACCTTTGCAACTAACACCACTTCTTGCAGGTGATCACCTTCACAACCACTTGATCACCAGTTGATCATTTGATTCAGGCTCTACCTCAGCACAGAGAGGGTAGCACCTGCTAATTTAGTCAAGGAGATATGCAGTTGGGTATTATCTGCATTCTGATACCCATTGCAAAGCTGTGTGTTGTTCAGGGGTCTCACAAAGATATTAATATGAGTGAGAAACCAAACCCTGCAGGACCCCCCCTACTGCAGATCCCATGGATCTGATTCTGCATATTCTCCTTATTTATCTGATGATGCAGGAAGGCCTAAAATTCTCCCTTTCATTACCCTTTTGTTTAGATACAGAGAGTTACTCTGCATATTGATTTGAACTAATCCTCCAAATGTATTGCTGAATGTCTCTAGTTTGGTCTTTGGCAGTTCTGGCATTAATGTTTGTATCCTAGCCATGGCTTCTGATGACAGAATGGCTCTTCCATTGCTGGGGGAGGGGAATATCCACAGATTCTCCACCTCTACTGCAGAACTCCAATTTGCCCCTTACCTCATTCATGGGAAAAAATCACACATACACCCCCCATCAAGTCCAGGAACAAAATTTCCAGGAGCTGCAGACACAATGGAAAGCTGGAAAGTCTCGCTCTGCAATTTCCATTCTGCTTGCAGATCTCATACAATACAAATCAATATATCCAACTACAACACCTGCCTGATTAGTTTGTAATGAGAGGATGAGAGTTTGCAGAATACCAATCAGGAGCTCTACACTAAAGGCATAAAGATACCAGCACGCAGCAACAGTTCAATACCTTTGGAAGCATCTCTTTTTAACAACTAATTTCAGCATTTTTGAAGATTAAGTTTAATTAGCCAACTGTGCCACTGCTAACAGGGTCAATGACTGGTCAATGACTGGATAAAAGTCCAGTACTAAAAGTGAACAAATCGTTGTAACAGAATTAAATTGAATTACCACAGGCAGCTATGCAGTGAGACCTCTTGTATTCAGCGAGAAGAATCAGACAGGACTAAAAAAAACCTCCCATAAATGCCACATTTTTATTGCTGTTTGGAAAGCAAACCGTAAAAGAGACAGATTGTCTCAGGAAAGTTGTTCCATAAAGGGGGAACAACTACTGAAAAAAGCCCTAACACATGATCCACTCATCAACTTCCGGTGGTGAATTGACACATGAAAAAGCTAATATAAAAGATCAGGCAGGTGTACAGGAGAGAAGGCTACCCTAAAGACAACTTAATTGAAGGTCAAGATCAACATTTCGAATTGGACCTAAATTGTTGGAAATGTGTTCCATTTGGCAAGCTATGATCTGTAACCTATAATTGGCTACTGCAATCTTTGGCGAATAAGAATTATCTCCAGGGTATTAGGCTGGTTAGCTTTTTTGTAAATTGAAAGCAGTGAACTTTCCCACTCCTCTGAGTTTTCAGTATGAAAAACAATGCTGATGTAGATATGTGTGGACAAGAAGGCAGCTATAAGCTAGTAATTTTCATAAATTAACGGTAAGACAGTGTTAATGTAGTTAGCTACTGAAGAATACACATTGGCTTAAATAAAAGGTTTTATTTAGTTATTGGTTTAAGTTCAACTGACTAACATGGAGTTAGTTTCATTATTCAGTAACAGAAGAACCTAAAGAAGTTGAGTGAAGATTTAGGAAGTGAAAATGAGAACAGTTGTTGTGGTATCCATCTATTCTGTTTTGTCAGCTCTTTATACTCCTGGGGAAATTTTATATAAACTAGAAAAGAGATGTGGGTTTCGTAGTTCCCCTTCACATCCTCATTTTAAAAGAAAATAGAAAAGATACAGCTGGCCTATCCTTCGTCCTTCTTCACTTCTGTGACTGCCTAAAAGCAAAGCAAAACATGACTCTCAGTCTATATTGCCAAAGACAATCTAGTAATATAATGCAGAATATTTATTCTTCCCCTGCTCCAGCACATCCACAGAGATATTGGTTTGGAAAAGTGCTTGTGGTTTTAGTATACATTTCGTCATACTAGGATACAGTGATCGTCCAGCCAGTCATTTAACATGTAGTCCACCATTGTTTTTAGATTCTCTATCAGAAATGCAGAACTGTAGCAACATTAAAATAAATGAAGATTTGCCATTAATTGCTATAGGAGTATAACTGTACGTAAAGAGACCTATGAATAGAACCATTTCAGTTGCTTCTTTGGGCCACTGGAGAGAGAGGAAAGGGTAGATAAAGTATGTCTGGCCATCAGATGGACAGACAAAAGAAGCATATTTATTTGCTACTGATATTTTTCAAACAACAAGGAACCATAAACTATCAGTCTATTGGACCAAAACCTCCAATCAAATCCAATGGAATCTGGAACTAAAAAACATCCCCAATAAAAGTGATATATGTTTTCAACTTTTGATATGACTGAATTCTTATGCTATTTAATGTGTGCATCAAAAAGAACATTTTAACAAAAGTACCATCTCTTATCATTGAACATTATTGTTCTACATCAGAAGGAAGGTTATTAAATTATGGCCTACCTTGAGAGATCTTGACCAATAGTGGCTACAAATTAATATCAGAATGTGCCTTTAGAAATTTTTCCATCTGATAATGCCATGAGCAACAGCTCAATATAGAATCTGAAACCCAGGGTGATGTGCCTAGACCAGTGGTTCTCAACCTGGGGTCGGGACCCCTTTGGGGTTCGAACAGCCCTTTCACAGGGGTCGCCTAAGACTCTCTGCATCAGTGTTCTCCATCTGTAAAATGGATAAATGTTAAGGTTGGGGATCACCACAACATGAGGAACTGTATTAAAGGGTCACGGCATTAGGAAGGTTGAGAACCACTGGGCTAGACTTTGAAGACCTTTCAATTTCAGTTTATTGAAAAATCCTGGGATAGTCAATACTGCAGTCTGACTCAGCTCATATGGAATTTAGGGGAGAAACAGGATAATTCAATGTTGGCTATCCCAAACTCCATTTCTCATGCTTGAACGTAATTCTCAAAGCAGTTTACACTGAAACATGACAAACCAGCCAAAAACTAACCAAATTTCACAGTAAAAACCCAGCAACTTTCTGTGATTCAGCAGGGAATATTTTCTCCAGAAAATTTATTGCCAGCCTTCTGAAGGTAAAGAGGGATCTGAAACAAAGAAACCCAATTTCAGTGTATCTGCCTAGAACATCTGACTTGTAATAGGAAGTTACAAGAACGTTATTCAGGCATTGCCTTATCGCCCATTTCAAAAGCCATGTCATCATAAATTAGCATAGCACTGAGCATTTTATTGCTGCAGATTTAGCTATCTTTAGATCCAGCCAGGAGACTGGCTTCATCTATTTTTCATGGATAGCTAAAAAGCACAGAAAGAACTAGGAAAACCAACGTTTAAGAGGGAAAAAGCGAGTGAGATCATTTTGCACCTATGAAGCTTCAAAAGCTATATTGAATAACAGAAAAACTAGGAATCTGCACCCCAATATCAGCTGATTCATTCTATCAGTATGTGACATTCATTTCTCATCCTTAATGTACATACCCATCCCTAACTGCCATGCCCTCCAGGGTTATCAGGTCAGAGCAGAAGCCAGAACTGACAACATTACTGTTTCAAGCAATTCGTAACAGAATAGAGATCCTGTTTTGCTCCAGTTTGAAGACCAGATACACCTTATGTCACCTCGGCTTCCACGGTTCTAGACCTTTCTTTTTCATTCATCTTCCTTCCAAAAGTTTATGGGCTTGCTATTCTTAGAACCCCTGAGAAGTTTGCCTCAGCCTACATTCCCTTGGCTTCTAGTTCAGATCAGTCTCTCCACTTTTCATTATTATTTTCCAGTTCACTTCCTTTAGCCAGCCTGCCACTTGCACAGATCCCATAGAATATCTTTTCTCTTTCCTTGAATAGCATGCAATCCCTCTTGACCAGGGGTAGGGAACCTGCGGCTCTCCAGATGTTCAGGAACTACAATTCCCATCAGCCTCTGTCAGCATGGCCAATTGGCCATGCTGGTAGGGGCTGATGGGAATTGTAGTTCCTGAACATCTGGAGAGCCGCAGGTTCCCTACCCCTGCTCTTGACTCTATGTGCCTTAAGGATTCTTCAGGGCCCCATCTGGCAGCAATTGTTTGTTTCTTTTGAAAGCATCATTTCCTGGTCAGCCTAGCCCTAGAACTTTTGTGGATTGCTCTTTTCATATCAGCTAAGCCAGCACCAGAAATGGTGCCACCACAAAAGCAAGGCAACATGGATAGTTTTGTGATGGCCATAAATGTTCCAAAATTAAACTTGAATTGATGTTTTTTCAACTAAAATTAGAAAGGAAAGGCTATATTGTCAAAAGTTGAACGATTGCTTGGATTACTATTTTAGTTGGCACATGGAACATGTTCACTCTTTAAAATACATTATATGGAATCCTTGCTGTTCATATGGGTTCCATTGACATTGGGCAGAAATAAATATTCTGCTTCATTCTATGGTAGCTCCCAAAATGCTGATTCAGTAAAGGCATCATTACATATAAATAGTTTTCCCAAGGTGCCTGTGCCACCTTAATGGGGCAAGCAGCCCCATTAGTATGGAAGGAGCATGCAAGCACAATGCTGGTGGAAAGTGTCAATTCATGGTGATCTTGTAAGATTTTCAAGGCAAGTGATGTTCACAGGTGTTTTGCCATTGCCTGCTTCTGCATAGCCTCTGGTGCCCTGTGTTTGTTTCTGACTTGCCAAACTAGTACTCTGTCTTAATTTTCTGACTCCTGTTCAAGTGACTCATCTGAAGTGAACACGTGCTGGATATGGGTTGCATTCTCATATATGTCCATCCACTAAAGTTAATGTTTCAGGGACGTTGGTTTCCCAGGTGTTGCCCCCTCCCATGGGATCCCAATTTGGAAAGGTGGCTGAGGAGAAAATTGTAAGCCTCCCTGTTGCTATTTTACTGCTCCAAATTCCCCCTCCCCAAACAACTTTCCCTTTCAATAACAAGCACCGCTATGCACTGTATATACATAATGTCTAGTTAGTCCTTCAATGATTCCAGTCAGGTATGTTGCATCTGGGTGAGCAGAAACAGCTAAATAAACTTGTTCTGCCAGATGAAACCTGATGAGACAATGGGAGGCTAATTGTACTTTACATGCTAATTCATGGCATCTATCCCATCCACATTTATGGACAAGATCAAGAACACAGTGCCCATGTGGGCATTTGCATGTTCTCTTTTTTCACAAAGAAATCATACTTCAAGGTGAGCAGGGGTGTACCACCCACAGGGACATGTGGAGTCACATGTCCCTGGGTGTGAGTCATGAGGGAGGCGTGGAAAATCAAGGCTCACGGTGCTGTGACGGTTAATGTTCATTAGCCTTGCTGAGCCTGGCAGTTCCCTCTCTCCCTGCCTCCTTCTATGAGGGGCAGTTCATGAGGTGTGAGGTGGGCACGAGGCAGGCCAGGGGCAACAGGAGCACAGCAGAGGCTGGTTGTCAGGCAGGCAGAGCCATGGTTGAGGAGGGTAGCCAGTGTGTCAGGCCTCTGGCTGTCTCCCGCGTCTCCCTCATGGACAGCCCGAAGAAGGCTGACTCCTGTCACCCAGCCAATTCCCTCAGGCAGCTGCCCGCCCACTTCCACAAGCGCACAGGCATGTGGGGCAAAAGCACGGAGGCAGCGCAGGGGGCCGAGCTGGGTGGCAGGAGTTGCCCTCCTTTGGGCTGTCCATGAGGGAGATGCGAGAGACAGCCAGAGGCCCAGTGCGCTGCCTTCCCTCCTTGTGCACAGCTCCTGTTGCACCTGGCCCGCCACCACAAGGCCTTGCTGCTCCTGAGGTGCCATAGCCGCCACACCAACCAGCTCCCACTGCTGGGCCCTGCTGGCAGACGGCAGGATGCGGGTGGCGGAGGGGTGCCACTTTTTCCTCTGCTATGCCTGCCGGATGACAAGGGCAGCAAAGAGAAGGATGACGATGACAAGGGTGGCCCGGAGGATAACAGTGGCAAGGACGAGGGCAGTGAAGCAGGTAGCAATGAGAATGGCAGCAGCCCTTCAGTGCCTCCCAGCTTGGAGCCCTACAAGCAGACTGATGGGCATGGGCAGCTGCTCGGGCACCTCGCCATGTTGCTGGCCTGCTTCAAGGTGGGGCGTGAGCTGGGGCTGGAGGAGGTGTGTTGGTTCTTCCGTGAGGACTGCAAGAGCTGGAAGCCTGTAATCAGCTATGAGTTGCTCTGCATCGAGTGCGCCTTCCGCACCCTCCTGGATCCTGGGCAAAATCTAGGAAAAATAGAACCGGGGGTGTAGAAAACTCAGATTTTGCCCCAGGCTCCATTTTCCCTAGTTATTCCTCTGAAGGTGAGAATTTTCAAAGCATCTTTATGGTGATTAAGACCAATATTAATTGGTCTTTAGTTTTAGTTTTAACATAACTACTATAAACAATGAAAATCTAGCAGAGAGAATACAATGAAAAAAGAAAAATCATTGGCTCAGAAGTTGATCCAGAAGGGGGGGTGGGGGTGGGATTAAAGTTGGTTTTGTTGCTGCTCCAAAAAATATTGTTTTCCAGAAGTGAAGGTATTATATTGATTTATTCTTTTCAGAATTCCATTGTTGCAAATTGCCTGCCATATATTTATACAGAAAGGAAGAGTATGAAAATGTCAAATAAATACATAAATACTGTTCCTATGAAGATCCTATAGTATCTAATTTAATTCTTCTACCTAGGTAAGTGCATGGATTTAAAAAAAATAACCTATTCATTTTAAAATATATTATACAGGCTTTCTTAGCCTACCAAAACAACATTGGCAAGAGCACCCATTGACAATATTCTTTGCTTCCTGGAGGATGGGTGCAGTATTAAACACTATTTAATCACTTTAAATAAGTCACCCCATGCTACTTTTGCTCCCTCCCACACTGCGGAAAAAAAATAAGGTACTTATAGCTTTTGAAAAAACACAAGGTAGGAGGAGAGGAATCTGGAGGCATTATTTTCTTGCTGGGTATTATTCTGTGCACAGATTTGGGTATATTTCTAGTGCAAATATACTTTGTCATCATGCTTAAGAGACATTACCACAACTATCACCTTGTTTTTTTTGCAACTGATACCAATCAGTAAAGTATCTCAAAAACCTACCTCTATGCACTTTATACATTGCGAGGGCTACAAAATTTTGTAATGACTACAAAATGGTACACACATGCATAGATACATATTTCAAATGAAAATTTGTGTTAAAATCATGCATAAAAGGAAATTGTGTAAATATAAACAGAAACCCATGGGGAAAAAAGTTAGTTTTATGTTGAAAAGAGTGGATTGCAAATTATATATCCATTGCTGTAGTCCCTGGACTCATCCCATTGCAGAGTTGCAGAAATACATTGGGCAGTACAACAGTGGAAGGTGCTGATAGTCAGAATTTTCTCCAATGTTCCCCTTTCCTTAGTAATCCTTTCCAGCTTCAGAAGAGTTCAGTCATGGGGTTGCATGATCTGTGTGGACTAACAGCTATCCTAGCTGTTAGTGGTCTGCAGTGGGGGAGGAAGTGGGAATTGTTTCCTCCATGATGCAAGAGGGAAAAGAGGGTGGGGCCCTGTGGATCCTTGCAGCCTTTTGTTCATGGATCGCTGAATTTCATTACGTTTATGCTAGACTCCAAAGGTTAAGATTCTCCTGCAGGCATCCAAAATACCAAAGACTTCAATACAAACATATTTACCTGAGAAAAAATGTTTTGCATTACTAAGTAGACACATCAAAGACTAGATTAAGTAAATTTTATATTCAGAACATTACAAAACACTTAGGTAATGCCCAGGGATCAAGCTGATTAGAACTCAGTTTGCTAAATCTCTAGCAACAGATAGATATGGACTTATATTTTAAATTCCAAAAGAATAAAAGCCAGATATATGTGTATTATAGAAACATTAAACAGCAAGTATAGTGAAAAGCACTAAATTTATAGACTTCTAAGCTACTGTATAGGAGGACTGTTTTCCAGAAAAACCGCATCTGTGGGCCAAACTACACAAAGCGTTGGTCCTTGTGTCCAATATAGGGAAGGTGCCATCATTTTAAATCCTAAACTGGGCAATTAAAATGCCATGAAGGCCTGGTCTGCAATGCGGCAGAACAAGGCACTCCCTCCACCCCCACCCCAACCTTTTCAAGTGCTGAAATTGTTCCAGCCCGTTGGGGCCATTTCTATGTTTGAAGAGACATGGGGGAGAGCCAAGAGAGGCCATACTGAAGATATTACATGGGGCCCATATGCACAAATGAATTCCTGTGAGAAGAAGCCAGATAAAATTGTCCTAATTCTGCCACAAGTGCAACAGAAAGGTGGGGACAGTTTCCATTTCCACTCACAGCCCCCCGAGCTGGGTGACTTTTTCCTATGTGGGTCTTCTGACCTCCAGCATCGATTTTTCTCAGGGGTTGCTATGCAAAGCAGGAGGGCAAGAAAGATCCATGAGGGCAAGAATTTTTCACAGACACTTTCATTTGATCAAACCCATAACCTCATTTACATAAAATCCTTACACAAAACCATGGTATGACACTACAAAGTTGTATTTTTTAAAAAATAATAATTTTTAGGTATTTTTATCCCATGCTGTAATTGATCACACAGAACTATACACAACTGTTTTGGACATTATGGATGTCCCTTATTTCAAACCTCGAAAGTGCAGAATATTTGTTTTAAATTTTTGCTTCAAGTAGCTCCTTAGTGACCACCAATCAACCACACATCACAGTGTTTTGTGGGGAATCAGCATTGCAACTCTGTAGTTGTCATGTAGCAGTCAATAAGTTTCCCTGAAGAATCAAACTCCCATGTTTGCATAGCTAACCGGAGGATCACTGTGAAGCACAATCTACCAAGCAAACGTCTGCTCCAGTTCAACTGGTACTCCTTTAGGCAGGAAGAGAGATGAGAAATATCCTTAATTTAGAACAGATGCTGATGTGAGGCTGGATTGGCCAGATTCATGATGGAAAATCAGAAAGTGTTTATTTTGAGGAATCTAATGTTTGAATTAGACAGATTTGTAATTCTCATTTAGGCCAGAGTAGAACTATATTCACTACTAACCCATGTTGCATGAAGCAATGAAATCACATGTCATTCAAGGCAGAGCTACAACCAGTGGCATGTTAGGATGTGTCTTCAGTTCTGATTCTCTTATACTTCCCCAGATCTTAACTTCAGAGGCTGGAAAGCTCATTAATGCATTCCTCCCTAGTTTGAAAAGGTTCAGTCACATTTTTTGCACTGGTTCAAAAAAGGATTGTAAAAACACATATACAAATAATTTGAAATTTCTTCAACATAGCTCTTTATCAAGGTAAATTCAGTATCTGCCATGCAGTGGCGCAGTGCCAAGGGGGCGGGGGGCGTGATGCACCAGGCACGTGCCAGTGCAGGGGCGTGGCGTTCCAGGGCGTGGCAGGGGCACAGGGCACTCTTGTCCTGGGCACAGTTCCCTCTCGCTCTGGCCCTGCTGCCATGTAGTGGACTGTTTCGTATTAGATCTTCTGTCGGGTACTAATGCCAGCACAGACTTTTTCTCGGGGAAAGTTGTAACCTATCCCATGCAGGTCTTCATTGACTCTAGTGAACACTGTACTGGCCATTCATGTCTCATTTCTTCCTCTTTAAAACCACTTGGGGTCATTCCTTCAGGATGCTTGCTACTCAGCCTATTTTGGCATGTCTACACAATACATCAGCAAATGAAGTGGAAGTTTTGGATTCAGTCTTCATTAGAAGCTCAGGTCCACAATATGCTTTTCTTTGTGGGAGTCTCAGAAATGAACATTTTTGCAAACACCACACCTGCACAACTGCATGCTCAGCATGCCATTCCATTTGTGAATCACCATATGTAGCATTTTTAGTCCCCAGTGAATTGATGGGCAATAAATCATTTCCACTCTCAGTGCTCAATTTGCTTTGTTATCCAGTGCTGGTGGAATTAAGTTTGTGGTCCTTCTATCAATCCTATCATGGAGCTAAACAACATGTTTCAGGTCTTTTCTGCACAAATCAATTTAAACATTTGTAGAATGTTTTCAATCCTCCCCCCTCAGTCCACATTCACCTAAAAACGTTTCACATCTAATTTTTATTTCAAATTGCTTGCTTGTTGAAGCAATGCTGGGATGAGGTATCCCTCTGTTTCTTTGTTGATCAAAAAAAGTTTTTAAAAAAGCTAACAAGCAAATGAGGGCAAGGGATGCTAAGAAATGGCAGCCCAGATTCCAAGGGGGAAGCTGTAAACTAAGAGGAAATGAGGCGGTGAGTGGGGTAGCTGAATGATGGCACAGAGACTTAGGAAGTGGACTGGTTTGTGAAAACAAAAAATGAGGTGAGGGGAAAGTTCAGCAGCAGACCAGCTTTTTGGCAGGAAATTTAAAATGTTTCAAGATGATCACACTGCAAGGGAAACTGGCTTGGAAGCCTTTCAAGGAAATGAATTGTTGTAAACAGGGTTTCGAGAACAACAAATAAAAATAACAACAAATAAAACATTTCTGGCATGAACGGGGGGAAATGAAGTGTGGAACTTGTCTGAGGAAACTATTTATTAATGTGTTGGATATGTTTTAAATGACTGGTGCAGAAAAGGCCTCAGTTAACCTTTCATGGCCTTGGGCCCACATGGTTAAAGGACTATCTCTCCTGATTTGAACCCATGTGGCAGATATGTTTTTCAAAGCAGGGGTTCTTGTTGCTATTAAATAATATTTATTTATTTAATAACTTTATATCCCACAAAATTTCATCTTGGCACCTTCTAAATAAAATCCCATCAACAATACAAACAACTTTAAAAATACAAAAACATATTTAAAATCACATTAATGCAGTAAGAACTAAATCTATGATAATCATAAAGATAACCATAAAGTGTTCAAATTTTTCAGCAATTTATTTTCCTCATCTGATGTCCTTCAAAGATCACAATGTATACATCCAGGCTTTATTTTTATATAATCAATGTATAAGATTATGCTGCTTTATCAGGGGGTTACACAACAGGCATTTTCTAAAGAAGATGGTATAAACAGGCTGTTAGGAATGTCTGTAAGGATAATTAAGAGAATTCCTATCTGCATGATGAAAAGTGAAGTTATAGGGCTAGGCAAACAACATTGACAAGTTAATTTGAAAGAAATATAGGGACAATAATTGTGTCACAGTGGAGGTACAATTCATTGCAAATGGGATACGGTTTGAAGGCACCACAAGAAGGAAATGAAGAATAAAAAGGAATGGATCAGAACAGCACTATAAATACAAACGGAGCTGAGGGAAAAAACATAATTATCAAAGTCCAAAGAAACTTAATAAGGAAAATTAACAGGTTAAATTATTTTAATCACAGGAAAGGAAGAAAGATATTATTAACATAATTAGGCACAAATTGCAATAAATAGCTCAGCAAGCTCTTTGTTAAGGTAAATATGAGACATGAGTTTTTAAATGCAAATACAAGAGACATTTGGATTTACCAGAGAGATGAATATATGTTAGCCCATATAGGATATATACTGTAGTTGTATTACAGAAGGCTAAGAAATAATTCTCTTTTCAAGTGCTTTGCTAGTGCTGGCTGGAAAGGTACTGTTAGAAAACTGAAAGAAATGAGAAAGAAGACAGCCCCCATGCAACCCTACCAACTTCAGTAAAAAATGAGTGGAGAATGATTGTACTGCCAATAAACAGTAGACCAATCCTCTTTCCTCTTTTCCCCTGTGAGAGACATATTATTTATTCAGTATGATAATGATCTGTTCCAAAACAGAAGTGCATATCAACACTGTGATATATGCATCAGTTCTAAATGGTTCAATGTCACACACACCCCAAGCCCTGTTCACTTTATATTAATCATTAAAAAGAATATATTATAAAGGGCTCATAAGTATATATTCTGAACAGTTCAGTGATACTGCCAAAAAATCTTTCTGGTAAGCAAATCATGCTTATGATGATTCACTTCCAAGCACAGAAGAAAAGAGGCGCTGGAAAAAGGACCTCTCTGCAAGGAATCATTCCGGATCCTCATGTATGTGGCCCATGGACTGGAACTATCATGGGTCTCTGTGCACCCTGCTCCATGACTTAGACACCTTTGTACTACTCAGACATCCCCATTCTGCAACTGGCTGCAGGTGTAATTGAAACCAGAGTTTCACAAAGCATTTAATGTAGCACTTTATTTTCCATAAAAATCCACAAATGTCCAGCCTCATAAACAAAACTATATGTTTAGTCAGAAGTAAATCTTGTTCAGTGCAAATCTGGATTCTCCCTGTAGTTTCCCATTTGTTCCTTTGTTTTATAGCCCAGTTAATTATTTACCGTTCTCTCCGTGGCTGGCCATGGCATTCACAAATCAATTATCAACTATCATTTCCAGTTCTCACTTTGTGGGGAAAGTTGCTGATCATTGTTTTAATTTGTATTTAT
The DNA here is from genome assembly GCF_021028975.2 of Sphaerodactylus townsendi. Lineage (NCBI taxonomy): Eukaryota > Metazoa > Chordata > Lepidosauria > Squamata > Sphaerodactylidae > Sphaerodactylus > Sphaerodactylus townsendi. Next base: position 115,081,999 of record NC_059425.1, on the reverse strand, counting down.
TGTAGTAGCGTTATAACAATCATAAAAAATAACACTAAGTAAACAGTAGTGACTTTGCACGCAAACATAAAGTAGTACTTCATTTCTCTCACAAACTGTAATTAACAATTGATCCATGAATGCCATGGCTGGTCGTGGAAGAGAGCAGAACGTGGAGTCAAAGGAAGAACATTGAAAGTGACAGCAGCCTTGAGAACCTTCAATAGTGGTTTGACTTTGTATGCTGGAATGCCTGAAGTTACAATAGTATTTCATGCTTTAAAATATCACTGCAAATCAGGCCTTAAAAACGGTGGATGAAAAGGAAAACACTAGAATGGAACAAATTGTCAAGTATGTTGTCCAGATGGACAATTCATGACAATTCCAGACTCAGCAGTGAATGTGAAAGCAACCCAGTGGCTGCTGGTAAGAATATGGGGACCAGCAATGTAGTGGCTCCAATATGCACAGTAATAACTCCTATGGATTTTGGCCTGTTTGGAGACAGACCATAGAGGTTCAGATTCTGGGAACATCTTCATGATCACTGTAAAGTATTCTCCAAGGTGACTGTTCTCTTTAAAAATGCAGATCAATTATTTATTATCCACTCTTGACATCTTTGCTGTTTTTTAAATCTTGTTGAGAATTCCTGTATGTGAAAGGGGGATGATTATTTCCCATTATTGCTTCCGATCTTTGAATCCTCCAAGTCCCTGGCCCCCAGGGCAGCATTTCAGGAGGCATAGAAAGTGGAGAGGGGCAAGTAAGCTGTGTACTGCTCTTGGAAATATTTCTATCAGTGGAAAGACTGCAGTTGGCCCCTTCCACTCCATTCTGGCACTACATAATAGCTCCTAATCCTGGCAGAACTTTAACACCTGCTATAAGTGGATTTTTCAAAGCCAAGAACGATGGAGTTGTCCAAGTCTGTGTTGCCTCTCTTGGACAGTATGCTGTAATGGCTTCTCAAAAATATCCAGATGCAAAGGAGGTTTTTGGCACCGATGTATCTGGACATGGTTAACTCTAATTAGCAGACCTCAAGTAGACACATTAATGATAAGGTTATTTTGTATAAGAATTGCATTAAATCAAATTTCATGGTGAGTAGCCCTGATATGAGACAGGTTTTTTTCTGTTGATAATTTCATTTAAATCATAAAAGCAGGACAGCCTTATGGAGATATCACAGTTGTGTAGCAGAAGAATACATGATGGGATTGTATCTTATGATGATAACCCATGCCACAACATAAAATGAAATTTAAAAGGTTTTGATAGTATCTGTTTTGGTTTCAACAGGTGCCTTCTGCTATCTTAAATGGCTGCTCTGGGGTTGCTCGATTTAATTAAGATTTTGTACACATGGGATGTACATATTTGTTGAGTTGCCTTGTTTATATATTCAGGTTCTTGTTGGCACTGATTTTTGATCAGATCAACCAGAAATTTAATTCCTCCTAACCAAAAGGAATATAATTATCCCTGAAACAGCATTTTCATATGCATTTGAAGCAGAGCTTGCATGGCAAAGGTTCTTTTCTACAAATATGGTAGATGGTTTTAATCATCCATTATTACATATATATTGACATTTGATCTTTGATAATCTGCGCTGTGGGACACGAGATTAGGCCTGAAAATTATATTTGATAAAGAGCGACTCTTCTATACTATTATACTTCTATACTATTATACAGTTTTATTACACATAGTCCAAAAATGAAAGTTGCCTTATTTCTGAATGTTCTCCTTTTGTTTCAGCTAAAGCATGCAGATTACTTTCAAAATTAGTTCCACATAGAGTTAATTACACTACTCTTATCAGGAGGTTCTGGAACACGGATGGATGTGGCTAGGTCATCAGAGACAAAAAGGGAGGAGAGTTTTTGAATTAGATTAAAATGAGCCCTCTGGGGGAGGGCGGTATATAAAACTAATAATAAAATAAATAAATAAAAGGGGGATTCTAAAAGCTATATCAACTGGGTTTTTTAAAGTTTGGCGGGCTCCAGAAGTATTTTTTGACTTTTCGTTTGTTTAGGGAGTTAGTTTGATCTCATCTGGTATCTCAGTCACTGCAAGAACCTCTTCTGTGCCCACTAAAATGTTGTCTGGATAGTTTGGTAAGCTTTAAACATGCAGTAATTGTTTGCGTTTGCCTGTGATTTTAGGAATGGGATGTGGTTTTCAAAGGATGAAACGTAGTTTTTGAAGTTAGCTGGTGACTAAAAATGTTTCTCATAATGAATGTGTTCCTCTGAACCATGTTGCCCAATGTGTGTGTGTTAAGTGTAGTCAAGTTGCTTCCTGCTTATGACAACTGCATGAATCAACAACCTCCAAAATGTCCTATTTGTACCAGCCTTATTCCGGTCTTACAGACTGAGGGATGTGGCTTCCTTTATACAGTCAATTCATCTTATGGTGAGTCTTCCTCTTGTCTTGCTTCCTGCAACTTTTCCTGGTATAAAACTCTTTTCCAGTTACTTGTATCTTCTCATAATATGGTCAAAGTACAATAACCTCAATGTAATCATTTCAGTTTCCAGCAAGAGTTCAGATTTTATTTGCTGTAGAAACTACCTGTTTTCTTTTTGGCAGTTCACGATATTCATAAAAAATCTCCTCTAACACCAAATTTCATTTCCAAATAATGCTTCAGAGTTATTAAGTCACTGCAATACAGTTACCAATGCTGTTACCTTTCCACAATAGGTAACACTAGCATGGCAACATTTCTGTGTACAGGGTGGGTAATAGGAACAGCATTGGCCCATATTGGGTTATGGGATCAGGACAGGAAGTCTGGTGTAAACGTATTGTTCTTGACCTACAGGTGAATATGTGCTATCTTAAGGAAATTCAGCTGCTCACGTTAGAAAAAGAAGTGAGGGAGTTGGCTTGTAGTTCTGCTCTATAATTTCCTGTTTGTTGAATACTATCAGGAGTTTAGGTGCCTAAAATCATTCCCAGGGCAAGCACAACTCACCCTGCCCCCAAATTCCATGCGGAATTCAGGGGTGGGGCATGCCTGTTCCACACTGGGGTCAGCTGGGCTGAGGTTTAAACTGCAGACTTTGAGCCTGCAGTTTAAAGCTCAACTCAGCCAGCTTGAAGCCAGCATCGAAATGAGTGCTGGGTCTGATCAGCTTCAGCTTTATATTACTGCCCGCCTCCCTGCCCAAGCTCCACCTGACCTTCAGAAGTGGAGCTTGAGGAGCAGACCCAGCAATATAAAGCTGGAGCCAGTCAGATTTTGTTCTCAATTTGAGGCTGAGCTCAACCTGGCTTGGTAGATCTTTAACTGCAGACTCAAAGCCTGCAGCTTAAAGTTGACCCAGCCAGCCTGGCTGAGCCCAGCCTCAAACTGGTCTGACCAACTGCAGCTTTATACTGTTGACTGTGATCCCCCAAGCTATCTGATTGGCAGTATAAAGCAGGACTTGGTTAGACTGACTACTCAGTTTGATGCTGGGTTTGGCCTGGCTGGGTTGAGTTTTGAACTGCAGGCATCAAACAGGCTTGTGGAGTTAGGCAGGGTGCAAGCAAGGCGGTGCAACTCAGTTGAACACAGTCAGGTTCAGTCTTCAACTGTGTGCCTGCCCCTGAACTCCATGTGGAGTTTGGGGGTGGGGTGCAATTGTTCAGGAGGGAGGGGCCAGCCTGCGAAATGTACCCCCATGTGACTTACTCAAGTGGCACCCAGAGCGCCAGCCCTCTCATACACCCTTGTTACACCACTGATTATTATGCCTGTACTTGAACAGCTTGTCTCAGAAAAGGACTGCAGAAAAGGACTTCTGATTCTAGAATACTGCTGGTTCTTGTCTTTTTTCTTTTGTTTTTATTTTGGTCAAGTCACAGCTGATTTATGGTGACCCTGTAGTATTTTCAAAGCAAGAGATGTTTGGAGGTGGTTTGCTCTTGCCTGTCTCTGCATCAGGATCCTGGTATTCCTTGGAGGTCTCCCATTCAAATACTAGTCAGGGTCAGTTCTGAAAGTATGTGACTGGTCCAAGGTCACCTAGTAGATTTCCTGTGAAGGAGTGGGGGATTCTCCAGATTAGAGTGCTGTTCTTAGCCACTACCCCATGCTGATTCTTAGAACAGTATAAAGCAGAGCTACTCAAATAAAATCAAAATAATTCAACAATAAAATATTTTAAAACAAAATGAAACATAAAATATTTGAGACTTGATTATTTCTCAATAGCATCTGTGCCGCTGATGCTAACCATTGACTACTACTGTTACAAGCAAGTTGTCCTATTTATGCTCGGTATACATGCCAAAAATCACAAATACATTTTCTTAGAAAAAAATAAGGGAGAGGTAACTATTGGCCTTGCATTGATTATATGACTGAATTATTTTGATCTATAAAGAAACAATCCTAACAAATGTGATTTTAAATATATCCAAGCATAAGCCTTTTAGGCTTTGTCCTCACCTCTATTGAAAGCTGAAATGGTGCCCCCATGTGGCAACTCAAAGCTGTCTTTGCCTTATGCAATGTAGACCTCTCTTTGAGGGGATCAAGAAGAATATGGCTTTCACAAGAAGAGACCAAGTTTCAGGAAGAACCAATCTAAATATGGCACATAGTAATGCTGTTCCATTCCACATCCTGTGTAAAGGGAAAGCAACTGAGCTGTATGACATTTCCAAAGGAACTGTTTCCTTTCTCAAGTGAGCTATTAATATGCATCTCTTGAAATCTCCCCCACCCCAGTAGCAGAACATACTTATATGTGTAGACCAGTCTTAACTACACAATATACCAAAAACAGGCCAAGTTGTGGGTATGTGACTAGATTTGTAGTCAGAGGTCCATCAGAGGAACTCATCTTTAAAATCATTCATTCACTCAGCACTGCAGTTGAGGGAGGGCAGAAGGAACTTCCAGTCCCCCCCCCCCCCATACACACACATTGTTGCACACACACAACTGTGGAAATGAAGCTGGGGAAAGGGGGTTTTGCCTCTGTTTTCTGGCTCCATGTGACCTAGGAAGGACACTTACAGCTAGAGAAATAGGACAAAAAGCTTCCCCCACCTTCCTTTCTGCTGACAAAACTGTATTGGGAGGGGAAACTGAAAGCTCCTTCTCCCCTCTCTCCAAACTTCCTTGCTGTACCAAGTGAATGAGCATTTTAGGTAAGTCCCCCTGAAGTACCTTTTTCTGTGAGTCCAGTTGAATAACCGTGATCCAGCATGTGTCACATATATCAAGCAGCTTGGCCCTCAGAGGGAAGGGTGGAGAGAAAGGAGACTAGAAAATAACATAAAACTTAAATGGAGAGAAGAGCTGGCACACTGACAAAACCAAAGTTCTCATCAGAGGACTCTTCATATCAACCTGCTCTGAACAATTTTTGATCCTGAGGTAGGCCATAATGATGATGCTCAAGAGATATAGTTTCTTTTATTTCTTGTGTAAAATGAACTCAGCTCTCAGCCTTTGACTCATTTTTCCCAATTAGGCTGGCTGACAGGACAAGTAGCTGACAAATAGTCCAGTATCTCTAAAAAGAACAAGTGATTCTCCTCCCCTTATTGTATTCCTGCCAGTATTTGACCTAAGCATTTGAGCCACATAAATTTTGATCTGAACTTACATTTGATTTAACAGGACTTTAGTTAATGTAGTATGACTCATAAGAATAGTTTGTGACGGTGGAGGGGAAGGTTCAATATGTACAAGTTTACTGTGATCAAATATCAGAAATGAAGTCTTTAAACCTTACACTGACTTAAAAATTCCTTTTCCAGTGTGGCATCATCCCTTCATTTCTCATCTTAATTCAACTCGGATATTTTGCAAAAAAGACATTTCTAAATAATAATCATTTTAAAAATCATGGAAGAGCAAATGGCTCTCACAACTAAAGATAATTTCTGAGCCAACTTTTTGTGACTCACAGTTTAGCAGTGAAAACCTTTGTTTTCATTTTTTAAAAGAAAGCTCCTAGTGGCCATGGGGGAAAAACGCCAGTGTGATTTCTATGGGTACCAAATTTACTAGACACTTGACTGATTAATGATTCATTTAAAGAGGGGAACTATGTTTTCAGCCTAATTGAACAGTGATTGTGTGAAATAAAGTTCATCTGTAAAACTGCAGTAATCACCTGGAAGATTTTCTGTCTGAGTTACATGAAATCAAGCTGCTCCCTGACAAAACTGATAAGACTGAAATACAATCTGTTCTATCACAGTCCAAGCTAACAGAACAGGACCACGGTTTGCCAAGCAAAAAACAAAACAAAAACCCAACCCCCCCCCCGGGGGGGGGATATACTATGACTCCCACAAGGAAATGCTAACAGCATTATAGCAAAGGAAAATCCTGATTAGAACCTCTCAGTTCCTTTCTCCCATGACAACTTTGAACTTTAGAGATTGCATGGCACAAAGATCCTTTTACTGTACCTCCAATAGGCCTAATGTTAATGCCAGCTAATGCTGCTTCAAAGAATCAGTCTAACAGAATCACTCTTCCCAGGCAAATGCTATGAGTGGGGAGACCCCAGTTCATACCTCTGTTCTGCAAAGATGCTCCCTATGGGTAACCTTAACCCAGTCATCCTTTCTCAGCCAAATCTGACTTTCAGAAGATTAGATGTGGAGAGGAGACCCATGTAAACTGCTTGGTGGTCCTTGGAGGAAGGCCAAAATACAAATGTGGAGGACAAAGTAAAAGCTAAGTTACGTTGGCTTCCAATTCAGTACTATTTTCAATACAATATCTCTCCTAAAATCTGGCCTAAAGGCAGGGATGTAGGTATAGATTTTTTTATGGGGTAGGTTCGGGGGCGGCCACTGTCATGCTGGAATCCACCCCCAAATAGCATCATTTTCAATGGTATTTAAACTAGGGAGCCCAGATTCTCCTTTTAAACCCACCTTAAAGGGAGAATCTGGGGTCCCCAGTTAAAACTATTTCCCCACCCTGAAACAGCATCACTTTCAATGTTTAAACTGGGGACCTCAGATTCTCCCTTTAAATCCATGCCGAAGGGGGTGGATTTAAAAGGAGAATCTGGGGAAATTTGGGGGATAAACTGTCTGGGATGCACTTGTTAAGCTAGCAGCACCAAACTTTCAGGGTATCTTTAGGAGACTCTCCTGATGATACCGCCCAGGTTTGATGAAGTTTGGTTCAGGGGGGCCAAAGTTATGGACCCTCAAAGATGTAGCCCCATCTCCTATTAGCTCCCATTGGAAACAATGGGGGATGGGGCACCCCCTTTGGGAGTCCATAAGTTTGGACCCCCTGAATCAAACTTCACGAAACCTGGGTGTTGTCATCAAGAGAGTCTCCAAAAAAACTCACTGAAATTTTGGTGCTGCTAGTCTAAAAACTGTGCCTCCTGCAGGCCAGAAACTGAAAAAAAACACTTAAAAATACAAAACCCCACAAACAGGGGGCGGAGCTTGAAACATGTAATGCGGGGAGTTAAATCTGGGAACCCCCCCCCTTACCTACGTTCTTGGCTAAAGGATATGCCCATGGCTAGTCCAACTGGACATGGGCATTTTGGGGGGGAGGGAATCTGGTATTGTATTTATTATCTAGATTCTCAGCATAGAAATCCACACACCCAGTTTGCACTTGGCCTCTCTTCTGTCCTCTGCTGCATTCTTTCCTGTTTGTGGGATCTGATTGTCACAACTCTGGCCGAATTCCCACTGAAAATTTTATCTAGGTACAACCAAGTTTCAAAAGAATCGGCACCTTTTCATCCAGGTTCCAACATCCTCACTGCAGCATGTTTCTAGTGAAGACATCTAGGCCTGCCCCTTGGGGGGGGGGGGGTGCCTGCTGTCAGGGGTGCAATTGTTAAGCTAGCAGCCCCAACATTTCAGAGTATCTTTAGGAGACCCTCCTGATGATACCACCCAGGTTTGGTGAAGTTTGGTTCATGGGGGCCAAAGTTATGGACCCTCAAATGTGTAGCCCCCATCTCCTATTAGCTCCCATTGGAGTGTTTTTTTTCCAAAAAGGTGCATATACAAGCAGGTCCAGGAAAATCCCGTGGTAAGGGGAGGGAGGAGCGCCAGAAATGGGGCTGATCTGTGTTCTGTGGTTCAGCTGTGAGGAGATCTCGGGGGAACCTGGATAGTTCAGGTGACTATCTCAGGATTAATCGCCAGTGAGGATATCACCTCTGATTCTGCACATGAGCATTATTGGTTCTTTGTGGAAGAGCCTTTGGTAGTCTAGCAGTGATGGGACAGCTTCCAAAAGTGGTTGGGGAATCTTCCCTGCAGTTATGTGATAACACAATAATACTAATTTCTTCCCCTATCTTGAATTATCTATATGTACTTCCTAGGTTTTAGAACAATATGTATCTCATGTTAAAACTGCAAAGTCTCTTCTGAAAGATGGGCTTCCATATAAAATTCACATAACATGAAATATGTGCCTCTTTTATTATGTTCAGTGCTTAAATGCCCAGTTGTAGCATTATCTTTGACTTCTTCTTTTTTTAAACAAAGCCCTCTTTCTGCACCTAGTTTCAATTCTAGGGAGATTTTGTTTCAGCTTAAAAGAGTTCATGAAGTGCCCCTCTGAGACAAGATAATATAGTAGAATGCCCTCTCTGTTGATTGGTAAACCTGCTCTCAATGTACCCAGAGAGAGAATGTATTGTTAAGTAGTCTCATGGGAAGTCCACAAGTGACTTTCTTTGTTCTGTTAATTAATGTTGTGGCTTTTCTATTATGCTTTGTATGTTCGGTGGTCAAAATACAAAGGGGAAGTGTCAAAGGAAAAGTGAAATTGATTCTTGGGATAAAGTTTCAGCCTTGGTGTATTGAGGCCTCTGACATTTACTGAGGAAGAAGTGGTCCAGTGCCTCCTCAGCCAGCTGACATTTCAGTGCACAAAAGACAAACGACATTCTTCTGCTAAATAACAGAATTTCTTCATGTCCTTTCATTACTGTAGAACTAGAGGGACTTTTAAAAAACTGTGTTCTTTTTGGCAGATGTTGCTATGAGGAAAGAAGTCAGAAATGACTGATGTGGAGCCTGTGGTCACAGATTTTGCGGCATCGGGAAGAGCAGGTCGCCGAAATGCATTACCAGACATCCTAGGTTCTTCTGCCGCTGGAGCTGGCACATCGGAACTGCCACTTAAACTAGCTGAGCTATCCATGTCGGAAGGTAATGCCTGCCCATTTCTGAGAACCAGGAGTTACCCTTCTTGTCTGTTAAGATCTCTCTGCTTCTTAGTGACTTTGCCAACTTGGTAGGAAGCCTGTGGGCCATTTTATAATTAAGTGCAATGGCTGCTTAATTCATATTTATATTACTTATTAGCAAGATTTTCACCCCACCTCTGTGCCCCCATGGGACAACAAAGGTAGCTAACAAATTAAAACATTCACATTAAAATATCTTAAAAGCTGTTAAAACTAACACACATATACGTCATTGAAGCAAGGTAAAATGAAAGCTTAGAATAAGTGCAAAGGATAAAACAACTGAAACACTAGGGGGAAAGGAAGGATCGTATATCTACAGCTAGCTAAAAGGGAATTGTATAATTTACAGAGCAGACTTCAATAGACTTAGAAGGATGTGATTTTGTTTAGGATTGCATAGTTACACATTTAATTACTTACTTGAGGTGTATTTCCCCTTCACAAGTTGACTCAAAGCAGCTAGCACAAGTTTAAAATCATAGTGATTATTTGAAAATGTCAGTAATTGGAAACTAGAGAGCCAGTGGGGTATAGTGGTCAAGATCAGTGGACTCTAATCTGGAGAACTGAGTTTGTTCCCCCACTCCTCCATATGAAGCCCTTTGGGTGACCTTGGGCTAGTCAAAGTTCTCTCAGAACTATCAGTCCACCTACCTCACAAGTGTCAGTTGTAGGGAGAAGAAGGGAAGGTGTTCGTAAGTTGCCTTAAGACTTACAGGAGAGAACTGACAGGGTATAAATCCAAAACCTTTTTTCTTCTTCTTGAATTCAAACATTTTATGGTCAATCTGTCATGATGTCACAGATAAACCTAAAATATCAGCTAAAAGCACTCTTGAAAAGTGTATTATTACATCATTTCCTGAAGGTTAACAAAGTGGGTGCTTTCCGTCAGTCAGGAAGGCTGTTCCACCAGTATGATCACTGCCACCAAAGAAGTGTGCGAGTGGGCAGAGACTGTCCACACCTGCCTACATGAAGGCACAATAAGCAGTGTTGGCTATGAAAACACAACTCCTGAGATGGAACCTACCTGAGCAAGGTGGTCCTGCAGCAAAATTAATATTATCTGAAATGCATTGTGTGTCTTTTCAGATTATCTAAATTCTGCAGTCACATATCCATGTAACAACAAAATACTGTTCTGGATGGTGTGGCCCAGCTATTCCATGCTCATCTCATATGTTCTTTCTCCTGTGCACATTTCTTCAGATGAAGGAGCTGAAGGTGGAGAAACCTCATCCTCTGACGCTGCAATGGAAAATCAAGAAGCAGAAGGAAAAGGCATAGATTCTTAATGTCTAAGGATTGCTTGGTTTATGATGATCACCAACCAATTTTGCTCCCGACCTGTGCCAGACTCTGACACAAGATTGGTTTCTGGGTGAGAAGAGAGGCTGCTTAAGGGATTCTTGATGTTACCCAGGCCATCAGATAGCAATGTATCCATGTACAAATCACAGTTAGTGACAATCTGCTGAATATCTGTTAAGGTTTTAGAATTGTTTTCTGTCCTGTAATGAAATCAGCTCCACCATATTATTTTGGACTATGTAAATAAATAAGCACAACCAACAAAAACATCAACTCGAACCCTATCAGAAGACAAGGAAAAATGAATTAAAAAACCTTATTAAACCTGATCCAGAGCCAATATCCAAAATGCATGTATGGTTCACCAGGGTGCAGTTGAGCAGCCTATTTACTAAATTTTTGAAAACAAATGTACATCATGGGATATATCAGTGGTTCTCAACCTGGAGGTCGGGACCCCTTTGGGGGTCAAACAACCCTTTCACAGGGGTCGCCTAAGATTCTCTGCATCAGTGTTCTCCATCTGTAAAATGGATAAATGTTAGGGTTGGAGGTCACCACAACATGAGGAACTGTATTAAAGGGTCGCAGCATTAGGAAGGTTGAGAACCACTGGGACATATGAATCCCATTCTTAAAGAGGCACCATAGAAAGAAGTGAAGAGCCCATGTGGTGTAATGGTTAAGTGTAGTGGATTCTTATCTGGTGAATGGGGTTTGATTTCCCACTCCTCTACATGAAGCGTGCTGGGTGACCCTGGGCTAGTCACAGTCCTCTCAAAACTCTCTGAGCCCCACCTACCTCACAAGGTATTGTGGGGAATAGAAGGGAAGGTAATTGTAAGCTACTTTCAGACTCCCTAAAGGTATAGGAAAAGCAGGTTAAAAAACCCAACTCTTCTTCTAAATATGTTTAAAAGGGCAAAAGGTTATGGAATTGTAAGACATTGTCTTAGTAGTGTTCAGCACTTGTCTGTAGAGTTTCATAGCTCCGCAGTGGTACAGTAACCAGATTCCAAATCAGTAGAGCCTCCCGCACTTTAGAATATGATGAACTGCACTGGATAATAGCAGTCCATTCTGCTGCATATGGGCACTTTCTTCTGGAACCTTCCAATGATGCAGAAGACTCTTCCACCCTTGAGGAGACTCTGGTCTTAACAGGCCATTCTTTGCAGCAGTGGAATGTGCCAGCAGAAAAGATGGTTAGGATCCAGCCCAACATTTGAGGATACTGGAAAGATGTCATAACCAGAATCTTGTGGGTTTCGATGACTCTTACATAACTATATCCTGCAAAGAAACCACAGTGGTAAGAGATGCACTTGCTGGTAAATATCTCACCCTAACAATAGAACTTCACAGACTGTGAGCTGTTAAATGGGATGTCTGAAACAGAAAAAAGGCTTTTGGATTCTCCAAAACTGCACATTTATCATGATATTGGCTAGAAAGGCCCTTCTTGATTGAATAACATTTCCTTTATCCATTTACCTCCCCAAACATCAGAGGTTATTTCCACAGAATCTGGAATATACTGTATTTGTTCCAGGCTAGGCTGCTTAGTCTTTAAAGGAAATGGAATGTAACGTCTGTAACGTCATAAAGACTTTCTGAAGCTTGGACTCCCACTAGAGATGTACAGGTGTTCAGAGAAAAAGGAAAAATGCTCCCCCCCAGCATCCTTTCAAAATATCAGGATGCACTGAGATCACCTGGGAGTTTCAAATTCCTTTGACTGGACTTCCCCTTTCTCATGTTTGACGTCTTCTGGGCCAAACTGTATGTTCTTCAGGGATAGCTGTGATTAACCTCCCAACTTTTTTTTCAAACTCAAATGCAACAAGGTGGAGAGAATGGAGATGCAACAGAGGAAGCCAGTATCTAGCCTTCCTCTTAGTACCATTTTCTCGATAAAAGTGCCCCCCCCCCATGCTTTTTACCCCATAAAAATGTTATTTTTCTCTTTGGAGTAAAATAAAATTTGGTAAAGTATTTTGCTAGAGAAAATTGAGAAGGGGGAAGATTTCGACATCCTCTCTCCACCGCCCCAATACTTCTGCTTTCTTGTAATTTGACCCTAAATGATCTTGATGTTTTGTTTGTCTATAAGTTTTTAATGTAATCTTGTGGCATTTGTAAATCATTTTAAATTGGGTTTGTTTCAGCATAAAAACGAAATCTCTTTTGCTCAGTTGTGTCCTTTACCTTTCATGTTTTCACAAGGTCCCCGAACACAAGCTTTCCATCTGAGTTAGGGTGTGGAGTTATTGATTAATGACTGGTTCTGTTTCAGTCATCACAGTGAAAGCATTTCCTTCTTTGTAGAGTATGCCTGTACCAAAGGTTTGATCCATGTTTTATAATAAAGGTTGTATTATTTAAAGCATATTGCACATATTATTTTTACAGTCTGCACTATATAATCATTCTGCTATCCAATGATACAGGAACAAAATATTTTGGATGGGGGCAGGCCACAATGATAGTTTTACCAGCCAAACCTTTGGTTTTACCTGTCTACCCAAAGTTGATAAATCAGTATATCACAGAGGCAGAATAGGGCAGGCTATACCAGGAAAAGCCACTAGATGGCATGTGTCATCAATAGACACAGCTGATACATATCTGTCCAGTGGTGACCTAAAAGCAATTTGGCCACTGCTAGCACAAATATACATACTGGTTATTCAGCAATTTTCTGTTATAATGAATTACCTTGAAAATGAAGACAGAGAAGAAGAATTTTTTTTACAGCAACACTGGTCTGTGTCCCAGCTACACCTTGCCTCTCCAGATATAAAGTCTGCACCATGCAACTCCAGCCTACCTCCAGCTACACCTAAGGCAAGGGGCTCTTCCTTCCTCTCTATTACTACACAGCAGTACTTAAGCAATTTATTCTATCCCCAGAGTGCACCACCACTGGGAACAGAAATCATTTGCTATATACCATTAGGACTGCTGTGGTCAGGCTGTGTGTTCATTCAGTTTGTCTTGCAGCCTCTCTTAACTCCTGTCAGAAATCTACCACAAATAACAGGTTGCACTTTACACTAACAAATTAAAGCTGAACCCTTGCGATCTCATCTGCTCTTATAAACTGAGTTATCTTCTATACATCTGTTTTCCAAGACTGAATGTTATGAATCAGAGTACACAACTATGACATATTTGACATCTATGACATCTTTGTCACTAGACAAAGACAAGAATCATTTTCTTGTCACACTACGTAGATTACTTTGTTAATACAGATAATTGCTGCAGAAATTATTTTGAGACTGCATGTTGCTCATTCCAGCCACTAGGTGACAGTCTACACCCAATTGAAGTGAATTATCCCACACTGCCTGTTGAAGGCCTAGCAGACTTAGGGGTTTGAGACTGGGAATCCACACTAGAGTTAGGTGTGTGAGTACTCTACAGCTCTACATTTCCCCCCTGCACTGTACAGAGGCTCATATAAGAATAACAATACTTATCTTTATTGACATATAGCTTTGCAGAAGCGGGCAATGGCAAACCACCTCTGAAAGTCCCTTGCCTTGAAAATCCAACAGGGTCAATACATTGGCAAAAAAGATACTTTTTTTTCATTTTCGCATTGAATGTCAGTACAGGTCTGGCTTTGCGACATGTAGTTTTAAAACAATATTTTTTTACAAATGACAAACTCATTTTCAAATCCTCCTCCTTTGCCTTTTTCATTCTTAGAGATAGCCATCTTCCATTTTCTTTAGTACCAATCCGTTAGAGACCAGATTGGGGGGGGTGACCTAAGAACTTTCAATGGCCAGGATACCCCAGGCTAACATGATTTTAGAAGCTAAGCAGAGTTGGCTTTGGTTAAAATTTGGATAGGATGCCAGAAATTGCTATGCAGACAATGGCAAACTACTTCTGTTTGTCTCTTGCCTTGAAAATCCTACAGGATCACCATAAAGTCAGTTGTGACTTGATGGCACTATATATACACATATTTAAAAGCTTGTTCTAATGGTTTCAATTGTTCATCGCTTTAAAAGGTAAAGGTTGTCCATTGTGTAAGCACCAGATAATTTCTGACCCACAGGATGATTTCATATCATGACGTTTTCTAAGCAAACTATGTTTATAGGATGACTTGCCATCTGCTTCTGCAGTCATTTACACATTACCCCCAGCAAGTTGGTTCTCATTTTACTTACCTTCAGAAGAATGGAAGTTTGAGTCAGCCTTGAGCTGGCTTCCTGAAACTGATTTCCATCAGGATCAAACTCCGGTTACGAGCAGAGCTTTTGGTTGCAGCATAAATATGTTTTTAGTAGAACCATAGAGTTGGAAGAGGCCACAAGGACCATCCAGTCCAACCCCCTGCCATGCAAGAACACATGATCAAAGCACTCCCTGTTTAAAAATGAGGCAGCTTGTTCCACAGTCAAACAGTTCTTACAATCAGGAAGTTCTTCCTAATGTTTAAGTGGAGTCTATTTTCTTGTAGTTTGAATCCATTGTTCCTTGTCCTTTGTGATGATATGCACCTTTAAGAGTTGGAATTGATGGGTGGAGTTAAGAAAACTAGAAAAGGATTTGGGACCAGGAGAGTTAAGAATTAGTGCTTCTGAGTAGCTGTTACTTGTTCTCATTGTAAATGGTTGTCCTGCCATCCATCACAACATGATGTCAGAATTTTGAACTTCAGTAATCTCCAGAGCTGTTTTGGGAAGGTCTGCTGCCCCCCCCCCCCCCCCACACACACACACCCTTTGAGGCCTAGGAGGAGGGCAGAGAACAGACACAGCAAACAATGGCAACGTTTTCCCCACCTGAAGCCTTGGATTTCAATCAGTTTGCTGGATGATCTGCCCAGAAACAGCATTTCTCCAGGTATAGACCTGCCACTAAGATGATTGAGAAGGCAGAAGAAGTCCAGGCATACTCAATTCTCCTAAAATCAGTGTATGCTATTGGCTTCCAGCAGATTTTCAACGCTTTTGTTTTTGCAGCAGAAGGGAATAAGAATAGGTTTGACCTAGTCCTAGGAAAATTTGAATAATATTTTGTGCTCAAACACAACCTTATCCATGAGAAAGCTTGCTTTCACCAGTGGTCACAGAAGCCTGGTGAATACTGAAGCTTATATAAGGTGGCTGCATGAACAAGCAGAAGTTTGTGACGTTGGGGTTAGCAAAAATGAAAATATTAGAGACCAATTAATCATGGGTATTCTAGAAACAGACCTTTCTCAAAAGCTGCAATTCAAAAGCTACCTTACTTTGGATGTTGTCTTTCAACTAATTAGAAACTCTGAACTGGTTGGAGCACAAGTCTGAGAACAGAGTTCTCCAAAAGGACTCCAAAAGGTTTCTAGGACTGCAAAGTTTCCTAAACACCCCACCCCATTGAGAAGAAGTCCCAGACCTTTCCAGAAGTACCCTGGTGAGCCAATTAAGCAACTGCACTCCAAGTCCCCTAAGTATGTAGTTGTGGGAAAAAGCATGCACAGAGAACCAAAGTGTTGTGCAAAGGCTGCAGAGGGCTACAAGTGCAAACGAATGGGACATTTTGCTACTGTTTGCCACACTAATTGTGTAAGATCAGTTGCATCTAAAGAGGGTGCCTCTGACCAGTGATTTTGAGGACCATTCAGCAGCTCCAAGCCCATAATTGGCCCATGGGTAGTTTCTTTGTACATCTTTGGTCTGGCTTTGGGATTCAAAATAGATACTGGAGCTGACATGAATGTGATTTCAGAGTCTGTTTACAGGCACTTAACAGCAGAAGGTGGGGCCAACAATCAACCCCTGACAAACAGACCTTCCATACTCAGCAATAAACTAGACAAAGGAACACACTGATCAACAATCAACCAGCCCCCCTACAGCAAATTTCCAGCACCACTCTCACACACATAGCGTCCTCTCACACAGCACCCTCAATTCATCCTCCCCAGCAGTTTGGGAATAGCAAAGCTAACAGTCACCTGGCCACAGCTCTGTCCTCAATTCTGGCTCCCAGCCCAGGTGACTCAAAACAATAAGTGTTTCCCAACACAACCACTTGGATGGCCTGATTTTAACACTCGAGAACTGGGAAATAAATGTTAACCTTCAAGTATCTCCTTAAGAAGTATGTGGACAGTCAGGCATAATATAAGAATACAGGAAAATGTTTACAATCAAGCATTGTGTACATATTTTGCAAGTTGCTTGCTTTTGAGGCAGACTGGATCCCAAAGCCGCTGTCTATATAAATTAAAAACCAGTGGCTGTGATGAACTATTCCATTTCTTTTGTTTAATAAAAATAGTTCTGTCAAACTTGGGGCCAACGTGAGGCATCAGAAGCTGAGAATGTCCTTAGGTGAAGATGGTAGTGTGGGGAGTTCCCCTATATTAGTTCTCCACATTCATCTCAATTGCTGGTGGTAACATACCTCTAGTAGTATTATGTTGATCCTGTTGTATGACAAAAAATTTCTTCCTGCAAATGTGTCTCAGTAAATATAAATTTGGCAGCACAGACAACTTTCCTCAGGAGGGAACCCATCGCTGTTAAAGACTGGCATAACACTGACAAACTGGTAGTGCCGTCCTATGCAGGTTTACTCCAGTCTTCATTGAAACTATTGAGTTTAAATTGGGATAATTTTGCCAAGGATTGCACCGTCAGTTGCCAGAAAAAGAGGAGATGATGGGGGAGATTTCTGTCCACGAATGAGTTTTGTTTCAGCTCATTAAGGATTTCTTCTGATGTAACCAAACATTTAAGAGAGAGAATAGGCTTGGGGGAAAGGGAAACACTTATTCTACAGAAAACATTATTATATCAAGTTCTTTTTGGGTCAATAGGGATTCTTTCAGTTACAGCTTCTATCTGTAAAGTAATTTTTGTTCTGTATCATAGAAACATTCTCAAGATTTTACACCTATCCTCTTACCTTCAGTAGCCAAGCTAATAATTGCTAGGTATACAACATGCCAGCTCTCAAATTGCTACAATATTTACGTGGCATTCAAAGATATTATGAAAATGGGGATATATCCCAAGAGACACTTTCTCATCTCTGAGGCATTTCTTCTTTCCTGACCTTTTCAGAGATCTGTGGAGAAATCGCTTGTAACATTTTGTCCTCTATATTTTTCTTCTTAAAAGTATGCTTATTTGTCTAACTGATTCATGGGTCTAATTCTACCAAAGTTTATCAAACAAGGGAATTTTAATATGGCACAAATATGCCATGTTATGTATAACCATTCTAAATCATTCAGGAGTTTTATGTCACATTAAGGGATGACCAGTTTACTGTGGCATAGGCTCCCTTAGATTATAGTCCACTTCATCAGATATATCCTCAAATGATAGACATAAAGGTGTTCTTTTTGTGGGTGTTTTTTTTACCATCAAGTTGCAGCCTACTTATGGCAGCCATGTAGGATTTTCAAGACAGGAGATATTCAGAAATGGTTTATCATTGCCCGCCTCTACATTGCAAGCACGGACTTCTTTGGTGATCCCCAATTCTCTGAGATTGGGCTAGCTTAAGCTATCCTAATCAAGGCAAATGTTTACAGAGGGGGTAAATGTAAGGAGTGAGGTTGCTATTTCAAAAGGTGAACAAAGGCTAGAATACTGATTGCTGCAATAAGTCTGTTAGTCATTAGTAATAGCACAGAACTTATTTATGTTTTTCTGCTATAGATGACGTGGCTGTCCCTCTGGACCTGATTTTAGTTATGGTAATTTGTGAAGGGTATTAATTGCACAATTAATAGTGCTGCTGTGGCTTCTGACTTTACCATCTCATTTAATAACCTCAACAACAAATGACAAAAGAACTGTCACCTGTTCACAGTTTTAAGGACAGTCTATAAATGACTTAGGATAGCAAGAATGACCCACACTGGCTGCAGTGATATGCTGCTATAATTCAGATATACCCGTGTAACTGGCGATAGGCCAACGCTACTCTGGTGTAAGCTGTGGAGTAGCTGCACCAGCGTAAGGGGACAGGAATGGGAAATGCTGGTGTAACCCCTGTGTAAGAATGGGATGACCCAGAAAGGGGTGGAGTCTGAAAAGAAGCAGAATGCTGCAGAACTCATGAGGTTGGAAGAAACAAGGCTACCAGACTGGGACCTTGATTGATTTTATTAAGCCCTTAACACCTTGTTTAAGGAAACTGCAATGTTGTTGGGAACTAGTGGGAAGGGAGTTTATTTTTTTTGCTATATTGTAAATGTTAGAATTTATTGTTTCAGGGTTTTTGTGTATGTGAATGGCAAGAGTTTTCTGGGAACCTTCATCATCTTGAATCCTGTTCACCAAGCCTCTGAAGTCTTCAAAAACCAACTACCAGCAAAGAAGAATTGGACTTGGCAATATCAGTAGACTGTAAATATAAGGACTTGAAAATGCAAACTTAACAGGACTGTAAAGTGTAAATGTTAAATGTTTTAAAAGTGTTATTTGTTAAGAGAAGTAAACTGTTTTGTTTTAAATCTAGTTCTTTGCAACTCCTTCCAAGTACTGCCCCACAGAACCCACAGAAAGAGGTTACACTGGGGCATTCCAGAGGAGGGCAGGGCTTAATATCTTCACACACACCCTCCACTCACATTCTGCCCTGGCACCAGCACTACCAATTCTTTTGGTTCATTCCAGGCAGCCCTCCAGCAGAGATAGACCTTGGATTGATTCCATTCACAGTACAGTGCCAACCACCTGCTAAGTCTAGAACATGACCGTCAGCTGCAGTGACGAGTGTGCATCTAGTTGTTTTCTTGTGTAGCTTGGCTCTGTCACCATGATAAGACGTTTAACAGACAGTTGTCCCAAGCATGGACATGTAGTAAGAGGGACTGTTCTACCTGTGATTCTGCCTGGTTGTACATCTTTCGCAGGTACAGGAGCCTTTCAAAAATGAGAGGATGAGAGTCTTTCTTCAGAATGCTATTCCTGCTTCCATTCAAGAAACATTTGGATTGTTCTAGAATTGAATGGGTTATGGAAGATGAATCTTTGCTGACTCCTGCCCATTGCTAACCATCCCCCAGGAAGGGCTGAGGAGGAGGGAGGCTCTGATGTCTGCACTGATCTACATTCGAAAGGGGGGTGGGGACTCCTCCAGACTCATAATCCCCCTATCACTGCTGGTGTTAAGGGTACATCACAGAGATGAGGAGCAGAGGATGCTGGAATGAACAGCAGCAGTCAGAAGTAATTCCTTCATGAATTAAGTGGTAGAATGGCTACGTAGAAATGAGCTATACAAAATGCCTGAAGTCTGTGGTGGCCATTTCCCAGCAACTGGGTCTGATTGCTCAGGATATTTATGAGTGTCTAGGACTCCTTCCCCAAAGGTCTTGCAGTTTGCCCCAGGCAAAGCTTTGGCCAGGGTCAGGGATAACAGGCATGCTCAGCCTGTGCTGTTCCACAGCACTGTACCTTCCTCTTCAGTCTTTCTTGTCCTGCTATAGCTGGTTGGTTTCAACACCAGGCACTGAAGGACTCCCAGTGCCCCATCGCATGCCCATTTGGATGTACTCTTAGTTGTACTCTTGGAAGAATGCTCTGTGGTGTGTTCTATGGAACTTCTAAAATACTAGGAGGATTGGTATCCATCTAACAATCTCTGTTGGGCTGTTCTACAAAATGGTTTTATTATTCCCATTTATCACTCATCTATGAACAATAAACCAAGATGAGAACTAGCAAAATGCATAGCTGCCACTGGGGAAATAAAGTTTTGTGTCTCTTCCTCTAGTTCCCAAAACAATATCTAATAGTAATGAGATATCCAATAATCTCATCTCCTCTACAAGCAACAGTCACTGATAAAATGGAGTGGGTAAGGAGTGAAGTGACATTACATGTTACTAGACAAAGAAGAGAAGGAGACCTGGGACTGCTGTTTTCAACAACAGCTTTGTGGTGAATAATTCCAGAGGGGAAACTGCCTGTCAATTGTAGCAAAATAAACCAGAGGTCAAGTGGCACCTTAAAGACTAACAAAATCGAATCCAGCAGGAGTTTTTTTTAATTATTATTCAGAGCTCACTTCTTAAAATACTTATGGGAAAGATATCATTTTGGAGATTTTTTGTGACAGAAAAGACAGTAGTGTGGGGAGAGAAAGCAAAGACATTAGAGATGACAGAGTCTTGATGTGAATCCTGTCATAGATCTTTCAGGTGTGATCCCCTGTGTAAATGACTGAAACTGAGTTGTTTATTACACATCATGGAGGATAAAAGAAATCAAAGGTTCCACCTACTTTCCCCTGGGGTGCAGATAAAAGTGTAACAAAGTAGGTTAAATGCAGCTAACCAAAGAAAGAAGCAGTCTTTGCTTCTGAAGCTTTAAAAAAATTAATATTAGAAAAAGGTTACGGTATGATGCCTTGTATTAAGAAGAGCCAATTAAAGTATTTTTAAAAGTAGGTCCTGTTGATCAATTAGAAATTATACTGAGGAAAGCCAAGACTCTGTTTAAGCCAAGGTAAAACATAGTGTCAGTTTCTTTATAAGTTCTAACTTTCACAATTATTCTCCCTCTGAGGGTCTCTTTTTATAGATCATTGACCCATAAATCTGCAACAGTATGTCTAGAAAGATGAAAATGTTTCCCTCACTGATATCTGAATGTTGTATTTTTATGTCAGATTTGTGTTCCTAGATTCACATAAGGACTAACCCATTTGTCCAGTGTAGGTAGTAGAAGGGCATTGATGGTACATGAAGGCATATATATAAAATCATATTATTGTTGTTGTTATTACTATTATTTTCATTTATTTCCCACCCTTTTCAATTGTCTCAGGGTGGGTTACAATAAAAAGTCTGATAAAATCCAAATTCTAAAACTCCCACCCCAACCTCCCCCAAAGGTGAGTGGAGTATACAGAACACCTTGAGGCCACTCCCCATCCCAGTAGGAGACATCAGCCAAATGCCCAGGTGAAGATGCTGGTCTTCATTAGGCACTGAAACTCCAAAAGAGTGAAACAGTAGGAGTCCATTCCATACTGCAGGGACCATTTGATGAGCAAGTGATGACTCCAAAATGTCCCGAGCTGTCCCAAGCTCCTTGGGAAAAGGCAGGATAAAATGAACTCAACAAAAAATAAAGACAGCACACATAAGGGACACTTTCAAATAGGCACCAGCCAGACTAGATCTGCTGAGCTTCCGGATGGTTGCTGGATTATGTGCCATCCAGCCATTTCCCCTGACTGGTCCTGCTCTTATGCTTTTACTGGGAACCTGTCTCTTGACAAAAAAATAACCATGTGAAGTTTCAACTGTCACATTGTAGCCATGACTAAAACAGCTTCACTTTTTAATTGTCTCAGGGTGGGTTACATTACCGCTATTAAAGGTGGCTTCATTACTGCTGCTAAAGACATAGCAGTCCAGTGATGATTAAAGATTATTTTTTAAAATCCAAACAGTATTCCAGTATAAGCTGTTGTGAGTCAGACCTGCCTTACATCATGTGCCAACTCAGAGTGACAAAATCTATCCTGGAATAAATGTGTTACTGTTTAACATGCTACTGGACTTTTTCGCTGCTGCAAACTAACATGACTACCTCTGTGGTATCAATGGCTTTACAGGGCAACCCCCCACCCCACCCCTGCCCTGATCTATTGAAGAGAGACTGGCAGGTAATCTCTCACTCAGCAGCAGGAGAGGAAAGGAGTGGCAGGAGTCTCCATGCAGCCAGACTCTCTGCCTGAAATTCTTGTGCGTGCCCCAGCTCTCTTCTTGGCAACCCTGTGTCCTTTGCATCACCAGCCTTCTTCACTGGAACTCAGGCTGCAGCTTCAGTGCCATGTATTTTCAGGCTCCAGGGCAATATGCCTCCACACTAGATGCCTGAGCATATTTACAACCTGCCTTGCCTTTCTCCCCTGCCTGAGTCTTTCCCTGCAGCCTCTCCCCTTCCTCCACAATATGCTCTCAATTCACCTGAGGATCCCTCTGCTCACCCACTATGTTCCTACAGCCCATACATTCTGTTCACTGTACATGACACAGATTTATACTCTTCTAGACTCATTCTCTCTATTAGTTAAAATAATCCATGTATTTTTTTATTACATTCTCAGGGGTAAAAACAGCTAGTGTCAAAATATTGTGCAGCCTTTCAGAATTTCACTGAGTTCAAGGAAATTCACAAGGCCAGATGGTTAAGCAAACAGGATTTTGGGTGGGCCATTTACAAAGGATACAAAGTCTCCTCTAAATCTATTTCTCCTTGGACTGTGTCTTAAATCTGCTATGACCTGTCCAAGATTCCTTGCTCAATACAGGTACACACACATTCCACCAGCTTCTTCAGCTGCAGACACAAAGCAGTGTGCAGGGCATCCACGTGACCCTCTGATCTGACCTTTGTGAAACATTACACCATGGAGGTTGATGGTGTGAAGAAAGCAGAAATAGGGAAAAGATGTTACAATCATTGCTTCATTGAGAGCATCACACCCACTTTCCTCAATGGGGTAACTTAGCTCATTCTTCTGCCATGTAAAACTGCACAGTGACCATGAGGATGAAATCATTATTGCATTTATCTATAAGTGTTGCTGATTGAGTGGTCTGCTGTGAAGTCATACATCCCTTCCTCCTGTCCGACAATGAGCTTTCAGTTATTCTGTGATTAAAAGTGTTTTCTATCTTGATGAAACCCATTAGAACTGGTGGGGAGTGCTCCCTTCACCCCTTGAAAACAATGGCATGGAGGGGAATGGCACTTCACGCTTTTTAAATAGGTCTAGAACTTTTAACCAAGTAGTCCTGTTTTTGAGATAAAATTTGAAAATAAGATAGGACACCCCTCCTGATTTGTATGATTTTTTTTATAGCATGGAATGGAAGTTGACTTCAGCCATGCTTCCAAAGTAACCTTGAGAAGAATGCAATCAGACACTGTTGTTCCTGATTGTATGACTCTAAAAAACAGAGTCCTTGGATCATGGGACTGACCAGGTAATCTCATTGTCCAGGGATTTGACCATTCTGATAAATTGCTCTCTGCAACAGCTCCCACTCCCTGAAGACAGACAGAAACCAAAAAGGGAGGGTAGCGTGTTGCTGGAGGGTCATTGTTTGATAGCAGATGATGGCCTAGGGCAGTCCCCACCTCTCACACACACACACGCAAGCCCTTTCAGTCAAAAGTCCTGTCACTAATATATAAGCTGCCACCAAAATCTGAGGTAAAAAGTGAATTTAAGAGAGGCTTTTGAAAGATAACAACAAAACAAGGTTTTATTTTACATACATTTCTTCTCAGGTTGTTGTCAAGTCTTTCTGGTTTCTTTATAGGCATATATTTTCTTAGAGGTTACAGAGCAAATGCAGTTTCTTAAATGGCTGTTTCAGTTAAAAGATTTAGCTTTACTCAAAGATGGCTGTTTCAGTTTCCAGATTTCTTCACATATAGTTTCACACGCAGGTGTCTTTATTCAGGGTAAACCTTTTCAACACGGTCCTTGACACTCTCCTAAAACTCCCACCCTTAACTCCAAAGGGAACTCACACTGGCTTGGGACAGAATAAGCTCTGGGGTTTCACTAAACCCACTCTTAACTCTGCCAGTTAAGCTAAATACACCCTCATGGGCTCTAAGTGTTGTCTCCTCATGAGACAATAGCCAAGCACTCTGGGTGGTTTTAGGAGTATCACCATGTGATCAGCTTTCCCTCTTGTTTTCCACCCACAACAGGCCTCCTAGCCACTGGTGAAAACAAGCTCTTTCCTTTCTGTCTGAGATCTCTTTGAGAACACAGCCCCCCTCAGCCATTCTGTGGTGTAGGAGGTTAAGAGCTCGTGTATCTAACCGGGTTTGATTCCCTGCTCTGCTGCCTGAACTGTGGAGGCTTATCTGGGGAATTCAGATTAGCCTGCACACTCCCACACACGCCAGCTGGGTGACCTTGGGCTATTCGCAGCTTCTTGGAGCTCTCTCAGCCCCACCTACCTCACAGGGTGTTTGTTGTGAGGGGGGAAGGGAAAGGAGATTGTAAGTCCCTTTGAGTCTCCTGCAGGAGAGAAAGGGGAAATATAAATCCAAACTCCTCCTACTCCTCCTCCTCCTCCTCCTCCTTCTCCTTCTCCTTCTCCCTCTCTCTCTCTCTCTCTCTCTCTCTCTTTCTTAGACATGGTCTCTCCTGACTGAATCTGAGGACTGACACGATTTGTGCGTCACACAGGAAATGCTCCAACTTGAACCCTAATTGGTTTGGGCATTAAGTCTACATCCCATTGCATAAGTCTACATCCCATTGAAACTGGAACCCCATCCACATCAATCCAGGAAAAAAATACTTTTCTTACATTCAAGCGCCTTTAAGAGGATAAGAAACCAGCTATGGTGAGAGGGACACTAACAAGACTCTGCTACTGATTCTGCATCCCAAGTGAATTTCTTGTTGCTGGTGGTAGAAGGGCTACACCATACCTTGAGCTGGAACCAAAGAAGCTGAGTCTAGAGAAACTTCATCCAGTTCTATCACATTCATATCAAGGAGCTCCCCTTCAGGCACAGACTTGGAAGAACTAGTGGCTGAGGTTTATATTTCTGCTTAGACTTATTTGGTGGTGGTGCTGAGTTGCTATAATGGACATCAGGCATGAACACAACCAACAGTGGTAGAGTTGGATGTGATGACACTGACTTCAAACTGTCAGAAATGAGACTGGTATAGCCTATCTGAGGCAGTGGTAAGAGACAAAACATTGAAGCCTTTGAGGAATCTAAGTGCTAATTTTGCCCACTTCGCTATCCAAGTCAGTCACTGCACTCTGCAGCTTTGGCTCATCTTCTTCAAGCAGAATGATGTCATCAGCAAAATCCAAGTCACCAAGGCAGTCTTGGTCAGGCCAGTGTATGCCATTGCCAGAATGTGTTCCAGTTCTCTGAACTAAACTTCCATAGAAGAACGGGGAAGAAGACAACATGTTGGGTACAGTATTAACCAGACAAAGTATTAACCAGAGAAATACTGAACACCAAATGCTGGTTGAACAGGCTAGTTACAGGGGAAAATAAGCCCTCAGTGTATGATAAGTGACCCGAATCTTCCAAGGACAAAGGTAGCTCTTGCCTTCTGGAGAGAGATAAGTGGACTTAAGTGGTGGATACTTAAATGATCAACAATTAGGCTTAATGTTCTAATGCCAGGGAGTGTTTGGAGATAGATTTATAATGAAGCTGATTCAATAACTGCTTTGGGATAATGCCAGTGTAAATGGTCTTTGAGGGGTTAGTCAGAAACTAGAAGATGAGATTAGTATTAATGAAAATAATTGGTAGGAACACTTGATGGAAAC
Organism: Sphaerodactylus townsendi; assembly: GCF_021028975.2. NCBI lineage: Eukaryota > Metazoa > Chordata > Lepidosauria > Squamata > Sphaerodactylidae > Sphaerodactylus > Sphaerodactylus townsendi. Next base: position 115,056,160 of record NC_059425.1, on the reverse strand, counting down.
ATTTTAGCATACCCCTTGTTTCATGGGGCAGGTAGGCTGTGGCTGGAATGGAGACTGTCTTTTGAGACGGAAGACTTATTTTCCTTATCACTTTTGGAAAAACTGAGGCAAGTTGTTTTGCAACTTTATGTTGGCAGGAGGCTAATCCAGACAGGTTTCTGTCTTTATGGGTGATACTGAGCCAGTGCAGAGGATGGCATCCATCTTGGCACTGCATTACCAGGCTGTCCCTAAGGTTGATGGGACAGGTAGAGGCATGGCAATCTTAAAAAAATAAAGCCCCTCTCATCCACCATGGGTCTGCCTGGTAACATAGGGGTGATACCCCTGTATTCTGTCTCCAGGAGTGTATCTACAAAAAATGGATACCAGGACAGCCACTGAAATTGTGCCCCCCCCAAAAAATCTGAGACCCATCTTTGCCCACACCCCCGGCTTTGGAAAAAAATGGGGGGGGGGGGTAAATCCCATCCCCATCATCTATCAAGCAGTAAAGGATTTTTTTCTTTTCTTTTCCTGGGATGAAATTTTGTTATGGGATGCACATGGGGTGGGGGACAGAACTATAGCTCAACCAGCAGCAGGAGGTGGAGGCTGGTGGGGCAGGAGGAGGTGGAGCAGCATCTTCCTTTTACAAGAGATAAGGCAAGGCACTTCCAGGCTTCATCAAGGCTCCTGGGGCACACATCTTGGCTGTCTGCCCCAACAGTAACCTGTCTAACTCTACAGTCTTTTCCAATGACTATCAGGCAGAAGCGTAACTGGGCAGGAATGCGCCCAGGGTGAACTCCATTTTTTACGCCCCCTGCAGCCCCGCCCCACCCCTCTTACCTTTTCCAGCTGGCAGAAAACAGCTTTCTGTCTGCAGAAAATGAGCCAGGCTGGTGGTGCAGAGCCAGGCCTGGCAAGGTGGGGCGGGGCAAGGTGGGAAGAGGAGATGGGAAGGGGGTGATATTTGCATCCTGGGGCGCACCTGGTGCAACTGCCGCAACTGCCCCCACCCTCGCCCTCACCCCCTCCCTCGTCCCCTTGTTGCTCTGCCACTGCTATCAGGACTTCATCTTTGCCTGGATTGAGCCTCTGATAAACTGACCCTCATTCATCCCATTATCTTCTCCAGGCACCCATTCAAGATTTCCACAGACCCAACAACTCATCAGTTAAAGAGAAATGTTTCCTCATGAATTTCAGAGTGTTACCATTTGTAATTTCTGGTTTGAGTCCATTTCTTTTCTTATAGAGACACTGTCTGATTTAGCTAGTATAAACATTAAAAAGACACTGCTGTCACATGAAACTGTATATACCACATTAGAGGATTTCAAGAGGATTGAGCCACTGATGTATAGTTGATCTTTCTGGGTCTTATGATAGTGGCACATGAATGGATAAGGAGTTGACACTGGAAGTTATTACAAAGGATTAGCCCCTTGGTTTGCACCCCATTGGGTGAGCAATTGTTGTTGGTGGGTAGTTGCTACAGGTTGGGAGGGTGTTTTCCTGAAAGGATTAGAGATTCCTCAAGGATTACGGGAGTAGAGGACCATTCTCCAGAAGAGGTTGCAACATGCTAGAAAGCTTAGCAGGAAGCTGTATTTACAGATAGTAGCATTTTATTATTGTCCAAGCTGGGCTTGCCTTTAAAAGTGACTCCAGGATAATTGCTGTTCTCGCCAATCTGTCTCTTTGGTTCTCCAGATGTTTACTATAACTTTAGGAATGCTTGGTGTAAATCCTCCAGTCATTTGTTTCTGTCTGAACGACTGGTGCAGATGCAGTTGAATTTCTAGATTTGGCTGTAAGCAGTGGAATGTATGGCTTGGCCTGGATGGTATAGCTGGAAGCATATAATTGTGTTATAATACGAAATGTTCATTTGGGCATTTGTGTCCCAAAAATAGGTCTTATGTAGTTACAGGGTCCAGATTGAGGGCAGGATCAGGGTTGTTGAAGTAATGGAAGAATATCTCAAAGACTTTCCTCCCATGGGTCCAGATGATAAAAAGATCATTGATGAATCTCAAGTGGAAGCGAGATGGGTGATGAGGAAGCATTTTAAATCTCCTCAAGCATCTCCACAAATTAGATTTAATGTATATAATTCCACCTATTTATTTATCTCACTCTTTTGTAGATTGGTGAATGTTATATTTTTCTTTCACACCTTCCTTTTACAAGAGATAAGACATTAATTCTTGGATTTGGATTTTTTCCACATGGATAATAAGACTTTCAGTGTCTTTGTGAAATTGTCACAAGCACAGAGTTTCAGCGGAAACTAATCTGAATGTCTCATTGTTCAGCTCTTCTTTAGAGACGGCAATGTCCCTTGCCAAGTTTTCAAACAGAAACTAAAAGACCCTCACAAATTTTTGCATTCCTCTCACAGAAAAGCCTGTTTCTCTCCCTCCCCTAATTTCCCAGGCTGAGTAGTATGGCTAGTCCAACCCACTCTGTTGACCCAGTGGCCTGATCCAATCATCAAACAGACTGAAAATCTTCACACTCCCACCCACCCCTTGCCTCAAAAGAGGAATGGGAAGGCTAGGGTGGAGTCTGCCATTTCAATTTTTTTTTCTGGATTGCCTGCTTCTTCCCTCACTGAAGAAGAGGTTGTGCTAGTGAGAATCTGCAGGACTTTAACCCAGTATTAGGAACAGGAACAACTTCTCCCTCCCCAGCTTAATTCGAGCTGTCTACTTCACCAAGCAGCTAAGATGGTTGAGGCATTCTGCGCTACCTGGAAGCTGACTGACAGCCATAATTTTGATGAGTACATGAAGGCACTGGGTATGTAGAAGGAGCTGAACAGAATCCTGATTTTTCTTTAGCAATAATAAATTTTAGGATTTTTTTGGAAATTCTGCTGGTGTGATTAATTTGACTGATATCAGATTAGCAATGGAGAGTAAAAAGAAAATTTATTGTAACATGTTAAGTTACACATATGGTTGCAAAGAAGATTTTGTAATTTAAATTTGTATAAGCTTAGGTACTGTCCTGTTAAATAAAAGCATTTACAGTCAAGTAAATGCAGTCTGTGAATTTAAACATGCTGGCTAGGAAGGAAGTTTAATTAAAAACAATGTGACATAGAACTAAGACTGTAGTCTCAGTCAGTGCTTATGTGGGTTCTACGTAGATCACTAGAAGACAATAAATCTATTCAGGACTGACCTGTCAATTTTTTTTAAGGTCAGGTTGCAGCATTTCAGTTAGTGTGTCTTTCAAGAAAATAATTCCAGGAATCAGCCTCACAGTATGATCCTAACCTCATTTATTCATAGGCACTGTTGAAACTTTCCATAGAAAGTACATGAACTGAAATGTCCATCAGTTTAAATTTAAGCACTGGAGCTCAGTTGAATTAAAAATCAGGTGGTTTTCCAATTTAACTGAAATAGTTTTCCAGTATTCTAGAAATAGAAGCATCTGTGTGTATTTAGGAGGTGTCTGAAAAAGAATAGGTAATAGTACTTTGCTCAGTTCTGTGACTGGGAATGGCTGTACCCTTGTATTTAAGGGAAAGAAATGACATCTGGCACAATGACAAAGGCAGGTACAAATCTTGGTTGAATTATGCAAAATTATCAACTGTGAGCAAAAACAGAGTGTCTCCCCAGAAGACAAAGTACTGGTACACATCTCCGGTACCTCTGTACCCTCATTACTTGCAATTTGGTGAGTTACTTAAATCATATTGAAAAGGAATGTGGGGTGCAGCGGGATCTGTATGTGAACAGAAAAGTATACAGTTAAGTCAGCATGTGGATGACTGAGCAGAAAAAAATTCTTTATATATTCAATAGGAGGCATGTCCCGTTAGGTGCAATTAGATTTTCTCCCAAAGAAGTGAGCATAGGATTTAGCATTCTTTACTGTGATAATTTTTTTTGAATGCTGATTCTTTTAGTTATCTTAAGCATACCCACTGAAGGGTGAAATGTAAATAAAATGAAGAGACATGTTTCTTCTTAGCTGAAGTGGGATTGTCTGATATGTGCATATGTGTGTGTGTGTGTGTGTGTGTGCCTCAAGCAGGGGTCTGAAGAGACAGAACAGGAATAGTCAAAATAAATAAATACATAAACCAGCCAGTTGCATTATTTTTTTTTTAATCTCAGGAGTTGGCTTTGCTACTCGCCAAGTGGGCAATGTTACCAAACCAACTGTGATCATCAGTCAGGAGGAGAACAAAGTGATGATTAGGACCCAGAGCACATTCAAGAATACGGAAATCAGCTTCAAACTTGGTGAAGAATTTGATGAAACTACAGCAGATGATAGGAACTGCAAAGTACGTGAGCAACAACCTGTACAGAAGCAGTATTACTGAAAATGTAATATGTTTGTATTTGAGGGAGAGAAAGTTTTGTCTGCTGTCACTGAAGAAAGCTTTAAGTCAGTAGAGGGAGGGAGGGAAGGAAGGAAGAAAGGAAGAAAGAAAGAAAGGAAGAAGGAAGAAAGAAAGGAGGGAGGGAGAGAGGGAGGGAGGGAGGGTTGATTTCAGATTATTTAGTATATTCAAACTATAATCTTGCACTCCTAGGCATAAGCCCCATAAACTAACATGGCACTTACTTTTGAGTAGAATGTCTTAGAATTACTCTTACAGAGCTCTTTCCTGGGAGTTTGCCCCATTAACTACAACAGGACTTACCTCTGAGTAGACTTCCTTAGGGCTGCTCCCTTACAGTACCATCCCAAGCAGAGTTGTGTGTGTGTAACGTCAAATAGCAACCATTTATTGGGATCTTGTAGGGTTTTTGAGGCAAGAATCTTACAGAAGTGGTTTACCTCTGCCTCTGCATAGTAACCACTGAAGTACTGACCACAGCTGACCCTGTTAGTTTCTGAGATCTGGCTGGCCTGAGCCATCCAAGTAAGCAGAGCCTCCTAAGACTCTTGAAGTCAGTGGATTTAGAAGAGTGTAATTCTACTTAGGGATTGCACTTTCAGTGTGTGAGAAGCTTCCAGGTGGAGGAGGAAAACAGCAACAGCCAAGAGAGCCTTAGGTCCTCCTATACCCACTATGTTTCCATAAGGGGTAGGACCCCTCCCTCTCCCTGAAGTAGCTAACCAAATTCTACTGTGAAAATTTATTGCTGAACATGGAATCCATTAATTTAACAAAGCATGTTTATGGCAGGACACTGAACTTGAAAGACCCTGTAACAAGTCAAATATGAAAATGAGATTAATAATATTCCATTCAAAACATACATTTTTCTATTCAGCTACCCCTACAAGAATAAAACTGTTTATTTTATAATTGTCTGAAATTCATCAGCTAGTTCATGGATTTGAAATTAAAAATGACTCAAACTCACTCAATAACTTATGCAAGTTTGACAGCAACAATTCAGGGATATATTATTAATTGTCCAACTGAAATTTGGAAGCGCCTAACAATGGCTGAATTTTGCTCAGAGTTATTTTTGGAATCTTTGTGAGGCTTCCTGCAATTTTGAATGAAACCATCTTCATGTTTGCTTGTTGCTTTTCTGCCCACAGTCTGTTGTGACCCTGGATGGAGATAAACTAGTTCATGTACAGAAATGGGACGGCAAAGAAACAAAGTTTGTTAGAGAAATTAAAGATGGCAAAATGGTCATGGTATGTACAGAAAGGTTTGGTTTGATTTTTGAGGCTGTATACACTGATTGCTGGATAATATTGCGAAGTATTTATGGAGTTTGTCACAAATATTTTTATAACTCCCCACCACACACATGTGTGCACGTGCACGCACACACATTAAGAAGGGTATGTTTCACAGCACTACTCCTGTGTTAAGATTAGCAACCATAGAAAATTGAAAACCAGAAAAAACACAATCTATGATTTCCAGGCTCACCTTGCCTGGGTGTGTTCTAAACCAGCAACCACCTTTTCATCTTAACTTGGTCCTCTTTCAACAATCTTATCCTTTTTTCTTTAGTCTTCAGATGAATGAATGACATTTTATGACATATCATTGAAAAATCTATGGTCTTTCTCCTTTTTCATTTGCCCCTCCTGCCCCTGGTGTTCCCTGGCAGCTGACATTTTGCCTCAGTTTTCTGTCAAAATCTAAACCTCAGTTGGTTCAAGCAATTCCATGTCTTTCACTGTGTCTTTTCACTAGACTTTAACAAATGGTTCATCATCCCATATCATGGTGAAATAAACATGCAATGCAGTAACAATGAGCTGCAGTAGAAGAAGGGATGTGGGGAAGACCTGTTTTGCAGGTGGAAATCCCTTCGCTTGAGGAAATCTCTTGTGGATCCAAGATATGTTACCTATTAGAACAAGTGACCTAAAGGTGGTAGCTTTTTCTATCACATAATTTTTCAGTCATAGTCCATGGTCAGGACAATTTTAAATTGTCTGAAAATGTGTAAAATTCCACATGGCTTATTGTGTTAATGCATTACAGATAACATTGAACATTATGATGGCTGTGGAAACTCTAAAGGAGGAGAAAAAGAGAATATGGATTTTATGCCTCATCCATAACAAACTAAATTTTCTGATTACACAACCAGAAAGTTCTAAAGAGTAATTGTTTGTTAATCAGAGTATATCTTGCAAATTAGGAAGTTATGTAAATTCATTTTATTTACATTAGGTGAAAGATAGATGTTAAAAACACTCTCAGTTCATTCTGTATGAATGTGCTTGTTTTTGCCCCCAGGCACACTCTGAAAAATATTCAATTTAAACTGAGGAAAGGCTGGCTGTAGAGAGTGCCTTTTGACAAGAACTTGTGACAACTACAGTACATTCCCCCTAATCCCAAGAGCAATTTTTTTCAACAAAACCCCCTTGAATTTCATAAGGTGAAAATTAATTTTTATACATACTTCATGCCACATGTCTTTTTAAAATATTTACAAATCATAAGAAAAGGACAAGGCTGATGACTGGAATGTACTCAGTTTGCAGGTATGTAATAAGGCAAACTGCAAAGCCAGAACCACACCACACTGAAGAACTGATAGTATCACAGTTAAATAGCTTTATTCTAGCTTCATGGCTTGTCATTGCTGGATATGAGAAGTCCAACTTCATGTATAATGAATGATGAAGATGGTTGATACTGACCACTCTCTGCCAATAGCACTTGTTGTGTTGACAGTCTTCAGTTACTGATATGATTCTGCATATATTCTGTAGCCCAGGCTAGATTGTGCAACAGAAGCTAAATTCTACAGCAGTGTCTTACTGAAGCAGTGTAGAATTTATATAATACTTTATGTCATGTCCAATGGTGCATACTTACCCAAATTATGTTTTTTTTTTCCCCTTGAACTTGCAGACCCTCACCTTTGGTGATATTGTTGCTGTTCGTCACTACGAAAAGGCATAGAATTTGGCAATACCCTATCTGGGTTTTTTATTCTTCTGGAAGGGGCAAAGAGCTGCCTGCAGTTGACTATCTCTGAAATGAACATTGCTGAAATGGAAGGGAAACAGCTTGATAGTTTTATGCAATCAAATTGGAATACTTGTGCTTATGTAAACTGTGACAAAACTTTGCAATAAATCTCTGAAACACTTCCATGTATGATTAAATATACATCAATAATGGTTGACATTTTATGAAACTTAAAAAAACCCTGAAACTCAGACATTCTAGGTTTGTATGAATGGAACTATGATTCAAATACAAATAAGTTAAAATAGGATTGTCAGTTTAATATGATTGTCCCAATACTCTATAAGTAGACACAGCAAATAAATTTTATTTTGCTCTCAAGTCACAGCTGACTTATCACAATCCCATAGGGTTCCAAGGCCAAAGACATTCAGGAGTGGTTTGTTATTGCCTGACTCCACATCACACCCCTGGTGTTCCTTGGAAGTCACTCGTCCAAACACTTGCCAGGGTATGGCTGCCAGCTCCAGGTTGGGAAATGCCTGGAGATTCTGGGGGTGGAGCCAGGGAAAGGTGGGTTTTTGGGATGGGGGGGACTTCAAAAGTGGCATTTTTCTTCAGGTGAACTGATCTCTGCCACCTGGAGATCAGTTGCAATAGCAGAAGATCTCCAGCCATCACCTAGAGGTTGGCAGCACTAGTTGAGAGTGTGTGACTGGCCCAAGGTCAGCCAGCAAGTTTCTCTGGTAAAGTGAGGGTTTAACATATCCTAATGACACCTTAAACACTATACCATGTTGACACTACTGTAAAGAACCAAGTAAATTGTTGTTCTCCCTCTCTAGTCCCCTCAGCACATTCCTGTGCACATCTAATTATCTCTTTTCATGCATACATAATCTCTCACATGAACTGCAACACATACTGTGTATTTCATATATCTCTACATACACTCTCTGCCTCTCGTACATCATGCTACACACGTTCTCTTTCTCACACATATGCACATCAATGTTTTCCTTCATCTCCTCAACCTTCTCTGTACTTAAGCCCCTTTGCTCCTAGGTGGTAGCTACAGTTATGTTAATAGAACAGAGGCAGAGTGAGGGGAAACTACACCTGGGGCACGCGCCCTGCGCCCCTGCCGCAGCACCGCCCGCCTCCGGCATGCCCCAAAACACCTCCACCACGCCCCCCCATGGTCCAGCCACGCCTCCGTTGCTGTTCTGCCTGGGGCATCGTGCCTCCTGTTAGTGCTATGCCACTGTAATAAAAGCACTGTTGTGCATGATCCATCCAGAGTCTTCATTCTTGGTAGCTTCTAGGAACCATCAAGCAAAAGGAAAGCAAATAGGCTGGTGCCCTGTCCCAAGAGTTCTGGGGACATGATGAAATCCCCTTCAGGGTCCTCAGGCATGATTGTTGCAGGGAAAGACTTATTATAGACTGGCTCAGAGTTTGTCTTCAGTGGATGAACACAGACATTCAGTCAGACCTATCATTAGGAGAACCACATGGCCTTATGTCTTGGTTGAAAAGAAGCTTCAGTCAATTCCTGCTTCTGTTGCTGGGGAGCTTCCTTGGTGATATGAGGAAAGCATCTGCACAATCCCCACCCACAATAACTTTGTGGGAGACAAGAAGCCATTTTGACTGCATATAAACAATTAGTTTCAGTCAGTTATTTTTTTCGTATCTCTTAAGTTACATCATTCTTTTCAATTGGGCTCTCAGGTCCTGAATAGTCATCAAATGTATTTATGAATCGGTAATACATAATAGCTTTATTATGTCAAATTCTTTTTATAGGATTCACATTAAAATTATACGTTGGAACTTGTTTATATTCATAACTATAATTATAATATAATGAAGGTTACTTAAATGGAGGCACAAAGTTATATTGGTGTGTGTGTGTGAAATAAATTCTACAATCTATTACCAATATCCCATTTTTGTCAAATTCAAATTCTTCCACCTAATTTTGTTTATGGCTTCACAACCATGTTGAGAACAAGTAGTGTAATCTAGGTCGATTCCACATGGTACAATGATAATGGGTTGACTGTGACTGTGAGCACCATTTTACCCAAATGTGTACAGCAATGGATTCACAACAAATAGGCGTTGTGAGCAATGGCTCTGTTTCCTTTCCTTTTTTGTGGGGGTGCTCAGCACACGTAGCTAGGCAGATGCACACCTTTGGATGTGGATGGGACATATTGCTTTGCTTTCTTTTTTGGACAGATTTTATTATTTTGTATATCACAATGTTAAGGGTTTTTTTTTTTTTTTTTGGCATGCTTCATGTTTACACGTGTCGTGGTTTCAAAGCCCAAAACTTTTTTTCTCTTTGTAGAAATGGGAGGGGGAGGTCCTGCTTGGGTTCCCAGGGTTACTGTAGATTCTCCACCAATCAGAAGCGCTCTCTTAGCAGAAGGTGGGAGCAGGTGAAAGGGGGACTGTGGTGGTGGAACAGCCAATCAGAACACAGGGGAAACAGGATGTTTCTATGTGTTTGCATTGTAAAAAAAAATAGTGGGTTAATGTGAAGAGGCAAAAAGAAAATGGATTATTTTCTTCGTGAAAAATGGGCTCCCATGCAAATGACAAAAATGGAATAAAATAGTCCCAGATTCAAATATAATGGCTGCAACCCATTGTTATTATGCTGTGCAGAATCGACCCTGGAATGTACAAACTAGGGGAGCCTGCAACCTTTTCTATGATCACAAGAACAGAAAAATCCAGCTGAAATCACAGAATGGTTTGGGGCGGTCGTATTTCCACCTCCAATACTGGGAGGCAGGAAAGTGCATCTGCCAGCCGATTGGATTTGCCCGGGAAAAAGTGAATGCTGAAATTGAAGCGGGAAAAGCATCAATGGAGCTGCTTAGCTGAGAGTTTACCAGGGGTGCAGGGTGAAGATGAATGGGGATTCCAGGGGATCTCCAGCTGCCCCTGGAGGTTGGCACTCTTGGTCACTTGCTCTTGAAGGTCACCCAAGAGGGGGATTCCTAGCTTGGAAACATGTTGTGTCAACAGCATAAGAGAGTTCTATGGAGACAGCCTGATCAGCTGGACTAGTAAAAAGCAGTCACAAGTTGCCCTATCAACAACTGAGGCTGAATACACCTCTGCTGCAAATGCACGCAGTGAGTTTAAGTGGATTGTACAACTACTAATGGACTTTGGCATAGATGAACCTAAGCCAATAACATTGTTTGAAGACAATCAGTCATGTACTGCTTTATCAAAGAGTGAAAGCATCTAACCAAGAAGCAAGCATATTGTTGTCAAATATTCTTCCGTGAGAAAGATGCAGCAGGAAGGAATCACCAATATCAAGTACTGTCTTTCAGAAGACATGTTTGCTGACTTACCCACCAAGATGCTGACCAGAGGAAAGTTTGCTTTCACATCCTGCATGTGAGATCCCAAAGGCACCTGGTGGGCCACTGAAAGTAGCAGAGAGCTGGACGAGATGGACTCTGGTCTGATCCAGCTGGCTTGTTCTTATGTTCTTATGAACCCTCATCATTTCAATGGCTGATATTTGAGAAGAGGTGTTGATATAGTAAGTGTCATGAAAGAGTTAATGGTGCTGTTTGTTAGTAAACATTAGCTAGATTAGCATAGCCAATAGGGCATAGAGTAACTAGGTATCTGCATTAATGAAGTGATCCATTGATGATGTGTTTCTGAGCATGTAGGCACTTTGGGAGGAAGTTGTAAACTTTCTTTGTTCTCAGTGTGTGAGGTACACCTTATCACAATGTTGACGGTAGTTCAGTTTAGACAGGACTGTTTTATTCTTTTCTACCATGCTACCCTTCCCTTCCATTTTCTTAGTAAACTTTACTTAAGCTAATCAGCAGCATCTGTGATTATTTACTCTGCTAAATATTTTATATTTTTACATCAACAAATTTTTTAAAAAAGAGAGTTCTTTGACAGTTTTTGAACTTAGGAAAGTTTTATAAACTTATAATTTTAACTAACTTTATTTAGTTAGTCTACCAATTAAAGAAAATCCATGATTGCTATACAGAAGCAGGCAATGGCAAAGCACGTCTGAACACCCATTTCTTTTAAAAACTCTACAGGGTCACTTGATGGCACTTTCTACCTCACCATTTCAATGGGTTTAATCTCACAAGAGTGTAAGATGGGTAAGCACATAGCTAATACACAATTAATTGCATTGTGCAGATTGCTTACACTTAATTTCTATCAGCCAAGATGGTTCTGTTTCAAATGTCACCTCAGCTATGAACTGACTTAATGACCTTAGTCAGTTCTTTATTGATCAGCTTTGTCCCCTTAGTCATCTGCAACTTGGGGATGATAATAACACTAACCTTATTTTACAAAGTTGTTGCAAAGGTTTCTGGGATAAATCACTTTTAAGTCTTCTGAACTGCCTCAGAGAAGGGTTTTTTTTTAACATATAAGAGATCAGCTACAAGCCTTCTCAAGCCTATCCTGTGCTATATTTGCTGGAAGATCTGCCTTGGGAGGGGAGCAGTGCTAGTGCAGTATAAAAACATTCTTGAGGATCAGTGATTAAGTACCCAGAAACATTGCACAATGGTGGTGCAGAAAGCCCAGCCAACATTTGCTTTCAGAAGCTGCTGCACTGGTATAAATGTGGAAGTGTGATGTATGTGTGTGAATGTTTACAAGACTGTAGCCTATTTGTGTAACCCATAATACTTCTCTACAGAGCTTGCAATGTTTCATGGCTGTGGAATAGTAATCCACATTGTGTTTGTAATCCATTAATACAGCACACATCACTGCTGTCTGGTTTGTGGAGGACTGCCTTTCCCAGACCTCCCATTCTCAAAGATGTGAGTACAACTTCTTTGTTTAAAAACTTCATCTCCATGGAAAAAGCCATCATTTGAGTGGTGTTAATTTCCATGGCAACTGATTTATGGTGATACCAAGTGGAAGAAAAAGACAATTACTTTCATGGTGGGAAGGGGAGAAGAAATAGTAAGAACAGATTCTGACATACATACTGGGATTAAACAACAAATAAATATTTGACAGGAAATTATATTCTATTGTTTTATATGCTTTATACACAACACATATTTAAACTGGTCTCCCTTTTCCTCTTTTACCTACATACTTCACACATTGCAACAATTCAGTAAAACTACTGACCTGTCTCCTCAAATGCAAACAATAATCCCAAACATCAAAGCCCAGGGATATTGCTACTTCTCATGTCTTTCAGAATGTTTTATGACAAAGAAAAGTTAGTCTGGCTGGCTTATATTTGAAGATGCATAAGCTTCTAAAAACAGACAAGGGATACTAAATCTGTTGCATGGGAACCTACCTCACAGGGTGTTTGTTGTGAGGGGGGAAGGGCAAGGAGATTGTAAGCCCCTTTGAGTCTCCTGCAGGAGAGAAAGGGGGGATATAAATCCAAACTCTTCTTCTTCTTCTTCTTCTTCTTCTTCTTCTTCTTCTTCTTCTTCTTCTTCTTCTTCTTCTTCTTCTTCTTCTTCTTCAATACTACATTAGAAATTTATGTCTTAAAAGAATTAGGCAATATTACTGATTTGAGCAAACCTCTGAATTTGTTCCACTGTGTCATAATTATTCTCAGTGCTTCAGTTTAACATGCATCTTTCCATCTGGAAAGGTTCCTGAATATTTAAAAGCAAAATTTAAATGAAAAAAAAATCAACTGATGAAGTTTTGCTGGGCACTGGTGAAGAAGTGATATGAGAAACTTTACTTCCTACATTTGTTTCAGCCCCATCTAAAGGGGGGAGCAAATCTGCTTGTGGGAGTTGCAATGGATTTGCCCTCTCCAGGGGACTTGTCCCAGTAGAGGAGCGATTCCATCAACATGCAGTTACTGTGGCCCTTCCTGACGTTGCGATGTGGAGCTGGATGCCATGCCAGTGTCCCAGGGCGCCTGCCCCCATAGCAGTAGCAGCCAGGGGCATGACGTTTGCCAGTATTATGCCAGTGGCCTGGGTTTCACGCCTTCAAAAAGGTGGCATGTTCACTCAGCCCAGTGGGGGCTTCTTGGCAGCAGGGAGCCTTTTAAAAAAAAACTGTTCAAGCTTCCCCATACCATGGAGAAGCCTCCATGGAAATGGCAGGGCTGTGCTGCATTAGCACCACATCCCGCTACCACTGTGTTTGGATGGGGCTGTTAGTCATGCAGCTTTTCAGAACAGAGAAACCAACCCTCCCCTCAAAAGCTGATAGCTACAAAAGTAAGCAGCAAATCAAGATCATCAGTTGATTGTGAAATCACAAGCGAAGTCCATTTTTGCCTTCGAGCTTGCTTTAAGCTTCAAAAATGCTTGTGTTTTATTATATTGATATTTGCTCCATCTGTACATGTGTGTAAAGTGCTTTCAAGTCACAACAGGTGTATTGCACCCAATACAGAGTTCAAAGAAAGGTTCAAAGATGGGCCCATTGTGCATGGAATGCTTACCTGGAGGTTTTTCGCTGCATAGTACAGATGTGGTGTGGTCTTCTTACATTTCTCTGAATGCCTCTGGAGAAATTCACTGTCCGCCTTGCAGCTGCTTGCTGAAGTCTCAATGTGGCTCTGCTTTTCCTGGCAATCTTAACTCTGCTGATCAACTTCCTCTTAAAGGCACAGATCTCATCATACCCAGTAGATGCAAGATAAAGAACTTTGTTAAAGCCCTTTTAAATTGCAGTTATATTGTTTTACCTGTGACTGAAGTTATATCAATATTGTAGACCCTTTCCAAAAATACCCCCCCTCCCAATAAAACGGGCAAAGCAATTCCCTGGACCACACTCTGTTAAAGAAGGGGACTATCTCTCCCCCCCCCATATACACATACACATACACATACACATACACATACACATACATACACACACACACACACACACACACACACACACACTCATTTTCAAATGCAATAAAAGACAGCAATTTTGCAATGATTCTCTGTTTATATCTATATATTGCTATATCAATATAAATAACAAAAAATTAAGTAATATCAAATCTGAGAAGGGGGAGAGGTGTGCACAGAGCCAGAGGGAGGGGGGTGGGCGGTGGGAAGATATCCAGGGAAAATCTGTGCTCACTGGCAAATCTCCCCTGATCTGGCAGTGAAGAAAATTAAAGTCACACTTAAAAGTGATGTTGCTTGGCCCGGGAGAGTGGAAATTGAAAGCGGGGCTTGGGGAAATATAACCGTACAAGAAATATTGCTACGATGGACATTCATCCCTCCATTCAGCAGATACTTGATGCATAATGGGCCATAGTCTGCCATTGTCTTCCTCTGCATACCAACCCTGGAACTCCTTGGTTGTCTCTCATTCAAATACTAACCAGGGCTGAGCCAGTTTAGCTTACAAGATCTGACTAATCAGACTAGCCTACACCAGTCAGGTCAGGACATTTATCCCATATATGCAAATTATATCATATTTATGGCTTTGTATATGTATATGTGTGTGCCCTAACTTAGGTGGCCCGGGTCCAGGCTAGGCCAATCCCATCAAATTTTGGAAGATAAGTAAGATTGGCCTTAGTTACTATTTGTGTGGGAGACCACCAAGGAATTCCAGGGTCACTATGCAGAGGAAGGCAATGGCCAAGCACCTCTTTTCATCTCTTGCCTTGAAAACCCTGCTGGGTTGCCATAAGTCATCTGTGACTTGAGATGTATATGTGCTTAAGTAATGCTGGAAAGTATTTTCTCAATGCCAAGGATGAAGCTAACTACTCCAAAATATATTGAGACACTGATTAACTTGAACATTGTGTTTACTGTATTTATGTAAGAGTGGGTGTTGCTTACTGCTAACTTTGATCCTTTCAAGATTCTTTTAAGGTGGTAGGAGGTAATTTAAAAACATGTAGAGCTGAACCCATAAATAGGATCTCATCATTTTAGCTGAATGAATTTTCTTGGGAAAGTTTTTGATTCTCTGAGTTTAATAACCAAGAACATTTGAACAAGTGGAGAAATTTCCATGCTTCCACCAACCTTTATCCATTTGAACTCTAAGGACTGTTTAAAGTGTCAGGAGATAACGTTATTCACTGATGCCAATAAAGCAGCAAAAACAAGCCACCCATAGACAAAACAGGAGTCTCTTAAGAATTCTGTGGGCTCCCCAGATATACAGGGAAAATGACATTTTAACTAACTAAAAATAAGATCCAGGGATTTAGAATGTTGAGAGAAAATGTGAAGCACTGGCAACAATATGTTTTTCCCCCACATGACCATTCAGTTTGACCTCAGATATTAGGAATTATGTGCTTCCTCAGTAGACTTGAAGTAAGTGATTAAATGGGCCATGGTTAAAGTGTACATTCAAGTGGTAGCATAAAGGGACATTTCTGGATGTTAGGGGGTGGAGTCTGGGAAAAGTGGAGTATAAAATCCATTCCCCAAAACGGCCTTTCTGTGCATGGCAACTGACTTCTGTTGTATCGGTATCAGTTGTAATTCAGGGAGATCTTCAGGCCCCGCCTGGAGTTTGGCAACTGTAAGGAGGGGGAACCCAGCTTCACATCTCTACTTACTCATGGAGTTTGTCAGGTCTTCCCTGTGAGTATGAGTCTCACTTAACCTAACCACCCTACTGCCTGAGTTACTTAGAGAAAGAGTGAGTTAAAGAGGCATGCTTAAAAAAACAAAAACGTGATGTTTAGGCTCATGCTCTCCTGACAAAATATATGTTAGAGCAGCTGACGGCAGCTGATTGTAAAAACTTAGCACATTACATCTTTCGAGGCACTGAAAAGATTCACCCTCCTCTGTTTCACACCGATCAAACAAACAGAATCCCCCCCTCCCCCGGAATCCTAAACACCACAAGATGGTTGATATGTTCCCCACACTTTGAGAGCAAGAATTGACTGCAAATTAGTTAGGACCCCGATGACAGAGAACACGAAGGTATGATTTTGCCCACGGTCGGGTCACCAAATGGAACTTTTTGCAGCATTTCACCACCCAGGAAAGATTTTATTGTTCCCGAACTTTACAAAGTGTGTGTATGTGGAGGGGGGGGAGGTGGCTTCAGTTGTTTGTCTAACTAGACTTTTCCTTCTAAGTTACTTCAAACTGGCCGGCACCCACGGACTGAAAACAAGTCTCCTTCCTATCAGCTGCTAGCAAAGGGGGAAACTCCTGTATTGACACAACACGGTTTATTGAGAAACTGGTTGCTCCAAAGTAGGGGAAAGAGAAGAGTGCCGTTCCTTATTCCGTATAGTGTTTCGCCGGCATAACTGATCCTTCCGCCTTGTCTGAACCGAAAGTTGTGTTTTGGAAAGGCAGCGGGTTTAATTCTCTCTCTCCTCAAGGGAGGTCACATGAGACAGCCAGTCTCCGCACTGGAGCAAAGCGCGAGCAAACATGGAAGGCGCTTGCCGGGTAGCTGTTTGGAGGCTGCTGTTCTTGTTGTGCAACGTGATGCAGGATCTCGTTAGGTCAGCCCCGGCCCGAGCAAGTCCTGGGGCGACCTTCGGTGTCGGTGAGTTTGGCGTCCTTCACTGTGTGAATCATGCAGGTCCGACAGTCGGAGGTGCCAGGGAGTCGGTTGCCAAGATATAATGACAGGGGACGTCCCTCTTCCCGGCAAAAAGTAGGTCGGGGGCCCGGCCGGCCGGAAAGGAGACGCCAGTATAGTGCTCGGGGGGAGGCCAGGCCAAAACTGGGGATTCTCCTGACTTGGAGAGCTGCGCGCAAAACAAGCATCCAACCAGGCAGCCTCCGCTTTCTCTCCTCCTCTCCCTCCCCGCAGCAGCCCAGAGCCTCTCATAGCAACAGCACTGGGCTTGCACGCATTTCATCGCTGCATAGAAACGTTGCGTTTTCTGGACTCTGTGTTTAGGGTGTGCAGTCTGCCGGTTAAATTAGCAGTGTAGGTATTTGATAAGGTGGGCTGCAAACTACAGAAGTTTGCACCTTGTTCTGTAGAGTGACACAAAGTTATCGCAGCTGCCTATTGACATAGTGTGGGAATTTGGCAACCACCCACCCTTGACATTTGCTGATGTATCTCATTAGTGTTCTGGTTAGTGCCAGTCTAGAAATGGGGAGAGCTGGGTTTAATTCCCCTTGCTACCACAAAGCTCACTGGGCAGGATTGCTAACTGATTAGGACATTCCTTGAGATTTGGAGGCTGGCAACCAGATTAGAGGACCATGAGGGAGCTGTGCTCACGTAACCAAACCTACCTCACAGGGTTGCTGTGATGCTAAAATGAATGAGGGAATCTGAGAACACTGTAGGAAGAACAGGCTTGAGTATTGACACTTCAGTTTGGTAGAGAACTGTCACTCTGAACCAGTAGACAATATCTAATTGCAGTTTTCAATTGCATACTGGAAGCACAGGTTTTATATATCACAGGTGCTTTTTTGTTTGTATGAACAGCTCTGAAAGTTACTCTAGGCCCCTGGAAACATGACCATAAATATGCTGAACATATTTGAATGTTTCTTATGTCTTTATACCCCCTTCTTTCTGGTGGCACAAAACATTACATGAAAGCACTTTTTACAATCTGTTTTTACCTTCTTTCTGGTGGCTTAAATCATTACATTAAAACATTTTTTACAATCTGTTCTTACAATGGAAAATATTTTCAGAACCAAACAAGAAAAATGTGTATAATGGGGGGGGGGGGGGGTGGGGGGTTCCAGCCGCCGGTGTTGGAAGGGGTCTCCTTGGCGGCGGTCTATTAACAACAACAACAACAACAATGAGAAAAGAGGCCTGAAAGAATACATCCAAGAAAGTCAAGAGCCAGCATTGAAAGAAGTCCACAAGGCTGAGATGCTGAAAGCCAAAGAATCAAAAGAAGAATATAGAGTCCAACAGTTTACAACACGAAAGGAGCAATGGCTAAACAAGCCACTTCATGGGCAGTACTTTAAGAACACTGAAGGGAAGGCAGGGGCGTAACGAGGCAGCCCTGGGAAAACTGTAGCCCTGGGCAAAACCTGAGTTGGATCCCCCCCCCCCGCCCCCATGGGCGGCCACTCTACCACGACCAAAATTTTTTTTGCACCAGGACATTGGTGCCTGCAGGGGGTGCATTTTTGGATGTATTGGCACCAAAATTTCAGGGTATCATCTGGAAACTGTCCTTATGGTACCCCCAAAGTTTGGTGCAGTTTGGTTTAGGGGGTCCAAAGTTATGTACCCTCAAAGGGGGTGCCCCATCCCCCATTCTTTGCTAAGGAGATGGGGACTACCCTTTTGAGGGTCCATAACTTTGGACCCCCTGAACCAAACTGCACCAAACCTTGGTGGTGCCATTATGACAGTCTCCAGATGATACCCTGACATTTTGGTGCTGATACATCCAAGAATGCCCTCCCTTCAAGAACATCCTGAAATTTGCCCAAGAATCTTTGTTCTGCATTGAGTTTTCTGCATTGCTGTCAATGGGGGTTGCAGGCTGGGGGGGGGGACATTTCTGAAGGCACAGTCTCAAAACTTTCAGGGTCTCATCAGGAGACTTCCCTAATTATACCCCCCAGGTTTGGTGCAGTTTGGTTCAGGGGGGCCAAAGTTATGGACCCCCAAAACTGTAGCCCCCATCTCCTTTTAACTCCCATTGGAAACAATGGGGGATAGGGGCACCCCCTTTGGGAGTCCATAACTTTGGACTCCCTGAACCAAACCTCACCAAACTTGGGGGGTATCATAAGGACAGTCTCCTGATGATACGCTGAAATTTTGGTGTTGCTAGCCTAAAAACTGCGCCCCCTGCAGGCCACAAATGGAAAACTACTAAAAATACCCAAAAACGAACCCAGCATTTTGATGCCCCCTACAAGGTGATGCCCTGGGCAGCTGCCCACCCTGCCCAATGGGCATTACGCCAGTGAGGGAAGGTTGACAGCAAGAAAACATGGGAGTGGCTCAGAAGGGGAACTCTAAAGAAGGAAACTGAAGGGCTGATTTTTGCTGCCCAGGAGCAAGCATTAAGAACAAATGCAATAACGACACGAATTGAAAAGTCCTACAATGACCCAAAGTGCCGTCTCTGCAAAGAGGGTGATGAAACTGTGGAACACATCATCTGCTGTTGTAAGAAAATAGCCCAAACTGACTATCTCGAACATCACAATAGGCTAGCGGCAATGGTGCACTGGAACCTTTGCAAAAAGTATGGCCTGCCCTGTAGCAAGACCTGGTATGAGCACAAGCCAGAGAAGACCACAGAAAATGAAGAAGCAAAAATACTCTGGGACTTTAGAATACAGACAGACAGACACCTGGCACATAACACCCCAGACATAACAGTGGTAGAGAAAAAATATGTTTGAACCATAGATGTTGCTGTGCCAATTGACAGCAGGGTAGAGGACAAAGATCTGGAAAAGATCACAAAATACAAGGACCTACAAATTGAAGTTGAATGATTGTGGCAAAAAAGAACAACAGTAATCCCAATAGTAGTTGGTGCTCTAAGAGGAATCCCAAGAAATCTTGAAAAACATCTGAAAAGCCTGAACTTGGACAGAACATCAGTCCACATGCTGCAGAAAGCAGCACTTCTAGGAACTGCACATATTCTACAAAAATGCCTCTAATATCCTAGGTCCTTGGGAAGGACTCGATATTCAGAGATGAATTCCAGACACTTGTGCTGTTAATATGTATAATAATAAAATAACAGTAATAATAATATTGTTGAAGGCTTTTCATGGCCGGAATCATGGGTGCTGTGTGGTTTCCACAAAGCACCCCAATAACAACAACAACAGTAACAATAATAATAATAATAAATAATGGGGTGCTGTATGGTTTCCGGGCTGTATGGCTGTGTTCTAGCAGCATTCTCTCCTTTCGCCTGCAGCTGTGGCTGGCAGCAGATGCAAGCAAAACGTCAGGAGAGAATGCTGCCAGAACACGGCCATACAGCCCGGAAGCCACACAGCACCTCAGTGATTCTGGCCGTGAAAGCCTTCGACAAAATGATGATGATGATGATGATGATGATGATGATGATGATGATGATGATGATGATGATGATGATGATGAAAAACAGTAGTATTTGGTGGCAAGATACAGGGTAAATGACTTGTGTGAAAAAGGCCTGTGTATCACTTTCAGAGATGTGTGGCCTGTTGTTTCCAGCTTCATTATTGGTATAGTTCTGTTGGCTAAATAATTGGCCTGGGAGAAATGTTGCTAGAGGACTTTCTCTTATCAAAGTTCGTTGAGATATATTGTCTTTATCACTTGCAGTCCAACAGTTATGTAGCTCTATTATTCCAAGTTCTGTACTATCTCTTGTTGCCTGGCATCAAGCAAATAAGTGCTCCAACTTTAAATTAGGTATTGTGAGTCCAAATAATTATAAATGACTTTGAACTTTTTTTCTCAATGTTATGGTCTCGTTCTTCATGTCATTCTGAAACAGTTTTACAGTCCCCAGTTGTTTCTTTCTTTCCCAACAGGCTTTGTGATTTACCTGCTTTCTTCCATTTTTAACATAAATGGTGGAACCTGAGGAGGGTGAGGTTTGAGAAGACAAGATGAAACATGCCATATAATACAATTTCCAGAATGGCTATTTCTCCAGGTGAACTTATCTCTGTTATCTGGAGATCAGTTGTAATCCCAAGAGCTCTCCAGCCACCTGGAAATTGGTAACCTTACTAACACCCCAGATAAGATCACTGTCTGAGCCTACCTTCTTGTATGTATTCCTAGAGACTCTAGTCTACCTTCTGTATGCTGTGTTCATGTACTCTACGTTACCTGTCTTACACAGTTAAAAAGTACCCCTGAGAGAGCGGGTACTGTACAAAAGAGATATTGGGTATGTTGTAACATAAGGTTTTATGGATGCAGTGTCATGGCTTTTCACAAGGATGTTTATGGAAGAGATAGGGAAAAAATAACAAGGTCAAACAGCCAGGAAGTACAGAGTAACATGGAATTATGTGAAATTGACACATATCTGACAAAATTAACATAATTTAGAGACATCAATGTAAAGGCATTTCAGTCTTCCTGCTGGTCTAAAAGTTGCTATTCTTCTGCAAAATAGCTTCACAATGAAAATCTACATGAAATGCTGAATTACAATTTATGTGTTTCACCCACCCTCCCTCTTTGTGCTTCATGAGTCTGAAAACTAAAGGATTGTTCAAAAGCAGTTTGTGATGTGGCATGCCATTTGGAGGAAGACCCTCAAAAACCTCACTGGCATTACCAGGTTCTTAGGCACTCAAAGCTTTTGGGATGCCAGCCAGTATTCATTCTAAAACTTCTCTGTAGTTGTAATAGAGCTGTTCAGTGTTTTTGTCCTTATCTTTGTGGAAAAGCAAAAATCTAGGGACACTTTACTGGAGTCTCTTTGCATTTTGAAAGAGTTGTCTGCTTTGGTCTCACATGAAAGCAGGATTATCACAGTTAGACACAATAGATAGTACTGCATTATATACCCTGTTGACATCCCACAAATTCTTGTTTACATAAATGTTGGAGTACATTTTGGATGGGTAATATCCAATGACTCACATTCACCTATTGTGCTGAAACTAAATTAATCCTGACCAAATCTGGGAAAAACAAAAAGGATTAAAATGAGGAAAACATGAGAAAGCAACTGGTTGGGGCATGTGTTATTTGAATTGTGAGAGGCAGCTATCTATTAGTGAATATCTCTTACTTAAAAATTTAAAAGTAAGGTTCCTGCTGAGCTTTTTATTTAAGACCTCATTTGACCTTACGCTTGCCACACACACGCGCACGCGCACATTTCTGATCCGGTTAATACATTCTTTGTAAGTCAGAGGTGATGATAAGTGACCCCTAATATGAATTTTAGAACTCCTCAAAATGGTTGACATTTTGCTTGGAAAATATACATTAAATCCAATTTATCATTTTCTAAAAACAGGTCAGTTCTGGCATATCACTGATTTACATTTGGATCCCACCTACCATACTACAATAAATCACACTCAGGTTTGTGCCTCTTCCAAAGGGATGAATGCCTCCAACCCAGGCCTATTTGGAGATTTCATGTGTGATTCCCCATATAAACTTATCTTGTCATCTTTCAAGTACATGAAGGATTCTGGCCAACAGGCATCCTTTATGATATGGACAGGGTAAGTAAGACAAGCTAATATTTATGGACCTCTGTTCTGAGGAAAGCTGGGCAAGAACTGATAAATTTATGTACTGTGTGACTTTGTGGGAGCTCTGATAGAAGACAAATGTGCTCTTATTACATTGAAGATGCATTGCATTGAATCATAAATGGTATGTGAATGGTAATTGTTGTGATGTATGATCTGGGCACATGTGGCTGCAGTCTGTCTCACATTGAAATTATAAATGAAGGCAGGGTGTTTCCAGTGTCCATCTTTTTGGCAGAGACTGCCATGAAATCATGAGGCTTCTCATTCTCTACAGAGAAGGTAGAGAAGGGCCTGGGGTTGTCAGGAAGTAAAGGAGTAGAAACTGAAATCTAATCCTTTTGGTTGGAAAAAGGTGCAGTTTGCCAATAGAAACTGTTATACCATTGTAGCCTGCTTATTAGCAGAACTGCTACTACATGATCTTGGGCCATTAACTGATTGTATTTTATTAGCATGGGTTCTTAAAAAGTAAGTTGTGTATTACAATTTGTTGTTACTTGCCATGGGTAGTGACTTTGCCAGGAGCATATAAATATAATAAATAATAACATAAATAGTCTGCCGTGGGTTTTCTGGACTGTGTGGCTGTTCTCTGGCAGTTTTAGCTCCTGCATATATGGCTGGCATCTGGCATGGCATGGTAAGATGTATTTCTCTCCATAAAGCAATGTGAAGTATTTTGTGTAGTTGAGTATTTGTCCACTTCTGAGGTGGGAGGGAGATGAGGTGCATTTGCATGTCTCTAGGTGGAGTTGATTAGCAGTTGCATTTGTATGTGTATGTTCTAGTAGTTTGTATTTATGTAACTTAGAAATTGGAGTGAGGCAAGGCAAGGGCAAGTAGGAAGCAGTTTGTCTCATCTGGTGGTTGTTGAATGGTATTTTAAAAGTTCCCTGGTTTTTGGTTTTGTTGTTTTTGAACCTGTAGCCAGGTTTTGTTGATTTTCAGACTCTTCCCTTTTGTTGAAACTTTCTTGGGCCCCTTCCGCACATGCAAAATAATGCATTTTCAAACCACTTTCGCAACTGTTTGCAAGTGGATTTTGCCATTCCGCACAGCTTCAAAGAGCACTGAAAGCAGTTTGAGAGTGCATTATTCTGCATGTGCGGAATGAGCCTTGGTGTTTGTGGATTTCAGAGGTTTTTCTATGTAATCTGACGTGGAAGCTGTTAGAGTTATCAAGAATTTCTGTGTCATCAAATAAGATCCTATGTCCAGCTTGGGTTACAGCATGTTCAACTACTGCTGATTTCTAAGCTGGTTAAGTCTGCAATGCTTTTCATGTTCTTTTATTCTTGTCATGTTGTGTTTTGTTGTCCTCATGTGTACTTGTTCATTGTGCCCGATAGACTACACAAAAGATAACTCTTGTCCTTGTTGACCATAGAATTTCTTGTATTTCTCTGGTGGGGTCAGAAGCATGTTTGAATGTTGCTGTTTTTTTCCTTTATGATTTCCATGATGTGCATTAGAAATATATTCTGTGTGGGAAGCTGTTTTTTCTCAGTTTAACTTTTTTTTCCTTTGGTTTTACAGCACTTCTGATTTCTGTTGTGGAGTAGTCATTTGCTTGTAGCACCTGGCCTGGGTGATTCAGTTCATCACTGAAAAGGTGAGGTTTGCAGATTAGTTTGCATGGCATACCAGAGTTTTGCTTCTTTGGATTGCTTCGAAAAACATGCCCTAGAATCGGCACCCCCAAAAAACTGACAGTATGGTTTCCCTTTGTGGATGCTACTTTTACCATTTGGAGCCATGGTGAGGAGGAATTGATGAAATTTCTGCATCCATCCTAACGTTCAATTCACCATGGAAAAAGAAAAAGAGGGAAAACTGCCATTTTTGAACTTCATGGTCATCTGCAAAACGAACTAACAGTTGGGCCACAGAGCCTATGGAGAACTGACTCACACAGACCAGTATCTACACAAACTCTCCAATCATCACCCACAACAAAAAAGGGTCATAATCAAAACTCTGGTAGACTGTAAAATGGATCTGCAGACCTCACTTTCTTACTGATGAAATGAATCACCCTCTCCTCCCCACATACTGCCTCATCTCATTCTGATTTTTGAGTTGAGTCACAAACATTCAAACCACCAGGACATACTTATGTTAATGCAACTACAAATGAACTCCATCCAAACACATGCAAATGCGCCTCACCCTTTCCCATATCAAAACAAATACCCAACTACACAAAACACTCCACACTGTGCCACAGAGAAAAACACATTTTACCTCATGACATGCCTCTCTGAAAATGCCAGCCGTAGACGTAGGTGAAACACGGGGAGCTGAAACTACCAGACCATGGCTACACAGCCCAGAAAACCCACAGCAGCCGGTTGATCTTGACTGTGAAAGTCTTCAGCAATACAACAAAATAAACACTACAGCAGCATCCTTTTTATACAGTGACCTCCCAGAGTAGGCCAGGAATAGGCTAACAGTTTTTTAAGAGACTGTGAATCATTATGCATGGAGCATTTCCTGTGCCGCTCCTTTCCCTTCGCAGTGGGGGCTCCTTATGTTTCTATGTTTACATGTGAGGAAGTGACCCACTACATGGCTTGCACTGCTTGCCTGTCCCCACATCTGAGTCACTCCCCTGTCTATCCCAAGAATGAAGATTGACATGTTTGGGGTTTTTTAGATCTTTAAATGTAATATTGATATTCCTTATATCAATATTGAGGGGTGGGGCGGTTAGGGAAATTGTGGCCGAATTCCCACTGAAAATTTTATCTAGATACAACCAAGTTTCAAAAGAATTGGCACCTTTTCATCCAGGTTCCAACATCCTCACTGCAGCATGTTTCTGGTGAAGATGTGTAGGCTTGCCCCTGGGGGGGCGGGGGGGCCTGCTGTCAGGGGTGCAATTGTTAAGCTAGCAGCACCAAAATGTCAGAGTATATTTAGGAGATCCTCCTGATGATACCACCCAGGTTTGGTGAAATTTGGTTCATGGGGGCCAAAGTTATGGACCCTCAAATGTGTAGCCCCCATCTCCTATTAGCTCCCATTGGAGTGTTTTTTCAAAAAGGTGCCTATACAAGCAGGTCCAGGAAAATCACGTCATTAAGGGGAGGGGGGGAGTGCCAGAAACAGGACTGATCTGTGTTCCGTGGTTCGGCAGTGGGGAGATCGCAAGGAAACCTGGATATTTTGGGTGACTATCCCAGGATTAATCGCCAGTGGGAAATCGCCCTGTGACTGTCAATTCTTGTGGGGGGGAGAACCTGTCTCTCTCCCCCCTCCCACTCCACACAGGGATCGACGGCCAGCATTTCCCTAAAAAAAACAAGAATGGTAGCAGCCTGGACAGTATTGCTATAATGAATATCCATATTACATTAAAAGGGCTAAATAAGCCCCAAAATAGCAATCTTCATTCTTGGCTTGGATGGGAGACCTGGAAGGACCAAAACTCTGAAGTGAGAGGAAACATCAGGGTTTTTCAGCTCTCCCTAATCCTGGCTTCCGAGATCAGCAGCACTGAAAGTTTAAGTGCGTCTGTACAGTAATCTCTGCCATGAAGGAAACGTTCCCTCACTTCGCAGTAGAACAGCAGTGTATAATTGGTCTCTGTAAGGCAGGGCATTTAGCAAAGATTTTGAGGGTTTTTAGTTTATTTGGACTAATCTGTTTTTAATGATTTTAGAATCTTCTGTTTTTGGGGAGAAAGGCATTTTAAATATCTTTTGCAAATCCTGTGAAAAGGGAAGAATGGAAGAGTTAGTCATGTTACTTGCTGTGAACTAGATGGCAGAGATCTGGGGCAGGGAGAGAGGATTGGAATTTGCTTATCTTGAAACCCAGTCTTCTTTCAAAGGGCCTGATTTTCCTTTTAATGGCAAGGTCAACCATAAAACAATCTATGCAATACAGGGAAAAAATTCATGATTCATTATTTTTAAAAACAAATCAGTTGGCTAAAATACTGAAACAAATAATTTCATGTATTTCTGAAACAGCTGTGCAGCTATTTTGTGGTATGTAACTGGATTGTTTTGGGTTTTTATTTTTATTTTAAAGAGACAGCCCCCCTCATGTTCCTGTTAAAGAACTCTCCACAAAAATGGTTATTGATATTATTGGTAACATGACTTCTACCATAAGAAGTTTCTTTCCAGAACTTCAAGTTTTCCCTGCATTAGGAAATCACGACTACTGGCCACAGGTAAGATTCAGTTTTTAAGAGAATATAGTGTGACAGGCTCATCTTATTTCCATGTACGCTTGTATAGGATTGTAGTTTAAGTCTTCAGTGGTTTTGTGGGCTAGCTAGGTGCTTTTCAATTACTTACTCATTTCCTAGTCTTTGCTTACATAATTAAAAAGTATAGATATTTCTTCACGTTCTGGTGCTTAAGCATAATGGAATTTATCACCCTGCTTTGCACAGGTTGGAATATCCTGTCAACACAAACAGCTTGTGTAGAAGGAGGGGGTGCTGGGACAGACTTGTGCTGATAGAATGCTCAAATTTTAGCTGAATGAATGATAGGCTATAACTCTCAGAAAGTTGGATGACTTGATTATGGAGCATACATTACAGGATTCAGGAGTTAGGGACTCTTAAGCAAGGCCCCCTTTGGTTAGACAAGACATGAAAACTGATTTTTTTTTCATATTATTTGTGATTTTGCTGGGTATTGTATGCAAAGTGGGAGTGGCAGCTGAATTCAGGCACTGTGTCCTTTTATAGTCCTGAGGTCAAGACAGATGACCAACATTTTCTGGTGCTGGCTAGATTTTTTTTTTAATATGGCTATCACTTCCTTGTGCATGTATGTATTGATATGTGCCAAATATATATGATTTTTTCCAGTTTGTATACACTACAAATTACAGGCTTCTGCCACCCCTACATATGCACATAGTAAAACAGTTGTCCTATTTATTTATTTATTTTTAAAAAAACCTGGATATTTTTCTGCAAACACCCCAGAGTTTCTTGCAGGTTTGCAGAAATGTGTATCTTAGCTAGTAATACCCTCCTTGATGATTTTTTTTTAAAAAAAATCTTCATGGGGAACTATTTAACAGATACATGTTTTACATAGATTGTTTCCTATTTTGAGGTAACATCTTTTTCTGTTTTTATCATTCATGGTAGCACTTCTTTATTTTCCTTCTTTTTGTTTCTTGTTTGGTACATCAGAAGTCTAAACTAAAAACTTGGGCTTTGTACAATTGATGAAGCAATTGAAAAAACTCCACTGTCCTTCCAGGTTTCCCCTTATGTATTTTCAGCCCATTTTTGGTCTTTGGTTAAGTACGTAAGAACTGGTGTTAATGGGCAGCACCATCCAAGTGGTGAGGCGGGTGGTGGCAGCACCATGACTGCATCTTGCTCCCAGGGAGGCTTCCTGGTGGTGTGGGAAGACTAGCAAAACAAAACAGCCTCCCCACCACTGAGAAGAATCTAGAGTGTTACCCAGGATGGGCAGGGTCGAGTGCTCATGGGGAGCATTACAGCAATGGACCCTCGCCCAGCTGCCCCCCAGCTGCTGCCTCCCCCTCCCACCCTCGCTCATTCCCTGGAGCAGTTGGGGTGGGGTGGCTGGGCAAGGATCTGTTGCTGTCATCCCCCCCCCCTCGTGGTCACCCTTGGCAAGCACACTGAGAGCAAGAAAACAGAAAGATTTAAAAAATTCTTGGAAGTTCCTTGTAAGTAGACCTGGCTATTGCCAGAAAATGGGCTCCCCATCTCTGCAATGCCAGCATCACCCTTTAGGCTGGCATGCGGCAGGGATACCTGTGAATAAGCACTCCCCCTGCTATGCCAGGGCAGTATGGTAACAGTGGGGATAAATTCACTTACGCAACCCCAAAAAGTTGCATAAGTCCAGATTCCCCACTGCCTTGTAAACCGACGAATGGCCAGGAGGAAGCCAACTAATGTTGGCAAATTACCTGGAGGAAGCAGAGTAATACCCCCATACTGCCCCTGCTGTGCTGGCAGCAGGGGTGCTGAATGCTGGCGCACTGTTCTGTGCCACATCCCAGCACCGGGGAAGGCTGGTAGTGGCCTCATGTCGGTGACTTCGCCCCTCCACTGAGGTAAGTACCCCAGGGAGAGCATTTCCACAGGCAGAATCCCATACCGTTCAGTGTTAAAAAGTTTTTTAAATAGCAGGCTTGGTAGATTTGAAACCCATCACTTTTCTTTGATACAAAAATCCCAGTCAAACTGCATCTTTAAATCTGACCTGGTTCTTATTATTATGAAGCATTTTATATATCTGTGTGCCAATCATATGATAGCCACTTTTAACCCCGATGGATTTAAACAAGTGGTATTTGAAAGCACAATCTTAAGGAGAGTGACTATTCTTTTTCAGGATCAACTGCCTGCATCTGTCAGTGAAGTTTACAATGCTGTAGCAGATTTCTGGAAACCTTGGCTTACTGATGAAGCAGTGAACACCTTGAGGAAAGGTAAGATGTACAGTAAGGGTAGATGTATTTTATAGTTGCTATTGTATGTACAATGAATGCATTAATTTAATTTAGTTCCCAAATGTATCTTAGTACAACAATCTGTTTAGAATTAAGACAAACAAAACAAATTGCAGTTCGTGGTGTCTGCTGAATAACTTAAAGATAACACTTTAAAATTGAGTAATTATTCCTTCTTTGACTTAGTCTTGCCTATGACTAAGTTATGGAGAAATATGGAGATCTTCTGATGAAGTCCAAATGCTGGATTTGAACATCAATTATGCCTTCTTGGTACTTTTTTCAGTCAAATATCATCAGTAGGACTTGTCAAAGTATGCTGCTATCAAACTTGAAAATGTGTTTCAAATAATAACTTCTTTTTTAAAATGTCATTTCAGGAATGTATGCCCTCCACAAACTCAAGTATCCTTACTTGATTTTTTCCAAATTATTTCAGAATTGCATACAACTGGGGTGCTGTGTGGTTTCCGGGGTGTATGGGCGTGTTCTAACAGCATTATCTCCTGACGTTTCGCCTGCATCTGTGGCTGGCATCTTCAGAGGATCTGATCCAGCCACAGATGCAGGTGAAACGTCAGGAGAGAATGCTGCTAGAACACGGCCATACTGCCCGGAAACCACACAGCACCCCAGTGATTCCAGCCGTGAAAGCCTTCGATAATACATTGCATACAACTGTTCAGAAATATTTCTTTGAATGTATCTTTTCTCCTCTACAGGTGGCTTTTATACACAAATAGTTCAGCCCAGCATTACTTCACCACCGCTTCGGATAATCAGTTTAAATACTGTCTTGTACTATAGTCCCAATAATGTAACACTGAATATGACTGATCCAGCACACCAACTGGAATGGCTGGAACACATACTTGAGATGGCATATCAGAACAAAGAAAAGGTTGGGATAATTTTGAAGTCAGCACTACTTACTATTACATAACTATTTATAAAAACAAAATGATCAATAAGTGATTTTATTTGGTGAAGATTTTTGAACAAGATGTCCTTATTTCCATTGCTGTGAGTGGAAACCGTACACCAATTATACCTAGGCTACTATAACTTGTTGCTAATATGTGTAGTATTTAATCAGGACAAAAAAGTTCAGTGGAAAATTTACATGCTATTCATATGCAGTCGTATCTAGGGAAAATGGAGCCTGGGGCAAAAAAATCTGAGTTTTTGGTGTCCAGCTCCATTTTACCTAGATTTTCAGCCCCCTCCCCGCCCCCCTGCTGCCAAGCAAGCCTTGCCCCCTGCTCCCCTTGTGGGCCATGGGGGGAGCCTCCCCACTCCTACAGCAGGTTGCTAGTCCCCTGGGGGCGCCTGGAGATCTCCCTCCCGGGAAGGTCCCGCAGTCCCCAGATGCGAGTCTCCGGCCCTGCCTGCCCCAGACATGAGTCTCCAGGCCTTCCTGCGCCCCTGCTGCCATTGTGCCGGCCTCGGGCTCAACTCCCTGCACTGCACTGCCCACGAGGTCCAAGCAGACTTCAAGCACCACCTACCCTACAGCTACCTGCAGACTGGCTGCAGGCAGCCCGGTGGATGAGGGCAGTGGTGGTCCCGGGTAGGTCCAATGGGGCCAGACTGAGGGGCACTTGCCAGCAGCAGTGGAGCCCGCAGGCAAGGCAGAGGCGGCTGTGGGCATTATGGGTTTGGCCGGGCTTGGATGGTCGGTTGCTGCCTGGCAGGGAAGTTTTGTGGCTGGCCACCCTCTGGTGTCTGAGCATGGGGATGCCGGCCAGGTGGCCCAACAGAGGGGCGAAGTGTGACCAATTCTGCTGCTGCTGCCACTCCTAAATGGCACTCCAAGGGAGTCTCCAGCCCAGCCTTTGGAAAGCTGTGACCGGCTATGAAAGCCCGGAGAGGGCCGCTATGGCCTGCAGAGGGATGGGGGGCGATTTTTTGCCCCCATGTGATTAAATAAGTGGCGCTCGGGGACATGTGACCCCACATGTCCCTCTGGCAGGTGCATGTCTGTTCATATGATATTCTGAACTGTCCTAAAAATGTCAATTGTCAGTGAAGTTATGCACCTATTTGTACAAGATGTCAGCTTAAAGGTGTACCAGCATTAAAGAGCAAGACTTACCATATTTGGACTGAAGAAGTCGACATACATTAATTGTAGGGATGAGCCGCTGACCCAGCAGCACCGTAGGCAGAGCGCTGGCATGCCGGCCCAACTACGGCCTTCTGGTCGCACCCGCTCCCTGCTCCCCCACCCCCCGGTGAGTCACAGGTCATGAACTACCTGGCTCACAACCACCAGGTGACCCAGACAAAGGGACAATGGAACCTTTGCCCCCAGGTGTGGATTAGACCCAGACGCCGACACTTCCTCCCGCACGTAGCAGCCCGATGAGATCATGCATCACATGATGATCTCCCGTTCTCCCGTTCTCCCGGTCTCCCGGTCTCCCACCGATCCACCCCCTTACACGCCCTCGCTGTAACCCTAATAAAAGGTGCCAGGAACTAGCATGCGGCAGAGTTGCCAGGATCACGGACCCCGCGCTCCCGCTGCTGGCTCTCTCCACCAGATGATATCTCCGCGTCTCGTCTCGTTCCTACGACGACCCCGCGGGCATGACTACAATTAATGAAATGAGCTGAAACCAGGCAGCTCATCAAAATTGAGACCTCAAATTGTTCTATTGCTTATTGGACAGTGATTAAGGTCTACTCATGTATAAATTTTCCATTAAACTTTTTTGTCTTATTAAATACTTCACGTTAGCACTCTTCATATGGTTATGGAAGCCAAGTATAATTGGTGTATTCGTTGGTTGGAATTTTGTTTCTGTTGTGTGTGCTTTGGGTTGTTTGCTATTTGTGAGTGGAAAGCATGCCACATCTGGATCTGATAATCCAGGGGAGTTCCTCTTTGATAGTAGAGATACACCTTACTATTCGTTTGTATGCAACATTAAATAAAGAGGACATTCACTCTCATGGGCTACCAAAATGATCAAGAATCTTGAGTTTAAATCCGAGCTATCACTGTGGCGCTAGGAAACAGCAAGTTGGAATCACTGTGGTCAAGAAAGAAGGAAGAGTGAAAAGTATGGCAGCCATCTAATTGGTAATGTTTGCTCTGAAATAACAGTGTTCACTCTCTGACCACCAAAGCTGATTTTATTCATCAGGGTCAGAATTCACCCCTATTCAAATTACCACTGGGTCTAGAGCAGCGCATGCTTGATCCTACAGTCTGATCGCAAATCCACTGCAGATATAGTCTTTCAGGTCCAAGCTACAAATGATTTTGCTTGTTGCACTAGGTTTATTTTGCAAAAGTATTTTCCTGAACAGAATAGAAATGGTATCCAGTCAGAAAGCAGCAGGTGACAAACATCTGTTTTAAGCGTGCTTTATGTTATGCATTTTTGTAATATTTATACTTCTGGTTCCGTAGGTATATGTGATAGGACACGTGCCAGTAGGCTATCTGCCTTTTGTTCGAAATACAACTGCCATGAGGCAATTCTACAATGAGAGGTTGATAGCGATTTTTCGCAAGTACAGCGGAGTGATTGCTGGACAGTTTTTTGGACATACTCACAGAGACAGTATCATGCTTCTCCTGGATACAAAGGGTAATAATATTCATAGAAGGCCACTTTATTGGCTGGCTTCATTGTTTGCAAACCAGAAAATATTTTCTCCTTCTCTCTTCATACTGAGTTTAGTGTATTAAACAAATGATTTTTTTTACTCCATTTGTGAGTATACAAGGCCATACTCTCAAAATCACCGAATAGGCAAGCTGACTCAAATGTACCTGAACTGTCTTTCGTTATACATTTGGAGTGGTTAAATTATGATAAAATAGTAAGTTGCATGATAGGTAAAAGTTAACATTTCCCAGCTTCCTTGTACATATTTATGGGTATTTCTTGGTTTCATAACACTAATTAATTACTTTGCTTGCATGAATCAGATTTGTTGAAGAGTAACCAATTATATCAGCTAGTTGAAAAGTCATTGTGTAATATGTTCTGTAGTTCTTTCAGAGTCATTCTAATGGGAGCTTTGTATTACATCACATTTTGCTGTTGAGTTGGTTTGTGCTATATTTTGCTGAATAACCCAGAACAACTTTAAATGGTTTGTAGTTGATCACTAGTGGTGGCTCTCTAAAAATCTCTACTCTTTCCTTCCATAATAGTAAATTATACTGGCCTATTCTTTTTGTATAATATGTCTAAGGAATGTTCTGAACATAACTAGACATACTTTTTTTTGTGTGTATGCTTTCTGTATCATTAATGTGCCTCTATGCTGGGCTCCCTGTGGCTTCAAAGTTAATTAAGACTGGGGCAGAAAAGTGGGGGAAAGAGCGTCTTTGCCAACAATGTGTTCCCTGTTGTTGAGAATAAGGCAAAATCCATTTTTCAAAATTACAGATTACACTCCAGAGTCTTCTTTATTGAAGAAACAAATTTTAGAACACAAAGCATTTAAATCTCAACCTGTTATCCAAATATTTTCCATCCTACAGAATAATTAAGACTGTCAAAGTTACAGTACATCCTGAGATACCTTTATATATAAGTAGGAACCCACAAGAAATTATGGGAGAAAAGCTAGAGGTAATAAAGACAGAAAGAAGCATTCTTGCAGCCCAATCAATAGCTGTCAGGAGGGGTGGGGGGAACGCTGCCACTCCAGCAATGCTGCTGTCCCTCCAAAGGGCTTTCCTGCAGGATGAGAAGTCCAAAAAGTAAAAAACAAAAAAACCCTCAAGAATCGCCTACAGGAGAAAGTGGAGATATGCCACGAAATCATGGTGTATCTCCGAGACTGGCTTTACCAGTCCAAGGGGGCTAAACTGGTGGAAGCCAACTAAGGTCTGCTCCACCCCCGGGAACACCCCCATGAAGTTGATGAGGCCTGGAAGAGCCAATATGGAGCTGGGCGCCACAGCTGAGCATCCCAGGATCTCACAGCAGCCAGGCATTGGTAAATTTTCCTCTCTGCCAGGGTAAGTATCCTGGTAAGAGCAAATCCACCAGTGTAAGCCTGTGCCATTGGATTGTTAGTCATTTCTCTTTTCTCTCTCATGATAACCCCAGCTCTGCATCTCCTGTTTTTTGTTCTTGAAAGAGATGCAGTATATTCATATTATCACTATATATTCACACACACACATATACAAAGAAAGATTTTATAGTTTCTTTAAAGGGTATAAAAAATCAGATTTTTAAAAAGAAAGTTTCTGTAAAAATAGCTTTTGAAGTGAGACTTTGCTTGCCTCCCCAGAAGATACAAATCAAGGCCAAAGTTTCAGGGACTGTGTGACATGCAGCAATTCCAGTAGAATTTTTGTGTGTGAGAGTTTGTGTTATTCAGCAGGAGATCCCTGTACTGTGTATTTTGAACCAAAAATGAAGTCTGATTGGTGATTTTTCATTCATCATCACAGTGGGAAATGGGTATAATATTATAATACTGAAATTATTTACATTTTTTAAAAAATTCCTTGTCTTGATCTTTGAAATTTCAAATGTTTTCTTCAGAGATTTTGCATCAATATATTAAAAGTCAAGCATTTACCTATTTAAACCTAAACGTGTTTGTTTTCTTGAGTATATTCTACATATAGATAAGTTTCTCTCTATCTAGCCTCTTCCACATCCCCCCCATTTCCATTTGGGTTGCAAAAAAAAAAAGACTTGTGTTACTTTATAAAATGAATACATTTATTGTGATTTCTGCTCCTGTGCATAAAAGCCCACTTCATTAGATACTATTTATTTCTTCTGTCTAGGAAAACCAGTAAACTCCTTGTTTGTAGCACCTGCTGTAACACCAGTGAAGTCTCTATGGCAGGTGGATTCCAACAATCCTGGAGTGAGATTATATCAATATGATCCGCTCTCATACAGCATTCTGGTAAGTAAAAAACTTAAGTGTTTGGTTACCAAATCAAAATCGACACACTGATTGCTGAAGATTCTTTTGCAAAGCTGGAACTTTCTGCTTCTGGAGAAAGCTAAAATGCAGAAAAATGCAGTGCCTGTTGGTCCAAATAGTCATTTTCCATGTTCCTTTAATTTCTTAATATCTCTAAATCATTTAGGAGATATTGTTCAATGTACATAAGAGATAATGCACAACCTAAAATCTGACTGTACAAAAATGGTGGAGAATAAAATCTCAATGCGTTTTGAGACCTTAGCTGCTCCTGATTGCCATGTCATTTTTAGAGCTGCTAAATTCCTTTCTCCAGTCATCCACGCATGCGCTTTTCTCCCGTGACTGCTGCTATTAAAAGAAAATACATTAATAAAATAAGTGCACTAAATGTGCAGCTTCATTTAATTGTTCTGTTTGATGCTGTCTTAGTTTTTCTGAATCCCTTCGCTCATCCTTTTTGCAGTTTGGCAAATCCTATCTTGTTTCTTGATTCATTTGTTTCATTAGAAGAGAAAAGCAACAAGTATCAGTCAACTGGAAAAACTATTTCAGTAAAATTCTGGGTGAGAAGAGATATTTTTGCTTGGTGCCTAAAAGCTGCCAGGCAAGCTGCAAAGGGGAGGGCCTTCCACAGGAGGGCCGCCACACCTGAGAAAGCCCTGTCCTGGGGTAGGTCATGTAAGCCTAACGGATTACCTGAGTGGCTGTAAAGTACCATGACCGTGGAAACTCTTCCGTTCTTGATAACTCATTGTAGGAGAGTTATCACTACCACCACTATCTGGCACCATCTGGCCATCTGATACACTGCCAAAGAATCTTTGCAGCCTACCTCCTTCTTCTACACTCTGCCCAAGCCTTGGGTGCAACTCAGAAATGCTGACTATGGAACCTGCATGACCTGGGGGAAAAGTTCATTGGCTTGAACCTTTTTGAAAGGAACTGTTTGCATAAGCCTCCCTCATCCACACATGTTGTAATGGATTAATGATAAAAACCCTTGTGGCGTCCCCCCCCCCTCGCCCGGGCCCTTTGGGTGGTGTATCCTTCCCTCCTTCCTAACCTGGGGGTTGGTCTCCCCAGACGATGACTCTCCCAATTAGCCCAAGGGCCCAGTTGGCCCAAGCGCCCACAAAGCACTGGGTGTACGGGGCAGCCCACGCCACCCTCCTCCTAGCAGGTCTCCTTGCCTCCCTTCCCCTGTCTGATTGAGAGTTCACACCCTCCCTCTCTCTCTCCCTTGTTGTTTCACAGGGAGAGGCGTTTCCAGGGTTTTATCTCTCCCCTGTGGCCTCACAGGGAGGGGTGTTTACAGCTTGTGTGAATGAATCCCACCCTGTTACTGCACAGAGTGGGGACCAGCTTGAACCGAGGTCTAGGTTCTCAAAGGAGGTCTGGGCTTCAGGGTCCTCTTCCCTCCTTCCCACTTCCCACCATTGAGCTGTCCCTTTCCCTTGTCTCTTCACACCACCACCCATATTTCCTGCTGCTGCGGCAGCTCCAGACTCGCCCTTTCCCACTTCCTTATATACCTTCTGCCCTCTCATTCCTCTTCCTTGTCCCAGCTGCTTCTCCAGCCCATCTTCTCCAGCCACCTCAGCTGTGGGCGGGCGGGCCCTGCCTGGCCTGAGCTGTTTCTTCGGCCCATCTTCTACAGCTACCTCAGCTGTGGGCTTGCTGGGCCTAAGCCTCCTCTCTTCCCTACCTTCCCCTTTGAACAAGGCTTCTGAGGCCTCTAAGGCCTTCACCCTTCCTGCAAGAGGCTCCTCTGCAGCTTCTCATCTCCCGCAGTGCCAGCTGGTGCGGGACTCAGTGGGGTAAGTCCAGGCGCTGCAGCCGAGCCCAGACAACCCTTCCTATAGAGTCCCTAAAATAACAACTAGAAAGAGATAAACCTTAGAATGCACAAGGGAAGAGTGAAGGCCAACTAATCTTTGTAAGTTTTAAATTAGCTAAAAGTGTACTTTTTGTTTTCTGAATTGTGTGTTTTCTTTCCCTATTCCCTTCATTCATCATTTGTTCCTTAGAATAAACTTTTAAAAATTGCATCTTTGTCTTGTGAGAATTCCTTAGCCTTCTTCCTCTGACAAGCCAGCTGCTCAGTTCATATTACTTAATGAAAAACTGAGGAGGCAGAAGCAGATGTAGATGAGGGACTTGCTCAAGTCTCCTTCTTAAAGCAGAGCAAGGACTCTTCTGTAAAAAGAGTGGCCCTTTGGCCACTGTAAAAAGAGTGGCCCTTTAGCCACTGTAAAAAGAGTGGCCCTTTGGCCACTGAAATTCAAAGGTTATTGTCAGGCAGTCAGTTAGGGCCCAAAGAATTAAACCTCAACATGATGGCATTTGTACTCCAGTGCAGAGGATCTAGAAGCCTTGAGAACTAAACAGTTTTTAACTGAACCCTCTTTAACAGTAGCTATCACCTCCCAGCAGATCCTGCACTTTTTAAAATGTTTCCAGTACTCAGGGGTATTTCTCAGATACAGTTTGTACCATTTTTGTCCACCAGGCAATTTATGCTGTACACCAATAAAGTGGAATGTTTATGTCACGTATAAAGTATGTATATTAATTATTTTGCAAGATTTGATTCACATTCTGCTAGCTATGATGAAAGGTCAAGAAGCACTGAAATTTCACATCTATTTATTTGAAATTCTTCACTGCACTGCTAGTTACTAAGAATTTAGCAGGCACTGTCTACATACATTCAAAC
This sequence comes from Sphaerodactylus townsendi, assembly GCF_021028975.2. Classification (NCBI taxonomy): domain Eukaryota; kingdom Metazoa; phylum Chordata; class Lepidosauria; order Squamata; family Sphaerodactylidae; genus Sphaerodactylus; species Sphaerodactylus townsendi. The sequence continues at coordinate 115,018,518 of NC_059425.1, read as the reverse complement.
ATATGGGTATAAACTTGTCTTTCTGTCTTCAAGGTTCTTATATTTTAGATCCAGTTTCACATCTGTACCACAAAGGCCTGGCTGTCTATCTTTCCATCCTTTCCCTTCCCCCAGTACTTGTGTACAGCTGGTTTAGAGGTTTGTGTTTTGTGTTTTGTCTCAGGACATGACCCTTCTCTTCATTCGTGAATAACAGGCAGTGACGGCTTCTTAATCAATACATCATCTCTAGAAACTTAATGAAGCAGGAGATAGAATGATGGATACTTTGTTTCTTCTTAATTCCAGAATCTTTGGCAGTTTTATTTGAACCTCACGGAAGCCAACATGAAAAATGAATCGGATTGGAAACTTGAATACATTATGACCAAAGCTTATGGAATAAAGGACTTAAAGCCAGAAAGTCTATATGGAATGGTAAAGCAGCTCAGTACACCACATAGCACATTGTTTCCAAAGTATTACAACAACTACTTTGTAAGTTATGATGGAAACAAGCTCTGTGAAGAGCACTGTAGGGTCACCCAACTCTGTGCAATCAAGTATTTGGACTTCACCTCTTATACAGACTGTATTGGAAATGAAGATACATCACAATATGGGTAAAACGGTGTTCGCTAAATGTAAAACCCAAACTCCTTATGCCATAGCATAGTTAGAGGCCTGAACAATAACTAAATTGATTTTTTAAAAGTCCCTTGTACATGTTGTTAGCATAGCTCGCAGATAAAAACGAATGCTTTTTAGTTCTTATGAGCACATTTAAATATTTCCTTATGTCACTGCAGCAATTCGGGCAACTGGAGAAGTTGTTCAATATGTTCAAAGCAAAAATGCTTCTGAAGAGAATTCAAGAAAATGTTCCATTCAAATGCATAAAGTATGTAAGCCATCAACCTTTAGAAAACCTAGGATCCAGTAGACACTCACTTTGTCAGGAATCTTATTTTATGTATTATTCAATTATGGGATGTTTTGACATACATGTAGGCTTGGGCATCTCACAAGATTTGTACCATTTTTCATCTGTAAAAATGTAAGATCCATTCACCATGAAAATCTTAAGAACATAAGATCAGACCAGAGTCCATCTAGTCCAGCTCTCTGCTAACTGCAGTGGCCCACCAAGTGCCTTTGGGATCTCACATGCAGGATGTGAAAGCAATGGCCTTCTGCAGCTGTTGCTCCATAGTACCTGGTCTGCTAAGGCATTTGCAATCTCAGATCAAGGAGGATCAAGATTGGTAGCCATAGATCGACTTCTCCATAAATCTGTCCAAGCCCTTTTTAAAGCTATCCAGGTTAGTGGCCATCACCACCTGCTGTGGCAGCATATTCCAAACACCAATCACACGTTGCATGAAAAAATGTTTCCTTTTATTCGTCCTTATTCTTCCCCCCAGCATTTCCAATGAATGCCCCCTGGTTCTAGTATTGTGAGAAAGAGAGAAAAAATTCTCTCTGTCAACATTTTCTACCCCATGCATAATTTTATAGACTTCAATCATATCCCCCCTCAGACATCTCCTCTCCAAACTAAAGAGTCCCAAATGCTGCAGCCTCTCCTCATAGGGAAGGTGCTCCAGTCCCTCAATCATCCTCGTTGCCCTTCTCTGCACTTTTTCTGTCTTGGGCCAAAGATGTCTACAATAGTAACAATTTTTAAAAATTCAGTAAAAAGCATGTTGGATTCAAAGCTTTATACCCTGATTTTCAAACCTGTAAACAAATAATATTATTAAGGATAGTTTACAATCCTAGTCAGATAACATTTCATTGATCAAACTGATCTAAATTTATCACACTAAAAAGTTAGATTGGCACAATGAGTTTAACTTCTTTCCTCATGCTTACATGACCAGATTTTTCATATTTTCTTCTGAATGAAGGTTTTATCTTATCAATTTCTTGTTCTCTGTCACTGATAATAGAAAGCTGTATAATATTTACTTATTGTTTGTATGACACATTTACAGGGACTTCATCCTGGAGTGAATTATATGCCCACATTCTGGGTTCATCTGAACACTTCCTTATAAACATAGGATTACAGGCATAATACAAAAAGCACAATGTCATCTTTTATCTCAGGTTTTTGTGTGAATTACCTCTTCTTTTTTGATTAAAACAATCCTGATCATTCAGATATATTTGCTTTTATATGTTGATTTTACTTCTAGTACACTGTGTTTATCATAGTCAAAAACTTACATGTTCTGTAGCAGTGTTTTTTCAGACAAGGAACTCTTTCTATACTGACAAGTCTGCCAAGGATCTCCAGAGCACAGAACCCCTGTTCCTAGGATGTGTACACGTTTTCATAGTGGCTCAGCATTTGTCTTCCATTCATGCAGTGAATGTACCCTTGAACAATTTCAACATTCTCTTGCTTCTGTCTCTTTTAGAGGAAGTTTGGTAATGTTGGGTAATAAGATAGTTCATCTGGTAGAGAAATTCCCCATAAGCATTTATGGTACCCATGATTCCTTTAAACACATTCTTGAAAACTACTGTTGTATGGCAAAGTACCTTAGAAGAAGAATTACTAGTTCTGGATATTCCATCATTAGTGAAACAGAGGAGCAATTAACTTTATGAAAGTCTGGCTGTTACAGAGGCAAGGAAATTATACCACTTATGTAGTTGTGGTGTGGATATACATTTAATTTGTCACTAGGGCTTTGTAGGGGTTCTTACTTTGCAGCTGCTATGAAAGAGTATGGTGAATTAAACCATTCTCTAAGAGGCCTGTTGTATTTTTCTTCACTACTAAAATTCCAATCAGATCTGATATTGTGCTCTACTTATGTTGTCCACCGCCCTGAGCCCTTCGGGGGAGGGCGGTTTATAAACCCAATTAATAATAATAATAATAATAATAATAATAATAATAATAATAATAATAATAATAATAATAATAATAATAATAATAATAATAATAATAATAATAATAATAATAATAATAATAATATATTCAGTTGATGGAGAAAATCCATGTGGATACACTTTAAAGCGTTAAGGCTGCCAATGCAAGCTATTGCTGCTTGTCAGTGATCTGGAAAGCAAGGAGGTAGAAGTGAAAGAAGCCCTTTAGTAAACTCTTTCAAAGGAGGAAGCTATTTGGTATGCATAGACATTTGGAGCGCAGTTAACACTTGCTCTTGCAAGTATACGTTTGAATTATAAAATTAACTGGCTCTGAGGACACATGATTACATGCCTGAAGGATGTGAATTCAAGTACAATTTGGTCTCAGACTGGATGACACTACTAGGCCACCAACTGGAAGAATGAGATCTGATTTTTTTTCCTTGAGAAAATCACAAATTATCAGACAAACATTTGTTCATATACATTAAGCAAACCACTGTTGTTCTGGCAGATTCACAAGCTAGAAAGTACATAAAACAAGCCTTTTCTCACCTTAAATCTGTAGATATATAATATTATGTACCAAACGGCACCATATCCTAAACAAATAAGAGAAGTCCATTACATTCCATTTTATATTTCTTGTTGGATTTAGTCCCATTCTTAAAGGTTATAAGCAGGCCTTATAATGGGGTTCAACTCTGCAGTGTTCACAATCTCAGAACGGTAGGGCATTTCAAAAATAATATTCTATATTACTGGTATTAGAAGATTTTTATGTTTAGATAATATTTCAAGGGTACAGCAGCCCCTGAACATTGCTGGGCACTTGACCTCTGATGAGTTTTCCAGAATCAGAAATAAAATGCAACATGAATGTCACAACATATTTGGGCAGGAGAGTGACAGTGACATTAGTGAGAGATTGCTGCTGCTACTGCTGCCTCTTTTGTTCTAAACTTTTGTGACATTGTGTATTTTGTTTCTCAAATCAACTTTCAGCTGCTTTGAAGTTTTGAAATCAATTCTATTATTCTATATTTTAATAACTGAAATAACTTAGGAGCAGCAGTGGCTTAGTGGTTAGGAGCAGGTGCATTCTAATCTGGAGGAACCGGGTTTGATTCCCTGCTCTGCCACCTGAACTGTGAAGGCTTATCTGGGGAATTCAGATTAGCCTGTGCACTCCCACACACGCCAGCTGGGTGACCTTGGGCTAGTCACAGCTTTTCGGAGCTCTCTCAGCCCCACCCACCTCACAGGGTGTTTGTTGTGAGGGGGGAAGGGCAAGGAGATTGTAAGCTCCTTTGAGTCCCCTACAGGAGAGAAAAGGGGGATATAAATCCAAACTCTTCTTCTTCTTCACTTCTAAAAATGTTGAGTTTTAAGCATGGGAAAGATGTGATATCTTTACAGGTTATTTTTGAAGAAAGTCATTGGCTGGCACAGTGGCCATGAATTTCCAGAGAACAACTACATAGAAATAACAATTAAAGCATCAACTTCCTACAGTGTGCATGTTACCACCCAGTAAATTGCTGGGCAATCCTAAGCAAAGTTATACCCTTCTAAGTCCATCAATTTCAATTTCACATAACAGTCAGTGACTTTATATCTTTCCACATGTGTAGTGGAACAACCTTATTGCAAACATCTGGGGAAGCAGAGGAATGGTAGGATTTTCTGAAACAATTGGCAGCAAGATGCAGACAATGGTTTATCAATTGACTGTGTGACAATGTGGTAAAATGCTACTTGGTGAAGGTTGTCTGTAGGGTTTCTCCACGCTATCACAAAAGAAAGGTCCCAATGGCATTTTTCTGAACTGATAATTTGTATTTAGGGACATTATTTAAACAGTTATTTCAGCATTAAATTATTCTGCAGTCTTCTTTAAATAGCAAAAAGGGTCGGACCACAACATTGATTAAACTTAATAAGAAAAGAATTAGAATCCCTTAACTTTTACATAGTGACATATTAAGTTCTGACAATCAAAGAATCATATAATTTTCTTACATTTTGTTTCTGCCATTAAATCACTTTTTAAAAAATCAAGGAATACTAGTTTTTATATGACCAATGGTAGAAACGCACAATCCAGCCAAAAATAAAAAACTTTTCAGTCCTATTTATTTTCATGAAATAATTGACTCTTCCATCCAAATAAGTAAAATTTAAATACCACTTTTTGGATGGATTGTGTCCGAGATATAGTCGAGTTAATGACATTTTCCCTGTTGATTTCAGTGCACACTTATTGGAGGTTAATTCATTCCATAATGTTCTGTATTACTTTGTGTAGAATGAAAGTTGGACAATGAAGAAATCTGATAAGAAGCAAGTAGATTCCTTTAAAATGTGGTGTGGGAGAAAAATGTTTACAGATCCTGTGTGCCAAAAAGATAAATGAGTGGGTTCTAGATCAAATCAAAACTAAACTAGAAGCTAAAATTACTAAACTGGGGCTATTGAATTTTGGTCACATTGTGAGAAGGCATGAGTCACTGGAAAAGGCAATAATGCTAGGAAAAGGTGAAGGCAGCAGGAAAAAAAGGAAGTCCCAACATAAGATTGGCTGTATAAGGAAGTCACGGCCCTCAGTTTGCAAAACTGAAGGCTATTAACAATAGAACATTTTGAAGGACATTAATTCATACGGTCACCATGAGTTGGAAGCAACTTGATGGCACTTAACGCATACATAAGCACTACTGAGTCTTTCTTTTGAGTAAACATAAATAGCAAAGGGCAACATAACAGTTGAATAGGTTAACTATATCCACCTGTGAAGTCTAGTCAAGCTTTTACATGATTGTTCAGTTCTGAATATGTTGGTAGCACTATGAGATTACAATCACAATTCCCTGTTTAAAAATGCTACTGGAATTATAGAGTATGTTGAAGTAACTAACATTTTCCATGAGTATTTGCAGAAGGGTGGGAGAAGTTTGCTCTTGCTTCTCACATTTACATGCTTGTTATATTGTTATATAATTGTTTGTTGTTAACACAACTTTCTTGCAGTTTTGCTTCTTTAACAGATCGTCAAGGAGAAAGGCTGTCCCATTCATTTGCCTGTTCATTTGCCTGGATTGGAGAGACTGTGAGCATGTGGTGAAGCACTCTCTTTTTTATGCTATTGTTTGCTTTTTCCTCCCTACTAAACTAGCAAATTGCTGCCAGGAGGCATCAAGAAACCATGGCAACTATCTAGTGATGGCCCAAGTAGGTTTTGTTCCATAATAGAAGGGATCATTAATCACACAGAGTCCTGCCAGCGTGGTTCTGGATTCTTTCATAGATTTTAGCTGAAAATTGTGCTAGGCAATTTTACATGGTAAACATAGCTTCTCTGGTACAAAAAGGTACATGTTTTTCCTAAGAATAGACTGTGGTTTAAAGTTTAATGAAGTTATGGTCATAAGAATTTCCTGTTAAATACCTGCAGTGTAAATAAGCTGGATTCTGAAGGATTTTGTCCAAAGAGTCATCCATTGCGGTCGGTACAATTTTTTGTAAATACAAATGATAGCATTGCCACTTACTTAGCTAACAGGTTTTACAAGTCTTAATTATTCACTGCATCCAGGCGGACTAGTGATCTGTCATGAATGGAACAGCCCTTGTGCATGAAGGATCTCTGTGCTGCTTTACACAGAAAGATTTGATCTGAGACCTTACTCCATAGCAGGGGTAGGGAACCTGCGGCTCTCCAGATGTTCAGGAACTACAATTCCCATCAGCCCCTACCAGCATGGCCAATTGGCCATGCTGACAGAGGCTGATGGGAATTATGAAGTTCCTGAAGCTATCTGGAAGAAGCCACATGAGTGTCTCACCCCTACCTTAATATGTATGCATACCCATTGTGTGCAAAGGCCTCCATATGGCAAAGTTCGTGTGTGTGTGTGTGTGTGTGTGTGTGTGTGTGTGTGTGTGTGTGTGTGTGTGTATTTCCGAGGGTCATTACAGCATGGTCCATTGGATGCACAGTAAAGGAGGAATTAAGCTTTCTTTCCATGTTGAAAACAACAGAGTTGATTATATCTTTCCAGGAAACCATGAGATTTTCTACCTATGAGCATTTTTCTGTGATAGTGCATTAAATGTAAAAATGGTCTATTGGTAAACATTACATGAAAGCAGCAGGAGTTTGTTAAATGCATACCTTAGCATAGGCCCTTTCCGCACGGGCCTCCGGGCATCCTCACACCGGCAGGAAGGGTGGGGGCCATTTGCATGCGAGCATGCGAGCGGCCCCCACAGAGGCCGGCGCAGGAGAGGCGGCACCGCCGGGAACACGCTGTTTACCCCGTCCCTCTCCCACTTACCTTGTCGCCGTCGTCGCCCTGCTGGCCTCCTAAGCCCCGCCCACGCTGCCCTTCGACCTCCAGGGGTCGGCGCTTGGCCGACAAGGTGGAGTAAGTGGGAGAGGTGGACGGGGAGTAAACAGCGATGTTCCTCGGCGTGTGCCGCTCTAAGCACCGGCGCCTTTACTGGGAACCACGCTGTTTGCTCAAAAACCTACAGTTTGAAGGGGTGTTTTTTGAGAAGCTGACCTGGACGCCTTGCGCTCTGGGGAAGTGGGGAAGGGGAGCCAGTAGTTGGCTGCTGCATTTTCTTAGCAGCACCACCTGTAAAAGCCAACGTGGCTCCCCTGAGGGACAGCCGCTTTTGCCGTCCCCCCCCCCTAGGCAGGCCAAGCGTTTTTGGCCACGTCTTGAAGGGCCATAAACTCAATGGACCGTGTTCAATGAGAAACATGTTGGAGGTCCCTCCTCCTATCTTTCTTGCTCATGCAAATACATATATGAAGTTTCTGATATTTGAGAGATACCATTTCACTGTGACCTATGTACTTACACTACACAGGCATACCTTTCTATTTATTAACAGCATTTATTAACATTTCCATTTACTAATAGGATTCCATTTATTAACAGAATTCTCAGCCTACATATCTTTCTTCAGTCTTTTAAAATTAATGTGTCTGTGTATATTTAAAGGACTCAGGCAAGTGATCTATGGAAGTAATGTTGCTTGCAGCAAGAAGGACTGCATTCCACAAATATGGGTTCAATATAAAGAAGTCACTTGGAAGTATGACAGTGACCTTCATTCTCATGAGCAGGACTCAGGTTCCTACTGGGCAAGAAAACCTGTGTGCTTCTAGAATAAAGGCCTCAAATACAAGGGAGGGGTGGCATGCAAGTGAGGGGAGGGAGTGAGGGGTGGCATGCAATGGAGGGAAGGGAAGGGGACCCGGCATCTGGACCTGGCCCACCCACCCTAGCGGAGGGAGGGGGAGGGAGGGGTGGCATGCAAGTGAGGGGAGTGAGTGAGGGGTGGCATGCAATGGAGGGAAGGGAAGGGGACCCGGCATCTGGACCTGGCCCACCCACCCTAGCGGAGGGAGGGGGAGGGAGGGGTGGCATGCAAGTGAGGGGAGGGAGTGAGGGGTGGCATGCAATGGAGGGAAGGGAAGGGGACCCGGCATCTGGACCTGGCCCACCCACCCTAGCGGAGGGAGGGGGAGGGAGGGGTGGCATGCAAGTGAGGGGAGGGAGTGAGGGGTGGCATGCAATGGAGGAAAGTGAAGGGGCCCCGGCATCTGGACCTGGCCCACCCACCCTAGCGGAGGGAGGGGGAGGGGAGGGAGGGGTGGCATGCAAGTGAGGAGAGGGAGTGAGGGGTGGCATGCAATGGAGGAAAGTGAAGGGGCCCTGGCATCTGGACCTGGCCCACCCACCCTAGCGGAGGGAGGGGGAGGGGAGGGGAGGGAGGGGTGGCATGCAAGTGAGGGGAGGGAGGGAGGGGTGGCATGCAATGGAGGAAAGTGAAGGGGCCCCGGCATCTGGACCTGGCCCACCCACCCTAGCGGAGGGAGGGGGAGGGGAGGGAGGGGTGGCATGCAAGTGAGGGGAGGGAGTGAGGGGTGGCATGCAATGGAGGGAAGGGAAGGGGACCCGGCAAAGCTGTGGAGTTTCCTTCCAGGGAAATATTAAGTCATAACAATTAAGTTTTTTTTCTTCAGCATTCCTATTCCCTATCTCCCCCCCCCGCCCAAGCAGGTACCACATTCCTTGTGATATGACTTGCAGGTAGGAGGCCACAGTTTTCAAGGAGGTTTAAGGTTAAATAGTAATCTGGAAATGTGAGTTATGAATTTTTTGGCAACCTTTTTCTTTCCAAGTAAGAATGCTCTTAGCACAGTGTCACAAAAGAACTAGCTATTGTGGTTGGATGCAGAGTGTGTGAAGAGTGAAGTACTCTATGGCCCATTATGCACCAAGAGTCTGCTGTGCAGCAGGGGCAAATGCTCATCGCAGAAAGATTCCTTGTATGGATCTATTTCCATGAGCTGCACTTTCAATTTCCATTCTCCCCACGCCAAGCAACACTACTTTTTCATTGTTTTTCAACATTGTTAAAACATACAAGAAAGAAAAACTAAAAGAAATAATAAAAAACAGACATGATTACATCAAAGAAAAAGAAATCTATCCCCTCATTATATTTAGTACATATTACATAATGGATCCCGATATACCGTGTTTCCCCGAATATAGGACAGTGTCTTATATTAATTTTTGCTCCCAAAGATGCGCTATGTCTTATTTTCAGGGGATGTCTTATTTTTCTGTGTTCTGTTCGTCGGGCATACTTCCAAACAAAAACTTTGCTATGCCTTACTTTCGGGGGGATGCCTTATATTTTGCACTTCAGCAAAACCTCTACTATGTCTTATTTTTGGGGGATGTCTTATATTCGGGGAAACAGGGTACCATTTTCTATTTATTAGAGAGACTTTATAAGACTTTAAATTCTTTATCATGTATACACTTCTAAGCATTTTTACTAGTCCATTTATTAAATCGTAAACATTGTTAAGTTCCAGTCTTCGAGTTATTTTGTTTTCACATGGCCAGATTGGATAGGTATAATAAATAAGGACTCTGTTTTTCTTCAAATTCCTCTTTTGGACATCGGTTCACAAAGTGAGTTAGTTTGGCCATGATAGCATATTGTCTGATTTTGTCCTCCCAGCATTCTAATCTGATCCCCTTATTTCCAGTTTGCCAAGCATCACCACTTTGAGCACAACTTTAATTTTCATCACCACTAGAGTGAGCACAGCTTTGCACCGGACATTTTCCCTCTGCCCACCACCAGCCCCTCCCACTTCCTCATACTCTTGTGCACACCTCTCCCCTTCCCCCTTTTCAGATTTGATATTACTTCTATTTTTGATATTTATTATATTGATATATCGATATGAACAAAGAACCACTGCAAAATCATTGTCTTTTATTATATGAGACCAGGAAGTATGTGTATGTGGAGGCGTGGGGAGAAATATCAGTTCTAGGACATGTTCTCCTTCAGCAGAGTGTGATTCAGGGAATTACTTTGATTCTTTCTTTGTGCGGGTGGGTTACAATATCGATATAACTGCAATTTAAAGGGCTTTAAGAAAGCCCTGTATCTTGCAGTTACCAGATGCGATGAGATCTGTGCCTTTCAGAGGGAGGTGATGGGTGGAGTTAAGAGGACCAGGAAAAGCAGAAACCTATTGAGACTGCAGTAAGCAGTTGTAGGCAGGCGCATAGCTGCAATGGGGACATCCAGGGCTGCTTGTCCCAGGCAGCGCCACTGCAGTCACATGGGGAGGTGGGGCCAGGTGTGTGTAAGGGGCATTTCAGGGGTGGGATGGGGCATTTTGAGGGGGTGGGGTGGGGTATGTTGGGGCAGGGGGGGTGCGCGCGAGCAGTTCATGCCTCGGACGCAGTTCCCCCTCCATCACTGGTTGTAGGATAGGCAGTGAAGGGCTTCTTGCACGGTTCAGCCTGTAGTTCATGATATAGTGGCAAACATTGTTAGGCCTTTCATCATATTTTCTCAAGATGAGATTACTTTTGAAATCCTGACAAGCTTGTAAGGGTCTGCAGACAATTTATGTACACAGTTTAGGAAGCAAGAGAACAATAACAAGAAGAACAGTGATAAAGTAGAAAAGAGAATTGTTTTAGTCAGATATACTTCCCCAATGTGTTTCACCTATGTCTCATCAGGGAAATTTAAACAGAAAATCTAATGGCATTAAAACAGAATGTAAAACATGCTAAAAGACTGTAAATACTGAGCATGTGAAAAATACATGTATCCAGAACCACAAATCCATGAGGACATTACAGAGATGATACAGATTTAGAACATAGCTGAAAACATAATTAAAATGAAATTGCATACAACATCTCAAAATTTCCATGATTTAGAGAAATATGTAGAACTACATCAGTATATTTTTTATCAAGCAATTCTTGCAGCAACAGAATTTCAGAGATATGAGAGATAACAATTTGAGGCTTTCTTTTAACCCATGAAGAACTAGAGTTGTTAGCCTCAAAATCTACTCTGTTTCTTTTCTCAATAGCAACTTTATTTCTTGGCATGCAGATTTAAAATTAACCCAGTAAGGAAAGTTTATATAATGTGGTTAAATTCTAGAAAGTGGTAAACCCGAGGAACACTTATTTTCTAAAACAGATATTACTCTTATTTCTGTAATACATATTTTGAGTTTCCTCAGGATTTTGCCAATGTATAACTCCTCACAAGAATATTAAATAACTAATCTGTATATTTTTATCAAGCAATTCTTACAACAACAGAATGTCAGAGATACTACTTCATGAGAGTTACATGTGAAATTATTGAGACTGTTTTGTTCCTTGTCATGTTGATTGATAAGACTTTTAATATTGCTTGTGAATTTTCAGAATGAACAGTTTCCACTTGGAAAATGTCCTTTAGGAGGACTAGGTTCCAACATAATTTGTTGTGAATTCACAAGTTGAAATATATTGCTGTCCTCCAACTGATCTTTCAAACTCTCAGTTTCAAGTAAATAAGATGATTAGTTTCTTGTCACACAGTGTGTTCCAGTTTCATACCTGTCATACAATATGTTTCAATTTCTATATATATATTCCTGAGACTGACACTTATCTGATTGAAGGTTAGACTGCATGTGAGACTTCAAAGGTCAGGGTTTTTTCTGACTTTGTGGGAAGTGTCTTAGAAGGCTTTTTAAAAAGTTTTCTAGAAACTGGTAGCACTGTAACTGTGATACAGCAATATTTATGTATTCCCTCACTGAAAATCAAGTTGGATGACACAGTGAAAGTCAATGCTTTTGACAGGATGAAACAGCTAATAAGTAGTGTAATAGGACTAAGGTAAGGATTACAGGAATATTCAACAAAGCATAAAGTATTAGACATATGTTACACAATGCAGAACATGGTTAAAATACTTTCCAGAAAAAGATACCTACTAAAACCTGGCCAAAAAAAAAAGAAACTAAACAAAAGACCACTGGTAGCTGGGGAAATGCTGGATACAAGAGGATAAGTAAGGGAAATGGTGCCAGGGGTGATTGGAGGTCTGGAAATCTGCATCCTACCCATGTGGTGACCAAAGCCCCTTTCCCCACTCAGAGCACAGTCTTTCAAAAGAGATATTACTAACACAGGTTTTGAAAAAAAAACACAAGCAAGGAAAAACCTGGAAGACTGATGATTGCCCAACCCTGTCATGTGGAGAGCAAACAACATCTCACAACAATAGAGGAGGGGGAGGGGAGCAAGTCCTCTTTGTGGAAGCAACCCAAGACTTTGCAAGGGCTTTATCGCCATATGGAATTTGTGATTTCATGACATCACTTATCGGATTTCATGCTCTTACAAATAGCGTATTTCACAGCTATAGATATAATTTGTGCCACTGGAGGAAAACATCCTTATTGTATTGGTTAAGGTTCGTGTGTTAGCCAGAGCCAGGCCTTTGCTCATCCTAATCTATAGGGGCTGTTGTGAGGATAAAGCAGATAAAATAATAATATATGGTGCCCTGAGTTCCTTGGAGGAGGAAGACCAAAATTAAAATGTACTAACTAAATAAGCACAGGAAAACCTATGGTTATATCTCTATGAAAGGTGGATTATAAATGACACAATTAATATCTGCTACTAATGATTTGAAGATCAATTAATTGTTTTAGCCTGTTGAGAGCACCAATAAGAACTTAAGTGGGGGCCTCAGCCCTGCCACCCCCTTGAAGTTTTCATCCATGGGAGAGGAGGTGAATTAAAGCTGGCTCAAATGTTATGAAGGAAGAACACTCTCACTCAAAAGGAAACTTTCATGCTTTAATCTTTCAAACGGCTCAATGAAATGGAGCCACAATCCATTGGGTGTACAATATTCCTCCTAAATATATTTGGTCCATCATTCCAAGGTTTTTCCCACCCTGGCAGAAATCACTCCTGCAACAATACAACTCTTTGTTAGGCAGAAGCTTGGTAACAATTGGATTGTGCAGAATAGTCTTTCAATCTGCTTTTATTGAATCCCCAGCCATTCTCACAATGTTTAGCGTTGCCTTTAATGAGGCTGAACTGTAGTAACCCTGCCAGCAATTTGTGAGGAAGAGAAATTAGATGGATCACTCGCTTCTGTGCCTTGGCAATGAGGTAATCCACTTTCATTACAGGATTTTCTTTTGTAGGCAGCAAATCTCAGATAGAAGATTCAGCACCCTTTATGGGTCATACGGAACACACCTCCATTCCAGAGAGCCAAGTTCAGGATCTTGTATGACTGCAATCCTTATTTTCCCACAGCCAAACTTCTCCTTGTAATGAATCTTGAGATTCATTGTGGGGGGTTTTCTCCTCCATGTGACCTTCCTTTCTCTCCCTCTCTCAAGTGGTGCCATAGTCAAATGATTGATTGTCCTTTCTAAACTGCTCAGCAGTGGGAAATTTTTCTCTCCCCCAACTGATCCAGACTGAAAGCAAGTGGCCCACTGAGACAAAGCCTGTGAGAAATGGAAACTTTCTAAACAAAGTTATGCGTCCAGCATGTAGCTTTCCTCGCAGGCTTCCATAATTTCTAATCTTGTGGATTTTAATAATGCTCTCAGTAGTACGTACTATAAGCATAATATGGTATATTTCTTTTTCTTCTAATGAGCGTATATGCTTAATGAAACTTCACATTTTCACAAAGGAAAACCAGCCCTGGGAGCATTTTAGAACTTCCTTAAAATCATGCAGATGTAGCAGCTCTTGAGTCTTCCTTCTGCTTATTAGGATTGCCACCTCTAACTTGTGAAATTCCTGGAGATTTGAGTTTGGTGTATAGGGAGGGGAAGGATTTCAATGATGATGCAATACAATAAAGTTTGCCCTCCAAAGCTTCTGTTTCATCCATGGGGATTGGATCTCTGTAGTCTACAGTGATGTAATTCCACAAGAAATCCAGCCCCTACCTGGAAGCAGGGGTGGAGCAAGGGGGAACTGCACCTGGGTCACGCGTGCGCCGTGCACCCCTGCTGCAGCGTTACCTGCCCCCACCCTGGAACGCCCCTGACATGCCCCCAGAATGCCCCCGCCATGGCCCAGCCACGCCTCTGCCCCCCTCCTGTTGGTGCTACGCCACTGCCTGGAGGTTGGAAACTCTATTAACTATTCAGTCACCAATGAGATCAAAGCACACATGTGTGCATGCTTGCGTGTACTCTCACACACAAGTTCATGATAAATGTTATTGAATCTGCTTTAAAGTACAAAAGTCATGCGGGAGGCTATGGCAGCTTAATGATCTGTTCTTTGTGCATTTACCATCATTATATACCCTCTGTTTTATTCCTCTTTGTGCCCTAATGCATGATTGCTGCCTAAAGTTTCATTAGAACACTTATTAAACTTGGGGTCTGAATGGCAGTTCTGCACATAAAAAGGAAGAACTCTACCCTCCTCCTACTTAACACTTGTTGGGAAGTGAAGGAAAGAAATGGGAATTGTTGGAAGTGAAGGACTTAGTATTGTCTCTTAACCTCAGACTTCAGAGTGGGATTTGATAGAGAATCAGAGAGAGAAGGGTCCAGGCACTGGGCATCCTTTCTCTACTGCTCTGACAGTATCCCTTTGATGTGTAGATTGCTGCTCTCAGGGAAACTTCCTCCTTCTTCTCACACCTCCACTCGCATGCACTTCCTTTCCATCTTGCAAACATGAGGGCAGGATGAAGGTCCTGAACTTCCCTTAATCCCAGTTAGAGTAGCTTAGTAGTTTCTATCCTATCCAGAAATTGAGTTCTTACAATAAATGAAATATATTAATTTGAATAGGCAAAAAAGTTCTGAGTTATTTTTGTTCCTGACACATACAAAGATTGGATGCAGTTTTGTTGAGCACACTATAGTCTGTGAGTGCTTTGCTAAATTACCAATTCAGAATCTACCAGGCTGAGATGCAGAGGTGTAGCGGGGGGAAATGGCGCCCGGGCCAAAATGGCGCCCCTGTGCCTCATGGTAGCTACACCCACACACCTCCCCCATGCTCCGTGGAAGCTACATCACCCCAGGCCCCACTTACCTGAGCTGGTGTCAGTCCCAGGCAGCCTGCATGGCAGAGCTGAGGGGAGATTGGCTGTGGCCTCCAGGAGCAACATGGCTGGTGATGCCGAGTTACGGATCCGACAAGTGGAGCAGTTGGAGCAATGCTGGAAACATGCCCAACGCCCCCCAGTCCCCCTGCCCGCGCAACCCACTAGCAAGGGGGCTCCCCGACCAAGGCCCTCGGATGCCACCCACGCCCTCCGCCGTCGTTTGGGCCTCTGCCTCCCACAGCGCCGCACCAAGCGATTGCATCCGGGGAGAACGTTTGACAGCGTTCTGAGGCTCCTGCGAAGCCTTCAAAGGACTTTTCCCGTCCCCGAACCACCACCGCTTCAGTGGCCTCCACCCAAGCCGTCTCAGGGGAATACTCGAGCGATTCCGAGGCCTTGGAGATCCTGGACTTTGAGCAGCTGGTGGGAAATGACATCGACCTGGCATGAGGAGCGCCAAAAGCCAGGTCGCCCCAGCAGGTTCAAAGTCGCGGGTGAGTGCCCTCTCCACCAAACCAGTAGTTGTCTCAGTCACCCTTTCCTTCCCAGGGTTCCCCTCCCACACACGCTCTGAGGCCCTCATTGACTCAGGGTGCTCGAGATGCCTAATTCACCCCGACCTCGTGGAGGCACTCGGCCTTGGCCTCGGCCTCGTAGAACTCAAACACCCAATCCGGTTTGAACAGATGGACGGCTCTTTATGGGGAGGACCCTCGCTACACACAAGTCTGAGCCGGTATCCATTTCCTGTGTGAGGCTCACGGAACGTCACCAATTCATGGTGGCCAAATTGGGCAGCTTCCCTTTGGTCCTTGGCATGCTTTGGCTGGCCCGCCACAACCCCGACATCAAGTGGTCAAAACATACGGTCTGCCTCTTCAACTGGCCAAGTCCCAACAACCACCTGGCCACACGCACCCAAGCTGGATCGCTGACGGTGATGCAAGACTCCCCTTGCGACCACCTCCTGCCTTACCGGAGCACTGACTGTGCTATTGAACTGGTCCCAGGGGCTCAACTCCCAAAGGGGAAGATTTACCAAATAAGCCCTAGAGAGCTTGATGCCCTCCGTGACTTTATTGATAAAAACTTGGCTAGGGGCTTCATCAGGCCAACCACTTACCACATGGGAGCACCGGTGTTGTTCCGGAAAATGAAGGATGGCTCCCTGCGCCTCTGCATGGACTACTGGGGCCTCAATGCAGTTGCACAGACTAATAAATACCCCCTCTCCTTGATTAAGGATCTGCTGGGTCACTTATCGATAGAATGGGTGTTCACTAAACTGGACTTATGAGAGGCGTACTTCCGGGTATGCATTGGGGAAGGGCAAAAACACCTCACGGCTTTCGACACACCATTGGGCCAGTTTGAATACCTCATGATGCCCTTCAGGCTCAGCGGGGGCCCTGGTGTGTTCATGAACATGATCAACGACGCCCTTCATGACCTATTATTCAAGGATGTAGTTGTTTATTTAGATGATGTCGTGATCTACTTGGACAACATGCCATCGCACATTGCGTTAGTGTGCGAGGTCCTCTGCCGCCTCATTGACCAGGAACTCTATGCTAAGCTCTCTAAGTGCAAGTTTCATAAGGGATGTGTCGACTTCCTGGGGTATCGGATCTTGGGCTGAGGGGTCGAGATGGACCCAGCCAAAGTCCAGGTGGTGGTCAACTGGTCGGTCCCACACACTCGCAGACATACAGTCCTTTCTGGGCTTTGCCAACTTTTACAGAGATTTCATCCCTTTACTTTGCATCCATTGAACCCCCTCTCACTGACCTCCTCCACACGAAAGGGATGGGTCCGGGTGGAGGGAAGCCAGGAGTGCCCATTGCCTGGTCTCCCAGCTGCCATGAGCCTGCACCTCTGAACCAATCTTAGTCCATGCTGACCCAAGCAAGCAATTTATTGTGCATGTTGTGGCTTTGGACGTGGCTTTGGAGGCTGCACTTCTCCAGCGGGGGGAAGACGGGAAACTCCACACCTGCGCTTTCCTCTCTCGCAAATTCTTGGGGGCTGAACTAAACTGGACAATGGGGGATAAGGAGACAAGTGCCATCCACCATGCTTTGGCTACCTGGCACCACTGGTTGGAGGGGGCCCTCCTCCCATTTGAGGTGTGGACAGATCATAAGAACCTCACATTCCTCAAATTGCCCAGCCAGCTCTCTGCCAAGCAACTACGGTGGGCCGACTTCTTTGCCAGGTTCAACTTCACGCTGAACTTTTTCCCAGGGAAGAGTAACCCGCTGGCTGATGCGCTCTCCCACCTCCATGACTCCTCCCCATCAAAGGATTAGCCCGTGGGCACTGTGTTCTCCCCCTCCCAACTTGGTCTCCAGGCTGTCACCAGAAATTGGGCGTGGAACCAGGGGGCAGGGACGGGTACCTCCCCGCATCTTCCCCTGGCCCTCGAAACGAAGCTCCCCTCACACTTGAACTCCGTCCCTGACAATGACCATAACACTGGCGCCCTCACTGAGGGGGGGGGGCCTTTGGTGGACAAGGTCTATGTCCCGGAAAGCCTCCACAGCAAGGTTCTGAAGGGTTCCCATGATGCCAAGTCGGCGGGACATGGCAGGTTTGTTAAGACTCTTCACCTGGCCAGGAGGCAGTTCTGGTGACCATCCCTATGCAAAGATGTGGCTGATTACGTTGTGGGGTGCCTGGTTTGTGCGGCAGTGAAAAACGTCACAGGGAGGCAGCCTGGCTTGCTGCAGCTGCTTTCTTGTCCCAAAGCCCTGTGGCGCTGCATCTCCATGGATTTTATCTATGATCTCCCTGTCAGCAGTGGGAAGTCTGTCGTTTGGGTGGTTGTGGACCTTTTCTCAAAACAGGCCCACTTCATTCCTTGTAGAGGACTCCCCTCGGCCCAGAAACTGGCCTGCCTATTCCTGAATCACATCTACCGGCTCTAAAACATCTTTCTCTTTTCCCCTACACCCCCCCCCCCTTAAACATTTGATTGCAGGGTGTGTGTGTGTGTGTTTTAAAAAAAACCCTTAATATCTAACCCAAAGAAGCATTGTAGGAAACTTTAAAAAATCACTCTGCCTTGTGACCTTTTAGTTGGTCCCAGGCCAGTAGCCAGTGTGGTGCAAAAGGGGGCTTGGCCCCATCAATCACTTGTCATGCACCTCCAATCAGCATTAGGGTTGGTGTGAAACCCATCATGGAGGTCTTTCCAAGAGTGTAAAATTCTCCTACTGAAGTCAAAAAAGGAAGGAGCACTGAGAGTGAAACGAAGGTACATGGATCCCTGTAATGGAAATCTTCCCGGAGATGTGAATTCTCTATGCAGTTGGCTAGTACAGAATTAGCAGTTAGCAAGGCTAAAGTATTTCTAATTTTAAAAGCTGAGGGGAGGAAAGTGACATAGGATGTCTGAAACTTTTTTTTGCACTTTTCTAATTTTTGTAATCCCTCATGCTATTCAGTTATGGTAAAATAAATAATAAAGAAAATAAATAATGATGGGCTGACCACCACTGTGATCATTTGCAGTACTTATTTTCGCACATGAAAATTTTCTGGCTACAGGCCTGGTTGGTCCTATCAAAAGACATTGCAGAACTATTGCTCTTGTTTTTTAGAATGAACATGTGAGATGCTATAAAGACCTCAGCAGCTCAACATCAACAAGTGCTGCCTTTCACAGGTTTTTTTTGTCTCCGACCCCAAAGCCTTGCTTCCCACATGAAAGAAGACTCATCGTCAGGTATTTCTACATGAGGATGCTCTATGTAGTGCCAACACAGCCATGAGTGTAAGAGCTGGAATCCATTGCCTTGTCAAATGCAAGATTTCCTTTGATTTCATGCTTTGCTGGTGCTTTGTTAGCCAGTGAATGCTTTCGCTGTAGCCGTCTTTGTAAGAACAGCTTCAGCTTCAATGTGATGGCATTGAAAGCTGATTGCTGTGCCATGTGTGGACAAAAAACATGACCAGTTTGGATGCAGCCAGTCAGCGTGGGTCTTGTCCATTACATCACCATCAGACGATGGCTAAGCCTGAGAACGCCAAACAGTCGTCTTCTTGTTGGAAGAGATTTCTTTTTAAATGAATAAGAAAAAAAATATCCTGGGGTTGGGGGGTGAATGCTTCCACAGACCTTCATTGAGAATAATTGAGTATTTTTTCTATAGTGGTGAAGAAAACAAAGCCTGAAATGTCATACTCAGGAAAGGGAAATATTGAAAAACAATAAAGAAGGACTTCCAGATTTCACAAAAGAATTTATTTAAAAATCCAGTAAGATAGTTTGGGAATATTGATTTATTACTATTTAAAATAACTTTTTGGTATGAATATAACTGGGTAATAAAGGACAATAGAATCTGAGCTGAAAGATAATTTTGATCTATAGCATTAGTGCCAGCTAAGTATACAAGTAAAATTTATTTCAAATCCTGCTACAGCTCCATGCTGCCTCTCCCAATGGTTTCAGTGTAATATTTCAGCATTATCTCCATACTGCCTGGATGTGAGGAGAATCATTAGCATGGTCAACTGTCTGAAAATGCGAGAGAGGGTCTAATATTTAAAACGTTAATTTACAGATATGATCTGTTTATTTACCAGTCCACATATTGGAAAAACATACTTGGGAAGGAGTTGCAGACCCATACAATTGTGAGGCAGTGCCAGTAAATGGGAGGACACAGGAGTACCAGAGATTAAATTTGGCATTCAAATGCCAAAATACATTAATATGTTTTCCAGAACAGCCAAGGAACACATACACTGCTTTCCAAAATGATCAATCATATTTTGTAAGTGAGATATATATTGTTCTAACTTCCTCATAAGGTGAGCAAATATTACTTTGGTTCAGAAATTTGCCAAGACTCATCCAAGCACTCATCCCCCTCCAAGATTAATAGATGGCTTCTACATTCAAAGTGCCCATGCTACTGTAAAAAAAAAAACACATTTACCACAAACCAATAAATGACCCATTTAGCAGTCAAGCCCACATTTACATGAAATGTTAAGTCCCAAAGCTTCTTTTAATGGTAGGTTATCATCAAGTTCGGGAAAAGAATCATTTCTCTCAGGCCGTTTCCGCACGGCGGCGGAAGGGGTTGAGTCGGCGTAGATGACGCCAACCTCGACCCCTCTGGGACCGTTTGCATGAATGGTCCCAGAACCGCCCGGGATGACGGCGCAGCTCTGTCCTGTCCTGCAGCCCTCCGGCACGTCACTGAGGCCAGTGGACACGCCCCCCTGCCCTGCGCGACTGCTCCGGAGTCGCAGGGCAGAGGTGGCATGTCCCCTGGCCTCGGCGACGTGCCAGAGGGCCACAGGACAGGTAGGTCGCCTGGACATGGGGAGAGGGAAGGCGCCATGGAGCCGCTGCCGTTCGCACGGCAGCGGCTCCAAGCCGCCGTTTCCCAAAAACCTCGCTGGGCAAGCAAGGTTGGGAAATGGCGGCCTCGCAAAGCAGCTGCGCCCCCTGTGTGAACGGCTCCCTGGGGACGGCGTTTTTGCCATCCCCAGGCCGCCGTATTCCACCCGTGCGGAAGGGGCCTCAGTGTGGTCTCAGTCCATAGATTTAGGTATCTGCTGATCTGCACACACTTGAGAAATAGATATATAGACAGTGATAAGACAGTAGATGTAGGAGTTACTAGCCGATTCATGATTTTAAATGTTTCTACCATAATTAAATTATGTGATTTTAAATGAAATATCAGAAATGAAATGTATGGATAATGTTTCTTACCTTTTCCCCTCACTGGTCATATTTTGAGATGTCTTTGTGTGGTGTGTGTGAAGGTGGGGGGAAAGGGAAATCCATTATCTACAGGCTGTTAAATATTACAGTTTGATGAACAAATGAAGTTGAATCTGCATAAAACAGAGATTGGATGATCACTGACAATAAATTTTTCATCAGAGTAGGGAAGACTGGGGTCAAATTTCCCAACAGATCTAGTACTTACCGCCATAGTTCATGTATTGGGTTGACCACTGCAGTGGTCTTTCATGTGGGATTCCCCTTAAAGGCTATCTGGTAGCTTCACCAGATCCAGAAAAAAGGCTTCTCAGCCTTTGGACAGCACACAGTACTAGTGTTCTCTCAGTTATATTTGTAAATAGTTTGTCTCCAAGTGAAATCTGAGATGATAGTTTTGACCTTTTAAGTGCTATTCTCCACTTATTGGAATTGTCTGAGTTCTTTCGTGCACCTCCAGGGAAAGCCAGCTTCAAAGTGAGCGTCTAATACTGTTTGTGTCTTATCTTTTAAAGAGATTTGTTTGGAATGGAACAGAGTCGGTTGCCCTCTGTTGATAACAGATTGTTGTAAGGACAAAAAGGAGAAAGTAATGTAAATTGCTTAGGTCCCTGCAGTGGAGAAATGCAGAGTATAAATGAAGTAAATAAGCAATACATAAATATAGCTGAAGATAGGAAGCAGATAAAAGGTAGATTGGCGAATGGCTGAGAAGGAGAGAATGTGGCAGGAAAAGAGAGAGGATATGAGGGTTGCCAGGAGGATGCAAAGAGGAAATAGTGCAGGGAGAAGTATTCAGGGGAAACGGAGGTGTCCCACCCACAAGGCCTTGAGGTTGTTTACTATGCCAGTGTTCCTTACCCAATGGCTACCACCACACAACTGGACCATAGTTTTCCTTGATAGAGGCTGCTAAGAGAGAAAGCTAAAGATGGGGAGGAGGGGATAAAGGTAAGTTGGCTGATGGGTCGGAACTTGGAAGGAAGCAGGAAAAGGGGGGTGCTTTGGAGGCTTTCAGGGAAGGGAAAGTAGAAAAAGAGGGGGAGGGTACAATAACATTCCCCCCAAAGTTCTTGTGGGTTCCTGCTTGTATAATATAAATCAAATGTTCTGATTGTCATTTAATTTTTCAGAGGTCTTATCACTGTTAACTTTTAATAGACTACTGCTTCCGTTTTCTGTATAGAGCAGGGGTCTGCAACCTGAAGCTCTGGAGCCACATGCGGCTCTTTTGTCCTTGCGTTCTTTTGTCCGTGCACTCTCCATGTGGCTTGGGTCCTCTCAGCCTCCTTCGGAGAGTCGCCCTAAGGGTTAATGGGAAAGAGTCCCCGTTCCTAGAAAGGCACAGCCCGAGACAGCTATCCCAAGCCACTTCCGGCTTCCCTGTCCCTGCTGCCTGGTTGGCTGATGCTGGTGATGACGTTGCAGGATGGGGGTGGAGCACCACTGGTGGATCCTCTTGAACAGGTGAGCGGCGAAGGGCAAGAAATGGGAGGGAGTTGCAGGAGCACAGATTTTCAGCACCCCTTTTGCTTTGATGGGTAAAAATGGGCCCCAAAGGAGGGAACTTCTCCCTGCATGAGAATAAAGACAGTGTTATCTTCATTTTAGAAGTCAAAAAGTATTTGCAGCTCCAAGTGTTTTCTTTTCCATGGAAAATGGGTCCAAATGGCTCATTGGGTGTTAAAGGTTGCCTACCCCTGGTATAGAGAATCCTATGTGTAGTCAGTGGTGAGATCCAAAAATTTTAGTAACAGGTTCCCATGGTGGTGGGATTCAAACTGTGGCGTAGTGCCAATGGGGCTGGGAAGCGGAGGAGTGCAGTGACGAGGGTGTGGCTGGCAGACTTTACATTCGAGAGGAGGCTGAGAGGGGCATTAATGGAGTGAGGAGCTGTGGCTTAAGGAGGTGCAGCCGCTGCGGGACCTTGATCCTTGGGCGGGAGAAACAAATGCACGGTCAGGCTGCAGGCTGCCAGCGCTTCCATGGTGCACCTCATGCTAGGAACTTCACTTCAAGTTCTGTGTGCTTACTGCTTTGGAAGGAGGAACAGCTGGCAGGCCGAAAATCATGTGGCAAAAGCTCACCAATGGTAACCCCTGGCTCGAAGCACACACAAATAATTAGTAACCTACTCTTGGGAACCTGTGAGAACCTGCTGGATACCACCTCTGTGTGTAATTCAAAGTCCAGCTACCTACAGAAAAGCTTTCATTTCCACTGATTTACATGTAGGCATGATCCATGCCAAAGATAGAATTACAGTGAGGAGAGGAGAGTTGGCAAAAGCTTAATGTTGCACTAGCTTTCCCATTGAGACAGGTGTTTAATGTCAGCTTGACTGTCCCATTGATAAGTTATGGTTTCTTTGACCAATGTATTCAAGATGGAGCCAAAATAATAATTCAGTTGCAAACCTCTCATTTTGATGTAAACTTCTCTTCTGAAATTGCAAATCATTGTGTAACTATTTAGTGCCCTCCTCTGGCCCATTTCAGAAATGCTATAATTTGGAACGGAATCTAAAATCCCACTGGAAAAAAACAATATTATTTAATCTCTAAAAGAAATATTTTGAGCTATTAGTAACTTGGATGTGGAATGATATCGTGAAGTCCAATCCATCAGGTCTCAGAAGCAGGATAAGTGGTTGGATGGGAGACCACCAAGGAACAGTTTGTAAAGAAAGGCAATGGTCATGAAAACCTTATGGCCATGGTATAAATGTGGTGCCATGGTCACAATGGCACCTGCCAATGTCTTTTCCAGCACCTGCCAAGTATTTTTAGGAAATGGGTGGGACAAAGTAGGGCTTTTGCCCAGGAAAGCTTCTGATTTATTATTGGAGATTTGATTGGCTGTGCAGATTTTAAATTTTTTTTTGCTTTGGCACAGCTACTACCACACCACAAGGATCAGCACTATGTTACTGAAGTTAAGCTGTGGCAATCATTTTGTGGCTGGCTCCACTTCCTGCAGCAGCCATTTTGTGGCAGCCATTTTGTTGCTGAACTTGCCATGCCATTTCAGAATTCCAAATGAGCCTGCAGGATCAAAAAGGTTGGGAATCCCTGAGGAATGGGGTCACCATAAGTTGGCTGCAACCTGACAGCACTTTATACACACACATCTTAATAGTTTAGAGAAGAGAATGTTTATATCAATGCTGTATCAGCTGCTTTAATAACTTCCTGCGACTAATTTCAGTGATTTCATGCAACAATATCTGAATGTTAATATGACTAAGTAACACTGGAAAATATTTGGTTTCTTTCACTTGTGTTGTATACTATTTGTACATCAACAAGAATCTTCGTCCAAAAGTCTTGCAACCCAATCAGCTCACTCTAATGACATGCTTGAATAGACTACAGTCCTCAGCCATGGGGACAACAATGGGGTACCTTGAGGTGGTGTATGGGTACTTCTGCTGCTCAGCAGGTGCTGTTCTTAGTTCACTTGCTTCTCACAGACCTTTACACAATGCTGCTATGTAGCTGTGTGGATTGGTTGGTCACTTTGGCAAAGAGACCCAATGGATAATAGTGCAAATGTGAGGATTTCTTGGTGAGCGAAGCTAGCTCAGGGAAAGCAACTGCAAATTCCACAGTGACATGGGTACTCTTAAAAACCAAACAGTGATGTGAGTTTACAACAGAATTTTTTTTTAAAAAAACCCCAGAAGTATATTAAATAATCTCATGTAGAACACATTTATTTATGTTATGGGCATATGTTTTCAAAGAAAAATTATATATATTCCAATGCCAACTGCCTTACATAATATTATGTAATGCATTATAGCATACATTAAATTATGTAAGCCTTAATTCAATTTTGAACGGCTTGTAAGACAAGAGCTATTCTGCACAGCAATGGAATCCACTCTGGCTTCCCTTTCCTCTTCCCTTTCTGTTTTTTCCTTAATGTATGTATAAATGTGGTTTTTAAGGGGAATAATTAGGTTTAAATGTTCTTTATCAGATTTAATTGGCTTAATTGGACGTAACTGGTGTCAGATAGAGATAAGAATGTTGTAATATTGGTCTGTTGTTGTTTGATGGATATTTTACGCCGCCCTGAGCCCATTTGGGGAAAGGCAGCTTAGAAATCAATCAAACATTAGCATGAGTATACCAATGGGAAGACATCTTATGTTCTTATCCCAGTCCTTCTAGGAGTGATTTACATATGCAAACAGATATATTACTAACCATCATATGTTGCTGCATATTACACAGCAAGAAAATCTCGTTACCTAGACTCTAGGGTTACATGCATGGCCATGCTTGTTCTGACTATGAAATGTAACACTACAGAGCCTAAGAGTGTACATACAGTTCTCAGTCAATGCCACAGAACTGTAATAAGGACAACAGTCTAATGGGGTTGCTGCCATATTGGAGCTATCCCCAGTTCAAAGACCTTCCTCATACCTTCCAAAAGCTGATCAGCAGTGACATCTGTTTAGTAGGGAAAGGGAGGTGATTCTGATTCTGCTTGATTGCGTATTCCAAGGCAATAGCACTCATGCTTGCATCTTTGATGAAATGACTCATTTCTGCTCAAATGGCTCATTTCTTGCCCACTTCTCAAAAGTCCAAAGTGCCCCCCAAATGCTGTTCCTGGGTGACAAGAGAACCTCATCAACAGATTGGGAGAATCAGAGGTCTGCAACAGGAGGGGGAATTGGCAAAATTCTCTCCCCCCCCCCTCCACCTGCAGAATTCCTCTGTGGGAACCATGCCCTTCATTTTATAACATCTAGCTCAGACAACTGCTATTTCATTCATACACAACCTATGTTTAAACGAGAAAATTCAAAGAACACTCAGATTCAAGCAAAATTAATGACTTAATTTGATATAATTTTGTTCATGGTCACAATGTCAGGCTAAGATTGTAAGCACCTTACAAATTACTATGGAAATCAACTGAACTTGAGTTCAAGTAACTAAACAACACATAATAGCTTAATCTTTAATGATCAGAAGCCAAATATTGAAGTTTCTTTGAAATCACCTAGACTACATTACATCTAACTTCTGTCCCACAATTTTTGGACTAAATAATCTGTAAAATATTATTCTGAGCCAACTATTTTGATCTCCATTTCTTTCTTTTGACTCCTTAACTCTGATTCATACTAAACAAATCCACCTTTCTGATATTCTACTTGCACCTTTTCCAGGATACACAGTATTAGGTTGAATTTTAAGGAATGAAATGTAAAGAAATGTAAGGAAATTGTAAGGAATGAAATGGGCAGACATTCATGAAACACATTTCCATTATCAAATATTGCCACAATTTTAAGGAGATGCTTGTAGCTAACACCTGAAATTAGAAGAAATGTATGTTAAAATAAACCCTTTAAAGTTCCAGTTTCACGCTGCAAGCAACCATATGTAAGATAAAATTAAAATGGCATCAAAGTAAAACAATAATTTTATTGCATCATCCCCTCAAGCACGTATTGAAGCATTAGATTCTGTATAGTACTTTAAAATGTTATATTTCTCAGGTATGAAGGAACGTTTTTAGCATGTATATCAATGGGAGGCAGGTAATCAGAAACATTTCTTTTCAAACTGATGTCTCTTAGGTTCCTCAGTCTCCACTTTCCACGATGTTGGTCTGCACTCACCTCCTCCAAATGTTTCATAGTCACCTTGAGAGGTTTTTTTGGTGGGAGGGAAAGTTTTCATAGAAACAGTGCTTCATTGATTCTTTGCTTTGATTCTCTATACCTCCATTTAATTGATACTTCGTATATCCAACCAAACAATAACAAAAACAGGAGTGAAGTCAGGGGAATATAAAAAAAATGTGCAGAGGTGGAAGTTGGGTGACAGCATAGAGGTGTGGAAAATAGCAGTGAGAAAGATAAAAATGTTATGAATATGACTGCACAATGAGGAAAGAATACTTGTAACAGGCTTTTCAAAAATGACAAGAGAAAAAGCTGCTTGGAAACGTTTTTGGAACCAAAGGTGGGGAAAAAACATGCAGAACTCAGAGGAGACATTTTGTTGTGTGGAAAGGGTCTTACTTTCTTCAACAAACATACCCCGTATCACTCCATATGCTCATAAGTTTTTTAAGTCATTTGATTATAGGAAGTGAAGGAGAAAAATAGTAATTCAATGTATTTGTAAAGTTTGCAATAAATCAGAGATCAACCCAGAACATTACATGAACATTAAAGAACTCAATTCCTTCCTTAGAAAGTTTTTTTTAAAAAAAATGGATCAATCTTTATTTTAAAACACCTTGTATGATACATTATTTGTTCTTTGTTATTCCATTCATGAAACATTTCTCATTTCAATACATGTTAAATTTACAATTGATAACACTGCTACAGACTGAAACAAAATATTCATTTTTACCGAACCATTTCTAGAATCCAGCACATGAGGTACTCATAAATCCCCCTGAGAAAAACAGGATTTATAAATGGGTTAGGTCTGAAAACTATTGCTTAGGTTATTCAGTTGTAAGACAGGATATATTTAGATAATGTACTGAAATATCTTTAAATATAATTTTCTCCTTCATGTGTGACTATTGCATCCTTTGGACTGAAATATCTGTAACACTAATTGTTTGGCTATACCCTTTAATACTCGTAATTTATGAATAACTCCAGACATTCATTGTAAAATCTATTTAAAAATGTGAATGAAACAGTCCTATACAGAATCAGGCCATCGATCCCAGCATTAAGGTCAGTATTGTCTACTCAGACTGGAAGTGGCTCTCCTGGGTGTCAGGAGGACGACTTACACATCACCTACCCCCTACTCCTTTTAACTGGAGATACCAGGGATTGAACCAGGGATATTTTGCATGCCAAGCAGATGCTCTGTCACTGAGTCATAAGTTACACTCAGATAGCAAAGCTACATTCCACTGGGTGTACAGCATAGAAGGCAGTTAAGGTTCGACACTTTCTAAGCACAATTGAATTACACAGGCAACTGTGTTTGTGAATAATAAACTCCTTTAAGTCATAATCCTTGCAAACACTTAAGAGTCAAACAGTAATTAAGTCTGAAACCACTTTAGTCAACAGCAACACAGAGTTCTACAAAATGAACACACTACAACCGTTTTTTTTTCTTGCACAACACAGTCTGGAATGTTTTCTTAAATTTCACTAGAGACCCCTAAGGAGATTTGCATTGCGATGGGCATCAAAAGCCATCTGATCAACTGAACCATGCTTTATCAGATCTCTCACTTTTTCCTTCAGGTCATAAGATGCTTTGGCTATTCTCCGAGATTCTTCAATAGCTGTCTCCTTGTCCCTTAGAATCTGATTGCTTTTCTGATCTTTCCTTCTTATGGCTTCTTTAATTTCTCGCAGATGACATTTCTCATCATCATCAAGCTTCTGTTTGCGGCAGTCATGGTTTCTCTCTTTCATCCAGTTAATGTCTCTTGCACGTTGTGCTCTGCCTTGGATATTTTTGGTCATCATTTCTTTAGCTTGCTGGATCTTCATCTCAGCTATCTGCAGTAACATCTCCTTGCGCCTTCTCTTTTCTTCCTCAGTCTCTTTAGCTCTAACCTTGGTTATCACATCTTGATCTTCTTCTTTGAAAGACCTTTCTTTTAATTCTCTATTCCTTTCTTCAATTAGCTGCTCCAGGATTTCTTGAGACCTCTGAAGCTTCTGTTCAATACAGAGCCTTTTGTAGAGCTCCTCAGCTTTGACTCTGTCATCCACCTGTTCCTTCGTGTGCATGTGCCTGGCTTTTTTGTATTGGTTTGTATCTGCTCTTTTCCTTTTCCTTTCCATTTCCTTTATCAACCTTCTCTCTAGGGCCTGCAACATCTGCTCCTTATACAAATGAGAGGCATGATCCCTAGCATTCCTCTCATTTGACCTTCTGTCCCAGAGCTGCCTTTCCTGACATTTCTTATAGTCAGCCTGAAGTTTATTGCTGTCAAGTTTCATCCTCCGCCTGCTCTCCTGCTCTTTGGCCATTTTTTTCCACTTTTTGTCACGTAACATCATTTCCTTCTCTCTGGCCATCAACAGCTGCTGTTCTTCTAGTCTGAGCTTGGCTTTCCTTTGATCCCGATCTCTTTGCCATTGGTCTAGATATTCTGCCTGCTGGTAATGTCTCTCCTTCTCCATCCGTACTTTGTGCTTCCTCTCCTTATGCCTCATCTTCTCCCAAACATCAGAGACCTGGAGCTGCCTGTCCTTCATCTCTTCCTCATCCTGGTGCCTGGCCAACATCAGCGCTGCAATTTTTTTGTCTCTTTCAGGCATCAAATCTTCATATCTCTTGTCAATGAGATCTTGAAGGTTGATCTGGGCGTCTCCTTTCCGGGACTTCTGGTGATAGCGGGAGTGCTGGCGGTGGTGCTGGCTATTTGGGTCACGACTGAGGTAACCTTGCGGTTCGTTCTCCTCATATGGCCTAGCCAAAGAGTGCATGAGGTCTCCTATACTCGGGCTGCTCTCACAAGGCTCCTGCCAATTTCCTCGCTTGAGCTCCTTTGCCCCCAGCTTGAGGGGAGGCTTGTCCTGCTGGGAGAAGGAGAAGGAAGAGGGGCAGATGGAGGGCGGCTTGCTGGCGTCAGTGGGGCAGTCAGCGGCGCCATATTCGAGGGGCCTGGGTACAGGGCTGGCCCACTGGTCATCCTGGAGCAGTTTCTCCACGCGGGTGTACTTGCCCGTCGGGGTGCGGCCGGGGGGCTGCGGATGGACTTGGAACTCCCCGCCGAAGAGGCTGGTGCACGAAGTGGTGCCGGGGGTGGCGCAGCCTTCGCCCGCCGGGGCCAGGTGGTGCTGCGGCCATGTGGCCAAGCGGCGCGGGTGGGCGGAGGCGGCGCGGTGGGGTTTGGTGCGCTGCTGCGCGTTGCTCCCGTTCTTGCCCTTGCGCGGAAGGCTCGTCCGTTCGTCGTCGCGGTACATTTGCGCCAGGCGCCCGAGGAAGCCCTCGCCCCCCGCCGCCTCGGGCTCCGAGCTGTAGGCGTCGGTGTACCCACGCGGCGGGGAGAAGCGGCCGGGACTCCTGCGCCGTGCCATCCGCGGCTGGGTCTCGGCGCCGGACAGGCTGCAACAGGAGGTGCGCAGCGGCTTCTTTGCGCCCTTGTCGGTGCTGGGCACGCCTCGGTCGCTCGGGGAGACCTGCTGCCCGCGCTCCGCCCCGAGGCACTGGCCTGACCCCCGCCGCGGCCGGCGCCGCTGCTGTGGCCGCCTCATGGCCCCAGTGCCCTGCCCCGCACCTTGCGCAGCGCCCGGCGCAGCACAGTGCGCGCCCGCCAGCGTCACAATGCGGGGCAGCCACCGGGCAACAGGCCGCCCCCAGGCCCGCTGCGCCGCGCTGCGCGTTTTAACTACTTGGAAATCCGCTGCGTTGTTTAAAATTGCTCCTAAAGGCCCGTGGAAATGGCAGTCTGGCGAGATGACAGAGAACTGGGACGCCTCCAGGGAAGTGTGGGACGGCGCAAAGCAGTCGTTATAGTTAGTGTGATAATTATCCGTGATCGGAAGTTTAAAAGTGTCGTGCAGACATGTTCAGTATCTATCCTAGAGCCACTTGGCTGGCTCCTTTACCAGAAGGTCTCTACTGTCTACGTCCTTCACAAAAAAGAGCACGTGGACATATATTAGCGATGTTTCAAAAGGGCAACACTCATTTTTGTCCTCCCTACTCCTATCATCTGTGGTCAAGAGGTAATACAGATCTGAGCAACACGTGATTTGGATTGATTTTGCACCACACAGAGTATTGAGTTGAAGCCCTTGGTGGTTAATACAAATGTTTAAGGTGCCAGATCTAAAGCCTGCGAGGAAGTCAAAGAATCTGAGACTTTTGGCCCAGCTGCAAATGTCTCTCTGTCTGTGTTACAGGGGGAATGCAAGGTGCACATGCTCAGGTTATATCTTCCTGGCTACGTGGCTGTGAGATTAGAAAACAGATTATTGAGTTGATTACTGGTAAACTCCAATGGATACTTATATGAATAATGCCAGTGTATAATGCAACATTTGCAAGACCACATTTTTAGCATTAAATTCAGCATAATTGCTGCCCCCTCATAATGCCCACACAGACCTGGTCATAATCACCAATGAGGATTAGAATGGTGAAATGATGGGGGAGGGGGATGCCTACATAGCATACTTTAATCAACAATGTGGATTGTGAATACAACAGGATGGTAAAGTTTAAAGAGGTCTGCATTGATCTTCGGAAGAGATGTTCCACCAACAAGGTCAATATAGAATGCTACAGACAGCACAGCTGGGACTAATTCATTTCTGCAGCTTGTCCACGTACTGGAAGAATCTGTATGCTAGTCTCCCACAGACATAAAAAGGGAAAAAAAGCCTTAGGCTGCAATCCTATGTACCTTGATGAAAGCCCACAAAAACAAAACAAACAAATGATATAGGATCAAGCTGTGTGGGTATTTTCATATGCATGGCTTAAATTCTGTGTGGTTCAAAATCATGTTGACTTTAAGTCCTGCATTGGCTAGTCTACAGTGCAAATATATAGTGTTAAAGAAACATACAGAAGAATTGTAACGTATATTTAGTCAGTATTAAATACCACTGAGCTCTTTGGGTCTTTCCCTCAAGTCGCTATATACTGACTGCAGCCTTAAATGTTTGTAATTGATCTGAAGATTTATAGCAACATGAACAGTTGAAGAGATGAGTACTTGTGTAAGCTTAAAATACAATCCTCTGGAATGCTATCCTGTGCAAGCCATATTGAAATGAAAGGAGCTGTGCAGGAGTGCATGCCCTGAGCCATTTATTTCAAGCCATGTATTTCACAGTAGAATTTATCAGGAGGTAGTATGCAATGCCATTACGTTATCACATTTCCAAAAACCTGCTTGTACATTCAGTGGCAAACAAGAGGTAAAACTAAATCCAGCACTACAAAATCTAAGAAAGAAACAAGACGCTCTGGACCATGTGTTTCCACTCTTGTTGTACAGTTAAACTTGTCCAAATGTGCATGTGTGTATCCTGTGTGTGCACATCTGTTCTCCTGACTGGTAGCAGTGAAAACCTTTCACAGTAGAGAAAGTTCTTGCCACTCTCCAAGCAGCTGTGGTGCTTTAGCTGTGATTATTATTTAAACAGCTGTTAGATGTAATTTATTCAGCAGGACAGATCATATGGAGAATAATGTAAATGCAAACAGGCAGCCTTCAAAATGTGTTTGTTTCTAAGCTCCTAAAAGGTTATGAATGACACCAGCCAGTGGAAATGAACTACTTAAAGGACACTGTCAACATGAGTAACATAATAACAGTCACATATGAAGAGAGAAGAACGTG
The DNA here is from genome assembly GCF_021028975.2 of Sphaerodactylus townsendi. Taxonomy (NCBI): domain Eukaryota; kingdom Metazoa; phylum Chordata; class Lepidosauria; order Squamata; family Sphaerodactylidae; genus Sphaerodactylus; species Sphaerodactylus townsendi. The sequence continues at coordinate 114,986,117 of NC_059425.1, read as the reverse complement.
AATGACAGAGCAATTTGTGACAAAATGCTATTATTTCAGAAGAGTGGCTGTGTTAATTGCAACCAATCTCGCAGTCTTATGGAACCTTAAAGACCAAAGAATTGACTGTAGTATAAGTGCCTATGAGTGCTAAGGGCCCACACCATCAATAAAAATGGGACCTGACTTGCCAGCTCTCTCAAACCCTTCGAGGGTGGGCAGTTTAGTAAATCGAAATAATAAATAAAATACTTTCATTGTATTGGTAATGCCATTACCACAAGACAATTTAAGAAGATGGTATTAGATGCTTAAAACTGGAACTGTGTGCTGAGTTGAGGTGGAAGCTTCAGGAAGTGGACTGAAGGAGGCAGTCTCACTTCTGCTGCCTTTGTCTCCCTGTCCTCAGGAATGAGTGGGGGCAGGTAACATTCCTTCTTTCATCAATTTCCTGATCATCTTGAAAAACAACACTGTGGGGCAGCTCATGCTCAAAATTTTTTCAGGCATGCATGGTTTGCTGTGTTGTCTTTCACAATTCTGGAGAAACCAAAAGGAAAAGTGTAACAGTGTGATCTGTGCAGAGTTACTCCAGTCTAAGCCCACTGAAATGTATGGGCTTAGATTGTAGGAACTCTCCTTAGGATTGCACTGTAAAGGATGCCCTGAAGGCAAGGAGGCCTTCCCTTTTAAGTCACAACTGCTTAAAACGTGTTCAGAGAAATAATTGCATATAATGCTGTGTGCTTTTTGAACTTGTAGACTCATTTTAAATATACTCCCTTGAAAAATATGTATAATTCCCTGTACTTTAAATGACCTAAACTGAGGTGTAGGTCATTTAAAGTACAGGAAATTATACATATTTTTCAGGGGAGTATATTGTTGTTTGAGTTCAAATAATTGAACCCATAGGAATAAAATGGCTGAAACTACACGTCTTACATTCCTCATTGACAGAGGAGGGCAAGAAGGGACTTGATAAACTTTACTGACTATTACTTTGGTTCCAGCATTCTAGGCTATCCTCAGCATTCAAGCACTAAACACATGCCCTGAAACAACCCTGCCCAATTGTTTAAAAAATTTTTATAAGTGGCAAGTGTGCCTATAAACCTGATAATCAAGGTCTTGTCAGAATTTTGCAGACAACCAAGTTTCTGGTTTGCTGACACAGGAAAATTCCCAAGTTAGAGAAAGGAAAAAATAAAGGGGGGAAAAATCAAGTTTTCATCAAACCACTTTTTAATTAGAAAAATAAATAATGGACCACGTCTCAACTGTCCAACTCCTGCAAAGATACATGTGGTTTGCCATAAAGAAATGTCATGCTATCCTATAAAATGGCTTTTGATAACTGCTGAAGCCTGATCAATTAATACATCTTCTTAGGAGTGGGTTCTTTAATAGGTTTAGATAAAGTTTATGCCCATATGAATACTACAGTTTGGTATATCAAAACACCATGTAACATTCTGATAATATTTCAGATTCCTTCAGTCTGAATATATCTGGACAAGATGTGATCTTACAGTCTCTATAGGGATGAGCCAAATTGATTAGTTAATTGCTTCAAATTAGAATATCCAAAGTGCCCTGAAATATTGGTTAGTACCCTCGTACTAAACATTGGTTTTCTATCTTCTATCATCTGTCTAATTTTTAGCCAATAATTAAATAACTTGATCTCTATCCTGAGATATATTGAAAGGAAACCTACCCCAGCCCCTCAGAGTTTCAGGACAGAACAAATCTGATAACCAGCATAGCCATATCAATGTTTGAGTAGTCCTTAAAATGTCTTTTAAAATCCAATAAAAGTAAGTATTATTTCAAAGGGAGTCCTGTAGAGAGCACTAAGGGGCCATCAGAAAAACTCTTAACCAATGACTTCTCTGAGATTAAACAGAAGCTTTAATAGCAGTATCTGGTAGAGACAGTTCATTCTAATACTTTTTGACAGAGCTTTCCCCCAACTTCCCATTACATTAATATTTTGCAGAAATCTTCCTTTCAAGCACTCCTAAGCCAAAAGTGGGAAATTAGTGATGAATAAGTAACATAATCTACTAGTCCAATAGTTTTCCACAGCAGCCATTTCCATGGCAGGGGAACAGTGTCACCTGAAACCTCTTGCAACTGTTAAGTCAGGAAATCATATTTGCTATAGAAGTATATGCAGTCTCCTAAATCAACAATGTTCAGATTTGTCCATAAGAAGAGGAAAAAAGGCTAGAAATAATGCACATCACCTTGTCCAATGTATGTTCTGCAGTATATTTATTTAGATACTTAATCTCTACTTTTCTTCCAAATGCCTCTCCTCCCCGTCTTCCCATGCTCTACTTCACATCAGGAGGCCATGGCTTCCTTCAGTAGCTAATCACAAGGTTTCAGTGTTGCATAGGGCTATGATTGATGGATGTCCGCAGAGTTGTTAAAGACTCAAGTGCAAGTGCCATGTAGGGGCGTTCTCCCAGTTCATCTCACTGTCTTCCCACTTCCCCCTTCTATGAACTCTAAACCAGACACTCAGGAGCCAAATAAGGTTGCCAGCTCCAGGTTGGGAAATGCCTGGAGATTTTGAGGATGGAGCCTGAGAAGGGCAGAATTTGTGGAGGGGAGAGACTTCATTAGGGTCCCTTCATTAGAATCCATCTTTCAATGCAGCCATTTTCTCCTGTTGAACTGATCTCTGTCATCTGGACATCAGTTGTAATAATGGGGCATCTACAGCCCCTACCTGAAGGTTGGTAACCTTAGCATAGAATAATAGCCAGATTTGAATGTTTGCAAATATTATCACCCTCATGTTTGCAATCTGGATTTGTGACAATAGCTGTATTGAACAGCGAGTGCGCTTCATCTTTGTTTTCAGTAACTAATGTTTACCTGCACAACCATAGTAGATTGGTCAATTGAATCTCCCTCATGTAAAATCTTGTACAGGAGCTGATGGGAGGAGGTTGGGACCCAGGCTCTGACTGATGCCAGATGGGCCACAATACGTGGGACAATCACAGATGGCAGCATGAAGCCTGCAATTGATGCACAGGGACATAAGAAAGGAGACAGTCCATCAGATATGTGGATCCCTGATCATGAAGAGCTTTACAAGTCATAGTCAGCACCTTGAACGGAATTTAGAAACAAGCTGGCAACCAAAATGAGATCCTAGTAGCTAGCTCCTGACTATAGTTGGGCTGACACATTCTGGACCAGTTGCAGTTTCTTCAAAGGCTGCCCCACATAGAACACTTTGTAGTAATTCAGTCATGATGTTACATATGTTTGGATTATTGTGGCCAGATTGGCTGAGTGTAGGTAATTAGAGAGTTTGTGAAATGTATGCAGCTAAAGGTGCTCCTGGCCACCATGTTGACCTGCTTTTCAAAGAGCAAGGCAGGGTCCATGAGCACATTCAAGTTCCTATCCTGTTGCTGCTGTTAAATTAAAATCACTGGGTTTCAAATTGGTCCAGGAAGATTGAACAGGATCATATTATGTTACTACATAAAGGAAGATTTAACAGGACAAACACACAAAGACATCTTCCAGTACAACCATTTTTCTTATTTTAAATCTAGTTTAGCAGCCAGTAGATATGATTAACATGGCCGAGTATTAACATGAGTGAGTACTAATTCTCTGGTCTGATGGCTCATTCTTCTCCTCTGAATGTGAATAACATCTACCCCAGTGGAATGAATAGAAAGTACATGAATCCCTCATGGCTTTGTACAGATGTTCAGATGTGACAAGCTGAAGTTGCTCGGGAGAAAACCCACAGCTATGGGCCATCTGGTTACATATCATAAATTTTAATCTCCCCAGCCTGATATTTGGCAAATCTGCAATTGATAGGGAATAATTTATTTCTTTGCGCTAGGTATGGCCAACACATTGCACAAACAATGGCTGCAGGCATATTTTACATAAACTACTTAAAGTTTAAACTAAGTATTTTACTGCAATTAAGAGTTATTGGATGGTGGATCTACCCTTAGCAGTCTCAATGCTTTTCAGTTGGAGTCCTCTGAGTGGCTAAAATTCTCTTATGCATTTCTGTGTACCTTCAAAGATATCTTATGCAAAATAATAATTAAAAAAAGGAAAACTATATATTGCCGGAATCAACAGGACCAGCTGAGTACAACTATGTACTTTTTGAACTGAAAAGGTCCCAGCCTCTCCTCCCATTAGCTCCTGTACAAGATTTTACATGAGGGAGATTCAATTGACCAATCTACTATGGTTGTGCAGGTAAACATTAGTTACTGAATACAAAATAATACTCAGTTATGGACCCATAGCAACAGTGGGGCTTACAAGGGCAACCCCACACTCCTGGGGCAATCTTCACCTGCACACAAAATGTTGGGCACAAACTGAGCATGAAACTAACCATAGGCCAAAACAATCGGGTGATAAAATAAGATGCCTACTGAGCTCTGCATTCCACACACCCAGACAGGAGATGTCATGCAGGCGGTTTGGAGGAAAAATATGTACTTTGAAGCATTCTCCAAAATAGATGCCTTGAGCTAAAATAAGGCATCCCGAGGACCTCTTGGGAAGAAAGCTGTGCAGAGTGCCTTCCCAGGACACCTTTCTTAGCATACCTAGGATTCTCATTTTGTGTCAATCACCTCACAGCATCACATTGATGACCCATCCAACTTCAAAACAAGCAACATTTTGAGTACTTTTGATCTGTGCAGATGGCGGCATTTTGCATGGCAGCTGGTCAGATAACTGTTGAGGGTGCCTGCTCAACAATTTGCCAGATTGCTTGGATTGCATGTGCCCCAGGGCTCCAGGGCCATTTAAAATCAGCTATATTTCAGGTATGTGTATCGCTTTCTCCACTCTGCAGTCAGCTTACTGGATCATAGCACAGTTCCCAGGCAACAGTGTGAGAACATACAGAGTAATTGTGATCCAGTTTAGCACACTCAACTAACACAAACACTGTCTGTTCTGACAATCAGGAGGCAAGGCCAGAATACTACCAAGATAAAAGAATCTCACTCTCTCCACTCCCAGCAAGTCAAGGAATCAAGGAAAGAACCCCTTCCATTAGTTAGCTTTTTACATATCAGGTGGAATGGGTGAATAGTGGACAGGGGAGAGGAACCAGAACTGCTATGGGGAAGTAGTGTAAGAATTCACAGAAAACAACTGCAATACAATTTAGAATGATTTCAAATATTCAATTAAAAAGCCATTTTAAGTATTTGAAGAAGCATCTTTGTCTATGTGACCAAATCACAATTTAATCAAAGGTGTGTTTGCCAGTCACTAATTTAAAGTGCATTTGTGGAAGGATGGGCCTAAAGAAGATTAGAAGTAGGACCCAGAATCACCTTTGATGCATTAACTCTAAGCACTGTACAGAGCTCTGACTTTCTGTGGAAAACACTCCTAGCTTGTGCTATTTAAAACACTTTTAAAATTAAATTATGTTAATATGTTCAGTAATAGCATGAGTGATCCTGATGTAAAAAATTGTAAACATGGCAGGCAGATTTATAGGGAAATGGGAGAAACAGAAATTCATGTAGCCAGAAGTAAAATTAATTTGGTGTTCCAATCCAATCCAATCCAAAAACCTTTATTAGACATTAAATATCTTCTCTCAAAAGAGAACCATAGTATATGTAAAAATTCCCACAGTAATATTATAAAAGCATTTCTAAAAGAGAATATTACATAACATTTAAGATACATAAAGATTAATATAAAATACTTAACATTTAAAATTTGGTTATAAAACATAATACATAAAATATAAAGTGCATAACATTTAAAATTTGGTTATAAACATGTTGTGTACCTAACCTGTGAGAACAATAATAGGCAGTGTATCAAGGCAACAGAAATATATACAATAAGTTTTTTCAGAATTTGCATTCTGGTTCTTAACACTTCAGCCAGGAATTCAGCCACTTAGACAATAATCTCAGGCACTTGATCATTTAAGAGATAGCATAAAGTATTGGTGTTCCGAGGTAAATTTCTGGATTGAAATAAAGGAAGTATATGAGTATTACGTGAGGCGGTATGAAAATGACAGTCTAATATGATGAATTGTATCAAGAGTATTGTATCAAGAGCATTTATAGGACAATTACAATGTCTCTTATTCAGTGGACGTCTTTGATATCTCCCTGTCAAAATTTTGGAGGGAAAACATTAAACCATGCCAATACAAAGTCTCTATGCTGTATAGGACTATCTATATTATGGAAGCTGTTTTCCTATGGGAGATTGCCAACTTCAGTGAAGAAGGGGAGCAAGTTGGTGGGTGATGAGGAAACATTTTCTGAGATTCCAACTCGAGAAGTCTTTGCTTTATAAGTCTATAAATATAACTCCAATTTAAAAGTACAAGGAAACTAATAGAAAAGCCAATTGAGCAGTTTCTTTCTTCTACATTGGAAAACCAAGAAATACTGTCGGTCTTTTCTTATATGAGATATAAAAGAATTATGGTTATAGCTAAAATGAATTTTAAGCCAATATCTAAAAAGGTTTAATTGGCTTTAGTTTCTGTAGAGTGTTGACCCAGCTCTGCACATATGACAGAGTTGGGTACATACTTAGGAGCTCCAAGAATTCTGCAAAAGAAGTTGGTCTGTAATCTTTTGATATTACCATCAAGAGCTTTTGTCCAAACTAGAATTCCATATACTAGTTCGGATACAATATTTGCTTCAACTGTTTTAATAACTGATAGTATAAGATGGTTTCCTTTTAGACAGAAGAACTAATTGATTGAGAAAAGTGAACATTTTACTGATTGACTTAATCAATCTTTGTGCAAAGTCTAATGAAGATTATATTGAAAAGTAATACCCAGGTCATTGAAATTTTCAACTTGTGTAATAGGTTTATTGTTCACTTTCCATTTCTGGAGTTTTCAGTTTTTGAAAAATATCATGATAGGCAGTTTTTGAAAAATATCAATTTTGATTTTGAAAAATTAATTGTAAGTAGATTTTCTTTACAGTAATTATAAAATGTTTGTAAATATCTCAGAAGCCCCACTCTAGTAACTGATAATATTGTGGTATCATCAGAGTAGGGTAATAATAAAGGGAATTTGGAGTGAAAAGAATATAAGATTCACAAACTCGCATGGCACATAGGCACTGGCTCAAGCTATATTACCTGTTAGTTACTTGTAAAGTATGCCAAATTGTTGGCTATTAGACTTATCAAACTATTATATCTCCATAACACATATATATCTCCACTTTAAATCCAATTCATGCAACAATTTATTACAAGACAACCTTCTCTCAAGTCCATAATCATGTATTTGTTAAACCAACAATGTCCATAATCTTGTAAATATTATTGCGTTAATGTCACCCGTTGTGACTGTAATACAAGTTCATAACAATTAATTAAAATCCTGAATTGGTGGCTTGAATTACTTATAAATACCGTCCCAATTCAAGGGCAGTCAAATTTCTCATCATTTTCATTAGATGCATTTTGATACATCCCCCTCATGCCATTATTCTTATACAATTCTCCTAAGCAGAGTTATCCATTGACTTCTAAACCCATTGACTTGAACTCTTCTTAAAAGAATACTGTCTATTCTGTCAATTTTCTACATGTATGTTCTAAAATGAGACAGCCAGTGTGGTGTAGTGGCTAAAGTGTTGAATTAGGATCTGGGAAACTCAGCTTTGAATCCCTACTCTGTCATGGAAACTTGCTGGGTGACCAGTTGCATACACTCAGCCTCGCCCTGGCAAATATTTGGATGAGAGGCCTCCAAGGAATACCAGGGATATGATGCGGAGAAGGGCAGTGGCAAATCATTTCTGAACATTCGTTTCCTTAAAATCCCAGCAGGGATTCTGATAAGTCAGCTGTAACTTGACAGAAAAAAAAGTTCTAAAATAGGAAAATGGTATGGGAGAAAAGGGTACCCTTCACTCCCAAATTAGCAGATACCGCCCCCAACTCTCTCTCTCTCTCTCTCTCTCTCTCTCTCTCTCTCTCTCTCTCTCTCTGCATTCAGTATTTAAAGTCAGGAGATCAGTCACTGATATTTTTTCTTTTTTCTTTTTTGTTGTTATTATTAATAATAATTCAATTTAATATCAGTAAATAGAGAACTTTAGTAAATGTAAGGCAAGAATGAAGAGCCAGTTCAGACTATATTTAAGTTCAAGTAAGCATGTGATACTTACATGAAGTTTTGGGAGGAGTCAGAATACTACTTGATGTCTTTATGTCACACACAGGTTTTTAGATGGAAGTGATGTCATACACTGTGTAATGTTATTTCCACCTTTCCAGAGAGTAAGGGCAAACTCATCAGTGGGAACTTTCCCACCAGAAGTGGGCTAATTAAAAAAACTGCCTATTATTTATGGCTAATTTAAAAATCACACATGTCAACCAAAGAAAATATCTCTTGCAGAGCATTAATCTGTAACAAATCTTTCAGGAGACAAACAGATCAGAGGCAATTTTGTAAGAAACACCTACCTCTGCACTCAATTCCACAACAGACAATAAGACTGACTATGGCAGTCACTGATATCAAAGCATAATGGGCAGATTGATACTAAAAATGCTATTAGCAATACAGATGTTAAGAGGGATTTGCCATTGCATCATACTCCTGGTATTCCTTGGAGGTCTCCCATCCAAATACTAGTCATTATCAGGGCTGAAACTGTGTGACTGGCCCAAGGTCACCCAGCAAACTTCCATAGTGTAAGTGGGAATGTGAACCTGGACTTCCCAGGTCTTGGTCTAACACCTTAGCCACTGCACCACGTTGGCTTTCACTGTAATGATGAACGATGTTTATTCCAGCATAAGATTTTGTAGACACAGGCTCACTTTTTAAGATCCAGTATGTCTTAAGAAGCAAGGTGTAGCCCATGAAAGCTTATGCTGGAATAAAATGCTTTACAGTATTGAAAGCCTCCTGCTTTATTTTAGTAGAAATCTATGAGCAAGATGGGCTGTTATTGGCATGTTACAGAACAAGCATGAAACTGTACCCAGGGAGATGAAACTCCATGGTTTGTGAAAATGGTTTGCAAGGTGTTAAATCTCACCTCTGTATTATTATGATAACATTTTGCTCACTACAAGAATGACACAAAGCAAAAATAATTTTTAAAATTCCAGTTCTATCATGCTACTCAGATTCAGTTTTTCATTCAGCGTTTCTATTATGTCTCCACTTTATTTCCTTTGCTTGATAAATGTAAGCACAGTTTTATTGATCTCTTTTATCACTCCTGCCTTTATAGTCCTGGAACTAGAGTGTCTTCTAAATCAGTTTGATATTGCAACTGTCATCAAACGTGTAATGATTTTTCCAACTCTCCCATCTTAAAGTAATATAAAGGGAAGATTTATACATCCAGAGGTGCAATATTATTTGCCCAGTGGCAAAGGCAAATTTTGCATAGCTGAGAGGACAACATAATCCAAGAATTTGGACGCTCCATATACTGAATTACAAGGGCCGTTTAATGTTTATTATGTCCTGTTTATTATTATCCTGTCCTTCCTTGCTGGATCCTGGTCATCATTTTTATTGCACTTCTCAGGTACCTCACACAGGAAGGAGGCATTTCTTTCCTGTTGCATTTTGCAATCATACAAAGGAATGAGGTTTTCATTTTATATTAAATCTGGGAAAATATGTCATTTCTTTTTTCTAACATTCACTAATGACCTTGTTCCATTACAGATAGACAACAAGGAGCCCTTCTACAGGACAAGCAGGATAAGACCTAATCTCTCCTCTTCAGTCTTCAAGCCTCTTCACATCTTTAGCTCCAACCTACCCAGTTCCCTTCCACATTCTCATCTGGCTGGCTACTGCTCAGTAGGTACCATTCCCATAGACCAGTGGTTCTCAATCTTCCTAATGCCGTGACCCTTTAATACAGTTCCTCATGTTGTGGTGACCCCAACCCTAACATTTATCCATTTTACAGATGGAGAATACTGGTGCAGAGTGTCCTAGGTGACCCCTGTGAAAGGGTCGTTCGACCTCCAAAGGGATCCTGACCCCCAGGTTGAGAACCACTGCCATAGACTTTCCTAACATCCTACTCCCACATAGAGACTCCTTCCTTCCATCTACACCCATTTCCCTATCTACCCTCCACATTTTTTTTTGTATTTCTCTTGAGACAACCCCAAAACCTTTCTCTGTTTTTGGGTATCTTTTCTTATGAAGTTGTCACGTGGGAAGGACACATTAACCATAGAAATAAATGTATCTGAACTGGACACTAAGCTGTTCAAATGGAATATCATCATGGACTGAACTAATTGACTAGCTGCTCTATTTTTGACTACTTAGGGGTTTTGCTCATGACTTCAAAGCTATTTTCTCTCCTCTTGCTACTTGGTATCTTACATATCCTGATGTGGGCATCCATTTTGGTAATACAACAATACCAATAATAATTTAAGGATATATCTGAAGATATGCTGGTCAACTGAATGAGGCCTATAAGAGATACATTCATTTTTGTTTTAATTAAATTGTAAACTTTTTAACCCAATAGATTTTCATTTGTGCAACTTAGAATTAGTTTAAACCTGCTGGGAAATGTTAAGAGGCAGTAGGATTGAGAATACTCTGTCTTGAACTATATGAAAAATATAAAGGGAAAATTCTGGGGCATATATATAAATAAATGGTAGATGATAAGGAATTCATGATAAGAATATTGAATCAAAAATGGGAGAAGGAAGGTTTTTTTAAACACTGGAAAAAGTGAAAAATTAATAGACAGTTGGAAAAATATAAAGATTGAGAAATATATGGAGTTGGAAAGAAAAGTGATATTGAAATGGTATAGAACACCAAAACAACTAGCATATATGATAAAAGGAGATCAGGATGCATATTATTGTCATATGTGGATGGATTGTGAAGAAGTGAAAAAATATTGGGCAACTGTATTGTTATATATTGAGAGACTGGTGAAGATTAACATTGTTTTAAATAATGATTTAATGTTCATGGGGGTAATGGAGGATAGAAGGGTGGATAAAAAATATAGTTATATGTATAAAATAATGACTAAAGCAGCCCATGCAACAATAGCTTTAGGCTGGAAAGAAAAGGAAAAAAAGGACAATCCAGAAATGGTTGGAATGGATGAAAGAAGCTGGAGTCAACAAAGAAATATGGAAGAAGTGGCTACAAAGAATGAACTTACTGCTGTTTGATAAAAATATGAAGAAGATATTAAGGGAAGAGGAAAAAAAAGGGGGAAAATGTATTGTTTGAAAATGTATGATGAAGGGTACTTATATAAAATGGAAATGGGCTTTTGGAGTGTCCAGCCGCTGATGTGCCCCTTCTATTCCTCCGACTTGGAGTTCCTTTGCCATCTAGGGGACCCACTTCTCTGCTCTGTTTCCCCCCTCTCTGGGAGGGTTTTAATTGGGGTTATTGCTGACGCCATCTTTGTTAATTACCATCTTTGTTAATTACCGCTGTGTTTTAATATAATTTAAATTTTAATGGGGTTTTGTTTGTATATGCTGTGTGAGGAAATTATGTTGTGCACCGCCCAGAGTCCTTCGGGGGTAGGGCGGTATACAAAACCCATAAATAAATAAATAAATAAATAAAATAAAATAAATAAAATTCAAATGATACAAAAAAAAGAGAACAACACTCTGGACTTCAGGGAATGGATTTCTAAAAGTGTTTATTTCATATGTAAACTGCAAACAGAAAACTAAAACTTCAGGTTAAAAAGTTTTGCTTCCTGTTTTTTGAGTGTTAGCTGATTTTGTTTTCAGATAGATTTTAAGAATGGCAATTTTCAAAATGTAAATTTCAATTATTCTCCATCTGCAGTTTTAAGTGGTGCAATCTCTTTTACCATCCCATTTTACCAACTTATTCCCACATAATGTTCAGTGTGTGTTTGAATCAGGCCTTAGACAATGCCCTTGAGGGCTTTTAGAATATGGGGACTGCACGGAACCAATGCTAAATTAATCTGGGCCTACCCAGAAGGAACAGGGAAAGCAAAGGCAATTAAATTTGGGTTTGAAATTTCTCTTTCTCTGATTTCATGATGGGATCATGGCACTAGTTGATTGATAATGCATTGTAGCAGACCTTGAATCTGCCATGTCTGACTCATCTTCAACTGAAGCTGTAGTTGGATACAAAATGTACAGTTTTTATGAGGCATGCAAGAATGGGCTTGAGCAAACTGATCCAAATCTGAACAGTTATTTCTGCCTTAGTCATTAATGAGTACATCAGGCACAATAAGAGACACACAGGAGACACCTTACACTTAGAAATCAATAATTAATGTTTTGTGTAATTAAAGAATGTGATGAATAGCAGAAGGGAAGGTGGCAGTGACCTTGGGGAGAAGCCGTGATAAACCATATGCAGTTGACTGTTTTGCACATTCAATTTTTTTCAACCTCATTAAATGCTATTTTGATCCTTTTAGAAAATATCCGGAAAGAGATAGTGCCATAGTGTTGCTGTTGCAAGGCATGGTAGACTGTGACTTGCTGCAATCATAAAATGAAGATTGAGAAAGCTCTTTACAAAGTTTGTACTTAAGATTATACTGCAAGGTTATAACTAGTGCAAAAGATTACACAGCAGGCTGAGAAACATTATAAAATCTACAGACATGTGAAGGCACTAAAATCCATATTAATATCTTGGCAAATGGCGCTCACAACCCTTTGCTGTGTTTCAAAATAAAATCCCCTTTTTAAAAAAGTCTAATACATTTGTAGGCAGAGCTTTGCAAAGCTCTGGAGTGCTTTCACCTCCCACAACAATAGTGGCTTTCTCCGTTTAGAAATGTAAAGATATCATCTGTAATTATGTATGAAATTTGATAGAGTTATATCTAAGAACTCAATTTGAGTCAGGTGAGGTGCAAATAATCTGGAAGTGTGACTTACACTAAATGCTATAACACCATATTTAGCACTAAGCATCTGCAGATCATAGTTTGAGGTTCATTTGAAGAGGCTGGTCTGGGTCCTGGGAACCTGTTCTGCTAGCAGTGAAACCTTCTTCCAGTACAGTGGTTCTCAACCTTCCTAATGCCGTGACCCTATAATACAGTTCCTCATGTTGTGGTGACCCCCAACCCTAACATTTATCCATTTTACAGATGGAGAACACTGATGCAGAGAGTGGCGTGGGGGCATCAGAGGGGGCAGGCAATCTGCAGCCAGCCTCCCCAAAGGTCCGGCGGAATCATTCATTTTTGCAAGCCCTGTGGAATTCACTAAGGTCCCGCAGGGCCCGAACAGCTAATGGAAGAGTGTTCCACATGACCTGGGTAGAGGCCAGCCGCATCATGGAGGGGCTACCTGCAGAATGCAGAGGTCTACCTGGGACATATGGGGTGAGATGGTCACGAAGGTATGAGGGCCCCTGGCTGTGAAGGGCCCTAAAGGTTAACACCAACATCTTGAAAATGATCCGGAATTCCACTAGGAGCCAGTGTAGGCAGCGCAACACGGGGATGATATGATCTCTAAAGGAACCACCCACCAGAAGTTGTGCCGCCGTATTCTGGACCAGTTTCAGTTTCCAGATCAGCTGCAAGGGAAGGCCCGCGTAGAGCAAGTTACAATAGTCCAGCTTGGAGGTGACCGTTGCATGGATCACAGTGGCCAGGTCGGCCTGTGAGAGGTAGGGGGCCAGCCGTCGGACATGACAAAAATGGAAAAAGGCAACCTGAGTAACATGGGCCACCTGGCTCTCCATAGAAAGAGAAGAATCCAGGTGGACCCCCAGTGCAGGCCAGGGGAGTTGGGGTTAAAGAAACCTCCTCCAGTACTGGCGGCTGAAAGTCCCTGATGCCCTTCTCTAGTCCTGTGGCACATCTCCCATCCTCTAAGAGAAGTTGAAGATGATGGACAAAGGCTCTACAAGCTGTCTAGAAAGTTCTTTGAATACTCTTGGGTGAATATCTGGCCCAGAGGATTTGTACTTTTCTAATACATCCAAGTACTTCTCAACAACCTCTCTATCCATGTCAGCCAGCAGCCTGGACATTGTACTTTGCCTTCTACCATCTCTAGATGGGCCTATTCACTTCTCCAGGGAAAAAAATTGAAGCAAAATAGGCATTGAACATTTCTTATTTCTCTCTATCTTCTATCAGATGGCCTTTCCACATGGGTGATACGGTGGCCCAGGGACGGCAAAAATGCCGTCCCTGGGCGGCTGTTTGAACAGGAGGAACTGCTGCATCACAGCAGCGCCGTCCTGGGCGCCAGAAAGCGGCTTGAAGCCGCTGCTTTTAACCTCACAAAACAAGCAAGGTTTTTGCAAAGGAGCATCTTCCCAGTGGCACAGTGCTTCCCCTATTGCCTCCACTCACTGTCATGTCCAGCATCGCCCTGCAGCCCTCCAGGGCGATGCTGGACATGACGGTGAGTGGAGGGGGCTGATCGAGAGGCCTCTCCGGCTATGCGGGGAGTGGGGGCTACTTGCAAGCTAGCGTGTGAACAGTCCCAGAGCCTCCATCGGCATAAATTATGATGGTGGAGGCTTGTTTCCGCCCTTGTGCGGAAAGGGCCAGAGTTTCTCCATTTTCACCTAACTGTGGCCTATTGCCTCTTTTGCCTTGCATTTTCTCCTCACCTATCTGGAGAAGCTTTTCTTATTGTAGCAAGCCTCTCTGACTAACCTCAGCTCACTCTGAGATTTGATTGCACTGATGGCTGACTTGCAGTGCATAGCAGCCCTGGCTTAGATACTCTTCTTTAGAGGTATACCCTTCCCTCCATTTCTTGAACATTTACTTTTTGTTCCTTAGCTCATCATGGAATTCTCTGCTCATTCTCATTGACTTCTTTGATTTCCTGCTATGTTTCCATCTTGCTGGAATAGTGATGACTTGAGCTTGCAAGAGCTCTTGTTTTATGAGAGCCCACACTTCACTTGCTCCTTTCCCATCAAGCATTCTTGCCCATGAAATGACTCATCATGCCTCTGAGTTCATTAAAGTCTGTCCTACTAAAATATAACATGCACATACGTCCTTAGCTCCCTACGGCAAAAGGAATTCTAGGATGTCATGGTCACTTCACTGTAGGATCCCTGTAGAATCTCCACCCCATCTGCCAACTCTTGTTTGTTGTTGTTTGTTTGTTGGTTAAGTATGACCAAATCTGTTGTAGTTTCCTCAACTATTTGAGAAAGAAAGGTGTTGATTTGGAGGATCCAACCCATTACCTTCTTAATTTTAAAGCCTGTTTCTATATGCTATTGTGCAAGCAAATCAATGTATGAGATGGACTTAAGATCTGCTGGATTAATATAATATCACTGCTAGGATGCTGCTATTGAGTGCTTTCATGGGACATGAGACCAGCAAAGTGGCATGGCTTGGTGTAACACATGAATGTGGAAACCTTCATCACTACCAGATGAGTTTGAAACTGTTGGATAGCACTGAACATAATTAGTGTGACTTTCATAGTATTTGGGGGAGCTTTTGGATCTCCTTGTTATGTCTGTGGCCTGGAATTTATTTTACATCTACACTTAATGAGCAAAGTATATTCAGCCAGTGGTCATGATGAAATATTATAGTAGGAAAGCATACAACCATTCAACCACAAGCATGGAGATAGCTTTCATTGTAAACTGTGCCCTACATTTGAGTGCCCTACAGTGCAAAGGTTCCTATGAAAAAAGAGGAGGAATGATGGCATAACTATTTGCCCAGCAGAGTGCTGGACTAGATGGACTCTGGTCTGATCCAGCAGGCTCTTTCTTATGTTCAGTTCACATTGCAGACTATCTGCATGGGAAAGTCTTTCACACCACTGACCCACTAAACTGTAGGGATGTGTTGGATGAATAGAGCTGTATCTGGAAAGTGGGTATTTGGCACCAATTATCCTTGCTTTTTTAACCTCCAGAGTTTCTTTCTATAAGTTGCTTAACATGGATTTACCTTAAGAAGCATTCAGAAGATGCAGCTATTGCAAAATGAAGTAATCCATCCTTTAGATGGGGCACACATGAAAATGTTGCTCTAATTTGAATGTATTGTACTATGTTTTGCACTAGTATCTAGACACAATTTGTAGTTCTGGTTTGGTCATTTATAGATTGGTTCCAGTCCATTTTTCAGAAGCATTCTTTCTATCAAAATCCCTTCTGTCCAATCAGGTCACCAGCTTTCGATATTCACTGCTTGCCAAGCAACATCAGGGGAAGAGGAGAAGAATTAACTTTGTATAGTTGTAGCTCCAGTGGTATGAAATTCCTTTCCTAGGGTCACTCACCATTTCCCATGTTTACCTTTTGGAGATGATCATGTTTTTAATCTTTTCAGGAATTAAATATGATCTTACCTTGAACTGATACATTGAAATGTATTGTTAAGGATTTATTTTACCTTTTTTAGGAGTATTAATTGTTAGAATTCACACTGGATTCGTTTATGTAGAAGAGCCTAGTAGAAATATCTTGAATTAACAAGTAAATATAATCCTTGGCCAGGGCAAATCTGTGCAGCTAATGTGTTCTGTTCCCCAAGTGAGACATCTTAGGTGCCCTGTACTTGGCCAGAACAGAGTGGGAGACTCACAAGCAAGGTGTAACAGTTTTTTTTAAAAGGGGTTTTATTGCATAGAAGAATTGAGACCCTAACTCCTCCCAGGGTCTGACTAAAACAAAGTACTTGCTTGACTGGAACAACGTGAAGCTTGAGACTGATTCTTTCTTGACTTCTTCCAAGAAAGTCCACTTTGTCTGTGCTTTCTCTTGTTTTTTTCAGTGTCCTCTATCTGGACTCTACTTTCCGTAACACCTTAGACTTAATGCTCTTTATACACCTTAGACTATACACCTTAGAATGTTATACTCCTTATACACCTTAGATGTAAGAGGTATTGCAGCATTCCAGCTCTACTGGTACCTTAGACTAAATTGAACTGAACAGGAGCACTACTGGGTAATAAGGAAGACTGCCTCCAGGGGGCTCCTTAAAGGGACGTCTAACTACAGTTCTCTTCCTTAAAACACTATACAAAGGAATTAAACCCACACTAACTGAAGGGACAACTGAGACTTAATAAAGAAAATAGTAAGAGCTTCTCTGGAGGCATGACACAACGTCTGATAAAAAAACCGGTTTGCTCTAGTGGTGTAATTGACAAATAAAATACCAGTTTTGCTTGCCTTGTATGTTTGGTTGTACGGAAATGGCCCCAGTGCATCATCACAGCTCCACAAAATCCCAGCATAAGGTGGAGTACTTTTGGGCTGATGGATTAAGCAAATTTATTGATGCCTTTTCATTCTGAAATGTTTGGTTTATCTATGCTGCCACCTTGCAGCACACATTAATCTTCCTGTGATTTGAATGCACATCAGGGAACAGATGCAGCCCACAAGTATCTGTGTGGAATATTGTCCTGGACCAAAGAGGGATGAATCAGGAAAAATGGGAGGGGTGCAATTTGAGGAAAACCTCCCTGAGAATAGGCAATGAACAAAAATGTGGCAATATGTAAATCTACATGAAGCTTCTCTATTTCTGACCCACAAAGCCAAACACAGTCCCAATTCATGCCAACAGCTTGATACTATTTTTGCATCCTGCCTAAGACAGCAAAATGAGATTTGTCAAGTGCTTTATAGGTCACAATAAATAGTTGATGGGCAGTGTTTTGTTTGATGGTGTTAGATCATGCAGTGTAAAACTAGCGCCCACCCTGCAGGGGCCAGGGAAGCAGCTGCACACCGAGGTAAATGAGCCCAGTTCAGCCCTGGGGCCGTTTGCAAACTTCCGTGTGGATGCCCCGAAGCTGCTGCTACTCGCAGAGGCACCTTCTCATGGAGGTGCATCCTTTTTGTTTTTAAACAGACCTTCTCTTCCCTTCAACAAGGGGGCATGCCCCCATGGCCATGTCAATGCCCCAGGGGTCGGAGGACAGGACGTGTGTCCCCTCATCCCTCCGGAGCTGTGCAGGAAGAGAAGGTAAGCTGGAAAGAAAAAAGGATGTGCCTAGAAGTGGCACCTCCCACTGGTGCCGTTCGCTCGGCACTAAGTGCAAAGCAATGTTTGAAAAGCTCATTTAGCAAGTTTCAAAAACACAGTTTCTCCACTGGTTATGGGGGAGGGGGAACCATGGTGCAGCCTCATTTCGGAGGTGGCAGCCGTGCAAAGTTCTCCTCCAACCGGTGTTTTTACCAGGCCCGCACCAGTGTTTTGGCCTGTGTGGAGTGGGCCTAGGAGCCCTGTGGATTAAGAACTGCTATGATACACCATCTGGAGCTACAGACTGGAGGGCAAAACTTCAAGTCAGAAAGATATGTGATTGTCAGGGTCCCCCTCCAGAGTATCACAGGGGAGCCCTGATGCCTTCCCTCCAAACCCTACCCAGGGTTCTTGTTCCCGGCCTCACCCCTGTTCTAGGGAGGGGTGGTCAAACAGTGGGGCCTCAACCCCCTCAGGGCCCGCCTGGCCTCTTCACACAGTTCCCCTAGGGGAGCCTGTTCCTCACACAGGACTCCCCTTTGTTTCCCCGAGGGAGCTTGTTCGCTCCACAAGTCTCCCTTTCATATAACTGGGGAGCCTGTTCTCTCCACAGGCCTCCCCTGCTCTCCTCCTGCCCCTCAGTGGGCCCTTCCAAACTTCCCCTTTGTCCTTCAGCTCCCAAGCCTCTCTCTGCACACCCTTCCTTCTGCCTCCTGTCCTACAACTCCCCCAGCTGCTGCCGTTCTTCTCCCTTTATCCCCTCGCCGCCTCCCACGTTCCTTAAAGGCCCCTCGCCTTGCCGGCTCCGCCTTCCCCCAGACCTCCGGGCCCGCCCCGTCATGCCGGACGAGCCCGGGAGGGCCGCATCGCCGGTGCCGTCAGCTGGCCAGGCCACGGAAGTCACGCGGGGCTCCCTCCTGGGGAGCGGCCGGCCAGCAAGTCCCTCGGCGGCAGCGCTGTAGCGCTGCAGGGCGTTGCTCCCTCGTCGCCGGGGAGGGCCTGTCCAGCCGTCCCTGGTCGCTGCCTCCCCCTCCAAGCCTGGACCGGCCGCGGGGAGGCTTAGCGGGGCGGGCGGGCCGGAGCCCGCCGGAGCGTTCGACGGCGCGCCGCCGGAGGGCTTTCCCGCCCTGACCGACTGCCGCCGCGGGAAGCCCCCGGCCTCCCAATCCAGTTGCTGGGGAGGCGTCGGGCGCGGCGGCGAGGCGGACATCGGGTGCGGGGCCGGTGGCGGCAGTAAGTCCGGGGAGGGGGAGCTCCCTGCTCCCGGACAGTGATAAACTCAGACATCCATTCCATGGGCTTGTACAAGCCAGAGAAAAATGACTTCATTTCCCTTTCCCTGTGGCAGAGGTTTATGAGAGTATGGGATATTGTGCAACTTACTGTAGACATTGGATAGCACGTTTCTGAGGGTGCTAGAGTGAAGGCGGTCAGCCATGGACATGACACTGGTCATACTTGTTCATTTTCAAAAGAGAACCTGCATGGGCAGCAGGGGCAGAGCAAGGGGAAACTGCACCTGGGGCATGCGGGCACCCTGCCACAGAGCCGCCTGCCCCACCCCGGAACACCCCGACCATGCCCCTGCACCAGGCACGGTCGGGGTGTTGCTCCCTTCCCCCTGCCTCGTGGGCGCTATGCCACTGATGGGCAGATATCCTGGCAGCAGGGCCACAGGGATTACATCCATGCTGGCATTCCTAGAAAGAGTGAAATAGTATCCAGAGGATGCCATTGGAGAGAACCAACTAACCATGCATCAGCAGCCACAGGCAGCTGTCACTGGGCACAGAGGCAAGGAAGATCCAGACCCACGCACTACCGGTCCGGGCACACTATACACCCCTCACTTTTTTAAAAGGCACAATCCCACATCATAGAGAACAGAGGCAGCAGCACTAAAAAAAGGGAAGGACCCCCCAGCACCCTGCACACCAGAAGCAATTCGTGGTCTACCCAGAAATAAGCCACATACAACACAAAGAAAGCAACCCCAGGAAAATGGCTCAGGGAGAGCAAAAGGAACATTGGGCAGCCCACAGGTGCCAAAGAGGGCACCTTTCACTACTATAATCATGGGGTTGAAAAAGGTCTGAGTTACACCCAGGCAACCCCTTCTGCTACCACCAATAGAGCAGGAAGGAGACCACATGCCTGAAGGTCAGATGGCATTCCACAAGCAGGACCACAGTACATGCCTACTGCCTACCCACGCTCCCAGTAACAGCCACCAGCCACTTGAGGTACCCAGTAGATGCTGACTGAGTGGTTGTGAGGCCCTACAAACACTAAAGACCCTGGACCACAACACTGCTCCACTCATGCTGGGTCTCCAGCCATCCCCTCTTGATAACTGCCCACATGGTTGAGAAAAATGCACTAAACTAGGTGCAGACTCTATGCCTAGGGTCCTAACAGAGGCTTTGAATCTTAAGCTCCACTGGGGACTGTACTGGCTACAGGATCCAGGGCACCTTGACTATGGCAGCCTCCCCCTCCATTTCAGCCCTCATCCTACCCTGTTCACTGCAAAGCCTTGTCCACAACTGCTCATCCTGGGGAGTCCATGATCCCCAAGGTTTAGGGACAACCACCTTGGTCTTCATGGCCCACCTGAAGATACTCCATGATACCAGTTGAGAAAGAGCTGGGGGGGGGGGGCAATGGAGACTAACACATCAGTCAGAGGGACGAACCTGAACCACACCTGGTCCATGGACGTGTCCATGCCAATAGCCACCTAATCAATATCCCCATTCAGCCCTGCAGCCAATGCAGTGGAGCTGGCATCTCCATCAGTGACCTCCAGTTCCTCCTAGTTTGCTGTTTAGGTATGAGTGATAAGGGAACTGTTGTTATTTTTGCAAGCGTCTGTCACAATTTAGTTACTAAAGGGTTAACTGTTTGTGTGTAAACCAGTTGCTGAGGTCACTGTTTTATGACCTGCTCTATTGATGAGCTGTTGGTCAGTCAGTCAGACCTTGGTTACATGCCAGTGGTCAAGTAGCCCAAGGTTATAAAGTTAACTCTATTTCTTTGTTTGAGCAGACTTGTTCAAAGCCACAAGGCTTGTTAGCAAATTAACTGCAAGATGTACTCTTCTACTGTAAATATGTAATGGAGAAGTATAACTTGTTGTTGTTTTATCCCATGTAACCCTTCCTAAGCCAGTAAAATATATTTTTATTCAAAAGCAACTCAAAGCATCCCTGGCTATCTTTATTTTCCATTCTGCATCTTTGCTAAGTATCTCTTTGAATATATTAAAACCTTACAGAAACAGATCACTAGAGACCCATCATAGAAGTCATTCTGTGGCTTGCCATTCTCTTGCCATGGGTCTTCAGCCAGGGCCATGATCCCTGAACATGCCGCTCATCCCACCTTTCCAGCTTTGGCACCCAATGGCCTAGCACCTGTCTCTCTGTTCAGAAGTCACCTGCAGGGAGCAAGGTGGTGGGGGACAACATCTGCAGTCTGTCCAAGCCTGTACAGAACCACTGTACGAAACCTTGACACCATACCCAACATGCAAGAAATTACATGCAGCATGGCAGACTCATGCAACAGGCAGGCTCTCTCCCCCACTGCCTGCAAAGGTCCACCTTTCCGCAGAGGGCAGCAGATTCACAGGAGTCTGCTGGCTCACTGCAGATGCTTCTGCCACTTATTTGCCACATCCATGAGTTGTACTTCTGTATGGTGGATCCATTGTCTAAGTGTGTGAGACACCCCCACAGTGCAAGATTCTAAGTCCCAGGTTGTATGGCTGACCAACATAGCCCCATGCTGCACAACCCACTCACTCCACTCAAACTTGGAAGCTCTGTTTCAGTTGCTCCCACCATCTGAGGCTAGATGGGTGGCAACCCAAGAACAGGTCTTCTCTGGTGTTGTGGCACCAAATGTTTGGAACTCTCTCTCAGGAACATTCATCTGTGTCCCTCTTTTGCCAGAACATGAAGACTTTTTTTGTTTTGTCTAGTATTTCTCCAAGAATGATTACATGCCCTCTTTCTAGTGTTGCTTGTTTGTATGTTTTTAACTGAATTTTATATTTTAACTGTATTGTTTAAATGTATATGTAGATATTGTTGATAGTTGCCAAGGGCTGGGGAAGAGAAGCAGGCTGAAAATATTTTAATCATAAATAATAAATTGATGAATGAAGAGCTTTATAGTAGCAAAGGATAAAAAAAGATATTTGTAATACCACAGGCTGAAGTAACCAAACAACTGTACTTTAAGAAGGTGACAGATGAGCAAATTCTTCTCAAGAACTCTGAGGGGCGGTCAGCACATTATAAGCCATCAAACAGACAAAATATGATGCTTGTACATGTGCACCCTTCCTGTTTGGGTGTGTAATTAATTAATGAATATCTGATGATGTCTGACATTTTTAGAGATGTTGGGATGTTTTGAATTGTATTATATACCACACATGTTTTATCACTTCTTTTGAATTCTATGAATTCTGCATCTCCAAAATGTCATGCCTGAAAAGGCTACACATCTCAAATAAAACAATAAATATACAAATAAACAACAATTGGGATGGGGGTTAAGTACAAAATAATGGGAGGACGTTTAAATACAACAAGTAGGTTAAAATCTTCTTTACTATAATTAGAATTTTATTCTGAAAGTTTGCAATTTTTAAAGACTTAGGGGCAGAATTTTTTTGGGTAAATAAATGTCAGAAAATAAGTTTAAGAGCAAAAGAAATGGATCAGACTTAGACTAGTTTGCCCAGTGGGTCTAGCAGTAACCAGCGGCAAGCCAACAAAAACAGTGTTCAAAGCAGACACCAGCCTTAATAACTCATTACAAACTGTTTTAGTCATAGTGGCCTTAATTTTGTTATTGATTTATATTAATAACCTACTTTGCTCCTTATTGTAGATCCAAAGCAGCTTACAGTATTGTTCTCCCCTCCTCCATTTTATTTCACAATAACCTTGTGAAATGGGTTAGGCAGAGAGAACAATTGGCCCAAAGTCATTCAGTGAACTTCTGTGGGAAAGTGGGATTCCTACCTATCAGCTCAATCCAGAGCTGTCAGGTGGGTGGTGACAGCACCGCTTCTCCACGCTCTCCAAAGGGCTTTCCTGCAGCACTCTCACCTTTGAATTCCCCATAGGTGAGAATGGAAATTGGCATATCTCTGGGGATTCTGTTGGTGCACAGGGGACGGAGCAGGCTCTGAAGGCTGACTAAGGTTGGCTCCATCCATGGAACGCCCCCACCACATCAATGCAGTTGGGAGTGTTGGCACAGAGCTGGGTGCAGCATGTAGGCATCCCAGGGTCCCTCAGCAACAGGGCGCTGGTGAATTTGCCACACTGCCAATGTAAGTGCCCTGGAAAGGACAAATCCAATGGCATAAGCTTGTGCTGTTTTCAGAAGGGGATCCCCCCCCTGCCTCTGGATTGGGCTATCTGTCTTCTAGATCCTAGCCCAACGATGTCCACTATTTTATTTCCATGCTGGATAGCCTTATGTTCCCCCTCCCCTCCCAATTTCATGCTCTAAACATGTGAGAGAATAATCAGTACTTTTTAAATTGCTTAATTAAAAAACCCTAAAAAATAACAATGTCCTCCATGTAGAATTTTGGAACTTCAAAGTTGTATGGAGATGTTAACTAAGTAATCTATAATATCTGAGCAAGGAAGTTAATTAAATATTACTGCACATTTTTTTAGAGATAGGGAAATAGATTCCAGGAGATTGAGAGCTTCCAGCAAGGTTAGAAGGCTGCATTTCACAACTATTTAGACACGAGTCCCTCTATTTCAGGTCCTGGACAGACGAAAAAGCTACTTCAGCTACCACACAATAAGAGAGGCCCTGGGGAGAGCAGGTAAAAACTAAAGCAATATCTTTTGCTTTGCAAACTGAGCTGAGAAAAAAACTTGGGCATTAACGGACATTTACAAACACTCTAAATACGCATTTTAAAATTCTTGTTACCTTCTTATTACTTTTCAGTGATAGGCACAGCTGTGCAGACTGCAGATCTGGGGCAGCTAAAGAAATCTTCTGACCCCTTGGAATCAGTCATGAGCAGTGGAAGAACAAAAGTCGACATCATGCAAGGCCCTATAATACATTCTTGAATGCAAAAGTGAATACAATTTCCTTCCAGCACAGAAATATGTGTCTTTAACATAACAAAGTATGTTAAAAATGTTCAAATTTCCTGTCTCATAGTACAAAAAGATATCTTTATTAAAATTGAAGTGCTATATAAGCATATGAACTTCCAGAGGTCGTTTCCAAAATGGAATGTTAAATCTGCTGTTGCAGAGAACTGGATCAAAGGTATTCCAGAGGCTAAAAAGGCAAATGAAACCTTATACTCGCAACAAGAGATGAAAAATGTAAACAATATTGTTCTCTCTCTAAAATAACAGTTATGAGGAACTGATCTGTAACAAAAGTAGATATTGACCTTCTCTCTAAGAGTCCCACAAAATAGAAAGTACATGTTACTTGGAACAATGTTGGCAATACCATAGATTTACTCAAGAAGTAAAATTGCAGCCATTACTTAAACAATGGAGCCATTAGAACAACAACTACCAGAAGAAATTCAATGGTGTCATGTATGGTTGAAGTTTGTGTCCCATCACAGTGGAACTGGCTCAAGTACTTGGAAAGGTGTTCCAGTCATTACTAAGGAACCAAATTTTGTTAATTCCAAGATTAAGTAACTCTTGTAGAATGTGTAAGATTTATAATATTTTATAATAACACATCTAAATTGGTATCAATATATCTAACTAGCGGGGCCCGGCCACGCGTTGCTGTGGCAATTGTCCTTCTCATCACAGTCCGCAACCCACACAGATGTCCATACAGGTCCAATGATCCCCAGCATTTAGTGTAAGGTAACCCTTTCCATTCCACAATGGAACTGTCCAGAGTGCGAATCCCGCTGTCCGTGAGGCTGGTTGACACGCACAGTCCTGGCTTGGGTAAGGCAGAACGGAGGCAAGGAGACCATCTCAGTCAGGCAGCAGAGCAGGGTGGTGAGGCGTTCAGATCGAGGCCAGCTCCCTGGGTTCTTAAAGGGCCATGTGCAAAAAAAGCGGAGCCAGTAGTGTCGAAGGCTTTCACGGCCGGAATCACGTGGGTGCTGTGTAGTTTCCAGGCTGTATGGCCGTGTTCTAGCAGTTTTCTCTCCTGACATTTCACCTGCATCTGTGGCTGGCATCTTCAGAGGATCTGATGTTGGGAAAGCAAGTGGAGTATATATACCTGTTGGAGTGTCCAGGGTAGGTGAAGAAACATTGTCTGTGAGTAACATCTAAATAGAAGGTGAGGGCATCTAAATAGAAGTATGAGTAACAATTACGTCTATAGCATGGGAGTAACAATGAAGATAGCAAGGTCAATAGGTGGGAGCATCTGAATAGAAGTATCCTGGTCTTGTTTCCTTCGTCTATAGTCATCCTATGTCTACAGACCCACCATGAAAATTCAACAGATGCTAAGTTCAGCAAAGGATAAGAGGGATCCTCTAGCTACTGCAGGAGTCTATCACATACCATGCAGCTGTGGACAAGTCTACATAGGAACCACCAAACACAGCGCTCAGACATGTATCAAAGAACACGAAAGGTACTGCAGACTATTTCAGCCAGAAAAATCAGCAATAGCAGAACACATGATAAATCAACCTGGATATAGAATATTATTTGAAAACACAGAAATTCTGGACCACTCTGACAACCACTACGTCAGACTACACAGAGAAGCTATTGAAATCCACAAGCACATGGACAATTTCAACAGAAAGGAAGAAACCATGAAAATGAACAGAACTTGGCTGCCAGTGTTGAAAAATACTAGAGTCAAGACAGTGACTAATCAGCTCCACACAAACATAGGATGACAATAGACAAAGGAAACAAGGCTAGGATACTTCTATTCAGATGCTCCCACCTATTGACCTTGCTATCTTCATTGTTACTCCCATGCTATAGGCTTCATTGTTACTCATACTTCTATTCAGATGCCCTCACCTATTGACCTGGCTGTCTTCTTTGTTACTCACAGACAACATTTCTTCACCTACCCTGGGCACTCCAACAGGTATATATACTCCACTTGCTTTCCCAACATCAGATCCTCTGAAGATGGCAGCCACAGATGCAGGCGAAACGTCAGAAGAGAATGCTGCTAGAACACAGCCATACAGCCCGGAAACCACACTGCCATTAAAAGTTTCTGAATTCTGTATCCAAAAGAGCTTCAGTATCTTGTCTTCAGCAGCAAAATTAAACTTTTCATATATTTTTTCCTTTATAAGTCCTTTATACAATGAGAATTGACATCAAATGCTATGATTCCATATTTATGGCTTCACAATGCAAAGTACAGGACTAAATACGTTTTAGCATCCAGGTCATCAAATATAGAAATGACAGAAAGCCATATATCTCTGAATTATACTGCAAGTGTACCAGTAAAGGTCACAGAAATCTAATGGCATTTAGGAACGTATAAGGATGTTTACTGGAGACAACTTCTTTTGACACAGAACAAATGTGTGCATCCAGGCTGCAAAATGTATTAAATGTCTCATAAAGATTAACTAGACAACCCTGTTACTCTGGTAACAAGTCAGAGCATCATTATGTACCACAAAGATGCAGGACTGTGTAACAATTTACTTTTATAAGATGACAGCTGGGTGGTAGAAATGGGAAAAAAACACCGACTGGATGGACCGGCTTTTTGCCCATTGTTCTTTTTGAACATCATCAAAATACATAGTGAGGGTGCTTATGGTTTGGCCACCGTAGTATGTGACTATAAATCCCATGAACAGCTACACATCCCTCCTCTCCCAGAGTCATTCATAACTTCTCTATATTTACGAATTAGCTAGCAACATAACCATTATAAATTGTGAAGTAGAGGCTCTATGTACTAAAAAGAACCTCCGGAGTAGACTGTGTCCATTACATACAAGGATATATTGTGGTCTCCCATGGTGTTCCTCTCAGAGAAGACTGAGACACCTGAAGTCAGCTGTCTTAACTTGAATTAGACCATTGGTCTGTCAAGGTCAGCCACTCTCCAGGGTCTCAGGTGGAAGTCAGGAATGGGCAGGTTTTTACTCTACTATCATGATGTGAGAGAACCAGAACAGTGTAGTGGTTAAGGTGTCAAACTAGGATCTTGGAAACACAGGTTTGAATCCCCACTCTGCCACTGAAACTTTCTGGTAACCCTGGGCTAGTCACACATTCTGAGCCTTGTCATTGGCAAGTATTTGGATGGAAGATCTCCAAGGAATACCAGATCATGATCTGGAGGCAGGCCATGGCAACCCTCCTCTGAACATCTCTTGCCTTGAAACCCTAAGGGGTTGCCATCAGTCAGCTGTGATTTGATAGCACAAAAAAAAATCATGATGTGAAAAGCAGATATCCAGTAGGACTTTTGGAGGTCTGCCTTCCCTCCCTCGCTCTCTCATTTATGTGTATCTTTACCTCAACATTACATCACTTATCTGAGATGAAATTGACAAAGCGGATACAGTGAACCTGGCCTGTGTCCCTCCCCTATCATTACTTTACTATGTATATTACTTTACTAATGGCAAAAAGAAACACTTTTAAAAAATCCTTTCCAAAACAGAGGATGAGAGGTAGGAGAAAATGGCTAAAGGGGAGATTGGGCAACTACATTGGGGCATGAATAAGGGCCAGATGTTTGATGGAGTGAAGAAATAAATATTGTTTCAACATAGTTGCAGTATAAGTACTGGGGAAAACAATGGAAGAAAACTGAAGGGGAAATGTTTCCAGAACCAAATGGAGGGGGAAAGTGCAGAATAAAGGAAAAAATGTAGCATTTCACAGCAAGATATGTTGTAAACAAATCCTGGTGGGCAATATTTTGTTATTTCAAATTCTCTTCAGGCATATATAGACCTCCTTCTCTCCCCCCCCCCCCCCCATTGAAAGACTACAGGGGTTGCTGCTGGCAGTTCTCATATTGATGCTCTGAAGTGAGAGCTAAGCTCCAACACATCATGGGTATTCGTCTTTCCTGTCCCAAACCAGTTGCCTCTTCAGCCAGGCCTCGGGCACCCATGAAAGGCAACAGCAACTCATTCCTACTGCAGTTTGGGAATCTCAATAGAGTGTGTGTGTGTGCACGAAGTGTAAGGCGGCGTCGGGAGTTTTGGAGGGCTTTTGTCGACTGCGTAATGGTAAATAAATATTCAAGCGGTCTGCTGGTGGATCATGAAAGGATTCAGCAGCAGGTGCAGAAAGGGGCAAAGGAATGGTGGGGGCTATTCTTGGAAGATCGTTCCTCCTGTTCCCCTCCCGCGCCTTTCCTTCAGCTCCCACTCCCAAGTCGGAAAGGGGGGGGGGCACAAGCTCGTGCCGGGTACTAACAATGCGCGCGGGGGCGGGGGATTCGATCTGGAGTAAGTTGCAGCAGCGGCTGCCGCCCAGGGAACCTTGATTGACGTAAACCTGCTCGAAGCCGCGCATCAAACACAAGGCAGAGCAACAGCGGCAGAAGTCGCCGGCTGCTGAGGCAAGAACACAAAGGCGGCGGCGGTGGTAGCAGCACAACAGCCGTCCAGCTCCATCTTCCCTCTTGGAAGAAAACCTCAGTCTCCTCCACGCCCTCTCCGTGGTCAGACGGCATTAGCAGCTGGGAAAGGGATAGAAGAAGCGCGGGATCCAGGGTCAGGATCGCAGCCCCCTGGAGCCCACATGGGCATGTCCTTGGCTGGCCGGCTTCATTCTGCCCGCTTCTCCCTTGCCACCTCCCAGCAGAAGGAGTTGTTGCTGATGGATGCCGGAAGGTGCCGCATTGCCTTGTGTATGTTTTGCCCGCTCGGCTGGTAGGATTTACTTGGCTGTTCTCCCCCCCCCCCCTCGCGCCCCCGAATGCTTTTTTCTTCTGGGGGATTGCTGGTGTGGGGGGTCTGCGAAACGTCTGAATCCACGCTTTCCTCTTAGCGAGGGAAAGAAGCAGGCGGGAGAAGACCGGAGACCCTGCGAGAGCGACATACGACAGCCTTGCTGGTATTAGATGAGATCACTGTGCGTGTAGGAGGGGAAGAGGGGCCATCCAACTCGAGGTCCATGGGCTAAAAGGGAAGGTTTCAAACAAAAAACCCCTCCCCAAACCCGCTGCCTGCTTCTTGAACCTTAGCATGCATTGTCTTTTAAATGCACGAATCTCTTAAAAAGCCTTTGGGGTAGCTTTGAACTACCCTTTCATTTCCCCTCTCCCCCTTTTCTATAGCTATTGCAGTAGGGGGAGATCACTGGCTTTATCATGGAACAGTGGGGGGATATTAAAGATCAAAATTAAATCCAGCATTAGCACCGCCCCTGATCGAAGGGAGAGTCCCAGTTTGGCTGTCTGGCCTTGGTCTCTGTTATTATGGGGCTTCATGGCAGCTACTGATCAGGGCATTTGATTACCCAGCTGAAATGCCCATTTAACAGGGCAACACTGCAGGGGCAGGTATGAATCCCATTGATTGAGGGGATTATAAGGATACCATCTACTTGAGGCCCTGCAGAGCCTTTACTCCTGTCAATCTGCGGACAATTGCAGCAGAAGGATAGCAGAAGTGCATTTATACGCTGGCTGTACTTTTACTGCAGCTTCAAGTCATTGATGGGTGCTGGAAGGGGGAGTGATCTGTGTTGGGAAAAAGCAGAAGCTTAGGGGGGAATAACTGTCCATTGATCCAAGTGAACATTTGTCATGAAAAGTGCAAACAAAAATTGAGGGTGTTCTTTAGATCAAAAGGCATCAGGCAATGCTGCTGGAGAGATTCATGTTGTAAGGAAAAGGAACACTGAATCAATTGAATTATGGAAAGAGAAGGATCCCTTTAATAACAAAGGATCGGCACACCAGAAATAGTGATACATTTGGGGTTTATATTCTTCCTTCCTTCTGAGAGAAGTGGACGAAGCAACATTGGGCAAACTGGCACGATGACTCATTTGCAGGCAGGTCTGTCCCCGGAGACCCTGGAAAAAGCCCGGCTAGAACTGAATGAGAACCCAGACACCCTGCATCAGGACATCCAGGAGGTACGGGACATGGTGATCACCCGGCCAGACATTGGCTTCCTCCGCACAGATGATGCCTTCATTCTTCGCTTCCTTCGAGCCAGAAAGTTCCAGCATTTTGAAGCATTTCGCTTATTGGCCCAGTATTTTGAGTACCGGCAGCAAAACCTGGATATGTTCAAGAGCTTCAAAGCCACTGACCCAGGCATCAAGCAGGCATTAAAAGACGGCTTCCCAGGAGGGCTGGCCAACCTGGACCATTATGGCAGGAAGATCCTGGTGCTCTTTGCTGCCAACTGGGACCAAAGCAGGTAAAGGCAGAATTGAAGTTATAACCTGTTGTGGGAAGCTGGGGTAGGTTGAGATATGCATACAAATTTATCTCAGCCCTACTATCTGTATGTTTCACATTGAAAATAAGTAACTTGTTGGGTTCTGATGGTGAAATTAAGATGATAACATTGCATTCCCTACCAGCAAAATGCCTGTCTTTACTTCTCACTTCAGTGTGTGGAAATTATAATTGTGATGAGAGATCCAGTCTACTTTAATCTAAGTGTCTCCTGGTGGAGAATTAGACATATGTTATTGAAGTTCTTTCCAGATTTACACCTCTATGATAGGGAAATTGAACATACACGGATTCATAGCTTTACCTGTCTTCCTAGGCTGTAAAATGATGGAGCATGGAACAATCATCACAACAGATTCTAATTTGCACCCTTTACATTTATATTGTTTTCCCAGAACAGTGCCTTTGCATGAGCTTAGGTACTGTTCACTTGTAGTAACATTTATCATACGGAGTTTTGCCTACTTGTTCTTAAACAGTTGTGGCACAAACTTTTGGTACCTTTGGTAGAACTCATTTGGTTGCAGTGGCATATCTACCTAGGGACAAATGAGCACCCCTTGTCCCCGGGCACCATTCTTCTGGTCATGTGGGGGGCGCAAAATCGGGGGGCCCCATGTGACCAGGAAGTCCTGCTGCCTCGTCGCATGCCTCGACCCCGTCCGTGTCAGTCGAAGCATGCAAAAACGATGAGGCAGCAGGACTTCCTGCACCCTCAATCCCACCCCTGGACTCCCCCTTCCCTTCCCCTCCTGCCAGCTAGGCTCCCAGCCAGCAGCCTGCAGTCTCTTCTGACCTCCCCTCCGGGCAGGCCAGAAGAGACTGCAGTCCCAGCCTTGGAGGCCTGCTTTTATAAGCACTGAGGTGGGGGGGGGGGCTTGGGGAGCAGGAAGGGTAGGACTTCCTGCTCCCCAAGCCCCACCCCCTGGCCTCAGTGCTTATAAAAGGAGGTCTCCAAGGCCGGAACTGCAGTCTTTTCTGGCCTGCCCAGAGGGGAGGTCAGAAGAGACTGCAGGTTGGGAGCCCAGCCAGCAAGGGGAGTCTGGGGGGGAGGTGGGCATCCTAGACCTTGCCCATGTCCATGGTGACATGGGCGGGGTCAAGGGCAGTGGAGCCAGGATGGTGGTGGGGCAGAGCCTGTGGGGCGTCCTGGAGACAATTAGTCTCCAGGTGCCATTTACCCCCGGTACGCCTCTGGTTGTCACCTACTCTTTTACTAATGAGTTATGTCCCAGCTCTTATAATCAAAGTAAAAGTTTGAGGTCATGCTGTATTATTTTCTCATTCATAGAGGACCATGGTCTTCAGAAGAGATTACAATTGGAAAATGACATGTTCAAAGCATCTATGATAAGATTCTTTGCACCAATGTGGTTTCAGCATCCCAACATTTGTACTAGTCACTGGCAAAAACTAAGATACATTAATTCAAGGAGAGAAGTATGGGCATTAAGAGGAACTGTGACTGATTTCTAAGCAGAGTTTTGATGTCAGAGTCCGTTGATTTTAGTGGTTTTGTGGATTTAGAAGAGTGTAGTTCTGCTTACGATGGCATTGTGAGTTACCTAAGATTACACAGTGGATTAGAGAAGGTGGCTTTTTGTGTTTCTACAAGTCAGGACTTATTATTGCATCTTCATCTTGAGGAAAAGTGTGGAAAATTTACTCTACAAATTCATTCCACTGAGTTAGACCAGAGTAAAGGCACTTCCCTTTGGTAATTTCTCACACTATATCAGTAATGGCTGTGGGTCCACAGTCCATGAGTTGTACAGATCACATAGATGCTTCTCCGCGTAGCATTCTACCTTAATTGAGGTGCATTGAGAGGTGTGTGGGACATACTCATATGAAGCAGAAATTCAGATGTTACAATTGGAACATGAGAACCAATCACAAAAGGGCAAAAGTGCACAACAGCAAAATGTTGCCACAGAAGTAACATTTGAAAAATTACCTTTCCTGGTTCAGATGAATACTTTGGGTAAAGTGATGAATGCTGATGATCAAGTACTGTGGCAAAACGTTACTGACTCCATGAGTCAACGTATCATGTACACGTGGTCATCATTCTTATAGGTACCTTGAAAATAAAGCACTTTATCTCAGTCTGAAATGATGACTCCTGCCAATGTATTTATTATTAAAATAGAAACTTTCCCAGAGTAAAGCCTGAGATGTAACAATACAATTAAAATAATTAAATTATTAACAAGATCAAGGGCAGAGCCTGTCTCACAGCAACCGACTGAATATTCAGCCAAAGAGAAATATCTATGTTTTATTGAGATCCAATAGGGAGAGCTCAACTGAATCTCTGTAGTGTACAGATCGCAGGGACCATGCTGTTCCTTGTCTGGTGGATATCTGGGAGACAGGTAAGGGACAAGCCTGGGCTGACATGACAGGAATATGTGACATGCTGGAGTTGAATATGCATTCAGGAGGTCTACCTCTTCAATATTGCAAGCAGTTGTGCCCTCAGAGAAAATGAACACTTGGTTCTTCTCCTAAAGCAATCTTGAGTACTCAGCATCTTTCAGGATTACCAGTATACTAACTGTTGCCTGGAGTAATGGCATTTCTTGCAGAATTGAGCAAGCTCAAATGCTTGTGTTCCATCGCTCAACTTTTAATATCTTTCCTTAATTATGGTAACGGTGCACTGCCTGTCTGTAAATTCAGCATGCAGGTGTAATCATCAGCAAGTTCATAAAAGAATTACGAAGATGGTGATTCTAAAATAAATAAGTGCTATGCCATATACAATTTACTCCCTGCACTATTCGCTTGTAATTTACATCTCTGATTAGTACTGAGCCCAATTAAAGAAATTTAAAATTGGGTGTGTGAAAAATACTTGTCCTCGTGCTGAACAGTTGAATCCTCAGGTTCTCAGGTAGCAACATTGGAAAAACCTTGGTGAGCCACTGCCAGTTGGAGTGGTCTGACAGGGAAGAAAGACTAATTCTTGATTCAGGGACACACTTCTTTTGATGTAGGAAATTCATGAATGGATCACTGGATGTTTTCCCTATTCTTAAAAAGCTGCTGTTGTGTATGTGTGAGAGAGAAAAACAGAGAGAGATCACAATTCAGACCATGGCCATGCTTCTGGGGAAGAGAGTTTTTAAATTCTTCCTTACCATTCCCTTGACATAAAATGATTTGCTATGTGGCAGGAAAAAGACAAACATCCATACTACTTTGGTAGTGGCGCTTCAGGGGAGCAAAGAAGAGCAATTTTTTTGGGGAGGAATAATATATGAGAAGAGGATAGACCAGGGGTAGGGAACCTGCGGCTCTCCAGATGTTCAGGAACTACAATTCCCATCAGCCTCTATCAGCATGGCCAATTGGCCATGCTGGTAGGGGCTGATGGGAATTGTAGTTCCTGAACATCTGGAGAGCCGCAGGTTCCCTACCCCTGGGATAGACTAACACTCCTCTTTTATCATGCCCCTAATCCGCCCCCTGACTAATTTTAAAGAAAATGTAAAGATCTGATCATAGATATGCAATGTAGGTGTCTCTATAAGGTAGCTACACCATATGACGCTACTGTGAGTTCATGTGACAAACAGCTTCATGAGAGACTGAAATTTAGAGATGATGCTGTATTTAGATATGAAGCTGTAGGTATCTTCTAGTGAGAGCCAAACTACATGTTACATGGAAGGTCCATGATCAGATCTCTCAATAACGTAAATTCAAGTGCCATGATGAAGAGCCACTATGATAGAACAGAACAAGACAACAATTCATTTTCTAGGGTTAAGGTGCTTGATAACTGGGGGTAGGGGGCTGTAGAAGTGGATCCATTATAGTATCTGGGCACAGGAAACTTCTGTGTCACTACGCTTTCATGAATTTTCAATAGTTTCATTCATCAAATGCATGAAATGAAGAGACTAGGAGAACTGAAGCATAGCAGGGGCCTCCTAGGGAGCCTCTGGTTAAGGTGCATAATATTTTTGGCAAATTCTTGTTTATCCCACAAAATGTTTACGAAGTTTGGTCTGTGAGTATGTATCATGTTAGATGCCTACAGAACACAATTCTGAGACAAGAATACATTCTGCAAATACTGCATGTTTTGCAAATACTCTAGTTTAATTTTGGAAATTAATTTTGCTCCTGTTATATCTGGAGCAGGCAAAAGGCCTGTTCAGGACTTATTTGATCACTAACAATACAATCCTGCATTGAGTTAGTGATCAAATAAGTCCTAAACAGGCCTTTTGCCTGCTCCAGATATAACAGGAGCAATGAGTTTAAAAGTGTGCAAATCTGTTTAGGATTGTTCTGTCAGTGTAAGTTGTTCTTAGGATACTGAATCTGGTATGTTGCACCTATTCTTCACTTGTTTAACATAATGAAATACATAGCCTGAAGGTGAAGCAAAGTCCATCAATTCAGTTTTCCCAAAAAGACATTTTAGTTGGGCAGAAGTTCACCATTTATGTTTTGTTTCTATGGGGTTAGGCTGTGAAGACCTGAATTCAAATCTCTACTTTGCCTCAAATGTCACTGGATATTCTTTGATCAATCTCCTTCATTGAACCTAATTTACATCACAGTTTGTTATGAGGATATGTGAGGGGGAGGAGAGGAATATGTACTGCGCTACATTTCTTGAAGGAAGGATAACATAAAAATTAATTAGTAATATAGAGGTTACATTACACCAGTGTAAGTAATTCAGTTTGTGAATTGTATTGAGAATTGGAATCAACATGAACGAGCATGCCTGGACTATAAACACTTTCCAGTCAGGAAGCGGTATCTTTTAAAACACATTATAGAAATGGCATAATGCAAGTGCTTTTTTGCGGCACGCATAAAGAGAAGTCACTAGGAATAGTTAAATTAATTATGAATCTTAGATTGTCTGTAGAAATTAGTTATACACTACTGAGTACATAAATGTGACCCATGAGAGATCAAATGAAAAGGAAATTTGACTGAAGTCAGCTGGATGTAAAACAGGTTTTATGTTTTCTCACATATCAATGCAAAAATGGTACGTGCTACTATAATTTTTAAGACTTTTCTGGTATCTTCTATCTTTCTTCTGAAAAAAATTGAGAAGATAGTGATGGTGGGTGAAAGAAGAAGATATCTAACCTGTAAGAATTAGATTTTGTCACATGGATCCTCCAGTGTTGTGCCTGGGCCTCACACTGAAAAAACCTCTTCTATAAGCCACACATAATGTCTCATGAGGCAAACTGAATACTCCTTACTTTGAACCACATAAATGTTATTGACAGGAAAAGCATCCAAAGGGGGGGCCAGCGATGCTTCCACTTCTATAGATGTCGTTTTAACTAGCAATCTCTCAGAGATTTAGGGTATTAAAAACCTAAATATATTTAATACCCCAAATCCAAGAAATCCTATCATTAAAATGGCATTTGACAAAGTGGAAATATGAACAGCCTCTCTTTGTTGCATCTTTTTGCTAAATTATTGTGCACAGAGCTTGACATTATTATGCACAATACCATATTTGCATATTTTATTTTACTGGAAATGTAAATGTTTTAAAATAATATATATATTGAGAGATAAATATCACCCACAAATACTAAAGAAAGTCAGAGAGATAAATATCACCCACAAATACTAAAGAAAGTCAGACATTGGCCTACCTTTCAACAATGAATTAAAATGTTACCGTAATTGAAGTACAAAGATACTTTGTAAAATGGTGTTACTTGTTTTGGCGCGATTTATTTGCTGTTATGTTGTAAACTGTGCTGTAGAGATTGATCATTTAGTTAAATGTGATTGCCTGATGTATTTCAAACACTTAAGTCATGTTATAAATTGTTTTGGACAATGGGTAGAACAATGGCATGGAACTGAAGAATTTATTCATTTACGATATTTATATATCTCACTTTTGTCTTGAGAAAGTCAAGATCCAAAGCAAGTAACAATGATAAATAAATTATAAAAATAATCATGTATTGAAGTCAGTCAGACATAATTAACAATGCAGTCCTAATCAGGGTGGCACCAGTCTAAGTCCATTGAAGTTAAGGGGTTAGAAGGATACAACTGCTTAAGTCAGCACTGTAAAACAGATAAGCCATAGCCAAAATCTGTAACCTCTAGCGTGCTCTATAGGCTCTCTTAAGTAATGTCATTCTGCAGATTCTCTAAAAGGCCCTGAGGAAATGTTCCCATCTCACCCCTTTTGGGAGGGTGTTCCCAAGCAGCTGGATAGACATGACTAAGGCTCAGACTATAACAGATTCTGTTCTTCAGAGAGAGGGGGAATGGTTGGGAAACACTGTTTTGAGGAATACATAAGATATATAGTTCATATTAGGAGAAAATGATGGTGCACAGAGAAAAGATGAAGGAGAAATTAGTAGTTTTTACAAACATTCAAGGGATATGCGTACTGTGAATTTAATGGGAGATATTTTAGCTGTATGAGAGCTGGTGTGATGTAGTGGTTAAGCAGTTGGACTAGAAACTTGAAATTCGGGTTCAAATCCTCACTTGTGCCATGGAAGCTTGCTAGGTGACCTTGAGCTAGTCAAACACTTTCATCCCTGACCCTGGCCAGTATTTGGGCAGGAGACCTCCAAGGAATTCCAGGATCATGACACAGAGGCAGGCAATGGCAAACAACCTCCAAGTGTCTCTTGCCTTGAAAACCATATGGGGTCATCATAAGTCAGTTGTGACTTGATGACAAACATTTTTGCTTTTTTGTTAGCTGTATTCACAGAGCTGACATAGAGATCCAGCAAACCTTGATTAGATCTGAAAGAAATGTTAGAAAACATTCACAGTGAATTTGCTTTGAAAAAGTTGGGTATATGTTCTCCTAATTCAGCTGATCTACAGATTACAGAGATCAGTTCTTCTGGAAGAAATTGATGCTTTGGAAGGTGGACTTTATGGCATTTTATCCCACTGAGATCCCTGTCCTCCTCAGACAGTACCCCCACATCTCCTGGAGTTACCCAACCTGTATCTGGCAACCCTAATTTCAGTATGAGCTTTCATGAGTCATGACCCACTTTGTCAGATAGATTTGTTGTGGAAAACTGAATTGAAGAATTTTTATGGGGAATTTAGGGGGTCCCTTCCTACATTTTCTATATTAACCACTCCATTCTCCACTTACCTCAAGTTGTACACAAGAAAGGCTCATTGTGTAACTTACCCCAAATCTTGACACACACACACCCCAAGTCTGCCCCATAAACTTCTCCAGTAATGCTTCCATCACATATCTGTCTGATAAAGTAGGCTGTGGCCCACGAAAGCTCATATTGAAATAAACATTGCTGTCCTTTGAGGTGTCACTAGATTTTAGTTTTACTTTGCTGTGACACAACTACCCCTTTGAAGTTCATATAATTTAACAGGATTTGTGTTTTTCAGAGTAAATTTTTGATATTGTTTTTTAAAAAAAAATAAATTGGCAATTTTATTTTATTTTAAATTTATGCCAACATGTCATTTCTGTTCTAGTTAATGCATATTTTTCAAATCCCCAGAGTGTACTTCACAGTGGAGCATGTGTTGTAGTAAGTTAATGTTCCTTTACAGGCTTGTGACAGATGACTTCAGGTTTAGGTTGATCTGCCCTACTGTGCTGCCAACATGAATATAACAATAATGACGAGGTGAAATGTTGGATACTGCAGGTCTAGAGTGAATTTAAGATGAGCTTTTATGCAAATAGTTCCTTGCTGTGCAGAGACTTTAATGCAGCGGTTTTAATCACAATTCATTTGACAGAGCTTTGATGCTGACACTTTGAAAACAAAAGCTTGCAATCTGCAAAAACAGCAATATCAACTGTTATTGGAGGTTAAAGCTTCCTGCACCTCAGTATTGACCTACAGTAAATTTTAGAATGCTGTATTAAATTTTCTGTACTTCGGAAAAAGGAAACTTGTTTATTTACTGTTACATAAGCCTCGAAGAACACTATGCAAAAAAAAAAAATCAGGTGTCCCGCAGAGATTGCATATTACCTACTATTTTCAAATCCCTTTGATAGGGCATTTTGGATGAACAGGGTTTTCTAATGGCCTATACTGCAATCTCACAAACACTTAGGTTCCTGTAATCCCATTGATTTAAAAAGGCTTTAGGCAGTTTAACTGTGTGTGGGACAGAAGTCAATGTTGCTGCTATCTCTTGATAGGTAATGAAACCAATTTTGTGGTAGCTCAATTACGGGGAGGTGTGGGAAATCATGGAAATCTTAGTCATTCTTCAAGAAAGAAATGATTTTGTTTTGTTATCAGCCAAATAGCACTATAGTGGCTCAAACCCAGAATATTTGATATGTGTTAACTAGCATAAAAGGCTGATTCACACAGTCATTGCCTATGTGGTCTTACCGTTTTGGAAACTCACACTAACACACTTTTGGAAGAGTTGTATAAGCATGCTGAACCATAATTGACAGTGAAGCCATAGAACATATTCATCATATGCAAACAAACAGAACGCACAAAATACTCACACACTGTGACATGGGCAGAAATAGCAATGCCCTATTTGGACACATTTGCCTAAAATTTAATCAGTTTCCTGGGTAGCAGTGATTTATTGTAATTCATTGTGTGATAACAAATGCCCTTTCATATAATGACCACTTTATAATTGTCAAGTATGAGGACATCCTCAGCCTGTCTTTTATGCCTTTTCAGTGTGGGCACTATTTAATCACTCTTGTAAATATTTGTGTATGTGAGTGCAATACTTGGAACGGTCCTGGTTCCCTGTTGTGCTAAAACCAATTTTATGTAATTTATTACATCCACTTCTTACAGGCTGCTTTCACACACATTGAATAATGCACTTTCAATGCACTTTGGCAGTCATTGGCCACATTGCACACAGAAAAATCAAAAATGCACTGAAAGTACACTGCCAAGCTTGTATGAAAGTAACCCATTTGATAGCAAAAGAAGTTGTTTCTTCTGGCATCTAAACATTGTTAACTAGCTTAACCCAGTTCCTTCTCTTATATGTTGACAGATATACGCTGGTGGATATTTTACGTGCCATACTTCTCTCACTAGAAGCCATGATTGAGGATCCAGAGCTTCAAGTGAATGGATTTGTTTTAATTATAGACTGGAGTAATTTCACTTTCAAGCAGGCTTCTAAACTGACACCAAGTATGCTTCGATTAGCCATAGAAGGCCTTCAGGTAAAATCATTTTAAAATATTTTATCTGACTCTATGTTTTTTTTTCCTGAATGGCTGGCACTATGCTTATGCTGGTTCCATTTTAAAGACTGAGTATGCAGAACATGCAAAAGGAAAGGAGTGCTGATTGAAGTGATTTATGGTCTATGGAGAATGGTTCCTTCACAATGTCCTCTTTTTGCTTATATGAAGAAATATTTGATAAGAGATAGAGTAATTTGGCGGGGGGTTGATAGCTGAGTTTTATTTAAGTTCTTAGAGGAGTATATAAAAAAGGTATAAGAGACAAAAACACAAAAACAGTTTTGCAAAGGACTGAGAAGATGTACAGTTCAATCCTAAACAGAGTTACACCCTAGGCATGAGCATAAAAGACATTGTTTTCCAATTTTAGTATATTGAATATGCCTCTCATAGCAAGAACCCACAAGCCCAAAAGAATCAAAGCAGAAGCCAGGAATCCCAGTAGAACTTCAAGTCAATGTGGCAAGCCCAACAGAACCAATATCACACTGGAGAACCCCAGCACAAAATTCAAGAAACTGGTGCACCTATGTAAGCCCAATAGAACCAGTGTCTAACAGAGAAGCTCAGCAGAACCCTCAACAGCAATCCACAAAAGCTGAGGACAGCAGTCTTAAGCACACTTTTGTATGTCCAGCAGAACTGACTATAATGTGCAGTCAGAAGCCCAACAGAATGCAGGACCTTTTTGGCAGTGTAAGCCCACCAGAATCAATGTCAAACCAGAGATTCACTGCAGTGAGCCTCTTCACTGTCCCATCCCAGCCAGAGTTTGGGGTGGTGGAAGGTGGCTGTAGAGTGCGCCTCCACACTGGTGGGTGGGGGTGGAGGTTGCAACCCACCCCTTCCTTTCCACTTCTCTAGTCCTCTCCTTAGCCTTTCTACCATTGCCCTACTATATTCCTTTCCTCCTGCTCACCCTGTCCCCAGGCCAAGTTTTGTCTGGCTACTTGTGGAAAGTTAGGTACCTAGCTATGTGCACTACAACCTAAAAAAGTGTGAAACATTCTTAGCAGCATTACCCCCCAAACACCCCCCCCCTAAATTTTTGTTTTGTAAAGAGGCATTTAACCTAACTTCTTTTAGTGGTTTTCTTTTTTTCCTCTTTTTAAAGAACTTGTGAATTTCTATTCTAAAAGCCTGACTAAAATTTAATTGAAAGGATCAATAAGATGAAATTTGAAAACTTTTATAAAAGTGTAAAGGAACTGCATTGAACTTTTCCTGACTCTTCTGGAATGAGCACCCAGTTTCCTTTAAATAATTTAGGATCTCCCTTCTGAAAAATGGAACTATAGGACAGCTCAAATCACTATTATACCAAAACCACCCATGTTCAATTGTTGTGAAACTCAGAGCAGACACCATTTTTCCCAGTTAATCTATGCTGCAGGGTTCCTCAGGTTATCGTATATACTCGTGTATAAGTCAACCAGCATATAAGTCGAGGCACCTAATTTTACCACAAAAAACTAGGAAAACTTATTGACTTTATGTTAGCAGTACCAACATTTCAGAGTATCTTTAGGAGACCCTCCTGATGATACCACCCAGGTTTGGTGAAGTTTGGTTAAGAGGGTCCAAAGTTATGGACCTTCATTGGAAACAATGGGGGATGGGAGCACCCACTTTGGGGATCCATAACATTGGACCCCCTGAACCAAACATCACCAAACCTGGCTGGTATCAGCAAGAGATTATCCTGATGATACCACCCAGGTTTAGTGAAGTTTGGTTCAGGAGGTCCAAAGTTATGGACCCTCAAAATGTATTCCCATATACTATTAACTCCCATTGGAAACAATGGGAGATGGGGGGCCATCTTTGGAGGTCCATAACATTGGACCCCCTGAACCAAACTTTACCAAACTAGTATCATCAGGAGTGTCACTTGATACCCTGAAATTCTGGCGCCGCTACCCTAAAAACTGCACCCCTTGCTGGCCAACAAAGTAAAAACCCTAAAATATTTTTTAAAATACAGCTGACTCATATATAAGTCGAGGGGGGCTTTTTCAGCACAAAAATGTGCTGAAAAACTTGACTTATACACGAGTGTATACGGTACATGCTTTTGAATCTCTATGTAAAGCTCTTTGGACAAATCACTGGTAATTTGGGAGTTAGTTTTCATCAGTATGCTGATGATGCTCTTTATATTCTTATCCAAGTTTCATAAGCCCTTTCTGCACGGGCCATTTACAGCACCCTAGGGACGGCAAAAACGCTGTCCCTAGGGAGCTGTTTGCATGGGGGACGCAGCTGCATCACAGCCGCGCTGCCCTTGCTCCCCCCAGAGGCGCGAAGCCGCTGTTTCCAAACTTGCTCCGTGAGTGAGGTTTTCTCGAAAAGCGGCTGGAAGGCACCCCCCTTTTCCGATCGACTTACCTTCCCTGCGACCTTCTGGCGCGTCGCCCAGGCCTGGGGACATGCCCCCCTGCCCTGCGACTCCAGAGCTGTCGCGCAGGGCGGGGGGGGGGGTATGTCCCCTGGCCTGGACGACGCGCCAGAAGGTCACAGGGAAGTTAAGTCGATC
The DNA here is from genome assembly GCF_021028975.2 of Sphaerodactylus townsendi. Classification (NCBI taxonomy): domain Eukaryota; kingdom Metazoa; phylum Chordata; class Lepidosauria; order Squamata; family Sphaerodactylidae; genus Sphaerodactylus; species Sphaerodactylus townsendi. The sequence continues at coordinate 114,943,936 of NC_059425.1, read as the reverse complement.
GGGCGACGGCGCAGCGCTGCGCCGTCTTCCCTGCCTTTACTGGGACCGTTCATGCGAACGGTCCGGGGTGTGTGTGTCGGCATTGTATACGCCGACGCACCCCCCAGTGTTAGGCATAGTTAGGCAATAGAGGTCCTGAATTGCTGCCTAGCTGCAGTGGTTAACTAAAAGTGAACAAATTGAAACTAAACCCTTTAAAGACAGAGATAATGCTTTTTTGGGGGGTGGGGAAGAGGTCTTGAAGGAACTTGTTTACCCCACTTTTGATGGAGTTCAGCTGACCTTTGCTGACTCAGTTAAAAGCTTTGGCTATCACATACAAAGCATTTCATGGCCTTGGCCCATCGTTTATAGAAGCAACTCTCTTCCTGTTCTCTGCCATGACAACTTCGTTGAAGTCAGCAGGGGCTTCAGCAGGTGCCAACTTGCAAATGGGCAGAATCAACAACTGCCCATGCATATACTTTCTCCATTGAGGATTTTGTTTGTGGAATGGCCTGCCTGAGGAGGAAAGGTCCCACACATATAGCCTTTCACAAACTATGCAAAACTGAATTATTCAGGAGGGTTGTTCTGTGTAGGTAATAGGATTTCACTTTACAAAATGGTTTTACAAACTTGCTTGGACAAATTAATAGGGACTATGGCCTATACTGCTGTGTATATCTTAGTGTAAGTAGGGTTCTATTTCTGTAATTTCTGTACTGTTTAATCTGTCGTGTGAATACTTATGCTGTGCTTCAGTTATTTCTAGTGGTTCCAGACTTCTAAAACCATAATGCACTGATTATTCAATGTCCCATTTGTTGACTGTTCTGACTTACTATGTGTAATCTATCTTGAGTGCCTGTAGGAGAGATGTAAATAAATAAATGTGGCAAAGTGTGGATTAAGTGAAAAAGCAGTCCTTAAAACTGGGAGAGGGTGAGGTTCCAGTAAATAATCACATGGTATCAGCTGCAGGTTGCACCATTCTGTAATAGATTAATTTTGAAGTTCTTTCATATGTCCATTCCCCATTCACCAAATGGCTCACATGACTGAGTCACTTGGAACTATTGGATCTGGACACTTCTGTGATGTTTCTAATCTCTGGCCGTAGTACATTGTTCAGTAGATTAAGTCAGTTGTCTTGGGTGGAGGAGAGAGATTGTGGATAGATAGGTTTTGAGGCCAGAAATGGAATTTTGGTCTTTAACAATGATTCCATCTCAAGCCCATCTTCTTTCACTGGAGCATGATGAATGAGTACTTGTATAAATGAATGAGATCTTACCTGGCCAGCATCATGGGTAGGGTGGTATCTCTGTACCAATTCAGATATTCTTTTTACCATGGGGATTGCTGTCTTTATGGTGAGGAATTCTGCCTTACTGGGGGTCTCCCAAAGGTACAACTGATTCATTGACAACAGAGATCCGTTCCCCGGGAGTTAATGACTACTTTGGTGGGTGGGCAATATGGCATTATACCCTGCTGTGGTCCCTCTCTTCCCCAAACCTTCCCCCAGCCCAGGCTTTCTAGGAATTTCACAACCCAGAGTTGGCAATCTTGCCCTGGCAGCAGCCACCATGGACTTATCATGGATTATGGCTTATTCTGAAATGGTGAATTCTGCTTCACAATACATTGGAGACATGGGACGCTCACTGCAGAATAATGATCCCTTTGACTGGGCATGTGTGAAATAGATTAGAATAATAGTGCTGGGAAAGTATAGCAGTTTAATTCTTTCTGCTGTACTATTTTCCCATTAGTCTAGTTCACAAGTTGTAGCAGATGTAGGTGGAAGCCATGTACAATTTACTATACGCAGTTTTAATGTAACTTTCAATGCATATACAACTAAACTTGTGATTGCAACAGCATATTTATCCAAGTTTTGGCTTCCAGTTTAACTTGTAAAGTGAAGACACATTGGCTGTTTCTTACAAAACAGAAGCACTGATATACAGGCAGGATGTACATACATTCACTAAACATGAACATGAAAATGTAAATGTAGCTTCAGGCAGAAATATAAGGCTGAAAATATTCTGAGAAAACCATGAAATGAAAATCTTCCAGAACAATTTCCAGAGCTTTATTTGCCTGTGGAAAAAATTCCATTTCTAAGGATGCAGTGCTTCATGAAATTTAAAAGTGAATGGACACTGTTGCCAGTACAAGCTTTAGTAGTTTCAAAGTAATTCTAAAGTTGTTAATGGCGAGGACAGTTCTTTGGGTATGGTATTATGAGGAATGTGTTCTGGCTTTTTTTAGATTTTACTTTTGAATTGGCATGACTGATAACTGCTTTCAGAAATTAGTGTGTCATCAGTGGTTTATTTTGTTTTATTTTCTCCTTGAATTTAAAAAATGTAAGAGAAGTACATTCTATATTGTCTTTGCAATTTTACATGTATTATTCCATAAAATAATTTCCGTATAAATCATTTAATTACTTGAAACATAAGATTTAAACCACACTTGATATGTTTGTTTTTCCTCCTTGTCAAATATTTCAGTTCATGTATATGTTGCTATTGGGACATAAAAAACATGAGGTACTTTAAAATAAATAAAGAATAAACAAGCTAAATTAATTTACCCTTTGTTTAGAACATCAGAGGATTTTACAGACAGTTTAAAATGTTTCCAGGAAACTCACATCACTGATTTCATGATGTGCATTATGTTGAATGTTACCACACATATAATGCCTGATATTTTTGAAAATCCAGCTCATTGTGAGACTGGAATTATTAGCAGACCACCATTCCATGCTTGTAACTGCCTTTGAGAGAAGGCTGGCATCTTAATGTTTAATAGTAGCTAATGTGAGGGGGGTTGTTTCTTAGCCATTTACTACTGACTTGATTAAAGTGAAGTATAGGCTAAAGTGCTTTTCTTGTATTGTTAACTTTTTTTGTATCATGGTGCCTAAGTGCTTTATGTGGTGTTAAATAAATGAAAAACTGTCTTCATTAAAGTAAATGCTTACCTGAGGGGAAGCTTAATTTTTCATATCCAAATGTTGAAGTTTTATTCTGCTTACTATATATAGGCCAATTTGCTTTTACACAAGGAAACACATTCATTTCCTTACATTTTTCTTAAAGTACTGAAATGCTTTTATGACTTCTATAAAGCACACCAATAACTGTCATTGTGATGTTTTATGTGTTCCGATACCATAGTGGCATAGTCAATTTCTGCAGGGTTTGCCATAATTTTCTAGTAGTTTGTATTTAAGGTTATTTTCTTATTTTAAATTGCCCCCTTCCACGTTAAATAATCGTGGCTTCATAAGGTTACAGACTTTCACAAAAGAGAGTTAGATAAAACCAATTAATCTGGAGAAAAGTTGCCTAGTTGTCATTGGTTTTTCTGAATTCTGAAAAGCTTATTTCATTGCTGGAAATTTTGAACAGTTGTGCTGTCTTAATTCTGTTCTTTTAGATGCTGTTTTCTTTGCCCTCACTGCCGTGTTTGTAATATACCATCATTTAATTTTACTGACTGTGGTGACTCCTAGGGTTTTTGCTGAGCATCTCACTAGAGCAGATATTTTATTTATTTATTTAACTGAAGCATGTTAATGCCACCTTTCCACCAATCAGGATCCCCAAGGATGAACACATAAAATCTTTTAAACATTTGACAATTAAAAACAACATTTCAAATTATAAGAAAATTCTATAAAAACTCATTAAGAAAAAATATCAGAATCCAGGATGAGAGCCAATAATATTATTTGGTGTATGCCAAACCAAATAAAAAATAGAGTGAGATGTGATTTTTGGTGACACAACTGAGAAAGTCCTTTCTTGGGTTGCTACCTGTGTAGCTTCAAATGGTAGCGGCAATTATGCAGAACCCAAAACATGACTGGAATGTAGGAATAGGTTCATATTAGAGAAGGCAATTCTTAAAGTATATTGGTCCCAGACCAGTAAGGGCTTTTAAAGTCCCTTGAGTTGAGCAAACTGGAAGCCAGCGTAGATGGAAAATGACTGAAGTGATACGGTCCCTTTGACCTACTCCAGTCAGGCCACAGCATTCAGTACCAGCTACAGCATCTGTATAGTTTTCAAGATATTACTTGAAGATATCTGGGGTTGCCAACAAAGTGGGAAAAAAATGTCCTGACCCTTTAACATAGAATGATGGGCTATTATTTACCAGGTGATGGTATTTACTTCCGTGCCCTGAAAAAGCTTTCCCTAACTATTTCCACACATTGAGCCTTTGTTAAATAGGACTAGGCATTTTTTCTCCAGGTTGCAACCTGGAGAAAAAACCTGAACTAACAACCAGCTTAAATCTCTACAGATTGGTTGGTCCGGGCCTGCAGAGCAACCAACAATGACATCTTAACCATTGTGTAGTTGTTAGGTTATCTTTCATCCTGTCTTCCCTTTTCTAGAATGGACCAGGCAACCTCACCATACACACCATGGCTGTAGGCATAAGATCAGGAATGAGTGTGAATATGGGGTGATGCTGTTTTTCCAAGCTGTGTGGCTGTGGTCTGGTAGTTTTTGCTCCTAACATTTTGCCCACATCTATAGCTGGCATCTTCAAATGTATGTCACAGTAAGATGTGTTTTTCTCTGTGGCAGAGTGTGGAGTGATTGTGTCATGTGGTGTGTGTTTTGTCTACCTCACAGGTGGGAGGGAGGGTGTGACGCAACATGTCTTATCTGTGCATGTGCAAGCCACAAATGCAGGCAAAACATTAGGAGCAAAAAAAATTACCAAATAACAGCCACACAGTCCAAAAAACCCACAGCAACCTGTTGATTCTGGCCATGAATGTCTTCAACAATACAACATGAATATGATTCTTCACAGGCTTCTTTTTTTAGACTGTTGCCAATTATTTCACTCTTAGTGGTGAAAGGTGGTTCATCCCTTCCTCTTATCACCTTGTATGATGCCATTTGAATTCCAAGCATGTATTGTGATTCTTAGAATAAATTTATACAGACCAGACTGTAGATATCTGCTTTCTTCTTTAAGCACAGCATCAAGTGCAGTTTCCTTTTGGAGCAGAAATGGATGTTACTTGTAACACAGCTCTATTCTGCACATTATTCTATGTATAGCTCCAAATAGATAAATAGAGATGTCAGGTATCTCTCAATGACACTGCACTACTATTTAAAAGACACTGAGGGAAAAATAGGAAAACTAGCACAATTCTTATTCCAAATATAACCAAGGGCAGATACATCAGCAAGGAAGGAAAACTGCTGGGGGTTCATATTCACAGAATCAAATGAGGCAGTGCTGGTGGCTGAGGAATGGTGGTGGTTTTCTTTTCATACCAAAGTGCAGTCCAAGAGTAAGATGGTGGCTTTCCAGCTGCAGGTACTTGGATCAGTGCCCACCAAAAGCTTTAAAAGGCCTTGCTGAACCTCATCAAAAGTCTGTGTGAACTGAGCAGCAAAGTGTAGGCCATGAGGAGCTGAATGTGATTGAGCAGCTATAGCCAAATATTTGAAGTTTGTTTCAGAAGAAGGGCGTCCTTATTTGGTAGGTGGCACAAGGCTGAATTCCCTGCTGCTCCCTTTGAATGCTTGCATTGATCCACCACTTGTTCATTGATTGACCAAATGTGTTGTGTAGATAGAATTAATCTTCTTTGTGAAGCAGGCTGAAACTGAGCAGACTGGAGAGGTGAAAAATCAATTATGTGTGCAACTCTGAAGCCAAAAAGACCAAGCAAAGTGGGAAACAAGACAAAAGAGACAAAATCTGTATCAGACTAGCTTTTGTTTAAAATCCTGAAAGGACACTTTGGAATTATGCAGAACTTTTCTTCAGAGGGGTGTTCAGAGCTCACCCCCTCCCCCCAGAAGATATGGATCAGAAGATCAGGAACACCCCCCACCAGTACCAGCATGGGCTCCTTTGGCAGAGGAGTGCCAATACAGTATGGTAGCAGCTTCCACTTTTGGGGAGTTTGTTCCAAGTTTCTGTCAAGATGCTATAGATTTAGTTGAGTAGAGTCAGCATGAAGTAGAGTTGTCAGTGGTGACTGACATGCAACGGGAGACTGGGGAGCTGAAATATGAGGGGCATCATGACAATGGTTTGATATCATTCATGGGATGGATTTGTGGGGTGATTTGATGCTCTGAAATTCAGCAGAAACTCTGCAGTTTTACCATATGGTTCCTAGAGAATCCTAGAGCATTGATGATTTTTAGCTTACTTTCCTCCTGCTGCCCTGAGCAGCAATGTGGGCCAAGGGCCCCTACTGGGAGGTTTCCCATCATAGCAAGATAGCAGCCCTAGTCTGGCAGTATACTTCCTATGCCCCTTTCCTCATAGGAGTGGCCTAATAAAGTGAACTTTCAATAAAAAAGTATGTAAAAAACTGCTCAAAGTAAACATCACATATTTTTAAAAATAAATTAGTTATCCTAAATAATAAGATTTTATTTAACAGGACTGGGGTTTTTTCTGAGCATGTTCAACTTTTAAAACTAGAACTCTGTACTGTTGTTGGCATTCTTTTGATTACTTCGCACCTGAACTGTATCAATAATAGGGAAAAATCATGCATTTATGTTACTTTGTTTACTTGTGAAAGAGCTGTAAAATATGACCATAGAATTACTAGTCTGAATATTTGTGTATTTATACTTCTGAAGCTAAGCATGTCTAAGCCCAAGCACTTGTGTGAGAAACTTCATGGGCTGCTCTGGGCTCCTTTGGAAAAGAACTGCGCTTACATTCCATCCCATTATGCGTGGCCCATAGACTCTCAGGACTGCATTTTGGGGGATTGCAAAGGACTGCAGTGGAAAAGGGAGCTAGAACATTCTAGCACAACATGGAATACCATGTGTAGTTGTTTGGATCCAAGTGATGGATCATTATCATAGTAGGGTAAATACGATCATGTATGCAGGCTAGTGTTTTAAAAAGCACAAGTATTGTCTGTCCATGGAGTATCACTCCCTTGCCTCTCCCTCCTGGGACAACCAAAAATGTCTCCCAAATACCTGTTCCTAGTAGTTTTCTTTTATGCTCCATTGGTGGAAATCCTTGTGCCTACCAAAATGCTAGTCTTGACCTAAGCCAGAGTCCAATAGTAATGGGGAGATTTATTTTCATGTGACATATTATTGATTTAGAAAGGCCACCATGTTCTTTGCAGGGCTAAATGGTTAGTGTACCAATTCAAAATCTGCCTGAAAAATTGCATTACTTCCTGTGATCTTTTTTTGGCTTGGAACAATTAGAATATTTGCATTGTTTCCCCAGGAAAGATATTTCAGTATCTGTTGGCCATCGTATTGTGATTCTAAACTGTTTCCATTCTTTCAGACAAGCTAATCATTAGTGGGTCTTTGGTTCTCCTTCAAAACAATGGTTTCTGTAACTTCCTGAGAGCAAAACAAGAAGAGGAAAGGTGGTGTAGCAGACCAAGCAGACAAAACCCAAAAAAGAACCTGCTATGCCAAAGCTACTGGCTTAAAGATATCAATAATTTAAAGAGATAGGGCTAAAAGTGCTGGCTAAGCATCTATTTCTTATGTTCTTATTTATGCTAACTTGTCTTTTGTGTGTGTATCATATGTCATATGGTAGTACTCTTGTACACCCTTTTTTAAACTGAGTCCTTTTCACACTCATATTTCTTTAAATGATATTTATCAGCCAGTATAGCAGGTATAGGTATACCAGATTCTGTAACTTCCTGTGCATAGTAAGCAATGACATGAGATATGAAACCTCTAAACTCTGGACATAGCAATAGAAAATTTCTTTTTTTAAAAAAAGAAAAAATCCTTTAACAGTTGCAACAATCAACACTGATAGCAAGTTTTTTTGCTGGACATCACATCAGCCAGAAGCATGGGGTAACCTATATAGTATAGAGCAGGCCATGGTCTCCCTGCTTAGAAACCAGTCATTTTATTATACATTTGTATTCCATCTGTGAATCACGAGTAGCTGAGAGTTATTAAGAACAACATAGATTTTGTGTCTGTTATAAAACCCTCTTAGTGAAAGGGTCAAAGGACAGAATTACAAATCATTCAGTGGATGATGGCAGGAGGTGCATTATCTATCAAAACCTTGTGGTCACATTGACTGTCTTGATACACATCACCTGCTATCATAAAGGCAGAAGGATGCTGGGAGATTTGTAGATTCAATCACTTCTCACAATCATCTTCATGATGACTTGTGATTAGGGCTGGAATGCATAAATTGGGCAAGTGACAGGCCCCACTCAAGGACAGAATATGGCACTAGTCTCCCCCACCCCAGGAGGGGCTTTGCTACATAAGCTCTGTAGAGACAATGCAGTAATAACGAGGAGTTCTTTGGAACTGAGACCTCCTTTGGTGCTTGTATAGTCTTTTGGTCTTCCCTTTGTTCCTTCCCTTGATCCTCCCTTTGTGACCCCAGTAAAATCTCATGAAATTCAGCTGATTTTAGATCAGAGCCTAATGTGGTAAAACATTATTTACTACATTTCTATTCTGTTTGGACACTCCTTGATGCCACTAAACCTTGATCACTCTATCCCATTCTTGGATAAGTGGGCCTTGCCAGAGTTGTGCCTTTCAACCATACTATAGTAGCTCTTCAGATCCTCTCTGTACTGCTTATACAGAGCATTGGGTTACCCCCATTATCCTCACTAGGGTATGATCCAAATGAGGTCTTGCACAGTTCCCTTGACTTTCACTGTGACTGAATAAATAGATATCTTTGTGATAGTAATGTTCTTGAAAACTGAACACCTGGTGTTTAAAATCTGTACTTGTTTCCTTTTCCTTTTTATGTTATTATATCTAATTGGCCTTCACAAATCACTGAGCATTTTCAAATAAGCTCATTAATTAATTAAACTAAAAATTACTTAATAGGAAACCTTTTGAGAACATACAGCTCTTCCATGCTTGAGTATATTGAGATATTAATTAATGTTTCTATAATTTCTCACACTTTCAAAAAGCTCAGAACGTATTGTCAAAGGCTTTCATGGCAGAATCATTGGCTGTTGTGGGTTTTCCTGGCTGTGTGGCCTAGGTCTGGTAAGTTTTGCTCCCAATGTATTGTCGAAGGCTTTCACGGCCGGAATCACTTGGGTGCTGTGTGGTTTCCGGGCTGTATGGCCGTGTTCTAGCAGCATTCTCTCCTGATGTTTCGCCTGCATCTGTGGCTGGCATCTTCAGAGGATCTTTGCTCCCAATGTTTTGCCTGCTTCTATGGCTGGCATCTTCAGAGGTATGGCATAGTGTGGAGTGACTGTATATTGGGGTATGTATTTTACCCACCTCTTGGAGAGGCGTAAGGCACATTAGCCTGTGTCTGAGTGAAGTTCATTTGCAATCATATTCACAACTGTATTTACATTTGAATTTGTAACTGCATTAGCTCATGTCTGAGTGGCGTTCATTTGCGTTTGCCTTTCAATATCTTTGGTTTTTTGGTTTTGGTGTTTTTTTCAGTACAGAAAGCCAGGTTTTGTTGATTTTCAGATGCTTCTCTTTTTTTGTTGAAACTGTCCTGGTATTTATGGATTTCAGTGGTTTCCTTAGGTAGTTTGTCTGGAAGCTGCTGGAGTTATCAAGATTTCTTGGTCATCAAATAAGATTTTATGTCCAGCTTGGTTTAGAGCAGGGGTAGGGAACCTTTAACACTCGAAGAGCCATTTGGACCCGTTTTCCACGGGAAAAGAAAACACTTGGAGCCGCAAATAATTTTTGACATTTAAAATAAAGATAACACTATATATAAAGGTTTTTTTTAACCTTTCACTCCGCTCATTCTGAGAAGCGCATGGATACGCCCACCCTGCTGCCTGCAGGGCGGGCGAGGATGAAGCCGGCAGCTCAGCCTTGCCGGCTGCCGGGAAAGCGCCCGCCCCGCTCCAATGGGGCGGGCGAGAGGGGAAGCCCGCAGTGCAGCCCAGCCGACCATGGGCAGTTGGTGCGCCCGCCTTCTGCCTGCAGGGCGGGCAAGGATGGGGCCGGCGGCTTGGCTCGTGGAGCCACAGTGCAAGGGCAGAAAAGCCGCATGCGGCTCTTGAGCCGCAGGTTCCCTACCCCTGGTTTAGAGCATGTTCAGCTACTGCTAATTTTTCAGGTTGAATTAGTCAGTAGTGCTTTTCATGTTTTTTAAGTTCTTGTTAGAAGGCTGTGTTCCCAACTGAATGGTATGGAATAGACTCTGGCAGAGGTAAGAGTGCCTCTCTTGTCCTTTGCTGGCCATAGCATTTGTAGCATTTTTCTGGTATGTCTGACGGCTATTTGAAGGCTATGTTTATCCCTCAGTTTTTCCATTCGATTGGTGATCCCCTTGGTGTTTGGTAGAAATATCTTCCCTGTGGGGGACTGCTTTTCGTCCTGTGTTTTTCTCTTGGTTTTATAGCTCTTCTGATTTCTGTTGTGGAGTAGCCACTAGCTTGCAGAGGCCAGTCTAGGTGATTCATTTCAGTGGTGAGAAGGTAAGTTTTCAGATTCATTTTGCATAGTCTACCAGAGTTTTGATTATGCCTCTTTTTTGTCATGAGTGGAGATTGGAGTTTTTATGTAGATATCTGTCTGTATGGGTTGGTTATCCATAGACTGTGTTGCCCCACTAAGACAAGTGCAAGTGTGCCTCACTCCCCTGTGAAGTGGACAAAATACATGCCCCACCATACAATCACTCCACACTGTGCCATGGACAGAAACACATCTTGCAATGATATGCCTCTGAGATGCCAGGCATAGATGCGGGTGCAACATCTTGATATTTTCTGTTCTCACTCCTGAGTCATGCCCAAAAATGCCTACATAATCTTCTGCTTCTAGTCCTGTACTGATCACTTCCAGTGACCTGTCTGCTAAGACTGCTACAAGTTTTCTTTAGTTCATGGAATCAGTGGGTTCTTCTCCCAATTTCTTTCATCACTTTCCTTGTCTTTCATCACTTTCCTTGTCTTCGTTGTGTCCTCATGATTTAACACTCTTTCCTACTTTCTCTTCAGAAGCATATCCATTTAGAAGTTCTATAGTCTGTCAAGACTGCAGTTCCTTTGAAGATGAAAAGAGATGTAGTCAAGAGGGAAATAAGGTTGCAATAAAAAATAATATATAGTAAACCAGACTCAGAATATTTGAAATTCTTCCAAATTAGTTTTCCTTGAAAGGGAGACAACTTTTAAACAGTTCTCATGAACTCTGCGGTTTTGTAGAATCGCAAAGATATTACAATCAATTATACCAGAATGTTTAGGGGAACCTCCTGGATAAGTGTTTGGAAAGGAAATATTATTTGATTTGTCTTACTTGATTGGTTTCATTAAGAGGAGTGCGTTGAGACTTAGCAGGGTTACCAACTCTGTTGGGAAATATGTGGAGATTTGGAGGCAGAACCCTGGGAAGGGGGCAGAAGCCTAGTAGGGATGTAATGTCATAGAAACCATATTCCAAAGCTGCCACTTTCTTCATGTGAATTGATCTCTGCGGTCTGGAGTTCAGTTCTAATTCCAGAACTCCAGGCTCCACCTGAAGGAGGGCAACCCTACTTTATCATACCTATCAAGGCCTACTGAGTTGAACCTAGAAAATTCCTTTAGCACAGTGTCAGCAGCATTTTTTATTTTCCTTAGCTAACGATAGCAAGCAAGTGGTATTTGTGTTTACATAGACCTTTCCTGAGTTGTTTGTAAAATCCTATCTCTTGGCTTTCAAGCTGCAACATCAGGGAGAAGCAAAGGTAGAAGTTATGATCTTGCTCCTCCCAGCAGCTTTTACTTGCCATCCCATCCCATAATGACATCAAATTTAGCTTGGATAGTTAAATTCAAGTGTAGGACCACCTTAGAGTGTTGACTTTCAAAAGCTTATACCCCATAAACCTTGTTAGGTCTCTGAAGTGCTACTGGACTCACATCTATATGCTCTACTGCAGACCAGTGTGTCTTCCATATTAAACTTCTTAGGTTGGATGCGAGCTTTATTGTTTGTGGATTTATTTATCTGGAACAGTTTGCTGGTGAAGTTGAGGCAGATGCTGCTTTTTAGAAAGCATGGCAAGGTGGTCCTTTTTCAGAGGGCTTTGACAAATGATAGCCAAGTGTTAAGGCAAGGGATTGTTTTCTTTTTGGCAAGCAGTTTAGGGTGTGAAGTGCGTGGTGTTTTTTTTTTGCTTTGTTTGTTGTATTATTGGTATACTTGGCATTCATACTGCAAGCTTTTTTTGGCCTCTTTTTATAGGGAATTGCAAGGTATAAATATTTAAAGTTTAAATACCCCAGCATTTTACATGGATAGGGAAAGATAAATGCACCTGCTATTTTATATCAGTTGGGGAGTAAACATTATGATTAATGATACAGAGTACCAAGAGGCTTTATTTTTCTTTCTTGCTGTGTGGAATATATCTCTATTTACACCATAAGCAGAATAATTTAGCAGTGTAGTTTTATTGTCAGACTGGAGATAAACTTTTCAGACTTTGTCATGAAGTTCAGTGAGAGACCTTGGGTTAATCACTGGCTCAGCCTAACCTACTTTACAAGGTTGTTGTAAGGATAAAATAGAGCAGGGAATAATCATATCCACCACACTGACTTTCTTGGACAAAGGCCTGTATTTAAATAAATGAATATATTAGAAAAATAACAACAGAATGTGTTGGGGAAAAAGATAGTTTATTTACTGGAAAAACAGGCTAACAGCAAAATCCAGTCCAGCTGGCAGAGATGGCATGGTGAAGGCCAGAGGCGTTCCAGGGGTAAATGGCGCCCGGAGACAAATTGTCTCCAGGACGCCCCCAGCCTCTGGCCCCCCTCTGCCCCTGATGCCCCCAGGCTCCACCCCCACTGCCCTCGACCCCGCCCATGTCACCATGGACATGGGAAAGGTCTAGGGTGCCCACCTCCCCCCCAGACTCCCCCTGCCGGCTGGGAGCCCAGCTGGCAGGGGGGAGGAAGGGAGGGGGGAGTCCAGGGTGGGATTGAGGGTGCTTGGAGGCAAGTCCTGCTGCCTCATCGTTTTTGTGTGCCTTGGACGGAGTCGAGGCACCCGAAAACAAGGAGATAGCAGGACTTCCTGGTCACGTGGGGGGCTGATTTTGCGCCCCCATGTGACCAGAAGAGTGGCGCCCGGGGACAAGGGGTACCCCTTGTCCCTAGGCAGATACGCCACTGGTGAAGGCAGCTCCATTGACCCAAATGGCTTACGGCACACAAAAGTACAGCGTAAGTCAGGGAGCCCAGGGGCTAGTGGTCCCAGGCTGGAATGCCAGTGGAAACTGACTGAATCCACATTTTGGGAATTCTCCACAATGCCTCCCCTCCCCAGCTTGTGTCCACTCAGGTTGCCAGTGCAGCTCCATGACACCCCAGACTCCCAGGTTTCGGCACCACGGAGAAGAGGAGCTGCTGTTTGGCTCCTGAGTTGGTGGGGCTGCCCCTCATGTGGTGGGGGGGGGGGAAATGTGCTGGTGTGACCCTCTGTCATTTCCTCTGCAGATTCACCACCCTCCCCACCATTTTGGATTGGGCTGAATCCCTTGTACCTAAGGTAGCATTTGGTTCTCTTAGTGGATTTTTTGTGGATTTATAATGTATTATAGTAAATTATTTTGAAAGGGTTATTGACACCCCTTCATCAAGCATGGACATCTCTGGATTCCCTTTCTTCCCAAATCTGTTGAATGGAAATGGAAGCAATCAGTACTTCCAGTAAAAAAAAATGACAGTACATGTTCCAGTCTTCCTTCCCATTTTGTGAACCTCGTGAGTTTTCCCCTCATGAATTAAGTTAATTACACTGGATATCTATTGTAGTGTCATGAGAAGAATCACGCTGATGGCATTAAAATATCTTATTCAAGCCAAGCTAATTAACAGTTCTGGTTTCAGGCCATGGTGAACTGCTGTGAATATTATGACAGATTAATGGGAGAAATATTGTTAGTTATCCATGTAGTTTTCTATTCACATGGTTCTCCCAAACCTATTCCCCAGTTAATTTGACAGGTACCACAGTAAGCCTTGATCAGTTAATTTCCAAACATTCATTAAATTGTAGTACAAAGGATTAGATCTTGGATGTTCAAAGTGATAAGTGCATGGTCAAAGGCCATATGAAGACAACTGCTCCTTTTTTGACTGTACAGAGGTTTATAGCCCATACTACTCCTGAAGGTTTAGGGGCATGTATGTATGTCTTAAAAACAATAAATAAAGCATGAGAATAAAAATTAGATCTATTAAAATACCATCTGTCTTTAGTAGCTTTTGCCTAGCAGTTAGAGGATTGGACATATTAAAAGTACTGAAGTTCCTGTATAGCATACTTTATTGGACATTTGTAGAACTGGAGTTTCTCATCACGGTAAGCCTCCTCATTGTCCATGTTTGATATTTTTGAGGGGACTAGTCAGAACTCCATGGAAGAGATTACAGCTGGATGGGAGGAGAGAGAAAGAGAGAGAGAGAAAGAGAGAGAGAGAGAGAGAGAGAGAGAGAGAGAGAGATTTTCACAGATATGATGGGCCCAGGCCATGAGGGGCTTTTGAAATTGTGACCAGCATCTTGAGTTTTTCTTTTCTACTTTTAGATTTATGTAGGGTTTTTAAAATGACAGTATGTTATATATCCCAGTCTTCCTTCCTACTTTGTATAACTCATAAGTTTTTCCCTGTGGTAAAGAGAAAAGAAGAATGGGATAGAAAGGACAGTTTCATCACTCTGACTTATAATAATAACTGTGTACCTCGGAGACTTATATGTCTTTCTACAACTTATATTCTACTTAGACCCATTCTCAAATATACTCTTGCTGTTCAGAAGCTCAACAATTACTCTACAGCAGATATTACCAATCTACACAGCTAGGATATTAGTAATAAACCAAACTGAGTCTCACAAGCATTTTTGTACCCATTGAAAAATGTTCTGTAGCTTTGGAGACTTTTGAGGGAAGGGACTTAACAGGGTGAAAAATGTTCGTGAGGAGGATGTGCATTCCCATTGCTTCAACAATCACAACTCTACACCTCATTTTTCCTTGCTGCATCACAACCATGAAGACATATTACTTCCACTTAGAAACCTTAGATCCAACTCCAGTTATGCCAAAATGTACATGTGAACACACACTCAAGAATTCATGCCCTTTAAAGCAATCTAGTGGAGGTAGACGACATCTGCACTGAGATGCTCACGCAAGGTAGCCATCCATATCTGATTGACTCTGTGGCTCCTTGATAACATTTTGTTCATTGTGTGATCTCTGGTGGGATGAGACCATGTAGTGAAGATGAAAGAAGAAACCCTGGTAACCTGTTTTTTTCCAGTGGTGCTGAAGCATTGACTGATAACTGGACATTGATTGCAGACAAACACCAAAAAGCTTTGGGAAATGAAAGACAGAGTTTTTTGGAATGTTTTTCAGAATCTGGGGGCTAAATGTCTAGGTAGAGGGAGTAAAAATTCAGCGCAGTTTGATTATATAATAAAACTAACTTTAGGAACAGTTTGGTTCATTTTGTCTAAACCCATCACCCCCAAATTATTTTCTCTAGTTCTTGAATAGTCAGATGTAGGAAATCTGGAATTGATTTCTTGCTCCCAATTAATCCAGTGTTTCCCAAATTTCTGATAGGCAAGGATTCTTTTTTCTGAATCAAAACTGGAAACACATTTTGCTCAAATTCTTGTAACAATAAGAATTTCCCACACTCAGTTCAACCCACACTCCCTTTTTAAAATATTCATCCTGGCTGGACAAGCACTTTAGTAGGATCTCTGAGTGTTGAAAAGTCTTCTTCATCTCTGCAGGGTGACTGAATTCTCTGAATACATTTGATGCAGACAGAGAGTACAATTATCAGCACTCAGCAGAAGTTCATTGATTGGGTGGAGGGCTAACAAGGAGACCGTAATCTCTGGGTGTGTACTTCAGAGAGCACAGGATTTTAATTAATTCGTATCAATGTAAATTTCCTTCATTGCTCAAATTAGGGAACTATTGAGTGGATGCTTTCACAACAGTGATTCTGCACAACTCAGCCATTAAATGTCTCTTAATAGATATTGGGGTCAAAAGCAAAGGTTGCTCAGGGTTGGAAGAGAACTCAAATAGAATTTTTTTTTCATAGCCAACCAATTCATCAGGTAAAATCTCTGATTTTAGCAGCACAGAAGCTTTGTAGTTGCAGAATACCAACATAATTTTTATTTTTATTTCTGTTTTGCTTTAGAGGCTACATTCATCTTTCAGGCATTGGTTTCTAAAATATGCAACTGAAATCTGGAGAAAGAAAGTGAATAATGTAAAAGTTTTGCTTGTTTTGCCTTGAAACTTGAAGGGATAGCAGTGTGCAACATATTCCAGTAGGTTATCTGTTCTTTTAGAGACCTGTTTGAATTAAGTCCAAAATATTTGTTTGGGGAAGAGAAACCATGCTGAAAATTAATTTTAAAGGGATTTACAATGAGATGATAGCATTGGCAGAAAGAATCTTTGTAATTGGGGCAGTTCCTTCTCTAAGTCACTGCTATGGGTAACATGGAACTGTAATATTGAGGCAGCTGTAGATTTGGATGATCCAGGCTAGCCTGATCACATCAGATCTCACAAGCTAAGTGGGGTTGGCCTTGATTAGTACTTGGATGGGAGACCACCAAGGAATTTGAGGCAGGCAATCGCAAACCGCCTCTGTTTGTCTCTTGCCTTCAAAATCCCATGTGGGGTCACCATAAGTCAGCTGTGACTTGAAGGCATTAAGACAGTTAAACAAATGTATCTTGTTTTATTTCAACACTAGCTGTGTTGTGTCATTTACACATGCACATGCTGTACATGCACGGAAAAGTGGGATGGTGCCCTTTGACTTCACCTCTGCATGGCTGCATGTACAGATGAACATCTGTGGCTGGTATGCATATGCAAAAGTGTGAGTTAGATCTAGCACAGCACATTACCTGTCCCCCCAGAAAGAAGCATGTGAGGCTGTTGGCAAGATTCAGATTAGAATTATTATTATTATGAATATAATAGAGCTGCCTCTCTATCTAGAGTTTCCGTTACAGCCACCTAGGCCAAGGGGCAAGGGAACTCTTCTCCCCTCAAGCCAGAGGGAAGAAAGAGAGGCAAAGGTTCCCAATCACAGACAAAAGTCTTACTCAGAATAAAAGCAGAGTTTATTTCTAAGCCAGCACAGATCCCACCTAAAATGAGAGCTGCCCCGAACTGGTGGAAGGTCCAGGGTTTTTAAAGGGTCTCTTTGGGGTACATCAAAGCAGAGTCACATACGTTGCAAAAGATTTAGGATTGCAACAAATTATCCCACGTCAAACATTTGGTACAAGTTCCCAAGCCACGAGCATTTTCTAAACCAAGTGAATGTGAGAACAGTTATCTATTGCATCCTGGCTGCTCGGCTATCACCGTGTTTATGGTACTTCTTGTAACAACAGTAAGGTCATCAAGTTCCTGAGAGGCCAGGGAAAACATGGACGGGTGTTTAGACATTCAGGTTGTTTATGGCTATCTCTGCATATTGGAAAGGGTTATCTTCCCAATATCTAACAGTAAATTAGCCCTATAGACTGAGGGGCTCCTTGTCTGGGTAATTAACTAAGGAATGTAGTTAGCCTAACCTAAGAGCATAGAGGAGAGATCTATATAAGTAATGCTACTATATTGATATCCTTATATTGTATTTCTTTAAAGCATTACCTCCAGTTCTTCAGTCACACACAAAATCCCCTTTAATTAATTGTGCCTGAAGGAACCTGAGGGGAGCACACACTGAACCAGGTTCAGTGTTGCATGCCTGACTAGGTAGAGACAATCTTAGGACCCCACTGTGGAAGGCTACTGGGGAGACGCCAAGATTGTTAAGTATTCTACAGTAATGTTTTCTACAGCAATACCATATATTTGTAAAGAATAGTGGGGACAGGGGCGACAGGCAGGAGCTAAGTAGGGTGCAATCCAATAACTGTGAAACGGGAGTTTAGAAGGGGTAGGGAGCATATACATAAGGGCAGCTAAGAAACTGGATCAAAACACAAAGTAAAAAAACAAAAACTTTAGAGTATTAACGCGAAGTTCTGCCTCTCAGCCTCGCTGGTGGTCCTTTCCAGCCATGTCTTCAACCGAGAGTTCCGTATTGTTGATTCAACACAAAATATAGTTCAGTGTCACAGGACACCGGGTCCCTCGAAAGGAAGAACCCGACTTATGCCTCTACTGAAGACTGAAGACTGTATCAGGAAAATACTCCAACAGGTAGTTTAGATGTTCGCTTTTCCGGCAAGGTTAGGGCTGCGCCAGTTTAGATCCCTTCTTCAGCTTCAGGTGCCGGAGGGGTGTTTACAGTGGGCTGGCTTTCTGCGGAAAAGCATGCGCAAATCAGATCCCAATTCAGCCGGACGTTTTCGTTTCTCTAGCTTCCACAAGGGGTGGTGCTGCCAGCTGTGTTTCAGGCGGTAGTGATGGACCCAGGCTTTACCTCCGACTTTCAATCGAAGCTTGAGTGGGCGCGAGGACTTGAAAAGGGGCCCTTTCACACCAGAATGAGAGGCTCCTTCTTGTAGCCTTTGATGTAGACCCAGTCTCCCGGCACGAAAGGATGCAGCGGGGCAGTCAGTCCTTCTGGTCGGATTTCGTTCAGGTCATGGTGCAGCCAGGGAGACTGAGGCAGCTAGGCAAGAAATAATATATTCGACAGTTAAAGCATCACCCACCCTGGCTTACAGCCAGGATGGTCGTGGAGATAGAGGGTAGGGTCTCCCATACAGGATCGGTTGGAGGAAACGCTTGTCCTGTTGGCAGATAACACAGTTTTTTTGTAATCGCTTCTGCCTGTGCTCTGACTTTGGCTCCAATAAAATATAGATCAAACCAATTTATCAGACCCTGACACCCAATGTGGGTGCCTGTGTGGAGGTTCTTCAAGATCTGAAATACTAGCCCTTCAGGCACAAAGATCTTTCCCTGCTCTGTTTCCCACCAGCCGTCCTCCCTGGAGTGTAGTCCACTCCCTTCAGCGAATTTGTTTTCCTTTTGTGTGTATATTGGGTCTAAGTCCTGCACTGCTGGGATGAGAGCTCCTGTTATGGCAGCATGTTCGTGTTCCCACACCTCTTGGGCCCATGCTGCCCTTTCTAAATCTTCCTCGTCCTTTCTTCCATTTCCTCCCAAAAGTTTTTCTAGGTCTTTGTAACCTTTCAATGAGGGCTTGTGCAACGGCTTCCTTAGTAGTGTAGTAAAACCTGCTTTCCCCTGCTGCTGCTTTTGCAGCGTGTTCGCCCTTCTGTTACCCCGGCCAGGATGGAGTCCCCTGCCGTTATGTTCCTTGCAGTGTACAATTGCAAGTTCACAGGGTCCGCTTCTATGGCCTCCAGAAGGCCCAGCACAAGCGAGGCATGTTTGATTTTTTGATCCTTTAGAGGTTAGTAAACCCCTTTGTTTCCAAAGTTCCCCAAAACGCATGTGCAACCCCAAAGGCATATCTGGAGTCTGTGAGTATATTTGCCCGCTGGCCTGTTGGCCAGGACCAGCGCCGTGATACAGCCATGAGTTCCAAGAGCCTGTGCAGAATATGTAGGGGCAGTGTTCTGGCTTCTATGACTGGAGTTCTGGGTGACAACTGCAAAGCCAGAAAACCGCTTCCCTCCACCATAGCTGCTCCCATCTGTCCAAAATTCTACCTCTGGGTTTTCTAGTGGCTGATCCTGTAAATCTGCACGGGCTGCGTATGTCATGTCTATTGTTTCAATACAATCATGCAGAAGAGGACTCTCATCAGGCAGAAGCGTAGCTGGGTTCAGCTTGGTGGAGACTACACATTTTACCCCTGGGCTGTCAATTTGGATGGCCTGATATTTATAGCTGCTGAGTTAACCAGTGGCCCCCTTTCCGTTCTAACATCGCTAAAACTGCATGAGGAACATAGACAGTCAGGTCCCCCCCCAGCTTAGAATTTTAAAGCATCCTCTACTAATAGACAAGCAGCAGCTACAGCAGGTAGGCACGCGGGCCATCCCTTAGCTACCAAGTCAAGTTGTTTTGATAAGTATGCTACAGGTCTCTGAGTGTCAGCAAACTCCTGGGTCAGGACTCCTTTGCCCCTTCTGTTCATGCAGGAACAGAAAAATTCTTCGCGGAGTCAGGAGGCCCAGTGCCGGGCACTGATAAGAGCCTCCGTTTTACTGCCTGAAAAGCGCATCTCCAGTGTTTCCCATTCTATTTTGGCGAGTTCAGGCCCCGCAGCATCTCATACAGAGGTTTTGTTAAGGTAGCATAGTCTGGGATCCAGTTTCTGGTGTAACCTGCAAAGAACTTCCTTAAATCCTTCCTGGTCTCGGGTTGCTTTATTTTGGTTATCGCATCTTTCCTAGATGCTGTCAAGGCTCTCCCCTTTTAATTGATAAATCAAGATAGAGCACCCGATTCCTGAGTGGATTTTACCACCGGCGAGACCTGGAACCCCTCCTGTGCCAAAAAAATTAAGGAGAGAAATAGTGGCATGCGTGCATGTAAGGGCATCAGCTGCAGAAAGGGAGAAGATCATCAACATACTGGAGAAGGTTAAACCTCCGGGGATCCTAAACCTGCCTGTGTTCAAGAGCAGGACCCAAAAAGAGTGGGGCTATTCTTGAAACCCTGAGGCAAGCTGGTCCAACGTGGATTTGTTTTCACGCCATCCGGTAAGACCACTAAAGCAAAAATATCTCTACAAGCAGGATCTAGAGGCACAGAAAAAAAATGCATCCTTCAAATCAAGGCAAGTAAAATATGCATGATCAGCGGAATTAAGGTGAGCAAAGTGTAAGGATTTTTTGGACGACTGGATGGAGATCCACCGTAAGGCTTGGTTGATGCTATGAGGTCATGGACCATGCGAAAAGTGCCGCCCTTCTTTGGGACTCCAATGATTGAGTGTTGTGCGGAGAGGCGACTCACTCCAAAATGCCATTTCAGCAGGAGGCGATCAATCACCGCTAGCCCAATCCGCATTACGTTGTGCAATGAGATACTGTCGGAGACGGACCGGAAGCGAGGTGCGGCTTGTTGAGCCAGCACAACCTGGGCCCTCAGAGGGAAAGTTCCCGCACATACCCGGTCAGGCGAAGTGCTTCCTGCGCTCTGAGCCGGAGAGTGCCAGTAGGACTGTCTGCCAGTCCCTCAGCTGCCCTAATAATTCTAGCTAACTTCTCACTTCAGCTTGAGTTTCGCCCAAGCAGCCGCTGCCGCTTCCCTGGCTCTTCCTGTCCTCCAGCTCGGCGGCTACTAGTTGAGTAAGTTTTCCTGCCCCCTTTGCCTTCAAAGGTGCTGGGGCCAGATTCTCCTGAGCCTGATCCTGAGCTGGGTAGGCGGGCGGAGTGGGAATCAACGGACATACGGGCGAGGAATGGGAGGGTACAGCTCATCCGGGAGGAGGCAAGATCGAGCCGGAAGCATGGAAGGGAGTGGCCAGTCCCTGGCGCTGCTGGCGGGCGTCTGTAAACCACCAGGGATGAGCCATCAGGAATGGTATAGTTGCCGGGCACAAGCGATTTCCATAAAAGTGGCTTTCAAAGCTGCCCTTGCTGGGAGCCGCTCTGGAGGTCATAAGGACCTGGTAGAGAGATTGAATGGTGGCGAGATCCAGGGTCCCTCCGGCGCCACCGGCACCTCCGGCCCAAATAAAAGAGAGGCCATTCCTTCACACACCAATCAATCAGTTTCTCCCTCTTTCCTCAAATCTTGCATTTGAGAAGTTTCCAATATGCAAAATACAGGCAAGAGCTGAGTCCTCAGACTGGGGGCCCCCCTTCTCATCCTTTCGCAGCTTTGCTAGGCCAAACCATGACGGAATCAGAGGAAAGGGGGGGGTGTTCCACACAGTTCTTATCAGCCTGTTACAGAGTAATCAGGTACCAATACTTAACCCGCCTGTAAAACAAATCAGCACGGACCTCAGACGCCTGGGCTTTTATCTTAAAGGTGGCCTAGGGCACTTGGCACAACACAAAACAAGACGTAAGCTTTATTCAGACCAGACAGAAACAAAACAAACACAGATCTCTACTGCACCTGGCTTGTCGTCCGGAGAGGTGTTCTTGCAGAAAACTGGAGCGTTGTCCCTAAGAAAAAAGGGTTGGGGAAAAATAGAAAGCCGCTGCAGCCCTCCTGAAATCAGCTGGCTGCTCGGATCAGTACAGCACAAAGGCAAAGACACCCAGGCCTAGGACCTGATGAGCCCTGAGCCAAACAGGCAGAGGGCCAGCCCACCAGGCCAGGGAAGGGGCAGAGCCAGAGGGCTGTATTTAAAATCCGAGTCACGGCACCACTTGTTGGCAAGATTCAGATTAGAATTATTATTATTATGAATATAATAGAGCTGCTCTCTTATCTAGAGCTCAAGCAGCCACCTAGGCCAGCAAGGAACTCTTCTCCCTCGGGCCAGAGGGAAGAAAGAGAGGGAAGGTTCCCAATCACAGACAAAAGTCTTACTCAGAATCAAAGAAGGGTATATTTCTAAGCCAGCACAGATCACTCCTAAGATGAGAGCTGCTCCGAACTGGTGGAAGGTCCAGGTTTTAAAGGGGCTCTTTGGGGTACATCCACGCAGAGTCACATAGGCTGCAAAAGATTTAGGATTGCAACAAATTATCCCACGTCAAACATTTGGTACAAGTTCCCAAGCAGCGCATTTCTAAACCAAGTGAATGTGAGAACAGTTATCTATTGCATCCTGGCTGCTCCGGCTATCACCTTGTTTATGGTACTTCTTGTAACAACAGTAAGGTCATCAAGTTCCTGAGAGGCCAGGAAAACATGGACGGGGTGTTTAGACATTCAGGTTGTTTATGGCTATCTCTGCATATTGGAAAGGGTTATCTTCCCAATATCTAACAGTAAATTAGCCCTATAGACTGAGGGGCTCCTTGTCTGGGTAATTAACTAAGGAATGTAGTTAGCCTAACCTAAGAGCAGAGGGAGAGATCTATATAAGTAATGCTACTATATTGATATCCTTATATTGTATTTCTTTAAAGCATAATTTCCAGTTCTTCAGCGTCGCTCACAAGGCTACAGTGGGAAGGCGAGAATGTTACTCTTAACAGGCAGCAATTTTTTTACCCATGGAAATTTTGATCTGAATCCAAGCTTTTATATGCAGGTTCCTCCCTGTGTTTAGTTATACTGCTGAAATCAGGATCACAAAACAAAAAAAATATGGGATTAACAACTGCAAATTTTGAAAACCAGGTGGGACAAGAAAACCATGTTTACCCTTCTTTTCTGGAAATGCAAGTTGAAATCTAATATTTCTGGAAATCCAATATTTGCATAGTCATGCAGGATGTTTTCAGGCTTGTTGGCAACTCTGCTGAAAAAAAGTAAGCGGCATCTATGCAGTGTTGTTGGGTGTGCTGATTACTATGCTGTGCATAGAAAACAGTATTTAGAATTGTGTCCTGAGTGCTGGGCGAAAATGCAGAGAAGTAGAGAATTCAAGCAGTGCACATAGATCAGGGAAGCCTTTGAAAAAGTGCACTTCCTTCTTAAGGACTATAAAATCTCTTAAGTATTTGTCCTCTAATTTAATCCCAGGTTTTTGAACAATGCCTCTAGATATTTTTGTTTTCCCCTGGTGTTCATCCATCCAACTAGAAACTTGGATGTGAAAGACCCAATAAATATATATATATATAATATATCATATATCATATATAATATGACCATGGCCTGATGTTTCATCTGTCAAGCTCAAATATCAGGAATGCTTTAATTTTTGTGTTATATATGTGCAAGGGTATATTAATCTGTCAGCATCTCGTTTTATTGAAAAAAATGCTTTTAAAACAATGATATTATTTTCGTATGGCTGTCTGTTTATTTCTGAGAAGAAGCCTCAAACTGTAAAGATCAAAATGAGGGTTTATTCTCTATTTTTGAATTGCAATGACAAAGATTTCTCTTTAGTATACATTCAGCTTCCACTGACAGTCAGCTTACGATACTATTTCAAGGAACATCTTTTGCAAACTATTTAATATGGTAAAGATGGGAACCCTGTATTACTTTAATTTTCTTTCTCTTTTGCATTTTTTGACGTTATGGATTCCCCATGCATTTTAATAATAATAACTGCATTAATACAGCAAAAGCTTTTTTTAAAAGGAAATGCACCACAGAATGATCTTGCATTAATAGAAACTGGAATATCATTGAACAAATTGAATTTGTAAGGTATCATACAACCCACAGAAGTAAGATCAAAATGTGAACAATTTTTACTCTAGGTTTCAGACCATCTTAAAATCTTGACTTTGTTTTAAACTGCCAGTGTTTGGGACATGGGACACCCAGTTCAAACTGTACATCCACTTGTTGACATTAAAGACCTGCAAGATACATAGTGCAGTGATTTGTGCACTGATTTGTGCAGTGATGCACAATGTAAGTGATTTGCATGTCCATACCGGAACATCAAGGTCTATGAGCTATGAGCATGAGTTAAACACACACAGAGTTATACTTGCCTCTCCATACTGTGATGCTACCTGCTTCTTGGCTGGATAAAGTACAGGAAAAATCACATCAGGATATGGTGTGAAAAACAGATAATCATCCCCAAATATTCTGAGACATGTTTTAGGGAGTCCTGCTGGCCTGTAGTCATCACATCTGAATACTATGCTGATTCAGTACAAGCAATGGCCTTAAACTTACGTGGACCTGTATTTGTGGCTGTGGGGTGGAGAGTGTAGCTGAGAGTGAGCATTTTATCAGTCTCAGGCTGACGTCAGTGCATGGGTTCCAGCAGCTGGCCAAGGAGGTTCTTTGGGAGAGGTGGAGCTCCAAGCAGCTCCTGACCAATTTATTTGAGCAGCTGCTGAGTCTCAGCACTTTGGGGGTGGGGGGAAGAATAGAGCACTTAGTGAGGAAGGCTGCATTTCAAGGTTGCAAGGGGGGAAATTGGTTAATGTGCTCCCTCTTTTTTCATGTTGAGCTCCATTTCTGGGGCCCCTTTGTATTCGTGCCCCCCCCCCCCAACTCATCAGGTGAATACTAGACTTCAGAGTTGACTGGCCCATGATCTGATCCCACTGGTAACAAGCCTTATAGATTGCTATCCTCCCCCCCCCCTATTAAACAGATGGGCTTGCTCTCCCCCTCAAAAAAGGAAAGAGATTAAAAAAAACAAGCTGCCTTATCTTTTTCTGCCCCTACCTTCCAAATAGTCATATTTATAATAACAGGTTTTTTTTTAAAAAAACAGTTAATAATAACAGGAAATATTAGAAGGGGATAGAGAGTTATAAAGGTGCATTATCTCCCTTTTACTTGTGAAGACTTTATTCTCTCTTTGGCCATGCCACCCAAGAGGGGAACCACTGCTGTTCAGCAGGCACTAGGTGCTCACAGACCCCCAGGGGGACCCGAGTCACAGGGCCAATGGTACCTTTGGCCAGCTGCCAGGCCAGAATGACCCAGGACCCACTGGTTGCCGATGGCTAGGCCAAGGCAACTCAGATCCTGCAGGTGATCAACAGCAAGGCCACAACAACCCAGGCTCCATCGGTAGCTACCTAACAAAACCCTTTAGTTTATGCACAGGCTTCTTGGCAGGTTCTCTCCCTCCTCTGATAAAGGCAAACCAGGTAGCCATCTGCCAGGCTGTGATGCAGGCCCTGGATTGTTTGTCAGAGTGGATTGAGCCCCTGCCATCCCAGAATCCATGAGCAGATAGAGACCCTGCAGGGTCTGATACTTCTAGTGACTCTAGAGAAGTTACTTCAAGGAGAAGTGCCCTGGCAAAGAGGAGTCACAGCAGGCATTATAAGTCTTGAAAGTCTGCAAGAGGTTGTCATGCTTCTAACAGGGAGTAGACCTTGGTTGAGTCTTCATCTGGGAGGAATCTGCCCATACATAGGGGAATTAGTGGGTGGTGATAGTAGGTGATATCTATCCAAGATATGCCTACCATTGTGACTCAGAAGGTAGCTAAGGAAAAGACAATGGGCAGATTACTGGTCCTTTTAGTTCCCTTCCCATTCACAATCTTAGGGTTTTCTCCTAGAGTGGATTATGGAAGTACTACTTGTCAGTTAGGTCCTGCCCTTAAGATGACTGGACTGTAGTTCAAAATTGTAAGTTGCTTCAGCAGTTCAGGCCTTGCTAAGGAATTATTTTGGTTGCTGCTAATTTAATACCCATAGAGCACCCCCCAGTTTCAACCTTGGGAGAGAATTCTCAGAAGTTTGCTGCTTGCCTTCCTAGTTATTTCCACAGCTGCAAATGTTAGTTAATCTCTGGACTCTGATTGGTTCCAGGTTGCCTAGTGTTAGGTCTCGGAACCTTAAGCCAATAAACAGACTCTGAAGTATCAGTCAGCAGCATTTATTGATGAGGTATTGAAGCACCATACTTGGCAAAGCCAGTTCTAAAGAAACTGGCATTTGCAGACCCATATATCCCCTAACAAATCCCTTCTCCCTACTTCCCAGAGGCAGCCTCTGGAACTGAGATGGCCCCAAGGTCAGCAAAGGGGCCACCTGGTCTTCTGCCCACAAGAAGATAACAGGTGTAACTCTTTTCTCACAGGACAGGAGATGCAGGGGATGTCTAGTTTACTACAAAGCATGCAAAGCCATAAAGCATAGGTCAAGGAAAGAATGCACAGATGGCAGTGGCAACATATAGCAAGCTGGTTACATATATCAAAGAGGCAACTTCAACTGAGATTTATTAGGCATATCATATCAAAGAGGCATTGATTGATTATATCTGGTGTTTACCTAGTTTCAAGAATGCATTTCATTTACTCCCCCTGACACCAAGCACACTGGGAAGGTCATAAAACACCCGTTGTGCCCCACCCAGTTTCTTTTTCTTGTTTCTTTTTTGGCCACTTTGCTTATTTTCAGGTGGAACCCCATAGTGCAGAGTGGTAAGCTGCAGTACTGCAGTCAAATCTCTGCTCCCGACCTGTGTTCGATCTCAGGGGAAGTTGGTTTCAGGCTCAGCCTTCCATCCTTCCAAGGTTGGTAAAATGAGTAATCAGCTTTCTAGGGGCAAAGTGTAGACGACTGGGGGAGGTAATGATAAACCACCCCATGAACATTGTCTGCCTAGTAAATGATGTGATGTGACATCATCCCATAAGTCAGTAATGACCCAGTGCTTGCACACCTTTCCTTTTTACTTCCTGGTGATTGCCTGTTCCTATGTGGACCACAACATCCCTTTGGGAATGTGGCATGCTTTGTTTGTCTTTGAATATCAGTAAACCTTTGAGATGGAAGATTGGTAATTATGGACCTTGCAAACTAATTAGAGAGCTTTAGCTAGACAGAATAACAGTTAAGACAGTTAGGGAATAGGGGTTTTATAGTTATTAAGAAGTTTTGCTTTGCTTGTAATAACGTGAAAGTACTTTGCTTCTGTTTTAGCTCTCATTAATAAACTTTAATATATTTTATAAAACGGATGTGTGGAACACTGTTTGCTTGTGATTTCATTCCCCCAGAGATAAACCGGAGATTGGAGAGACATGGCTTGGAGACAGGGAGAACTCGCAGCCCCTTTAATCAAATGAATTGCACTTTGCTGCCTGGAGTTTGAAGAGGTTGTGGTTTTGGTGCTCAGAGCAAGGGCATGATATTGTGGGTTCATACCAGGGGTAGGGAACCTTTGGCTCTCCAGATGTTCAGGAACTACAATTCCCATCAGCCCCTACCAGCATGGCCAATTGGCCATGCTGACAGAGGCTGATGGGAATTGTAGTTCCTGAACATCTGGAGAGCCGCAGGTTCCCTACCCCTGGTTCATACAGTTCATACAGGATAGTGCCCAAAAAGTCTGCTGTCGATTTCAAGGCTGATAGTCATCTATCTTACTCCAGCAGCCCCTCCATTAACAAGACAATCACTTTAGAGTTCTGTTCCATGTCTTCCCCCCCCCCCCATGCTGTTTACATAGTCATGTCCTGCAGCCCTGGCACATATATAGCCAAGTGCAGCATACAGTCTGCTTTCCATTTGTTACCTGTGCACCCCAGTTCAAATTTGACAGCAGCTGGTACTCGACAAAGCCATGCCCATGGGCTGTTCCATGGCCTCTAGGGTTTCAGAGACGTTCAGTACATTCTCAGACAGGCTATCAAAGACCACATTCATTCAAAACACACAATTCAATACCTGAATGATTTCTTGTTCGCTGGAAGGTTGTCTTCCTGTACCTTACACTTGGCTGCTTTTCAGACCATAGCAACCAAGTTGGGGATCCCTCTAGCACAGGACAAAACAGAAGGCCTCTTCACGCAGCTGATGGTCCTGGGAATCCTACTACAGGGCTTCTCTTGCTTATCCAATGTCCTTTTAGTGGCCTTGCAAGCTTGGTTATGTCAGGTAATTGACAGAAAATGCACACTGAAGGAGGTCCAGGTGATCCTCAGGTACCTTAGCTTCACCTGCAGGTTCGTATTTCTAGAGTGGGCATTCTGTGCTCATATCGTCTGAGCCACCTCCAGAGTCTCCTCCTTGCGCCATCATATTAGAATTACTCAAAGCCTGAAAGAGGACCTTCGAGTCTGGTTCTACTCTCTATGAAACTTTAATAGGGTTTCCAGTCACCACTTGATCTGGACAATTCCTTGCAAGTTCACTCAGACATGGCAAGTAGTCTGGGTTTGGGGAACTAACCTTCGGCTTGCTGGTCTGCCTGGAACTGACTTTCCATTGGACCAGGTTCGGCATACTAAAAAGAACTTAACTTTGCATTTTCCAGTTCTAGTGGTAGTTACGGTCTCACCAACCAAACCCTTAAAGTGCCACATACTACCAGTGCCACCATTACACCAGCAGCCAGCCACCACAGTGCAGGCAGCCCTTAGTTATATTTTAATTATACTCACAGTTACACCAGTGACCGGTCATCACAGTACAGACAGCCCTTAGAATTGCGCTGCTCAGCACAATTAAATGAATGTTCAGTTTCTAGACTATCCCAGGATAGAGTTTGCTCCTTTTTTCTCAAACACTAGTCATTTATTTCAATAGAAAAAATACTTCACATCTATGCTGTTTTTGTCCAGTTCTGCAGAGACTGAAACTAAGCTGGCAGTACAGACAGTAGAGAAATAAATGCACTTTGCTGAAATAAATTAGTGCTCTTCAAAAGCATAAGTGCAAATGTATTTGCAGATGGCGTTCCACCCAATTTCTAAAAACTATATGCTCTGTGTTATTATTTATCAGGCATTTCAACAGTAGACTGGAACAGCAACTAAACTCTGTAATTATGTATTTAAACAGCAGGCGATAACTGCTCCAGAATAGCCATTAAAGCCTGTCTGATCAATAGTGTGTAACTTTTTGAATGTTTACTGATGTAAAGCCCATAAACATATAAATTTATGTCTTGTGGGATAGTGTTCTGTTCTTTTTTAATTAAGGCATGCATCTGTAGATAGAAAGTCATTTGATTCAACTCTTTTTTTACCAGATCTCTCCCCCCACCCTCAGTTAGGGGATGAAATAGTTAGTTTATATATTCATAGAGTTCTAAAGAATCCAGAGACCACAACGTGCAGCAGGGCAATCCACCAGCACCCCATAGATCAGTTTAGCTAGTCCATATTGTGTCTCAAATGGGGAATAGGTGAAGACATTTAGAAGCCAGTACCTCATTATAATTTATAATTTTTGTAAGGTGTGCATGTATAAATCTTGTGCAATTGTTTTTTCCATTAAGCAAATATAACCACTTCTGGCATCTTTGCACACATTTACTTTTCTTGGCTATTTAGGATGTCAAGCAAAATCTACAACCATATATAAGGGAGTTTAGAAAGGCAGGAGAAATTACTTCTGTTAGATCTTCAGCAGATTCGATAAGATAACTGCTCTTATTTTCCCAAAGTGTCCAATTCAAAGCACTTAGGAGTGTTGGAGGGTATATGTCTAGCCACCAGGATGTAGATTGTATCCAGAGAAGAGAAACATTGTCAGTAACCCAGCTTTATGAAACTAGAAAACAGGATAATTGATACCTCAAAGCTTGACTATGGTGGTATTTTAGAATCATAAAAAATCCAAAGTTTGTCTTGTATTAAACAGCCAGCATTAAGTGGAGTAAAAGGAAATGGCTATTAGTTTACAGTGTGTTTACCTTCGATGTGACCCTACAACTGTAGGGCTTGCACTCAATGAGTAGCAATGCCACGTGTTATCGCTAGAGGGTTTTTTTTGGGGGGGGGGGTACTTAAGAAAACCAGGTCAGGTTTGAAGCCAATCCCAGTAAGCTCTGTCCTGCACAGCAAAGAGCAGGGAACATCTGATATACTGTGCAATCTGCCAGTAACTCAAAGATTTTTTCTGTTTCCTTTGCAGCTAGTATCTATCAAGCTTACACAGTCCTTATTCTGTTGCTTTAAACTTAAGTTAAAAGAAGGGATGACAAATAGTAATGATAATAATAATACTAATCAGAAAGTAAAATGGTCTGTTTTCTTACATACAAAGAGATTAGGGTGAAACCATTCATAGCTATAAACTGATCCCTCCCCCAAAATAGACAATAGCATTTTTCTTCTGCTGTGACTTTTCACCTGTTATTAACTCACTGAAGCATTTGACTGCTTGCTTCTTCTGTGTTTCTGTCTGTGCGAAGGGTGTGAGAGTGCCTTTTTGTGACATAATCTCTAGACTGCTTCACCACCTGCATCTTCTGTCAATGACATTTCACCATAACTGGTGTCTATTTGCATCAAGGAGAGCAATATTTATTGTGTTTCAACTTGTCAGATGGCCTCGCTGAAGGAGGCTGCCTTCAGCTGGTAAGAATATGCTTCTTCTCACAATGACTTGACTGTTCAATTAACATATTATAGTTCTTATTCTGGAATTACATCTTCACTCTCAAAGTATGCTAGAGACACAGATGATAAGGAGCATGTTAGTGTAATTTTTCTTGTGTTGCAGCCTTGGATCTTCATTCAGCTGTAGCCATGGACAACCAGTTGCATGCAACAACTAGTTACGGATGATGCACTTGATTCACCTATTTCTGTGGCTTGGTTGCCCTGGAAATTTCTGCTGATGGAAGGCATCTCCTTCAGTGGAGCTTGACTTTCTCACCTCACCTGCTCACTGGAGCCCAAAAATGCATCTCCCCAAATGCTGTCCTTCGGGAACAGGGAATCCCTAGGAGGAGCATGAGAAGACTTCTGTAGCAGCAGGAGAGACTCAGAGAAAATTCACCCCTCCTTCTATGTGTGGAAATCCTTTGCAGAATCAAACACCATGTCAGCATCAGTTGAAGTGAAGCTTGCAGGCATTATTGATAATTCCTTCATGAGATTAAGTCTACACAGTAAAGAGAGTCTTCTCTATTGTAATGGCTTGTCCTTGGAGAAACCTTCCCAAGGAAGTTGGGAAGACTGTGTGTGTATGTTACATGAGTTCTGAAATGTTCTTTTTGATCTGCTCTCCCTCACATCCTGCAGTGACTGTATGCAAAAAAAACCCAAACCCTTTTGGTGCTGTCCTCCCAGAGGCAGTGTTGTGTAGTAGTTAGGGAAGGTGAACTCTAATCTAAAAAAACAGGTTTGATTCCCCACTCCTCCACATGAAGCTTTATGGTTGGCTAGTTTCTCAGAACTCTCTAACCCCCACCTACCTCACAAGGTGTTTGTTGTGGGGAGAGGAAAGGAAGGAGTTTGTAAGCCACTTGGAGACTCCTTAGGTTGAGAAAAGCAGGGAATACATCCAAAATCCTCCTCCTCCTCCCATTCTTCTTGATTTCTCTGTTACCTCTGGCAGTCTGCTGCTCACAAATTTGTCTCAAGAGATTTTTCTACTATTTTAGCTGTAAAGAGGGGAGGGTTTTAACACCTTGGGATGTTAGATAAGAGGTGCCTATGTTTTGTTATGATTGCCTTAACAGGGTATGTACATGGTATTGTGTGTCAGGGGAATTATCATTCTATCTCCGTGGTGGTGAACCTTTGGCAGTCCAGATGTTATGGACTACAATTCCCATCAGCCCCTGCCAGTATGGCCAATTGGCCAGGCTGATGGGAATTGTAGTCCATAACATCTGGAGTGCCAAAGGTTCACCACCACTGTTCTATCTGTACTTTGTTCTTTGATGTTTAGGGTAAACAGAGTTGTCCTTGTTGTGTTTTTGTCCCTGAACTATGCTCATTTTAATATTCTAGAAGAGTAACCCCTTTCTGCAAGTTGGTTCATCAGTATCCCAGCCTATGAAAGTCCAGATCTGCATTGCAGTTCCTCTTAAGTCTTAATGGTTGAGAATATAGTTTCTTTTTAAATGATATGGATGGAAACTATCTCCTGCTGAATAGGAATTGGCATCTTTGGGCTTTCTGTAGACATCTATCTGTAAGGTAGATACCTGGCTGTCAGAAAATGCACTTTAACTTTATCAAAGATTGTGCTGTATATGGTACTGAGCAACTGACCAAAATTAACAAGAGACACCTTGGTTCCCTCCCAAATCTTAAAGATATCATCAAGGCACTACAACAGCTCTGACAAAGGCGGAGCAATAGTCATCTGGGGAAAAGAAGATTATATTACAGAGACCTATAGACAACTGAACCACCCTATGCACTATGCTAGAAGCACAGGGAATCCCTCTAAGCAGATTAAGAAAGGAATAGTATGGAACTTTTAAATCACATAAATATTATTCAATTTCATACAGAGGATTTGGTGTTTATTACTTTAGATGTGATGTTGCTTTACACCAATATTGCACAAGTTGAGGCCCTGGAAATACTTTGGGAGATGTTAGAGAAAAGAGATCAACACTACAACCCCCAACATCTGTTCTTTGTCATATTGCAGAGCTATGCCTAAATATTGTTTCCAGTTTAAAAAATTGTATGCAATCTTTTTGTGTATACCATATAATAAATATAATTATTTTGTTATACATTTTATAGTTTTTAGCTCAACCTTTGATGCTTCCTATATTTTTTGTAGTTGAGTTCTCCCCCCCCCTTTTTTGGGTGTTGGACCAGCTGTAAACCTCTTTTTAAAAACTGAGGTTACGTTTACTATTTCCAATCATTCAGCACAGAGGAAGATTTTAACAAATTACATATACTTGTTAGTAGATCAACAGTTCCATATTTTTCTTTAAGAACCCTCTAGTATATGCCATCTGGACCTGCGGACTAATCAGTTTTCAGTCTGCATAGTAATCCTAGAAGTTCTTCATATATCCACATTTCTTCATATATCCTTTCTTAAAACAGTAGTTCCAGCCTGGGTATATGCCCCACAACTTCAGCAGTGAAAACAGATGTAGATAATTCATTGAATTTCTTTGCCATTCCCCCTTTCTTAAGCAGATATTTTATTGCTTAGTTATCCAAAGGCCTAAATACTTCCCTACCCAGTTTCCTGCTGCTGATATATTTGAATAAATGTTTGTTGTTTGTCTTAATGCTTTTGGTCATCCACTTCCAAAATTCTCTTTTTGCTCTCCTTGTTGTCAACTTACATTTGTTTTTCCAGAGTTTGTGCTCAAGAAGCCTTTTATGCAGTATGGTATATTCTCTTTCTCTCCCTCTGTGTGTGTGTGTGTGGGGGGGGGGGGGTTCTGTTTGCATGAACGCTGAACTAAATTTCATTGTGGTCACAGTTCCCAACTAGTATAACAAAATTTACACCAAGCACCAGGTCTTGAGCTCTGCTCAGAATCAAGTCCAAAGTTGCTATACCTGTTGTTGACTGTGACCAGCTGCTCTTATTTAGGATATCTAGAAAGCTTGTTTCTGTGGCATGACTCAAGCACATATTTGTCTAGTCAATGTGAGGGTAGATTATTGCAACATTGTCCTCTTTAGTCACCACCCTTATTTCTTTTTCCATCTTGAAGTCTGCCTCCTGATTTTGGTCAGGGGGACAATAATATACCCCCTTTTTTGAAATAAGTAACACTTAGGACCTGATATCCTACCCAGAGTGATTCTGAGAGTTTCTTCTCCTAATATTATCTAGCTTACTTGACTGTATTCTGTCTTGGATATATAAGGCAACAGGGACTTCTAGCATTGGCTCACAGGCACCTGTACCTCATTTCTCTTTCTAAGGATCTCTGTCCCCCACAGTTGTCCAGTTTTCTCACATGGCCCTTCCTTTACTGCAACAACCTCATTCTCAATTTCTAGTTCTCTCCCATCAATATTTTACCAACAATTACCACGCTGTCCTTTTGGAATGAATTGCTATGGACCAGAGACCATTCAGCTCCTGTCAGCTTTCCCCATATGTTAGTTTAAAAGCTGCTTTCCCACCTTTTTGATATTATGTGCTGGCAGCCTGATTGGGTCAGGGATGAGGCAAATGTATGTGCCAAACAAAGCAAAGAGCGTGGTTTGCATTTTTATCTGTGACAACACTTTCAGCAGCGGTTTTTCACACTTAAAATGCCATGAAACTATTGCTAATGATAGTGTGAAACACAGTTATCAAGTTAAGAAGTGTCTGTGTCTCAAATAATGAGCTAAACAAAACACTTTAAAACTAAATAAACTAGTGAGGAACTTTTTTAATTTATCAAGTAAATTGTTCAAGAATTAGGAAAAAGATAATATACTGACTGTATTGTATACAGTGCCTGTCTCAAGTCAGAATGATGTGTGTGTAGTTTGTTATCTATTTGTTGGTCTTTTGAAAAGGAATTCTTAGGGCACAGGAATGTCAAAATGCCTTGTTGCGTCTAACTAATTTTAAACAAAGCTTGTGAATATAGCAGATGGGATATATAACATGTGAAACAACCCCTTATTTATAGTTTCTGTTTGTGTGGCACATTGAATATAAATGTGGTATAATAGTTGGAATGTCAAGTTAGGATATGGGAGACCAGGTATTGAATCCCCTCTCTGCCATAGAAGCTTGCTGTGAGGCCTTGGTCTTGTCACACCTCTGCCTTTTTTCTGTGACATTGTGATGTCTCCCTTAAAAAATTTTTTTCTCCCTTTGGTATGCAATTAGAACTGCTAACGGAAGATGTCCCACCATAGCAGGAGGTCTGGAAGCCTTAGACCTCTGTTTACCATCCCGGTACAGGAACTGCAAGCCAAACACAAAAAGGACTATTGAACCAAACTACCATGTAATGGAACAACGGGAAATATGAGATGACATTTGTTTCAACTGCTAAATATCATGTCCATGTATATCATATTTTTAGTCTTTCCAAATGCTATTTGCAATGTTTTGCAATCATGCTTTGCTACTGTATGGTCATGAATATTCAGCAATTTCTTTGATGAATATTTTAATAACTGGATTTCTTTCTTTATCTTTTTTTTATACCCTGCCTAGGAAGGAGGTTTGTTGTTATCAAGGTTCTGCTGAAATTTACCATACAAAATTCCGGATCTTTTATCTCTACTCATAATTGTGTTGTAATTTTTCTCCCATGAAACTTGGGCAATGCAAACTGTCTGCACATTTGGATTCTCTGTTGCGGAAGGCTTCCACCCTTTCTATTGCACAGAACATGCAAAACAGAAATATTCTGGGGAACATTGGATCTATCATCTTGCTTTTGTGTGTTGTGGTACATTATGCATTTGTTTGCATCATTGTCCGGTTTTGTAATCCTAGTCCTATTGCATTGTTTCTTGGATAATGTATGCTGTCTTGTTGAATTATTTTTGTACTCCATCATGAGTCTCAGTGAGAAAGGTGGGCTATAAATAAAGCAAGTAAATAGATAAATAAATTGCAACACTGAGAAGGTATGCTATAATTAAGCTAAATGTGACAAACAGCATAGGAATGTAGCATCCCTGCAGGTTGTGAAAATATGAAGAGCTGTGTACTCAGAGAACTTGGACTTACTGTGAAGGTGTCTTCTCTTCAGTGGGGCAAAATCATCCAGCTGATGGGGTCACACACCCCAATAGTGCAGGCAGGGCTATGCAAATTTGTATAGTGCCTCCTGGACTCTAGAGAGCCAGTTTTTCCAGTTGTCCCAGAGCCCTAGATTCTTATACTTTCCTGTAGCTCAAGTTTTATTATTTCCAACACCCCTTCAGGCAGAATCTAGATGACTTTGCCCCACTGAAGAGAGGACACCTTCATGGTAAGTCCAATGTGTCATTTCTCCTTCAGTGGAGCTTCAATCATCCAGGCTGATTATATGCCTAAACTGGAATGCAAGGTGGGAAACAGACAGAGAGAAGAGTAGATGATTGTCCAGCCCTTGTGGTTCTACCTCCTCTCCCCAGAGATACCTCAACAGAAATGGTTGGTCCCAACTGTACGTTGGTTTTCCTCTTTTTTGGCCCCAGCTAAGTGACCTGTCAGAAAACATGTCAGAGAACAAATTTCCAAACCATTAGCCAAAGATGCCTGCGCACTCAGAATGCCTTCTACCTGGGCTCTGGCATAGACTGGATTGTGGCTGCATGACATGCCAGCTGTGCCTGGGCAACTCTCTGTGTTTTTAGTAATATTGTCTTATCCAGCATATGATTTGAATCAAGATCACACAATAAATTATCTGTCCCCAGACTATGAACCCAGTAAGGATGAACATATGAAGCTACCTTCTGCTGAGTCAGACCATCAGTCTGTCATAGTCAGCACTGTCTGCCCAGACCGGCAGCGGCTCTGCAGGGTCTTAGGGTCAGGTCTTTCACATAATCTACTGCCTAGTTCTTTAAATGGATATGCCAGGGACTGAACCTGGGACTTTCTGAATGCCAAGCAGATGTTCTACCACTGAGCTACGGTCTTAGATAGCACTGCAGGGGCCTTGATAGATAGGAAAGCTATCTATCCATGTGACATCTTCATCGCAAGCCTATTCCATCTATCTAATGCATCCTTAAAACCATTCCTTCATCCTAAGAAGAATGGTTCCTGAGTATAATGCAACCATTGGAGTGTCCCTCAAAGGATCCTACAGGTTTCCGCAGCCTCTGCAATTAACATCCAGTATTTCCTGAAGAAGGGCTTAGGCCTGAGCTGGTTCTCTCATCCTTAAGAACCTTGATAGAATATCAAGTAGGGGAGAACCTGATAGATGTTAGATCAGTGTGACTGATTAACCCACACTGAAGGGTTAATGTGTTTTCTAAGGTGCAGATTAGCTGGCCTAGCAACAACAAGCCAAAGTATAAAGCACACTCCTTATTTGGAGATACCACCTGATTGGCTGGGAGAAGGCACAGTTCGCCTAGAGCCTCAGGTAGGGGGAGCTAGAAGTGCTGGTTATATATAAACAGGAGAAAGCCTGTCAGAGTGACACACTTGAAATCTGAATTGTTTGGATCTTGATCTAAAGAGAAGTTTGACTTTGTCAGCAAGAGCTCTTTGAGCAGTGAAAAGCTTTGTTAAGATGAGGTGAATCTAAGTCTGTGGAAGATGACCCGCACCTTAGCATCCAGTCAGAGTGTATCTGTCAGTACACAGTTCCATCCAGTCTGGGAGTGAAGTCCAGAGGGTAGTGAAACCCAATTAGCCATGCTGGCAGGGGCTGATGGGAATTGTAGTCCATAACATCTGGAGTGCCAAAGGTTTGCCACCCCAGCCTTAGAGCCTGTGGGGGAAAGAAAGGGTGAGTTAGTGACTGCTTTCTCTGCTTCGCCGTCTCCTGCCTTCTTCTCTGCCGCCCCCTTTCAGCTGCTTTCTGTGCCTCTTTGTCTTTTCCTCCACCACCTCTCATCCCGTTCACCCTCCACAGCTCCGAGCTTATTCCCTCTCCCCAGACCCACCTCGTCCCTCCTTAAAAAGCCTCCCAAAGGCTTCTGGGGTGCTCCTTTCCCCCAATTGCGGCTCCTTTGCTGGCTCAGCACCCCACCTCCCCATGGACCTTTCCCACCCTTGACTTATATGCGAGTCAATAAGGTTTCCCAGTTCTTCAAGGCAAAATTAAGTGCCTCGACTTATATGCGGGTCGACTTATACGTGAGTATATACGGTATCTAGTAATTGGTGTGGCAACCCCTCTTTTAGGGAACCACCAAAAGGATTCCACTTGGAACATCCCGGAGGAGTCCACCTTCTCTGGCCACTTTCTTTCCTCCTGAACAGGATCCTGTACCTTCAGGAGATAGGCAGAGATCGAGACCCCCAGTATCACTACTGGTCACCTCTGTGTAGGGCAAAATGCTCCACAAAGAGTACCCTGTTTTGTAGCCTGGGAGAAGATTGTGAAGCAGAGGAATTGGCCTCTCTCCCATCAGTATCCCCTTCAACTTGCCTAGTGAGTCTATGGGTCCCACTCCCAACAGTGAGAGCCTCATCCTTCAACCATGAGGAGTTGACTCAGTATGGGGAGGTAGGTATGGCCCAATGTGTGCGTTGATCCCCGCCCCCAGGAAAAGCCCTTCAGGAGGATTTAGTATGATGAAAACAAAGGGGGGTGGGCAGAATCGGTACAGATGCCATTTCAGAAGTTCTGTGTTCTGCTTTACTCCCTTCTCAGTGGCCTAACTAGACTTACACTCTGCCACCTGTCATAGCTGATGCCTTTTTGCTAAATAGAGATAACTTATTCCTTGCAGTAGAGAGCCCACACATATGGGGAGGCGGGGGGAACAGCCACTTGTTGGCTTCTTCCCTTCATGAGCAGGATAATCCCCTTCATACAATCCAAGCCTCAGTGTGAAAGGGAGTGAGAATTCGAGAAGAAGATAGTAGCAAACTTTGTCCTCTAACTAGAAACATTCATGATACAGTCTCTTTGTACAAATTGTAAGACACAGGCCTGTCCATCTAGCAGAAACCCCACTTTTCCCCTTCCCCCACTAAATTTTATTTTTATGCTTGAACTGTGTGAAGAGGTCTCTTGAAGGAATGAAAGAAAAATGTTGATTGACCCAAACAGAGAGAATGCAGCAGACAGCAGGTGGCAATGTTTGCATACAGAATTAAATGTTAAGATTTTATTTCTAGCTATGAGGACTAGTAACTTGTGTTTTAATATGAAAGCTAAGATTCCAAGGTTCCAGACCCGTTACAAGATTCCTCACAGATTGTGTGAGCTGCCCACTAGTGCAGTAGAAACAATTATTGGTTACAAAATTGGTTTGTACAGTTGAATTTCCATTTTTTAAAAATGTTTCTTTACTAATTGTATATGGAGGAACAGCCAAAAACAGTTCAGAAAGAATCTCAGTGGAGAAACTAACTTCTGTGCATGTAAGTTGGACAGCAGTCAAAATAAATATTGGGTACATATTAACCTGCGAAGTGAACTGACCTTTTTCCTTTCTTGGTTTTTTTTTAGCTGTTTGAAAATGTGGAAAAGATAATATGTAACATAAAAAGAGAATAATGGTACCAATTGCTGTGAAATTTAAAGAGGAAAGAAAGTGAAACATAAGGAGGAGGCACATACGTTGAGAGCAAAAATTA
This sequence comes from Sphaerodactylus townsendi, assembly GCF_021028975.2. Lineage (NCBI taxonomy): Eukaryota > Metazoa > Chordata > Lepidosauria > Squamata > Sphaerodactylidae > Sphaerodactylus > Sphaerodactylus townsendi. The sequence continues at coordinate 114,904,563 of NC_059425.1, read as the reverse complement.
CAGTCTAAAATGGAAATAAATGGAATTGTGTGGAACCCAAAAATGTCATCTGTATTAGAATTCTTGAACCATTCTCAGGAAATTGGGAGCCTTAGATATTATTTTCCTTGAAGGTAGACTGAAATCCTGTGCTTTGTGCATTGCCTCAAAGCTGTGTGTTATTGTTTTTGCCTTCTTAGCTTAAAATAACACATGGATCCATTTTAGTATGAAGAATGTTGCTGACACACAAAATGTTGTGATGGAAATGATACACTCTTGGACTTGAGTTGAGGAGACCTGGATTTTAACAGTTGCTTAGCTGCAATTGTACAGTGTAGTCTCTCAGCCAAATCTATATTCTAGGTTGTTGCAAGGATGAAGTAGAAAATTCTTTGGATGGAGTGCAGATTACAAATATGATGAATGAAGGAAACCAGCCTAACACTGCTTTTGGTTTTTATATCCTTTCCCAGGACAGTTTTCCAGCTCGCTTTGGAGGAATTCATTTTGTTAATCAGCCATGGTACATCCATGCCCTCTACACAGTTATACGACCTTTTCTGAAGGAAAAGACAAGGAAAAGGGTATTTATCCTCTTCTTAATTTTCATGCTTTTGAAAAGTGATACATTGATCATGTTGAAAAATAAGTGCGACTGTCATGTATAGTTCTACTCCTTTCTCGTACAAGATGCCAGCCCTGCATAAGGAGCTTTCAGTGCTACATTGAGAGAGGCCTGAATGTCCATGAATTGGGATGCTTTGCAATATTAATTATTTTTAAAAGCTTAAGAATAACCATAGACATGCCCAGTACTAAATAATTTTAGGTAATAATGTAACGAAAGCCTTTAAAAGAGTTTCAGCTATTAGGACTTGATCTTCAAAAGCTTTCAAAAACTGACTCAACATGACAGTTGCCCAGATCAGAGATGCTGTTGTTCAGACATATACTTTTATGGGAAATCATGTAAGAACTGACTCCAAGAAATGTTATTCAAGCTTTTAACCTGCCCCCCATCCCCCACCGGTGGCCAGGGGGCATCTGTCATCCTACTGTTCCTTGATTTGAGCCATGTAACATTAAGAGTAGACGTTTCAGATGCTGATGCAATGTGCTTTCACAAACCACTCCTTGGGCGATTCCGCACACGAGCAAAATAAGTTTGACCCAGTTCCCTGAGAAGGGTACTAACCTAGGTCGAAGCCATTGTTGTTCTCCACTGCAACCAGCTTGATCCCAGCTCAGAGGGCGGAATCATCCTGTGCCTCTTCGCCACTCTGTTCTGATTGGCTACTGTGCTACGACCATGTTCCATCTATCCCCACACACATTATTAAAAAAACTGCCACAGGAATGGAGGAACCAAGGTGCCGTTTTTTGCTTGGCCAGCTGTATGCATGCCCGAAACACTCAGCTGTGATTGGCTGAATGGGGGACTCCTGGCACCAGAGATTCTTCACTTTACTGGAATCGAGCTGAGTTTGAGCGTGGTTCCCTGAAAAAGTAGTAGTTCCCAACTGGAGTTGGAAATTTGATCGTTACACGGGGCGAAGCTGGTACAAAACCACGTTGATCCCAGTGGTTGTGCGGAGCACTTAGGTCAAATGCAGCTCGAACTTAGGTCGATAGCGCAAGTGCGGAATTGACCCTTGACATTCTACGCTCATGTATGCTTTCAAATATCTGTTGAAGGAGTACCTGCTTATTTACTTACAAAACCATTTGAACACACCCTTTAATTTCATATAGAATCTCCAAGGTATTGTACACAAAAGTGTTTGTGTGTGTGTGTATATATATATATGTTTATATGTAAGCATTTGAACTATATATATAAGCATTTGAACAATATATATAAGCATTTGAACTTCTTTTGCCAGAATTAAGCATAGTCAGTACTGCAGGCACCATTATCGCCTACGTCGCCCTCACGATCAGTCACCCCACCCAGCCCACCAGTTTCCAAAAAGGTGGAGGCATCCCTCTAGTCCCACAGGCTGCTGGAAGGAGAAACCACCTTCCCCCACCAGGGTCAAAACAACCAACATTCCACACTACTGAGAAAGCTGCAATAGCAGGTGGCTAATGAGCTGATAATGAGTCTGAGAGAAGGGAAAGGGGGAGGCAGTTCTGAACAGATAGCCTGAATGTGCCCAGGTCCTGGGCGGAAGGTGAAACATGGCAGGATCAACCAGAGGCTGATCATGACAACTGGTTCCCAACCATTTTGGTATGGTGACCCACAAATTCAAATTTACTAGATATGTCAACCCATTGATTTACTGTCACATAAATTTTGGACTGTAGAGTTTTGACAGCCATTTTTTCATGCATTTTAACTGCAAGTTTGCCTGTTTTATAACCGTTACTGAAGCTTAAGTTATTCAAGCAAAAATTTACTTAACACACCTATTAATGTGGAATTTGGTGAAATATTTATTGCACTTAAATAATTTATTCACAATTTTTATGAAAATGTAAGAGCACAACTATTGGATTGCAAGTTACAGCTTCAAGAGCTATAAAAATTATAGAAATATCTTGTTGAACCTTGAGGGCTGCCAGATCTATTTATTCTTTGACCATGTAAAATTTCATTTTAAAAAAGCACCAAGAACTAATGCATCATCTTTCCGGTGCGATTTCCGGTGGAGAGAGGAGCTTCGAGAACGGTCGGAGCGTGAGAGGCACATTAAACAGTCCTTTACAGTTGGCAAAGGCTGCAATTTATTTCAGAGCTCAGGTATAAAGAGCTCTGCGAAGGGTTTCGTGCGGGTAGAAGTCTGAAGAGACGACGGGCACACCCAGCACGGCGCGGACGACGGAGGCGGTGAGTTCCCGGGGCTCCGGAACGCCGCAGCCCGAGTGCCTAGAGACCAGCAGCCCCGCGAAGTGAGGCACCAAGGTGGGGTGTCGAAGAGCGGTGAGCACTTTGGCGAACGGAGGGCGAATTCCGGGGGTGCGGGAGCCCTGTTCGTCACTCACAAGCGCCACGGGGTGCAGGGGCGTTGCCTCAAAAACTTTCTCCCTAGCAACATCTCCCGAATGTGTCTAAAGCCAATAGGCGTAACTCTGCCAAACGCACCGCCGAATAAGAAGAGTCTAGCCAACTGATTTTGTTTAAGTTCGGAATCTGTGCATACTTATTGACTTTTAGAGAGCTGAATAAAGCTCAAAAGTTGAACTGCTTTATAACAGACTTGTTAGTCAGAGACTTGTGCCATACCCCTGTGCCTTTAAGTGCCTTAAATCTACTTCTATGCGGGAGGGCATAAGAAACCAAAGATGACGCCTAGAAAACAGAACCAGAGAACTCAGCCCACAGCCCAAACAAACACCCCTGATAAGCTTGCTATCAGCGAGGTTCTGGCCAAACTGGATCGAATCACTGACACAATTATAGAAACCAATGACAAAGTTAAAAAGATAGAAGAAGACCTAATTGGAATAAAAACTGAAGTCAAAAAAATAGGAACTTTAGAACGTGGTATGAACCAGATGATTGATGAAATGAAACATATGGACCAGAGACTAGAAGGTGTCGAAAATAGAATTGAAAAATTGGAAACAGACAGAGACTCTTCTTTGGATGACAACCTCTGGCTGGAGATGAAACACAAAGAAAAGTTTCTGAGATTCAGGAAGCTTCCAGAACAGGAAAATGAAGATTTAACAACTAGAATGGTGAATGCCTTAGCAGAATTTCTGGGAAAAACAAACAAAGAAGTGGAACAAGAAATAGATGAGATCTACAGGATCAACTCTAAAGTAGCGAGGGAGAGAAATCTCCCAAGAGACATCATTGTCTCTTTCCTAAAGAAATCTTTTAGAAATGAAATCCTCCACAAACATTATGATGGGAGACTTAAAGTGGGAGGGATAGAAATTATTATTCTTAAGGAAATACCTGCTAAAATATTAAACTCTAGAAGAGAATATATAGACTTAACAGCTACTCTTCAGAAGAAGAACATCTACTATAAATGGGAATTTCCTGATGGTTTATCTTTTCAGTTCAAGGGAAGCAGGAAATTCATATCGAACAAACCCGAGGCACTGGAGTTCTTGAAAAAGTTTAAGAAAGAACTGAAATAAGTGGTACTTAATATCTGAACTAACTAACCTCTTTGGTTGGTTTTAACCTTTTTTGTTTTTGTACATAACTTTTTGGTTTTCAAAATTAACTTCTGATTAATAAATAATGAACATTATTACATGGAATGTTAATGGATGTAACAATCCGGTTAAAAGGGAAAAAAATATTTTTTTAATTATTTATATAAAAGAAAAAGAAGCTCTATATAGTTTGTTTTGCAAAGAGACCCATGTCTTGGCCTAAAGAATACTGGCTTACTTAAAAATTTGAAACTTGGAAAAGAATTTGCTTAGCATAGCCAGAGAGAAGGCAAAGAAAGCTGGAGTGGTGATTTATGTTAAAGATATTTTTGAACCTTACCTAGTTGGTAAAGACCCAGAGAAGATTCGATTTCTTTTGGTAACTGTAAATTGATATAAATGCAGGTTGAAAATTTTTTGTTAGTTGGTGTTTTACAGCTCCTAACTCAAACAAAATGAATTTATATGGAAAATTATTTGATTTGGTTATGGAATTTTTGGACTGAATGCACGAGGAGTCTCTTATTTATAAGGTGATATATGAATGGAGTTGTTAATGTTGATTTAGACAAATACTATGGAGGGAAACCAGCATCCTCAATGGATCAAGGAAAGTTACCTAAAAATTTTTTTTGAAGGTTTAGAAATGTTTAATTTGGTAGATATTTGGCGTTTCAAACATCCCAAAGAAAAAGACTTTACGTTTTTTTCTTCTCAATTTCATACAGGTACTCGGATAGATATGATGCTAATATCTCAATCGCTTACCAAGTGGGTTAAGGAGGCGGAAATTTTGGGTTGTACCATGACTAATCATAAGCCTATGCTTCTAAAAATTAATTGGAAAGAAGCAAATCGTGAGCTTAGACGGTTTTTGGACAATAGATTATTACTAGATGAAGACATCTTAGACGATTGCAAAGAAAAAATTAAGGAGTTCTTCATGATTAATACTGAAGATAGATTTCCCAAAAAATTAATCTGGGATGCATTTAAAGCATTTGTTAGGGGAATCCTAACCAGTCATAAAATTAGGAAGAAAAAAGAAGTGAATATGGCTATATCAAACATAGAAACACAAATAAAAGACAAAAGAAAAGACAACAAATGATGATTAAAAGGTGGAGATAGGAATTAAATAGAACAAGCTATTGCAATTCTAAAACAACAATTTTACCAAATACAGCTCACAAAGAGACACCTATATAGACAAGGAATATAAATTTAAGAGACAAACCTTCCTGCAGGCTGATAAATGAAACAGATGGTTTGCATGGAAACTGAAAGAAAGAAGGCAGAAAAAATGATACCTAAAATTAAAATGTAAAATGAACAACTTATTACACTGACAATGAGGCAAATTAAGGAGGAATTCCACAAATTCTATTCTAAACTGTTATCAGAGAAAAAAAGTCTATCTGAGTGGAGAGAGGCGATATACACAAATTAGCTCCTTGGTTTAGAATAGAACCCTATACAAACTAAATTCAGGATTTTTTTTTGAGCGAAAATGATTACAAAGAGGAAGAAATTTTTTGGGGCAATTGAGAACCTAAAATTGAACAAAACCCCTGGGCCTGACGGCTTGACGAGCAAGCCTATTCCATACAGAAATTTGCTACTTGAGAAGAAATAATTGAATTTCTAGAGAAATTGTTTAATGATATACCAGAACAAGGTATACCTACAGATTCATGAAACATGTGCTAACGTTTCTCTTATACAAAAGAAGGTAAAAGATAAAAGAAACTGACATGCATGGAAATTATAGATCTATTTCATTGATCTAACATCGATTACTTAAAATTTTTGCTAAAAATTTTTGGCTGATAGAATCCAAAAAAAAGTCATGGTGAAATTATACCCCACGATCAAGCAGGTTTTGCCAAAGCGGCACATGAAAAGACAACACAAGAATAATTATTAACATTATAGACTATTTACTTGAAACCATCGAGACTTAGCTGGCCCTTCTTTTTTCTGGACATACTAAAAAAGCCTTCGATAGTCTAAGTGGGGACTGAGTTATAGGGGTATTGTAGAGGAAACAAGTTGGCGAGAAATTTACTAAGTGGATAGAAAAGAATCTATACAGACCAATTACATGAGGATAATAATTAATGGAGAAAGAACTCGAGAATGCCAAATACACCGTGGCACCCGTCAAGGATGCCCCCTATCTCCCTTATTATTTATTCTGGTTTTTGAATTGCTTATTGACAAAATTAGAGGGGATAAGCAAATTCAAGGAGTCAGGATTAAAAAAGAGAACTATAAAATTAGAGCATTCGCATGAATGACCTTTGTTATAATTTTAGAAGATCCATTACAAAGTCTAAAATACATAAAAAGAACACCTAGATCTTTATAGTAAGAATTTCAGGTTTAGAAGTTAATAAAGAAAAGATCTTGGTGAAAAAATATGAAAAAAAGCAAAGAAAGAGAATAATTTTGTGAGAGCTCAAGGGGGGGGGGGGATTTCCCAGAAAGTCAAATATCTAGGAGTTTACTTAACTCCAACCAATTTAAATCTTTATGAAAATAACTATGAAGTGCTATGGAAAAAAGATTAAAAGCAGATTTTTACTAGATGGAATGAAACTCCAACTGTCTATTATAGGTAAGAAATAACAGCTTTAAAGATGTATGTCATCCTAAAATTACTATTTCTTTCCCAGCATCTGCTCATTATCAAAACTAACAAAACCATTTAAAATATGGCAAAAAAGACTTATTAAAATTTTTTGTGGGGAGAAAAAAAAAAAGCCGAGGGTTAAGCTACAAAACACTTGAAGTGACTCTGTAGACAGAGGGAGGAATGGCTGCACCCTAATAACATAAGGATATATTATGAAGCTACTAGTTTAACATGGTTAAAAAGAATGGTTCATATTGAAAAAATAATAATTTACTTACCCTAGAAGAAGCCGACCTAAGATTTGGTATTCATGCCTACTTGTGGTATGGCAAAAGAAAAGATTAATAAACAATTCCTACACCACCCTTTCAGATTTGCCATTTTTTTTAGGACTTGGCAGAAATACAGAAAGTTATTATATAGAAATACTCCAATGTGGCTTTCCCCACATGAAGCCCTATTAAACAGGAAACAACTTAGAAAGGGATGAAACTTAAGTATGTGACTTATTAGAAAAAGAAATCCCCATGAGGGGAATACAAAATGGAAAGCTTAAATCAATCGCAAACCTTCATAAAGAAGGATGGAAAGTTAGCTGGTGGTTATATCACCAAATTCATAATATATTCACTAAAGAAATCAAGTCCCCTTGGAATCAAGGGGAAAAAGATATACTAGAACAAGAATTGATAAAGAAAGATGATTATTTAATTAAGAGAATGTATAAGATTTGTTTACAGCTAGAACAGGAAGACGAACCTGTCAAAGACTATATGGTCAATTAGGGCAAAGACCTGGAGCCATCCAATAATGTTTGATGATTAGGGAAAATACACATGGAAGCTAGGGTTGGAAATTCACAAACAGTAGTTATATTATTAAAGAAAATGTGTTTTAAAGAAATTAGATTTAGATGGTATCTTCAAGCCAACCCAAATATCAAAAAATTACAAAGAGGAAACCAAGCGGTATGTTGGGAAATCTGCACGGTTCTTCAAATGGGTAACATTTTTTTTCACCAGTCAGGTGGGCTTGCCCAAGAATAAAAATGTTTGGACTCAAATCCATAAACAAGAAGTTGAAAAAAATGCTTAGAATACCACTAAAAAATGTAAACCCTGGAGTTGTATCTATTGGGAATGTGGTAGTAAAATAACTGATAAAGAAAAAAATGTGATATTCCAATATCTGGCAACAGCAGCCAGACTGGTACTTGCGAAGAACTGGAAAAATTCAAATATTCCAACCTTGTTTGATTGGCATTTGAAAATGTTAGGAGGCTTATAAAAAAGATTGCTCAACTTCAAAGAGGAACGAAATACTAGAAAAAAACCTATAATTTAAAAAAATCAATTGGGATCAATGGAATAATTACTTAGAACAAAAATACGGCTGTCCCAAAGGCTCTTAAATAGGAATGGATCACGTAATTGTATATAACAACATTAATGTATGTACAGATAGAAATAGAAGCCAAAGAAGACGAATATAAATTTGCTGAACGATTATCTTTTATTGTTTGAAGAAATGTAAATACAGATTGGAAATGTAAACCTTCTTTCTTTTCTCTCCCTTATTCTCTTCTTTATTTCTTTTTCTCTTTCTCCTGTTCCCTATTCTCTTCCCTTCCACTTATTATTTCTCACTTATTTCTCTTCTTTTTCTTCAATATTACACCATCTTCGCTCTTTTTCTTTTCTTTTAATTGGGGGATTTAAATGTAAAGATTACTATAATATCTTGATTATTTGTATTTGTAAAAAACCCCAATAAAAATCTGAAAATGCAAAAAAAAAAAAAAGAACTAATGCATCTCTTCCGCATCCCTGTCAGATTGCACAGTCTTATGCATATCTACAGTCTTATGCAAAGTAGATTGAAAGTGCATTATTCTGCATGTTTGGAAAGGGCCTCTGAGATACATTGCTGAAGTCATAACAACTGGAATTTGATTAAGGTAAAATATGTAATGTCTATGGTGTGCAGTTCAGATCTCACTCAGCAGAATATTTTAAAAAACTTTGCAGGGATACAGTGCTTTGCTTTAGAGTTCTGAAACATAAAAGAAGCTATGTTCTCGAAAGCATTTTCTAATTTTTCTCTTTCTTTTCAAAAACAATGTAGTTTTCCTCAGTCTCATGTTTGATTTTTTTTTCATCTGGAAAATAAACTTGGAGAAATTTCAGTATGCTTACAAAACCATGATTCTTGATTCTTTTTAGACAATCAAAAGCCATCTTGAAGATTTGTTTGTATTTTATCTTAAGGATCCGCCAAAACAGTTCTAGATGCATAACATTTATTTCAGTAAAAGAAATAGTGGAAGACATCCAGATTTTAAAATTGCAGCAAGTATTTATTTATTTATTTATTTATTTATTTATTTATTTATTTATTTATTTGCTTTTTATACCGCCCTATCCCCGAGGGGCTCCATATGACTTCCAATAATCTAGGAACTTGAACTAGTTATAAAACTGCAGCTAATTCTCCCCTTTTGTCCAGCATTTTTGTGTAATGTGTATATATATGAAGCTATTATCCATGATACTGTTTTTAGCTTTCTGCTTTATATAGCAGATCCTTTTTCCAACTCCATATAACCATCTCTTTTTGAAGGTCCAGCCTATTTTAAAGGAGGGTGGAGCTGAGTGTGAGAAACACAATCTGAGAACTCCTTGGATATGTATAAGTTGAAACATTGTTTTTTTAATCCCTTACCCAAAGGTTGATCCTGCTGATTGCAAAACAAAGGTGTTCATATGAGCATGTGGTCCCTAACTTCCCCTCCACCCACTAGCTCACTGTGACCCATAGAAAGACAGTGTTAGGGTGAGGATGTAGTAGGAGGGGAAGTCAGGCAAACGTGCTCCCTGCCCCCCTCCTTGTACTAGTGAATTAATCTGAGTAGAACAAGCTCTCCTCTTGTACAAAAGGCAAGTAGTGATTTCACATCAACATGATTCCCCCGCCTCACCGCAGCCTCCTCTGTGCTATGGCATTTTGTCTGCAAACATTCCTAAATCACCAGCATTGCCTTTTCAGCTGCCTCAGTGGGCTGCAGGATAAAGGGGATGGTGGGGAAGATACCCCAAAATACCGACAAATCACTGGATCCAACCCATCATTTTTAATAATTCCATACTGTGTCTTTCCTTTTAACCCAATTGCATTTTGCTTGTCTTTTCATGTTATCGGGATAAAGCCGCTTGTTTAGTAGTGTGTGTTGTTCAGATATAACACCTTTTGTGGAAAAGATATTGACCCTGTGGTTGTATCATGTAGCTGGACTTCAGTTTTTTAAAAAAGTTTTTTGTGTGCTTCTGCCAGCCTTTCTGAGGACAGTGTTTTTGTCTCTTATTTTAAAAGATATTTCTCCATGGGAATAACCTCAACAGCCTGCACCAGCTGATCCATCCTGAGATTCTGCCTTCCGAATTTGGAGGGATGCTGCCCCCCTATGACATGGGAACGTGGGCAAGAACACTACTAGATCATGAATATGATGATGACAGTGAATACAGTGTGGATTCCTTCAACACTTCTGCAAAAGAAGCAGAAAAGGATCTGTCTCCCAAATCCATGAAAAGGTAATTCACTTGAAACCCTAAAGTCCAGTGACACAATGTATAACAAACTTCTCTCTGTGATACACCTCTGAAGATGCCAGCCACAGATGCAGGCGAAATGTTAGGAACAAGATCTACCAGACCACGACCACACAGCCCAGAAAACTCACACAACCAATAAGTCAAGATTATTGGAAGATGTACTATTGTCAAAGTAGGACTCATAGGACAGGAATGTAGGTAAATCTTTAGTCTGCCCCTGCTTTTCTCACTTCCAGTGAAATGTCAGAAGAGGGAATATTTACATGATTCCTGAAAAGCAATGTGAATCCCAGAATTAAGGATAGCTGTGGTGGAGCTAAACAGATTCCCCATTCAGATGTTACAGTGGAAACTTAAAAAGTGAAATTGGAAATGGCAGTCAGTCAGACAGGCATGCCCTCATTTGTCATACTTAACCAATTTGCTTCTACAGTGACATCTTTGCAATCAGTGTCATGCCCCCAGAGACACCCTCACTATTTTCCGTATTTAAGACTCAGTTGTACCCTTAGTTGGAATGGGTTTAGTTGCTTTATGTACAACATTCTGTGGGAGGGAACCTTAGTTAGACCCTGTCCCCTTAAGAAGCCCTCTAGAGGCATTAGCAGTTCCTATTTTTACAGTTTGTTTTTAGTTCAGGTGTCTGGGGAAGGCTGGAGACAATAATATCTCAGACGTTAAAGGTGCAAAAGATCTATAATATTTTAAGTAATCCAGTTTCAACAAAATTGCAAGGAAACAGAGTCCAAGTAGAGGACACCGGGAGATCTCAGAAGCAATTCAAGGAGCACAGACTTCCTTAGAAGCAGTTAAGAAAAGAGTTGGTGTCTGCAAATTCTTCAAACCATCTCCAAACGTTTCCAGCATCGCAAATATTATTTTATTTAGATAGACTTCATGGGAGGAGTCAGAGTCCTAAACTTTCAATATTATTAAACCATTTTTGAACTGTTACTTATTTGTCTGTGGGTCTTACACTCTGTTCTGGCCAAGTGCAAGGCACCTGCTTTTTAGTTTGCTTGGGAAACAGAACAATCAGCACTATGTAATGTCATTTATTTATTTATTTATTTATTTATTTAAAGGATTCTAACACACCTTTCTCCAGAACCAAATTCAATTACAATAATAATTTTAAAATATTTTAAAATATTCAATTAAAAATCCTTAAGAACTAATAAACAGATCTGGCAATAATCAAAAACCATTAGCCCTCCTGAATAACTGCACCTTATGCAACCTGCAGAATCTTAGCTTCGGGAAGGCTCTTCCATAGGGATGCGAGTGCAATCTGGCTGTGATGTATGACTTCATTAGCTGCTGTGGCTAATTCAGCTATTCCATAGAATAGGGGTAGTCCATGCGGGGGGGGGGGGGACCCTCTAGATATAGCAGTTACTGATGTACAAACCTTAAAAGAGGGAATGGCCATAGATTTTCAGACACTGTGATACTAGTTTCCTACCTGGATCACAGAACATTGGGATCAAAGAGATTGTAGAGGTCTCATCTTCAGATATTTTAAAGAGTATGCTGAATTCAGGTTTATGCTGAAATATGAACATGCCAAATTCTAGGGCATCAGTTACAGCATATTAAACAGTATATGAAAACAGGTCTTTACAATAAAAAGACAGATTCGGTAATTTTCTGATACATTGCAAAGGAAATATTTAAAATGTTAATGGAGTATAGATGCCTCAGTTTTGAGGCTTGCTCTGCACTTATTTACTCAAGCTCTTCTGAAGGAAATTCTCCATGCCCAACTCAAGCAGATGCTATCAGGGTTACTTTGATGACAGAAATCAGCTATTCCATTCAATTCAGGTTGGTTAGTTTGAAAATCACGTTATCACCTCTTTGTCTCTCCTCGAGCTGTACAGTATAACCCCCGGTTAAATTTTTAAATATTTCTTTTTTGCATTTTTAAATTTCAAGTCACAGAAAGTCAGCAGACAACATATTTCACAGCACAATCCACAAGGGGAGAGGACAAAAGTGATCTGGAAATGGCATGACACCAGCGCTGGTGCAAGTGGCATAAAATCCCTGCATAGGGGCACATATCAGAAGCGGCGCAGGAAAACAGAGGAGGGGTGCCGTTGCCGGGTCTTGCACCAGCACCAAAGAGGGTGGGGGAAAGGCTGAGATTAGTCAGCTCCCTGAGCCCTTTTGGTCTGGGAATATCCACTTTTGCAGGCACAAGTTACACCTAACAAAACCATGGCTCAGCCCATAGGGCACCATAATAAACATTTCGAAAGCGCACCCTCATTGGTGCACCCCCACCTCCAAGGTTCAAATATGTTCAAGATGCTGACTAGCTTCCTGGCCAATGGTGATTTCCAAGACTGTATGCTCAGCCCCAGGAGTTAGTGGCGGTAGTCCAGTGGTGGGATTCAGCAGGTTCCCACCACTTCGGCAGAACCGGTTGTTAAAATGGTTCTTGTAAACAACCAGTTGTTAACTTATTTGTATCCCACCACTGGGCAGTATCCCAAGTCATTTAAAAGCAACAGCAAGAACACAGCAAAACCCCAAAAGTAGAATAGGATGCTGGGGTCTTGGGGGAAGGGTGGCATACATTGTGGAGGCAGGAGCATAGGACACTTACAACAAACAACAGGGGTACAAATCTCCACATGAATTCACCCACAAGGATAAAGTCCACACACTCTGGCTGACCCCCCTACACAAGCTCCACTCTGGGCACAATGTATCTACAGCCAGAACCTGATGGGGTGGTGGCACCAGTACAAGTAAGCCAGGCAGTGCACCCCTGAAACCTCCTTCCCTGCCCCATCTGTCGAATTGGGCCTGGTCAGGAGGGGAAGCAGGGTAGATGTGCCCTTGTGTGCCATTTCCTATAGACATGCACCATTAATGACATAAGATGAACCATAGCAGGACAGACAGGTGGTAGAGAAGCCAGTGTCCCAATGATGAGGCTGGATGGGGCTGGACCTGTGCCATCAATGCAGCAGACTCAGCCCTAAATTCATCCAACTGAAACAGTTCGACATTCCAGCTAATCAGTCATGTGACCACCAGGGAGCTCCCAGGCTCCATATGAGGCTCCCAGGCTCCATGTGCCCTCTTCTGTCCTTTCAACTGACCATTGTGCGAAGGGGCTCAATATGTGCGGCACTGCACATGGCTGCAAATCCCTCGCTCCACCCAGAGGCAGAGCATCTTAGTCAACATCCTGTCCAAGTGGACTGGCTGCTGTCAAACAGCCTCACCTGTGGGAGAGTAGGTGACCTGGAAAACCCCTGCAGGCACCAGTGGTAAGAGAGCCCTCAGGAGACTTGAAGGCAGACTTGAAGGCAGAATAAAGATTCCTTGGCTGTACCCACTATGTGATTCCAGTTCTATTGGGTTGGGTGGCTTGGGGGGGAGAGTTTTGGAGGAGAATACTGGATGGGAGCTACCAACGTAAGGCCAATGCCCCCCCAAATAAGCCCAACAGAGGCTGGTCACTACCCTGAAGCCCACAGCCCACCCCTGGGACATCAACTGCAGCCTCAAGAGAACCAAGTAATTGAGGGGGGGGCATAGGAAGGGAAGGACCTCAAGGGGGGATAACTTTGAGCCAAACTTCCACATCAGCTGCCATCCCGTGGGGAATAGATTGTTTACAGGGAACTGGCAGAAGTGGGGGAAACCAGAATTGTGGCAGCTGTCATGCAGTTCCCTGTGTGGAGAGCCAAAGGGCCCTGCTCCCACCAGGGCAGGGCAGGGCCTATGGAGCTATTGCAACTGGAATATGACTGCTGGGGCAATGGAAGGCCAAATCCACCAGTCAATGGGGGGCAGTTGACAGTGGTTACTGTACCCGCAAATACCATAACCGACAGAGACACTGGCCACATCGTCCTAGTCATTGTTGTGCCAGGGCTTGCTCTTCTCTGAGCTTAACATGGAGGATCCCACATGGTTGGAGCAAGGGCATGCATGATTGATGGAAAAGGAAAAGAAAGCACTGATAAGCTCCCTTCCATTGGCACCCTTGGCCAATGTTATAGTCCTGTACGGGGGCAAGTGGGGCAATGGCCTTTTCAGCCACCCCACCGAACTTACACTATGGAAAGGGAGCACTTAGTGTTATTGGGTGTTCCAACTCTGGGTGCCTTGTTGGGAATCCCTTCCCCTGGTCAAAGACAAGCACCACACACACCCTCACCAAGGTGTCACCAAAGGAGGGCATGGGAATTGGGGTGTATGGGTTGTAGGGGTACTGCTGGCAGCTGGCCTGGTCTTCCACCAGTGGATTAGGGCTAGGGGGGAATGAACAGTTGCACGACCCAGTGACCATCTCCAGTACCAACATTCATCTCAGAAAAGGAGCTAAATGGTCCATGCCAAATGAGACTATATGTGCGATAGGGCCAGATTCAGCTGCCAGTTGTGTGTCAGATCTCACAAACATCCAAGCTTGGGTGGAGGTGGATCTTGGATATGCTCACCAGTGGATTAGGGCTAGGGGGGAATGAACAGTTGCACGACCCAGTGACCATCTCCAGTACCAACATTCATCTCAGAAAAGGAGCTAAATGGTCCATGCCAAATGAGACTATATGTGCGATAGGGCCAGATTCAGCTGCCAGTTGTGTGTCAGATCTCACAAACATCCAAGCTTGGGTGGAGGTGGATCTTGGATATGCTCACAGGGGGCCTCAGTGCTTGGCTGCCCTCCAGTACCACTGGTTAGACCTGTCCAGAGAGGTTGCCTTCACCAGTGTGACCATCCATTGGATTGCCATTGACCCCTCTCACTTCCCCTAGTGCTTCCACTGTTGCCTGGTGCTTCATAGCCAGCCCCAGGGTAGTGCCCCTTCCCTCTCTCTGCTTTCTTCTTTCTAGGACACATGGGTGTGACACCTCTATTGACTCTCCTTTATTTTTCTCTAGCCCTCCCTTGCTTTTTTACCCTTCCCTTGTTCCTTCTGTCTGCTGGCTGTCCGCCAACCTGTCAGTCATGGCCCCAACCCTACCCCCTCCACGCTGGTGCTCTTGTGCCAATATCTGTTTTCTCCATCAATTTTTTTTACTACTATCCCAGAGCTGGACACAGTGCACAGAGGCTCAGCTACACCATTCCTATACCATCCTTGGCATACCTGCCCCTTTCCCCCAGATTTTGCTGTCTGTGTTTGTGAATTTAGCTTTTGGCTGTACCCTGGATTAGTAGTCAAGTTAATCAAAAGAGCTAGTATGTTAGCTGAAAATTATTCTGCTTTATTTCTTGGTGGAACATCATTTGGATTGCCTATTACTCCTGTGCTTCAAAAGACCAACAGTACTTCCAGGCAGGGATGTACCGCCCAGAGGGACATATGGGGTCAAATGACCTCGGGCTGCAGCCATTTAGTCACATGGGGGGCGGAAAATCACTCCCCACACCCCTCCTCCTTCCCCTCAGGTCTATAAACTGACTTCAAGACCTGGGGCAAAAAAACATTGTTTGGTCGTGGTGTGGAAGGGCAGCCACCCATGGGGGTGGGGGGGTGGGGGGGAGGTGAGGATGGAAAACTCAGATTTTGCACCAGGCTACAATTTTCCTAGATATGCCTCTGCTTCCAGGTAGTATGTGATGCCAATATCAGAATACTGTTAGCCAGATGGTGTATTGGAACTATTCCACAGCCAGCAACTTACAGCTCACAGCTCTGATTCATATGAAGTTGGAGCTCCTTTCCTGTGACTATCATGAAGGATTTTACCTAATTACTAGACTTGACAAATGAAGATCCTTCTAGGAAGCAAACAAACAAAGAATAGTTTCCCAAGAATTCAAATTAGATTTTTTTTGAAAACTTGGTTGTTTTATGTGGGTTTAACTTAATGATAGTTATTTTTCTCCATGTACATCTTAAACTGCAATGATATAAGTATTTAAAGACGTAGTGTAACTAAACCTAAATCAAATCCGTATGAAACAGGAAAACAATAGGAAAAAGCCTTGAATCCCAAATAGGCTATGAATAACCCTAAATTATCTCTGCAGCCTTTCATATGACCTGTTCCCTTTGGTCTCAATCATTTGTCAGTGCAAGTAAAGTTACTATATTATTATTGACACCAATGCTCCTTGTAATTTAATTATGAATGAAATCATTCTAGCTGATACCATACCATATGAATGAATTTAAGGTATACACCTCATGTCATTTCAATCTCCAATTAATTTCTGCATCCAAAATGAATACTTTAAAGTGAGTTGAGAGAAGGACATTGACTCATGGCAATACTAGAGACCCTTAACTGATTTCAGTTTTATCCTGGGGCAGAAGATTGTGTGGACAACTTGAGGTTGATCTATCTGATGAGTAAAACTTAGTTCCACAGAGAACAGGTGATCTGTGAATGATCCAAGAAGGTTTGACTGAGAGCTGACTGATTCTATAGGTAGGACTAATCTCACAACATTCTTGAAATAAGAAATCTACCTTAACTATGTGAATAATTTCTTAGAAGTGAACGCTTCTATTACCTTTTGGGTGCAATTGGTTTTTTTCTTCATTTTCTCTAAAAATGTACTTTCATTTGTGTTATTGTGATCCATCTCATAGTTTTTTTAAAAATCTTTTTCAGGTCTCAGTCAGTTGTGGATCCTGGAGTGTTAAAGCGCATGGATAAAAATGAGGAAGAAAACATGCAGCCTTTGCTTTCACTTGACTAACAATGTCTGAGAATGGAACATGAATTGGGGTGGAAGGTATTCCCTTTCAGCAACAAGAGAGCCATTGGGAGTGAATATACCAGCTGAAATCCTATTTTTCATGTTAATGTAGCATAATGTAATAAGGCAGCAGGTTTTGCCAATCAGCCTGGAACATGGGTGCCCTGGGCTGGAAAACAGGGTGGAAAAAATGAAAAAGAGAAAATATCAATAATATATTCTGTAAGTGCCAACCTGTATGTAAATAGAGTCTTCTCTTCCTTTCTGCATTTGTAATTAATGATAGGGAAATAGTATAGGAAACTGAGAGAGTGACTACTAAAATATGCCAGTTGAATGCACTGTAAGAAGAACAAGAACACTTAGACAAAAAAAATCAGGCTTAAGTAAATGTCATCCTTTTTATACAAAGCCATATTATAGCTTTCATATGGACTATGCTGTTTTCTTTCTACAGTTCTCATTTAAGAAGGGAATATAAGATTCCATAGACATCATTGTAATTGGTGTGTTATTTCCTGTTTATACAATTGTATTTGACAGATAATGCTGTGATTCACTGCTGATATCAGGATATGATTTGAATTGTAAGGGTGGAAAGAGGAACTTTAGAAAAAGGGCTATGCTCTTTTTTTCTGTAGGGGTTTACAAGGCATTTAATTTTTTGATATTTTCACACAAAGTCTGGGTTTTAAGAAACACTTGGGTTTTGATCATAATATGGACCTCAGAAGATCATCCTCAAATTGGGTCAACTTTTAAGAATGCTGTAGAACTTGCTTTCTCAAAAGGTGGGTAAATGGCACTGCTCAGCATTTGTTATCCTAGCAACTGTTTGAAATTTGATTCCTAAACCTTACAAAACTAAAGCCTGAATACATATCTGTATATTTTTACCAGTCTCTGCATATAAAGTGTCATTGGTAGATAAGTATATTTAATCAAGGATTTATATATAAAAAAGATCATACCTATTTGGTGTGCTTAGAGTTTATTATAGATTGTATATTGAGACAATGTAATTGTTAACAGTGAAACATTTCATACAGCATTTACTTGGCACAAGACTGAATTGTTATAAGTAAGTTGTGGTACAATATCATGTCAATGCCACTTTTTGTTTTGTGATGTAATTGTGTAGATGAAACATGTGCCATACAAAAATACATTTTTACCTCAAAAACCAAATGGTTCATGCTGTGGACCAAACATAGTTAGCTATAGCTTAGGAGAGACATATAGCTTAGCAGATACATTTTCATCTTTGATGTTTGCTGATATGCATGTATGTGTTCATTGTACATCAGGACAAAATGTTCCCTACAACAATTTAGACCTCTTTCATCAGAATTTAATGTTCAAAGAATGAAAAATCTCAAGGTCACAGTAAACCAAAACATTACTGCTGAAGTCTTAAGGGCTCTGAAGAAGTAAATTAGAAATGTATTGTCGAAGACTTATTAGAAATAATTAGTGGCCACTTAAGATGCCTAGAATCCAGTTTGATCTTGGGTAAATTTCTGTTCCCACAGAAAATCTTCAGAGGTCTCCAATCCCAAGGAATAGGTTGAGTTGTTTGTTTTAATCAATGCTGTAGCATTCAGAGATCAACAACTGATTAGGGAATTGTAGTATATTTCCTGTAGTGTCTCAGCATAAGTCAGACACTGATCCTATCCAGACATCATAAACATGCCTAGTATAATGTATTGTCGAAGGCTTTCATGGCCGGATTCAACTGGTTGTGGTGGGTTTTCTGGGCTTTGTGACTGTGGTCTGGTGGATCTTGTTCCTAACGTTTCACCTGCATCTGTGGCTGACATCTTCAGAGGTGTATCACAGAGGGAAGTCTGTTACACACTGTGTCCAGAGAGAAGAGAATGTTTGGGGTATATATTGTCCATATTCCAGGTTGGGGAACCAATCAGTAAGTGTTTGGGTGGAACTTGTTACGCAAAGATGTGGTTGATAGTACTGTATTGCAGGTGGGGCTTATCAGTCCAGGGAGTGATTCATATTTTCATGCCCTGCAACAGCAGCAGTATTGGCAAACCCCAAGGCAAACCCCAAGGGCATGCTAAATTCAGGAAAAATGGACTCCACCCAAACACAGGAGGATTTGCATTCACCAATACCGCTGCTGTTGCAGGGCATGAAAATGTGAATCACTCCCTGGACTGATAAGCCCCACCTGCAATACAATACTATCAACCACATCTTTGCATAACAAGTTCCACCCAAACACTTACTGATTGGTTCCCCACCCTGAGATATGGACAATATATACCCCAAACATTCCCTTCTCTCTGGACACAGTGTGTAACAAACTTCCCTCTGTGATACACCTCTGAAGATGTCAGCCACAGATGCAGGTGAAATGTAAGGAACAAGATCCACCAGACCATGGCCACACAGCCCGGAAAACCCACCACAACCACATGCCTATTACTTTCAATTGCTGGCTCCTGTTAAATTGATATGCTAGACCAGGGGTAGGGAACCTGCGGCTCTCCAGATGTTCAGGAACTACAATTCCCATCAGCCTCTATCAGCATGGCCAATTGACCATGCTGGTAGGGGCTGATGGGAAAGCGTTCTAGTAATGCTGATGCACATCTTATATGATCAGTATTCTGTTTGCTTTGTTTGCATGTTTTATGCTTTTTTAAAAACAGTTGGATTCTTCACATGCTGTAGTAATGCTTAGTTACATTATTAAAGCATTCTGAATTCTAGTAGAATTGAACTGGATCCAACCACATGATTGGGGTTCAGAGGTGCTCTTTTCTATGAGTAGAGGAGCGCTGTTAGATCCAGTTACGTGGATTCAGCCTTTTGTAAGCAAGCAGCATGTGTGTTAAGCATGCAGATAAAACAGTAGGAGCATTGTGATCAATGTATCAACCAAAAATGTCTTAGAATTGACAAGACCAAAACTGATCTTCTCTAGAAGCTGAAAAAATGGTTGCACAAAGTAGTCATTTAAAAGCTTCTGGCACCATGATGCATACCAACTTTTGTGGGGCTATTTGCATATAGCACCAAACTTTGAAGCGATAGCCAATCCCAGCATTCCAACTACCATTCTTGTAGATACACACATTTTCAAATACATTTTCATTACATTCTCACTTTACAGATTAAAAATGTGTACCTTAAAAAACTCAGGTGTACACTTAAATATAATGTATGAAAAGGCCACAGTCGGTGCAACTGTCCATGCGATTAGGCAGCTTACATGTGACTGAATTTCAAAAAAGCTAATCAGTCTTGCATAATACAGCAGAGTTCTGTTAGAAATAAATCTTAGTTCCTTTCACTGTATCAGCACTTAGACGATCACATAATGCCTGTCATCAGATGGGGCTCCTGCTTCAGTGCTTTAGGCAAATATTTGTTATTTCTACACTGAATCTCCCTAATTTTAGATGTCTTCTGTACAGCACTGCACAGCACTTCTTGCATGGTACAAGAATGCAAATTTCAGAAGATTGGATTCTTATTCTGTACTGAAATTATATAATAATCATTGAACTGCTTTGAACTGCTGCCTTCAAATAGGAATTTATTTTCATGTGATAATTCATTAAGTAAAATGGTAAAGATAGCTCACTCTCATAGAATAAGATTACCTACATAAACTTTGTTAGGGAGACACCAGTTCTCAGCCATGTAGAATCATTAAATCAGCCATTTTTTGCAACAAGTTTGATGAAAAAGAGGTGTAAATTAAAAGATGAAAATAATTAATCCAACAGACTCTGATAGAAAAATCTTATTGCATACTTGAGAACAGAAAGGTAACAGATGTATATAATACATGGCTACGAAATTATAGCATGCTTTGGGGCTCTTGAAAACTAGATTGTATGGCTTGCTGTGGGAGGCAGGGGAGAAAAAGATTGGACAAGATGACATTAGTAATCCACTTCAACTCCAAATCCATCTCATGCATTTGTATAAATAAGAAACTTATGACCCCCACCTTCCTCCAAAGAGTTCAGAGCAGTATACATCATTCTCCCCTCCTCAATTTTATTATCTCGGGTAGGTTAGATTAAGAGAAAGTGGCTGGCCCAGAATTACCCAGTGAACATTGTGGTCAAATGAAACTTTGAAAATGGGTTTCTCCTGTCCTAGTCTGACACTGTGCAATTCTTTTGCAACAATACAGAAGTCCACTGTCAGTTTTTCTGTAGCTTATACTTCTAGCTTGGCCAGAACATGGAGAAGGCAGCTGAAACAATGGCTTTTGGGAGACTGTGTGCTCACTGTATGATGGGCTAGAGGAGCTGCCCTTTCAGCAAGTCTGTTGGCATCAATGTGCCATCTAGTTTCCTTGTTCACCTAGATAGTAGCAAAAAATACTCCAGTTCAAATATTCCAGAGTGTGTATGGGCACCATGGCACCTACCAGTTCCTTTCCTAGTGCCCAACAAAGGTCTTTAGAAAGTGAGCAGGGCCAGGGGCTTTTGCCCATGAGGGCATCTTATTGGCCTGTGAGGATCAAATTAACAGAACATAATTTTAAAAATTGCTTTGAGCAGCTTTTGCCATCACAGCACAAAGATCTTCAGTGTGTGACTTAAGGTAAGCTGAATATATGCAGGAAAATATTTTTAAACAATATGTTTATTTTAAAAGGGATCATGTTAAGCAGAATTTACATTTGAAATGTTGAACTGTTACTATCAGAGTTAAGCATAACTTCACATCCTGATATTTTGTGATTGGCTCTGCCTCTTTTGGCAGCCATTTTATGGTTGCACCTTCTACCCTGGGTCAGAATTCCAAAGATGCCCAAAGACTCAGAAAGTCCGGGGATCCTTGAAATAGCCTGAGACATTTGGTATCAATTAATCTAGGTTTCAAACTGGTTACATTTTTCTATTATTAAGGGTTGTTGGATGATTCTCTGCAAATATGTTCTGAACCTGGGAAAGATGGCCTGTTTCATAGGTTAATATTTTTCATTTGAAGCAATATAGACTTGGGAGTATTTTCCTCCATATAGGGTGTCAGAACTAATTTATCTAGTGTTAACATGTTCCATATTTAAGTTTCAGTAAAATCAGTTGTTAAATCACAACTAACAGTTTAATATACTAGGACAAAACTGCAGCCACTGCAGCTTTATTTACTTCTTCAAACAGCTAACAGCCTTCTTCCCTGCATTTCATTTAAATGTAAAGGACATAATTTTTGAAATCTTTACTGAGCTTCATGGAAGAAAAAGCAACATGTCATTTTATGAAACCTCTAAATACGAAATAGCTAATTTAAGCTTTATTTCTACATTTGAATTCACCACTGTGTATACCTGTTATGAAATGCACCCTGCTGTCTAATTTGCAGCCCAAAACAGAGGGTGGGGGCTGGTTTCCCCTCTGGATGCTATGTGTGCTTATGCCAACTGAAATGCCCTCCCTGGGGCATTTACCCTGGCGGAAGGGCAAATATGCCAGCACCTAGCTGCTGTGGGGCCCTGGGTTGTCTGGCCCCAATGGCCAGGTCTCCATTGGTGCTTCCCTGCTGGCCCAAGCTGTGTCGGCATGGCAGGACCATTGCCGGGGTGGAGCCAACAGTGGGCTTCCACTGCCGGCTTAGCCCCCTTGCGCCAGCAGAGCAGGGCTCAGACATACACTGTGATTTTTGCAGTGTATATTGCTATCCTCTGTGGGACAGTTGAAGGTAAGTTTCTCTCTTTAACTTTTTTGGGCTTCCTGTGAAAGCCCTTTGGAGCGGCCAGAACAGTGCCATCCCCACCTGCATGACAACTCTGGATTGGGCTGTTAGTCACTAATACAATGTGTGCTCAGAAACTCTTGCTATAAATTTCTGCCTTTACTAGCAAAAGAACAATAGAATAAACTATTCAAAAGGATTTGGATGGAGGACAATGTTATTTCCTGAGAGCACCAGTATTTGCAGTACATGTGCAGCTGCTTCATATTAACACAGCAGTATATTTTAAAAAGCTGAAAATTAATGTGGCAGTGAAGAATTAATAACTAATTCGTTTGAGTTGAATTTCTTGGATTTCAGAGTTCAGTAAGGTTTTTAGTACCTGCAGTGAAGAGCTAAAAGGCAGGCCAGTCTCCGATGGTTATGACCTAAACAAAACTGAAACCAGACCTTTTTCTTCTGAGGTTGTGATACATAGTTTCTCTTATTTGATTTAGCCATCACTGAGTACAACACCAAAGTAACTTTTTTTTAAAAAAAAAGTCTGTATTTGGTTTACTTACTGATGTGTTCTAAACAGTACCGAGACTTACAACTTTGATGGGGCTGTTTTATCATATTAGAGGTCATCATATGATCAAAATTCTGCATCTTATTTTGCCTAATGGTTGCTTTTCTGTTCTCTGCAGTATCCATCAGGGGCCTAGAAAACATTATGTGATGCCGTTGTATTTAATCTCAGGTTCCATTTCAAAAGATTAAGTCTCTAGTCCTCAGGGTCAGGTTTAGATGAATAGGCCTTAGGCTATTCTACCTGTGAGGTCCCTCTCAATCCTCCACCCAATCCCTCACAAGTGGAGGAAGATGGAAGAGTGTTTTAGACAAAATTGAGTAAAACCAAGGATGATGACCGGCATTTAAAATTCTTCAGTTCACAAAATTATTGCAGAAATCAGTGCTAGTATTGAGTTATCAGATTAAGGCAATATTATTCTGAAATGGAGTGCAAGGAAAATTATTTGTTTCCTCTAGGTTGTTTGAAGACTACAGTGCTTTATGACAGCAGGTGTAAGAAAGGTCTATAATAGCATTAAAAACATTACACACCTTGGCTGGAGGCCCCCAATATTTTGAAGCCCTAGCCAGACATTAGCCTGCCAAGCCTATAATTTGTTACTGCTTGTCCTGCATAACCAGGTGGTATTAGAATCCAGTGACTAGTACGTATAACTGAGCTCAAAAGCATTTAAAAGCTTACATACAATAACATTGAGTAAATTGGAGTGAGTCTTCTGATAAAGTATTCTCTTTCTCTGCTGCCCAATCCAGAGAGGGTCAAATCTCCCTCTGGATTCAGCATGGGCTTACCCTGGCAGAAATGCCCTCACCAGGACGCTTACCCCGGCAGAAGGGCAAATCCACCATCACCTGGCCACTGCAGGGCCCAGCTCTCCATCAGCGTTTCCCCTGCATCAGTATGGTTGGGGCATTCCCAGGGGCGGAGCCAATCTTAGTTGGCCTCCACTTCTAGTTTAGCCCCTTTTTGCCAGCAGAACATGGCTCACTCTTGAGTTTTTCCCTACTCTTCACTACTATGACACCATTTGTATTCTGCTGCTCCATTCTAGAAGGATCTAGAACAGGGGTAGGGAACCTGCGGCTCTCCAGATGTTCAGGAACTACAATTCCCATCAGCCTCTGTCAGCATGGCCAATTGGCCATGCTGGTAGGGGCTGATGGGAATTGTAGTTCCTGAACATCTGGAGAGCCGCAGGTTCCCTACCCCTGATCTAGAAGCATGTCTGCACTCCAAGGCTAGCAGCTGTAACAGCTGTATTTATTCCAGTCCCAAGGTGGGCTACTTCCTGGGAAACTAAGGGAACAAAAAGTGTGACCGAGTTGATACCAGGGATGACTTTTGCAGCAAAACAAAGAATAAATACACTCAGAGGAGTTTTCTGCATAGCAGTATCTTTTTTCTTCATGGATAAATAAAATAGGCTTGTTCTCAATCAAGTTTTTTCTTTTATTTCTCCCAGTGTCAGTGTAATCTGTATTGTATTGGTGTCTGTAATTCACCCTAATTTGTACATATACTGCTGTTTAATAGCCCAGCAATGTACTTGGATATTTATACATTATCCTTAAAGCTGACTCAACCATCCTGCAGTTATTCGCTTGCATATGCTTGTGAGGAGTTCGCAGAATGGGGTTAAATACTCCTAACTTGGTATTGGATCTTGGCCATTCCATCTCAGTATCAGCCGTAATATTGTTGCAAATATTGTCTTTCTTATATAGCATAACGTATATGTAGTGAAAAAAGTTCTAAACTTTAAAAAGATTACAGGTCAGTAAAAGTGATTTCTGAGCAGATATCAGCAGGCTAGAAGTGGTTACTTTTTCCTAAATGACGTAGAATCACACTTAAAAGATCAATTAGGTCTGTCGCTACAGTCCTCATCGAACAAGAAAATTATATTTGATTTGTTAACATTAGTAAGCTCCTAAGATATATCAGAAAGGTATGATCACTGAGGCCATCTCTTTTTAAATGAGATATTTGCAGATATTTTAACTGCTTTCTTTTGGAGTGTTTTTACAACCCAATCCAGAGCCCTGGGCAGCCAGGGACGGTGGTGCTGCAGTTCCACCCTGTCACCTCCAGATGACTTTCTGACAGCAGGTGGAGGGAGAAAAAAAACAAGCAAAAAACCCTGCTGTTGAAAAGCCATCAATTGGGTCCAATAGACTTATGCCACCCAAAAGGCAGCATAAGTCCAAGGGCCAGAGTGCCATGCCCCAATCCCCAGGTAGAAGTTGACTAAAGTCAGCTCCACCCCCAGGAATGCCCCTGGGAACCCCCTGCCATGCCAGTGCAGCATACTGCAGCTGCTCCAACTGGGCTGGGACATGACTGCCACTTCTGAGGTCTGGTGCTACTGAGCCACACAGTTCCCAGTAGCCTGTGTAGCTGGCCCCTCTGCTGGCCCATTTGCCACTTGTGCTGGCAAGGCTGTGCCCGCTCCAGAGGTGAGTTTGCCTCTCCCTCACTGGATTGGGCTGTTATTATGTTTTATAACAACAGACAGCATTATTATTGAAATCATATTCATACTTTGCAAACATTAAATGAAAGTAACAGGAAGCCATTCCATTTCAAGACTTTGAAATACATTTCTGAGGTACTATATTAATGTATATACAAATGCCTGTTGGATTTGTAAAAAACATGTATTGCTTGTCATATGCTGACTGGAGTCAGGAATTTTTGTATATTTCCATTGCCATTCTTCAGGAAGGAAAACAGAGAACTTGTGCCACTGAAACCACAATTTGCATGATCATTTTTTTATGTGGAAAAATCAGATTGTAACTTTCTCACATCACTTTTGCCAAATGCATCCTTTTAAAAGTATTTTTGTTGCTTTGCTCAGTAATAATGTTCTGAAGAACTGCTGGAGGCTACTAGAAAATATTCATAAATGACCCATAAATGAATTTTCATCACATGAAATTTTCAGGGAATGAAAACGTCATGGTAATTTTTGTGTTTAAAATGATCATGTAAACCAAACAAATGTCTCCAGACAGATTTCTTTTCTGGAGAAATCACCACATTATTACCAGAGCATTATTATTTCTTGTCCACTCTATAATATGTAAATCTATTCTTATGTAATTTAAGCATATTTCATAGTTATAGACATTTCTGTGATACCTCTAGGTGTTGGTAAATAATCCATTTATATAAATTATTTTAATTTTTGCTAGGCTGGGTAAAAATATAAAACAAATGAAGCTGAAAAAGCTTGATTAGTACAGGGAAAAATAATTACTTTGAATGGAGGAAAGGAATTGCAGCCAATGTATTCACAGGAGAAAATGGAATGCATCATTATGCAGCGTTATTAAAAGTGATTCTGTTTTCAGACAGAGACCAAAGTCCCATGCTTGCTTTTGATGATGTAAAGTTATCACACAATGATGTCATCTTTTCAATTTCACATGGTGATTTTTTTAATGAAATGCACCTGACATGGTGCCATTTGATATTTATGATATCAGAGACAACACTCGAGGCCTAAAGGGTGCCCTTGGGGGACAGACAGACCACTGTCACTGCATGGAATCACTAGGCTTAGAATGCACCCCCATACGAGACTTACAAAGTAAAATCATCTTGTGAATGACTGTGGAAACTGAGCCAAAGCCACATTGTTGAGGAGAGTTCTGCTGAGAGAGATTTTGTTGTTGTTCAGTGTACTGATGGGGAAGAGCTGTATTTATTGTACTACATTTGTGCCAAAACTGATTGGTGTAAGAACATAAAATAGAATGTTTCATATTCATTAATTCACAAAAGACTTAAAAACGTTGTAACAAACCTTTTCACTGTTTATATAAATATATATATATAAATATATTATATATATTTGAACAAAAATAAAACAGCTGAAGCTAATTAGTAATGATGACTTCAATTTTGTCAAAATAAAGTTTTGATGAAAAAATGCTTTCGGACAGTCTGATTTTTTTCTGATACCATAAGATTTCACAAGATCACTCTCACAATACAGACAGTTCAAAAAGTATTTTTAACGGCAATTTTCTGATGTTTGCCATAGATGAAATTAAAAACAAAATACAAATAGTTAAAACTTGAATTTCAGAGTTAAAGATTACTGTTTTTACAAAAACTGCTGCTGAATATTTTGAAAGTAGCTGCATATTATAAATTAACTGAATGGTAAGTGTCCTTGTTCAGTGATTTATTGTGGATTTGCCTACAAATGCTGTCCCATTCCTATTTCTGTGTGCCGTCCTTGCAAACACAGATCTGCTCCAAGTATTGAACACACAAGAGCCTTTGTGTTGATCAGGATGAAATACTTCAGTGTGGAATTCTATTTAATAAAAGCACACCAAACAAAGCTGACTTTTAAAGTGTGGTAAACATCAAGATACAATGCTATAGATGTTGAGTGTTGCAAGTAAGTACTTGACATCCATAACTGTAAAAGCATGAGGCATTTATGCTTGAGTACAAAATCCTGTCTAGTATACAGAACATACAATTCAGGGGGAAAACAATCTCCAAACAACAACAAGCCAGTTCTGGAATGTGTTGTGTGTGTGAATTTCTAGCAGGAAGATACCTCTAGACCCTCCGATCATTGTCTCAACTTTCCTCTCATTGCCAGCTCCCACTTTTGCCATCTTTTCACCCTACTTGCTCAAGAACTTTGTTCTCCCAAAGCGTTCTCTTTGTGTAGCTGATGGTTGCAGTATTCCCCTCTCCTCTGGGCTCTCTTTTGCTTGTCCTTCAGTCTAGCCTGGGTCATCCCAAGACAAGGTTACTTTGCCTAGCAACCCAAACTAATGTCCAGGATCTTCTAAGGTAGACTCAGGAGTTCTTGCTGATTTAATGTTGTTTGTATTTGATCCCATCTTTGTAACATCTACCCTATCCCTGGATTTCCCAACTGTACAGATTTGTTTGATCTGCATGGTGGGGGCCACATGTAGTTATTAAATATATGACGTGGAAACCTGCAAGGACTTTACTTAGAAAAACTGTGGCCCAGTTGTGTGATGCCAGCTACTGAGTCAGGCCCATTTGCATGGTAGGGAACTCTCAAGGACTTGTATGGGGGAATCTCACTTTCTCTCCTATTCCCTTGCACACACTATTTCCTAGTTCCTTACCCTCTGGCAGTCTTCATATCCTCCCCATTCCCTGCCTCATTCTCTCTTTCTCAGCCATTCACTAACCCATCTTTTATCTACCTCCCATCTTCAGTTATATTTATTATTTATATACTTCATTTTACCCCATTTTTGTCCACAATGGGGACCAAAACAGCTTATATTATTCTCTAAAATGGACCACAATGCTATGGGGAAGCATAGGAAAAAACTGCTTCCCATCACCAGTTTTGAATCTGGGACAAATAACCTGTGTGGAAACATCCTGTTTTACATAGTAGGAAAACAATGTAATAAAAACCAAAACAAGATGTGACATATAAGAAATACAGAACTGGATTACATAAATTAGACAACAATACAATAAAAACAAAATGATACATACAACAAACAAATAGTGCCATATACTATGGCCCTTGAACCTTTGTAAAGGGTTCCTCATGAGCAATTCTTTTTTTAGTACAGCCCCCTAACTGGCAGGGGGTGATTCTGCACAGGCCAAATATAATGGGTTCAGGCCCTTTTAAAAAGTGTTATGGGGGAGAAGTTCCCACAGAACTCCTCCTCAAACGCTTCTAACCTATTATATTTGCCTGAACCCAGGTTATATGAAAGTCATTAAATCAACAAGGTGTTTTTTTTGTCAACCTGGGTTTCAGAAGCTTCCTGCTTGCTTATGCAAACTACGGCAAGCAGAAAGTGTTCTATTCCCACCCCCTTCTGTCCACCATTATGATGAATTCGCCAAGTTGCTGCCATTAGAGTAGATTCTCTAATAGGCGTCTGTCATGTTGTGCTGGTAAGTGGGTGGAGAGATTCTTGGGTGGGGGTGGATTCTTGGGTGGGCAGATTCTCAGCTATGTGGTTTGCAGGGTGCATTTCCTGTGTAAACTGTACCACCTCCTGCCACTGGAATCCAAGTGATCCTGGCTTCCGCCAGCACCCGCCATACAAATGGCAAAATAGGCAACACACAGTTCATTTAACCCATTACTGTTGCCTGTGCAGAATCAACCAGTGGCTCTCCAAGGAATCAGGAAAAGATATTTCACATCATCTACTACCTGGGTTTTTTTAGCTGGAGTTGTTGATGATTGACTCTTGATTGACTCTAGATTCTTCTGCACACACACACAGTAGAGATAAAAGCACAGAACAGGCCTGTCACACTCAGAGTAACCAGTTTCTCAGCAGTGTTGTTGTGGTGGTGGGGGGTGGAATGATGCATGCTATCCTGAGCCACTTGGAGAAGAGCAGGATAAAATGCCCTTAACAAAAATTAAAGGCAGCACACATAAGGGACTTTCCGAAACTGGCAACAACCAGACCACATACGCATAGTTTCAGGAAAGCTGCTGGACAATGTTCCATCCAAGTAATGTTCCCAGAGTGGCCCTGCTCTTATGCTTTTAATAGCAACCTGTCCTGACAAAATTTGACCCGATAAAGCTTTTCCTGAAAGTTTATATCCATACTAAACAAGGTTTCACCTGCTTAACTTATTTCATCCCAATGACTGTAAGACGCACAAAAGTCTAGAAGCACCTTAGAGACCAAAAATAAAAATAAAAATCCAGTATAAATGAGTCAGGCTAGCGGTCTCATACTGAGCACCAGGAGAGGGAAGGGAGCAGCAGGAGTCTCCATGAAGCCAGGTTCTTTGCCTGACATTCCCCCATTTGCCCCAGTCCTCTTCTTGTATGCAGTCCCCTGGGGCAGTCCCCTGTGCCCCAGTCCCCTGTGCCCCTTGCACCACCAGCCTTTTTCACTGGGACTCAAGCTCCAATTCTGATGCTATGTGCCTGAGGCTAACCACTGATTGCACAGAGTTGCTGCCTGTTATCATAGAGACTCTGAAGCTATGGCAACTGTTTATTTTTCCAAGAGGGGAAAGTCAGAGAAAACAGAAAAACAGACCATTTGGCCTACCTTTCATATAAGCTGATGGGGAAGAAGGGATGGGGGCTACATGCCAGAAGGTCCCTTTGGCAGAGAGCTGGGCATCTCCCATGAGGGGCAATTAAGAGTAAGATGACTGGGGAGGGCGATGGCACCCCCTCCCCATAAACATAGCTTGCATAGTAAATGCCATGATGTAACGACCCAGTTCTTGCCAGGGGACCACCTTAACTTTTTAACAAAATGTCTTTCTTGATTAAGAATGTATAATCGGTCTGAAATCTCACCCATATCTTGAAGACTGCTTCTAAATGCTAAGGACACATGGACAAGGGGGGAACTACAGTTATTGAAAGCTCTGCACTTTGCACTTGTTCAGTCTTACCAGGGTACTCCAGCACTAGTTACTCAAGAGGCTGGGTTTTGCATCTTGGGGTGGTGATTGTGATGGAGAGAAAAAATACCTTTGCATGCAGACAAAATATGGAACACAGGCCCAGGTCAGGACTGTGGCTGCTTTCCCTCCTTGCTGGTTTCAATGCAACCTTCACTCAAACTCTCCTCAACTTGTTGGCAACTTGCAGCAGAATTCTCTCTGTACACACCCACATTTTGTTCCTACAAATTGTATGTGCTTCTATTGTGCCCCTTGCAGATTCAGTTTTGCTGTTTTTCTCATCCAAGCTGGTTTCATTCACCCTTCCCAGCCCCCTCACATCTTTCCACCCTACCCTTTGAAAGCCCCTCACTTTCCTTGCCACATGCCGCAAACTGCCCTCCTTCTCTTTGTCTGACTGGACTCCTCTGCTCACCACAGAGCAGTATTCCTAGCACATCAGCAGCATGGCCTGATCCCAATATTGTGCTTCAGAGAGAGAAAGCCATGATACAGGGGTGGCAGGCGGGAGGTTGGGTTTTATGAAGTCTGGTTTCTGAAGTTTAATAGGCTTTTAAAAAAAATAATTGTACCTGACAGGAAATGAGTACCTTACAAGACTGGTCCAGCTATTGGGCAGGCTCTAGGCACCAGGCATATAGGAAGCAGTAAGTGAATTCCTGGGAGGAGGAGTATGGTTGTTGAAAACATCGGGACAGGAGTAGAGAGATGACTAATAGGATATGCCTTAGGGCAGAAGGAGAATGGGTGGTTCTTCCCAGAAAAAAGTGGAGAATTCCTGCCATGCAGGAAAGGAAGTTGAACTATGTCTTTTGAGAAACTGCTGTAGTTTTCTGCTCCCACAAAAACTGTAACAGTCCTCTTCACGAACCCAGAAGATGATGACAAGGCAAAGTTGATTGGTTGTTGCTGGCTGTCTTCTACCAGCTGCCTTGGTGAATCAAATTACAGCCCATCTAATCCAACCATCACAAATAGAAGATGATGGACATAAGTACTTGGTGTTCTTAGATCCCTGCATTTGTTAATCAGAAGTATAACTCAATTACATGGAGGTCCCATTGTTATCTATCATGGCTAACAGCTACTAATGTCATGGAGTTTGTGACAAGAATTAGTCTGGTTTATTCTTGGGCTTTCATGCTCCCTCCTACCTTCATGCATAAAGGAACTATTTATATGAATCGTTTTAGAAAATAACTAAAATGACAGTGATTTTATTATTATCATCATTATAAACTATGAGAAAGTACAAAGAGAGATACTACTCTTTCCTATTTCTCTTTGCACTTTCTCATAGTTTATAATGATAATAATAATAATAAAATCACTGTCATTTTAGTTATTTTCTGAAACAATTCATATAAACTGTTCCTTCATTGGGAAGATGTTCTATACCCAGATTACTATTTTTTCCTTTCCCTAGCTCTGAATTATTTTCTAGATAGGGAGTTTGATGCCTGTTATACAAAACACAGCACAAATGGGCAAAGCTCTCCCCCCCCCCCCCCGCCTCCACTCCTCCAATCCACAACCTCATTTGTACTTTACTTCTATGGATTCACTTCAAATAGAAAAGGCAAATTACACCCATTCTGTCCTGCAACTGGCTCGCCTTTTGAGTAAATGGGAAATGCCCTTGGGGAGTGCTGTGTGTTCACTGGATTTCATGCCTGTGCAATGAAGAAGCTGATGAACTTGGTGCAGGCTTTTACTTGCTCAGTCTAATACCTGTGCTTCATTCACAAAACTGCAGGTTGCAGTATGTTCACGATCTGTATGCTTTTTCATTACAGATCCACTTTTTGTAAGTTGTTGGGCTGCCAGAATTCCTTTCTTCAATCTTCAGTAAGGATTGCAATTTCATCTGTTAGGTATAAATATATGTGAAAATTCAGCTGCATGATAACTAGCAGAATGAGGATTGGCTTAAAATAGGGTTGCCATCCTCCAGACAGAACCCAAATTCTTCTGGAATTGCATGATTGCAGAAATCAGCTCCCCTGGAGAATGTGGCATTTTTCTGATTGAGCAATTTGTTTCTGGATTGCAATGGGAGAGCACGTACTTAGCTTTCCCCATGGGATTATAGTCCATGACTGGCTGGATCAGCCCCCCCCCCCCCATGTGAAACGTTTTTCTCCCTTAACTATACTATAATTGCCCATTATTGTAATGGGGGTGGGGGAGAGAGATGGTCAGTGTTGCTGTATGACTTTGGAGGGGGAACTTGTGACTAGGAAAGGAGACCCTTGTGATGTGTAGCTTCTCCTATTTCTGTCCGAATTGCCATGGGGGATGCTGAGCCTGCTATGTAAACCTCTCTTTGCCATCTTCACATAAATATCATGAATACTGAAAGTCAATTAGAGACTGAAATATCAGAATCACCCATGAGTCTCTATAGTTTCTCAAACTTCTAATATAGATACTTGTTCAGTTGCCTGTTTCAAGGACTTCTATTGATATTTTGTTTCTAAAACCCTGTTCCCTTTGTACCTCATCTCTTTACTGTCTCTGCATTTACATCCATAGCATCCCAAGATCAAAAAGGTAAGTTGTCCAAATCAGTTTTATATTATGGCCATAAATGGAGCAATATCCTGAATCAAAAGCATTTCTAGCTTTGGTGATCGATTCTGTACGAATACCTATTCTGAATACTAACTGCATTTTTTAGATGTATGGAGTCATAACTATCCTTTCATGGAAAAGTTACTGTGCAGTTCTTAAAGAAATGAAATATATCAACTGCATTGTTTTATAGGATTTGTACCAAGTCAGCCGGCATAATGCCCCTTCCCATTCACATGCAAGAACAGAAACAGGACTATTCCATTCCCAAGGTTCCTTGACAGGTGACTATATATCCAAATCCCACCTGTGCCCCCTATTGGCAGATAGTTATACCCAAAATACCTTAAAAACTAAAAAAAATAAAGCTTAAAAAACTAAAAAACTGAACTTTAAAAACTAAAAAATCTCTAAAAATTCTCCCCCAAATGAAAACCATCAAACTTTCATGGCTGCCTCCCTTCAGTGGCGTATCTGCCTGGGTCACCCATATCCCTGAGTGCTTGCCTTTTGGTCACATGGGGGGCGCCTGACCAAATGGCATGCACTGCAGCCACCAAGCCCTGCCCCCTCCATCCTCCAAAGCCAGAGCTTTTGAAAGCACAGAGGCAAAGAGGGATGGGGCAACATCCCTGACCTCTGTACAGGCCAGGGGATGGGGCTAGTGGGCAGCGCCCCATGTCTCCCTCCATGCAGGCAAGCCAAGCTCCCCACCCCTGATCGCCACCCCCTGGTCTGCATGGAGGTCAGGAGCTTGGGGGCAAGGTTCCGTCCTGAGCCCCACCTTTTAGCAGGCCCAATCCTGCCTTGGGCTGTCTTTTCCAGTTATGGTGATAATGTCAACAACATACCCATGAGCCTTTGCTAAATATGCAAATTACCACATCCAAATATGCAAATTATCCACCCCTAAGGCCTGACCTCTGCCTCTGTGCTTTTGAAAAGTGGCTGGCATGGGGGAGGGCATGTGCACAAGGGGGCGCCCGGAGAATGAGTTGTCTCCAGGTGCCATTTTCTACTCATGCACCTCTGCCTACCTTGTCTGCCAATCAGACCAGGTGTAGAATGCCTGACATTGACACTCACAGACCTGCTTGGGCATGGAATTCTTGCCCTCAATCCCCGCTGTCCAAGCTACCCATCTGTCTTTCACTGAACAGGACATATACAGACATGCTGCTCACCAATGTCTCACATCAGCCTCCCACTGACTCACCTCCCCATGTGTGAAGGATGGCTTTATACAAAGGTGCAGAAATTCTGCATATATAGATAGACAGACATTCAACTGATCAGTTTTTGGTGAAGCCTTATCTATTTCACTTCTACCTTTGATATGACTGTTTTAGGTATAGGAACTGCCTACAAACCAAGACAGGAAACCTATCAGTCATACCTTTTTCTTTCACTTGGTAGTGCTCAGTAGTAATAGATTTGATAATGGTAAAAGCAGTATTATAGCCAATAAAATATGAAGGAACTGTAGCAGGAACTACTAGTAACAAACTATGAAGCAAATTAAAAAACATTCTGCAATTATTTTAAGGACAGCTAACTGCGTGGAAACTGTTTTTCCATCTGTGCCTGTTCATGGCTTAGATAAAATTTGCATGACCTACACACATTGGCAAATACTGCCAATCACAAGGCCTATGTGGAGAATCTCTATAATTGCCTTGTTTATGTTGCTGGGATATGTAAAGAAAGGGCCCTATCCATCTGCCTTTCACTGAAAGAACCTTACTGCCCCATCCCAAGGGGTGTGTGTGTGTGTGTGGGGGGGTGAATCTGCCTGTGGAAGCAGCACGTGATTGTGCTGGCAAATTTGCCATCCCCAGGGCTCTTGCTCCAGCTGAGAGATGAATCAGTCAGTGTGCAGCCACCAACGCCCTCCCCAGTGTTGGGATGTGGTGCCAGTATCCCTATGCCCCACCCCCAGCATAGTGGGGGGTGGTCTGGGTGTGTGTCTGGGGGGAGCTGACTTTAGTCAGTTCCCTCCCAGCTGTTTGCTCCATTGTGCCAACAGACAGGACAGCTGCCTTACACCACCAAAAATGTGGCATACATCTATTCTGCCCAATAGGTGCTTCCTGGTGGTGGGGAGGCTTTTGATTTTTTAAGCCTCCCCACACTGCTAGGAAACCTCTATGGGAGTGGCAGAGTAGCGCTGCATGGCCCCGCAGCCTGCAGCCCCCTGAGTTTGGAAGGGGCTCTATGAGATCTTAATATGAATATTAGAAAAACACTTAAAACACCAGGTTACAGATCTGCACAGCTCAATTAAACACCTGGGTGAACTTTTAAAAAGTCACCTGGTATCTAAAATTAATGGCCTCAGGCAAACTATTGTGGGAAGAGCATTCCAGAGCACCACCACAGAGAATGTCCTGCTACTAGTTACTGCCCAACTAAACCTTCCTACTGTAAAAGTGAAGGCAAGTGTAGCTGATGATCTGAACCTAATCTTAATGCTGCACAAGTTCAAATTTGAACAGGTGAACCTTCAGGAGGAGCAACATATTTTACAGAAATAATTCATATTTGACAACATGAAAAACATGTGGTCATATACTGGTATATTAACATTAAGTTAGCCAAAGTCTATGCATCACATGTACTACATTACATCATAGGTCTTCTGATTGCTCAGTATATCTCCAAACTAAAAGGAATACCTTTGACAAACTCATAAATATTAATAGTCTAGAAATAACTTTTAGTATAGCGCCTTATTAATTGCTACATTATGCAAAAGAACAGCATGCAAGCAAAGACATACCAACTTGTGGGAGGCTATTAGAATGTCCTGGAAGATCTAGCTAGATATCTAAATCACATTTTCTAAATACCATTATTCCCTTCAATTTCAGAACTGGAATTCTTGATGAGATTTATTATAATTTGACTCCCCAGGTGCTGAAGGATTTAGAATGGCTGTCAGAAGCTGTATCTTCAGGGAATTACAGTCTCTAATAACACTGAAGGAAAACATGTTTCAAAGAAATAAGAATTACATCAGCCATTACCTTGGTTTTTGTACAATTCAACCTTCATTAGCTGAAACAAGTGTATCACTGAATGGTATTTCCCCAGGAATCACAGGACCTACAGAGGTGCTAAAGTGTTGTTGGTTTTTTTGCCCAAAAATAGGTTACATGGAGTAAGGTGTATTGATCACAATAACAGTGCAATTTCACACAAATCAAATTTGACTCCTTGTTTAAAAGATGGTGTTTAAAGAAGACCATTAATGGAGATGCTTAGGACAAACAGGAATTGTATTTTTTTAAGGCTTGGGACCTTCATAACTGCTGTACCACAATGTAGCATGATAGAGTTAAAATTAGTCAGAAATGTTAGCAATTTATTTGTTCATTTTGATATTTATGTCTCATTTTTCTCCTCAGTGGAGAAACAAGCAACATCAAAAAGAAAATGTAGTACCATTCCTGGGCTAATCAGGGATCCAACTGGACCATTTCACTCAAGACTACATGCTGTGAGTTAAGGGCTAAGAGTCCTCCATCATATCTCTATGGCCATACCAAGGCTTTCACACTTGAGACAAGTATTTTTGAAATTACAGCACAGTCTTGACCTTCTACAGTTGGCAGACATGTGCTGTTCTTAAGACTCCCCTCCATGAATAGAGGTAAACTAGTACTGAGGAGACAAAACATGCAATCAAGATGGTCCTTGGCTAGCTAGAACAGAATCAAACAAAAAGGATACTTTTACAAATACTAAATTAATCTTCATTACTACCTTGTACTCATCAGATTTGTCAACATGCCAATAAGGAGACACCTAGATGCAGGGAAAATGCACTGTTGATTTTGTATATCAGCATCTTTTCTTTATTAAAATAATATAGATCAGATAGTTCCTTGCTGCTACTTTCAGTCAATGCTTTGTGTGTCCACTTTATCTGTATTGTTAGGAAAGATTATCCATTAGAAATATTATATTTTTTGTTAAGTATTATTAAGAAAATTTGATAACAGCTTGTTATGGCATGCAGCTAGAGAAGTTATGATCAGTTGTAGATGTTAGGTGGGTGTCTACAGTATGATGACCAGACATCCTGCTTTGGGCGGGACAGTCCCACCTTAAAACAATTTGTCCCGCGTCCTGCGGGTTTTTTTAACCGTCCTGATTTTTGGAAGGCTGCCGCATACAGCCACAGGAACGCACTGCCTTCTGGGGCGCTCCCGTTTCCCGCCCTGTCACAGGGAGGAGAGATTGACAGTTTCCAAGAGGGGACGTTGTAGCTCATCACTTCCAGCTTTCACTAGCCATGATAAGCATGGACCCAGGGACCAGATGGTCGGCTTAACAGCTGCCAGTACTCTGTTAACATCAGCTTGTGAGAGCAGGCTAAAGTGGTCCAATCATGGACCAGGAAGATGGCCACAGTATGGAGACTGTGCTGGTCACTCACCATCATGAATAAGCTCTGGACAACTAGACTGAGGTGGGTCAGTGCTGCTGGTGCTTTTAGATCTCACTGCAGCATTTGACACAGTCGAC
The DNA here is from genome assembly GCF_021028975.2 of Sphaerodactylus townsendi. NCBI lineage: Eukaryota > Metazoa > Chordata > Lepidosauria > Squamata > Sphaerodactylidae > Sphaerodactylus > Sphaerodactylus townsendi. The sequence continues at coordinate 114,866,737 of NC_059425.1, read as the reverse complement.
TATGATCTTTTGGCCCACCACCTCACCATTACCAGAATATGGGGAACAGCCCTAAATTGGTTGACCTTATTTCTTTGGGAGTGGGGACCATGGGTAGCATTGGGGGATGAAGCATCCCAGTGGCATTCTCTTGTGAGTGGGATTCTTCAGGAGGCCATCCTTTCCCCAATATTTTTTAACATTATATGTAGTCCCTGGCACAGCTGGTCTGATGATACCAAGCTTTTTCTGTTGATGGAAAGCCAGCCGGCTGCTGACATGGATAATTTGGACCAATGTTTGGAGGCCATGGTGGAATAGTAACATCAGAGCAGGCTGAAATTAAAGTAATCAAAGATGGAGGTGCTGTGGCTCGGATGAGGGGGGCTGGACCATGGATTCAAACTGAATATATTGGATTCTTACTAATAAAGCCTGGGTGTAATCCTGGAATCCCCGTTGTTCATAGAGTCCCAGATCACACATACGGTCAGGACAGCCTTTTTCCATTTATGTCAGGCCAGGCTAGATTATTGTAACTCAATCTATGCTGGATTACAAAATTACACAATTAGGTATGGTAAAAGGAAGTTAAGCACTCGCCACTCAAATATTCTAGTCTATGGCTGAATTGGGGCCATTAAAACTTTTTTTCCTGCAAAAAAATATATAACATTATCATTCATATCATAGCAGCTATGTGTATTACCTTTCTTATCTTGAATTTTCTTAGAAATTGTTGCTGTCCCAGTAGCAGTCAATTCTATTACTCTGAAGACCAATCTTCTCTTTGTTACATTTGCTAAAATAATATCACAAATGCAAGCACTATATAGATGACTTGATTTACAAAATTGCTTCAATTTTAACTTTGCTGTTGTTCTAGTAAAAGCAATGAATGTAAAATTGGTGCTACCCCTGGCTCATTGCTTGTTATAAAGATTAAGATAGTGGCTGTGGTTTTTAATTTGTGTTACTCAGATGGGGATATGACTATTGCAGAATTTTATGTACTTGTTTTTAATTCTCTGGTCATCTTGGTTAACAGAAGTGATGAACCTAACTGATTGAATTATACCATCAGGTGTGCTAATTGGCAGAGGTGTAGCAGAAGAAAATGATGCCTGATTTTGCACCCACCTCTTTTCCCCATGCTGACCCGGCTATGGATAGACAAGACATGTGAGACATATGACATATGAGAAATATATTATTTTTTTTTCTATTGGGATCCTTCTTTTCTCTGTCCGCTGCAATGGTAAAACTGAAAAGTCCCATGAGTTTCTGCAAACGAAAGTTCTCCGAGGAGGCAGTGAAGTGTTGTTATAACACAAAGAGAATATATGCTAGCAATTCAAGTATCAACAAATACATCCAAATACCATCAACAATAAATACTCATAAGCAATGGTTTTCCTTACAGTCTATCATGTTTTTCGAAAATCTTCGGTTCAAAGTCTGGATACTGAGAAACACTCAGTTCTGCTGCCGCAAATATGTTTCTGGGTCAGCATCCACAGAAGCTTGAGATAAAAAACTTCTAACCCATCACAGGCCCCTTCCACACACGCAAAATAATGCGTTTTCAAACCACTTTCACAACTGTTTGCAAGTGGATTTTGCTATTCCGCACAGCTTCAAAGAGCACTGAAAGCAGTTTGAAAGTGCATTATTCTGCATGTGCGGAATGAGCCACAGCCACAGAATAAGCATGATACCATGTTCTCATCGGTGTTCAGTCACTTTTGCTTTGAGCTTTTCTCCACATGTGCTCTAACAGTCTTCCGCATGTTTCTCTCTGTGGCACAGTGTGGAGTGCTTATGTAGCTGGATATTTTATTTGTCCACCTCTGAAGTGGGAGGGGATTGCTGTGTCTTCACATTTTTCTGGATGGAGTTCATTCGCATTCGCAAATTTGCATTTGTACGTGTGTTTCCTTGTGGTTTGAATGTGCGTGACTCATCTCAGAAATCAGAGTTAGGTGCGGGGAGGGGGAGGAGTTTGTAGCACCTGGTGTACTGTCGAATGGTGATTTCTTGGTTTTGGTGTTTTTAGTACCAGCAGCCAATCTCATTTTCTAGACTCTCTTTAGTACCAGCAGCAGTGGTGTAGGAGGTTAAGAGCTCATGTATCTAATCTGGAGGAATCAGGTTTGATTCCCAGCTCTGCCGCCTGAGCTGTGGAGGCTTATCTGGGGAATTCATATTAGCCTGTACACTCCCACACATGCCAGCTGGGTGACCTTGGGCTAGTCACAGCTTCTCAGAGCTCTCTCAGCCCCACCTACCTCACAGGGTGTTTGTTGTGAGGGGGAAGGGCAAGGAGATTGTAAGCCCCTTTGAGTCTCCTTACAGGAGAGAAAGGGGGGATATAAATCCAAACTCTTCTTCTTCTTCTTCCTTTTAGTTGAAATTGTCTCAGGGTTTGTGGATTTCAGTAGCTTCCCTGTACAGTCTAGCATAGTAGCTGTCAGGGTTGTCAAGAATGTTTGTGTCACCAAATAAGATCCTATGTCCAACTTGGGTTAAAGCATCTTCAGCTGTTGCTGATTTCTCAAATTGGTTAGTCTGTAATGTCTTTCATGTCTTTTATTCTCATCTTGCTGCATTTTGTGGTCCCTATGTATACTTGTTTATAGCTGCATGGTAGGCTCCTGAGAAGGTAAGGGGGTCTCTCTTCTTTGCTGACTGTAGCATTTGTTGTATTTTTCTGGTGATATTTTTCTGAAGATTGTTTAAAGATTGTGTTTTTCCATTTGGTTTGTGATTCCCTCCATGTACTGTAGAAATACCTTCCCCGTGGGAGCCTCCTTTTTCTCAGTTGTGCATTTTTCTTTTGGTTTTATAGCTCTTCTGATTTTTGTTATGGAGTAGCCATTTGCTTGCAGAACTCAGTCCTGGTGATTCAGTTCATCAGTGAAAAAGTGAGGTTTGCAGATCCAGATTTGCACAGTCTGCCAGATGTTTGGTTATGCCCCTTGATTATGTCCAGGGCATATTATTCTACTAAGGGAGAGAATTGTCCTAGCAGAGTAAGTGGCTTCAGAGAACCAAACCTCTGCGCTGCAGTAGAAGGCAAAATACTTCAGTATCTCTAATGAAGACTTTTGCCACATGCACAACCCTCTGCTTGAAATCCATGCCCTCTGCCAAGACTGAAGACTCAGTGAGAGTCGTTCAGATCACTAGTCTTTGCTGATCTAGTTTGCTATGCCTCAGGGAAGCCAGACAGCATTGTGGCACAAATCCCATTAGTATTGCAAGCGTTCAGTGCTCTTGCCTACAGACCTAAATGTGTTTGGCCCAAGCATTTGAGCTGGCATGAAGGAAACAAGCTATTTCCACTCATTACTGATGGGCACAGAATCAGTTTGAATTAGAGATTGTGAAGAGATAAGATGTTCCCCATTCCCCTACAGCCCTGGTTTCTTTTTTGGCCTCTCAGCTCTACAGTTCTCTTTTTCAGATCTATCTTTTCAGTCAGCTGCTAATTTTGACAGCTTCCTTTACCTTCTCTGACTCTTGGCATTCCTTTCCAGTCATGTTTTACCTTGTTGTAGCCCACCTAGCACACAGTCTCTCCTCTGCCCTTGCCCTCAAGTCTCCTCCACCCCTTGGCGAAGTTGCAGAGAGAATGTGACTGGCCAGTGAACTTCCATTGTTAGAGTGGAGATTTAAACCTGAGTCTTCCAGATCCTTGTCTGATGCTCTTACCACTACACCATACTAGCTGTAGCTGGTCTGAACAACGTTGTTCCTCACTGGAACAGTTATCAGGCATTGCTTTAATTAGTTTAACCAGCTCTTCTATTTCTTTTGCTATTATGTTTTTACATTGTGATTATGTTGTTATATAATTGTCTTTATTCCTCTGTTGGATTTTTTATTTTATTTTGAGAAACCTTTGACTGAAGAGCATATTATACATTTTGATATAAATAAATCCACTGATTCAGCACAGGGGAGAGTCTATTTTTATGCTTCACGTTGGCCATAAACCAGCAAAGAGAAAATCCATGCCTTTAGCAGTGACACTGTTTATCAAATGTTTGGGAAAGGGAATTTGGAAGGGGAGGGGGCAGCGGAGAAGCTGGACTGAATCCACTATCAAGAGAGCTCAAAACATTGGTTTGACTGGCAGGGAGATTTCTTCACAGATAGCAATCACAGAAATACTTTGAACTAGCCCATGTAATTCCATAATAAAGGCAATTTCAAGTACAACTGTGTAAAAAGAGAGATCAATGTATATGTTCTCTACTGAAGCAGGAATTTATCCTCTGCCAGATCCTGGCTTTATTCTTTTAAAAAGAGGAAGTACAGCTCAGCTCTATTTTTGTTCCTGGATCCGTCCATTATGATGTGATACTTTGTGTGCAGCTGAAGCTATTTTGATTTTGCTGCGCATCAGAAAATAACACAGATCTCCTTAAGGGGCTTTGATTCTGCTCACATTTTTTCTAGTGACCTTCAGTAAAGGAAGTTCCATGTTTTCAAGGTCAGAAAGCCAAAGCTATGGTCAGCCATAACACCAGAACTGGCAGGAATGTGTCTGTCAAATATACAACTTCCTAATTACAGTACAACTAAATAAATTCAGAATATTAACTTGTAGCTGCTCAATGTATTGTCGAAGGCTTTCACGGCCAGAATCACTGAGGTGTTGTGTGGTTTCCGGGCTGTATGGCCATGTTCTAGCAGCTTTCTCTTCTGACGTTTCGCCTGCATCTGTGGTTGGCATCTTCAGAGGATCTGATAGTAGGAAAGGAAAGCAAGTGGAGTATTATACCTGTGAGTAAAGATCAATAGGTGAGGGCTTATGAATAGGAGTGGCCTGGCAAGTGAGTAACAATGGAGATAGCAAGGTCAATAGGTGAGGGCATCTGAATAGAAGTAGTCTGGCCTTTGTTCCCTTTGATTGTTTTATTGTCTATAGTCATCCTGTGTTTGTGTGGAGCTGATTAGTCACTGTCTTAACTCTAGTGTTTTTCAAAACTGGCAGCCAAGTTCTGTTCATTTTCATGGTTTCTTCTTTTCTATTGAAATTGTCCATGTGCTTGTGGATTTCAGTGGCTTCTCTGTGTAGTCTGACATAGTGGTTGTCAGAGTGGTCCAGAATTTCTGTGTTTTCAAATAATATTCTGTGTCCGGGTTAGTTTATCATGTGTTCTGCTATTGCTGATTTTTCAGGCTGAAACAGTGTGCAGTGCAGTGTGGTTTCCGGGCTGTATGGCCGTGTTCTAGCAGCAGTCTCTCCTGACGTTTCGCCTGCATCTGTGGCTGGCATCTTCAGAGTGTGCAGTGCCTTTCATGTTCCTTGATTCGTGTCGTGTCTGAACTACCAAACGCAGTGCTGAGACATTATTTAATATCTATATGCGCTCTCTTACTGGATTAATCTGGAGGTTTGGGCTGGGGTGTCATCAATATGCTGACGACACCCAACTGTATCTGTTAATGGCCAGTCACCTGGGCCATTTTTACACGGTCAAAATATCCCAGAGTGAGCATGGAAAATATCCCTGAGCAGCCAAGAATTCCACACAGCTCCTGCTTTGGCCTGGTGTACCCCTGCGATATTTACCTTAGTCTGGGATTTTCAAAAATTTCCAGTCTGGAGGTTCTTTTTAAAAATCTTGGTGTGATGCTGCTTGTTCCTGTGCCATGCAAAAACCAATTAGGAGCAGAACTGGTTTATTTTTCCCACCCAGCCGGCTGATCTCCCCGCCTGACGTTCATTCAAGCTGCCACTCAAAAACAGCAGATAATCAGAACACAGGATACTGGGCAAGCTCACAGGTGCTTGTAGCTGCCACTCAAAAGCAACAGCCAATCAGAACAGTCTATTTTCCTCAGTACAAACTTTATTTTAAATCAATTAGCAGATCTGTACACTAGTTTTCTCCCTCTGACAGCAAAATCTTATTTTAAACCATTAGAAACACAGATCAATTTCTTCCATTCCCACAGCACATACTCAAAAACATCAATCGGGGGCAGTCCAAGTGTATTGTTCCTGCCGAGCTGGCTGATCTCCTTGCCTGATGTCCATTCAAGCTGCCACTCAAAAGCAACAGCCAATCAGAACATGGGGCACTGGTCTTGCTCAGAAATGCTTCCAAAGCAAATACAGAAGTCTGGGTCATGCAGCGCAAACTGGAGCATTACTAACTCTGCTCCTGGGCAGAAGCAGGGAACCGTGCATACACAGAAACTGGGATAAAATAGCCCAAGTATGTATGATCCCAGCTCAACCCCAGTGTAATTGTGCTGTGCAAAAATGGCCCTGGACTCTGTCCCAGATGTTCTGACCAGTTGTTTGGAGGCTGTGATGGAGTGGTTTAAAGAGAGCCGATTTGAAATTAAATCCAATGAAGATGGAGGTCCTCCTGTGGTTGGGTCTGGGGTGGGGGTGGGGGGTGGGGAGAGGATGCCTATTACCAGCTCTGTGTGGTGTGCAGCAGAGCTTAGGCATGCTTCTTGATGCCTCCTTACCAGCAGAAGCTCAAATAACACAAATGGCTCACATGGCTTTTTAGTAACTACACCAGGCAAAAACCAGGGCCAGGACTTTCTCAGTCTTGGCCCCTACCTGCTGGAACATTCTGTCTGGGAAGACTGGGGCCTTGTAGGATCTAATGCAATTCTTCAGGGCCTGTAAGGCACAACTATTCCTCCACATGCATAGTTGAGGCAGTTATGGTGGTATTACCATTTAAATCCTCTCTTCCCTCCTCTCCTCTCCCCGCTCCTCTTCCCCTTTCTTTTTCTCCATCTTCCCTTTCCCCTTATTCTTTCCTTCCTTCTTTCCTACCCACTTTGTATCTTCTCTACATTGTCTTCTTCAGCTACCCCCATCCAAATCCCATTGTAAATGTGATCAGGAAGATAGGGCTACAAAATTCAGATGCGATAGGAGTGCAACTGCTAAATTTTAGAGTTAGATTTTAACAAATAAATCTGCTGCACCACAATCATAAAGCTTGATGGATGAGTTTAGGCCAAATGGTTTATTAGCCTAACCTATCTCACAGGGCTGCTGTGAGGATAAAATAGGGCAGGATGGCTTCTCAGAACTTTGGAGGAAGATGGAATAAAAATGCAGTAGATAGCTTGATATACTGAAATACAATGCAAGTAGCTGCTAATGATGAGAAGAAGTTCAATATGGAATGCTTGCATAGGCCTTCTCTGTATTGCTACTGATGGTCATATTTTAATTTTCCTTAATATATTTATCTCAGTCAGAGGACTTTTTGCCAGTGCATATTTCCACTGCTCTTACATCTGCTTGGAATATTGTGTGCAAACCTGGAAGAAAACAAACAGCAAGCTATCAAAGTAAATTGCAGTCAGTTTAAAAGGCTGAATTGAGGTTAATTCATTTTTTTAATGGATGCCTACTTCTGCTCTTTCCTTGAGGCAGCTCTGCTTTTTCATGCTCCATTCTACATTCCCAATGGCTTTCTTTAGAATTCTTTCCCTTAACATAAAGAATACATTGACTTTCCCCCCTGTATATTACTTTAGAACATTATTGCTATCTGTACATACACTTGGTCTCTCTGCATGTTAGCAGGGTGTAAATGATGTGCTGCATGAAAACGTAAATGATGAACTGCATTTCATAAAATAAAAAAGTGGAATTTCTTTTTAAAATTTAAAAGTACATGTTTGGAAACAATGAACAAAATTTCATCATTCTTTTTCCAGCTCCAGCTGAAATGGTACAGTCATACTATACCACCACATCTGCTGTTTTGTGAAAATTGAGAAGTTTACGAAATTTGAAATTAAATTAAACAAGTGACGGTTTGTGAAACATGCTGGGAGAATCTCATCTTCCACCAGGTCCCAACACTCAACTTTGAGCCCAGCAGCAGCCACCAACGCATCCTCCACAATAACAGCTGGGCCTGGAGCCTTTCTCAGAGGCTCTCCTTCATCCACCACAACCACAGCAGGACCTGGAGCAGCTCCCTACAGAGGCCACCACCATGTGGTGATGTACTTGCATTGTCTCTGTGTGCACAGACAGTGCTGTTTTACTTGCGGGGAGGGGGATATATAACACCCCTCTGCGTGCGTGTACAACTGTGGAAATAGGAAGCCCTATTTTCTTCTTAGTTGAGCAACCAGTGATCCGCCACCCCCCCCCCCCAAACATCAAGCTGTGGCATGTGCATATGCAAATACATCACCAGCATTTTTGTTGAACCTTTTAGGAGGGGTATTTAGAAGAAAAATACAAGTATCTCTTTTTAAAACAAAACTAATTTGGAAAAGCAAAAACTGTCATGAAATATGCACTCCAAAATCTCTGTAGGATGGCTTATTTGAACATTGAACTGCATCCCAAGTTAACCTGTCCTGAAGAGTTGCATTTGTAAACCACAAACAGATATTTGCAAACTTTCACTGATTTTAGCAATCAAATGATTTTGTGAAGTCTATCAGTGCTGTAGGCTAGTAACACATTTTAAGGAAAGAACAGAGTGTCAAAACATGAATACTCTGCTGTAGGGCAAGAGGAACAGTGTCGAATTAAGATTATGCTGAATGCAGTTCTCTCCTTATAGTTTCCTTGGTAAGCAGAAGATAGCTTGATATGGCTCCAGCGACTCCGAAGCCATGGCTTTAATTGGGAAAGATTTGAATCACAGACTACAGTTCTGTTAATGTTTCCTGGGAAGTTTCATTGCACGGCATTCCCTATACAGGCGCATGTCTTCTGTTATTATTTGCCATAGTTACAAAATGGGGTGTTTCTTAATCTAAACCACCTACTATGAAACGAGTTCATAGTTTTCTTTCCTTTCCTTTTGTCCTGGTTTCTGTCATTATGGCAGTGTATGATTCTACTGATTTCCTTTTTACAAAGCAGGCAGAATTTTCGTAATAAGGAGATAGTGTTCCTTGGGAGATCAGAGTGTTCCTTAGGAGGAGGGAAGAGAGGGCCTGAACTTCTTTGACTGTAGGCTGTAGCCACTAAGATTACTTACGTGTGTGAGGTATTCCATTCCTGATGGATGATGAGTAGGACTTGGCCTTCTTCTCTCTTCCCAACACCTTTTCTGCTGTGCCAGATTTTTGCTTGCAGTCTGCATTCTCCTGCTTGCCTGCTCTCCAAACCATATTGCCTGCCCAAGCAAATCTACCTCAAGGTTCTTCTCCTGCGGCCCACCTCATCAGATGTTTTACACTCTTTGTGCCACTGAATGCCCTTGCCTAATCAGTCTCTTTCTCATGCTACTGTTCTGCAAGCTAAGAGGCAGCAATGGTTTCTTTCCGATCAGTTCTCCTACAATCTTTAATGCTAATCATGGGTGCCTTTCATTGTTCAAAAGAGAAAGGATTTTACTTTATTATATCTTTGTGAAACTTGGCAGTGTATGAATAAGCAGGGAATACTTGCCATTTGCCAGGTGAGTCTTTTACTGGGGGAGACTAGTCCACTGGGGTCAGGGTTTTTCCAGCAGCTCAGCCCCATTTCTTGACTGCTCTGGCTTCAAAAAGCGCTGCTCCCTGGGGTTGCCTGTGTTTTGGCTTGATAGGGGAGACTATGAAGTTCTGTAAATCACCATCCAGAGTTAGGTCTTTTAGCAATGATTGTTTAACTGTTTTAAAATATTATGATTTTAATGTGTTTGTTGCTGCCCTAAGCCCCTTGGGGACGGGCGGGGTAAAAATCTAAAAATAAAATTAAAATTAAATTAAAATATTCAAATAATGTCCACTGGTATTTATCAAATAACCAATTGTTTATAGCCTTAACTACTAACATATTAATATATTCATTTAGTTCCTCTGAATCCAGTCTCCATTATTAATTGATAACGCAAAATATAAAAATACAATTTCTATTTCTAATCAAACTTATGTTTTGACTGTTTACAAGATTCATTAGTTTAGCTATGGTAGCATACCAATTGGAATATCCATATTACATTTAAAGGGCTCAAAAAAAACTGGCAATCTTCCATCTTTCTTTGGAAAGGAGTGAAACTCCAAAGCAAGAGAGAAACATCAGGGTTTCTCCACTCTTACTACCTGTGGGGTTTCCAGGAAATTCAACACCGCAAGTCAGTACAGAAATCTCTGCCCCAGAGCAAATTTATCCTCACTGTGAAGCAGAACACCAGTAAATCGTTGGCCTCAGTTATGTGACCTGTTTCCATTAAAAGCTATTGTGCTTGCCCTCCAGTTGATATAAGCAGCAGCTGATGAGATCAGTGGTGTAATGAGGGGCTGCAAGGGAGCTAGAGTCCCAAGCACCACACACTGGGGTCACATTGGGGGTTGAATTGCAGGGCTGCCCTTCTGCAACTGTGCCCTGCCCCCAAACTCCATGTGGAGCCTGCTTGTTGGTGCTCAACTGTGCCCCTGCCCCAAACTCCATGAGGAATTCCGAAGCAGGGCACAGCTGTGTGAGGCAGATACAGGTGAGACCCAGATACTGTTTTAGACAGTTGTGCCCCTGTAGGAAGCAGCCTAATGTCAGTTAAAGGTAAATGCCCCTACTTCTTGCCTCATTTTTACCATTTTGGCTACTAAGGCCAAATGGTGCCTTCCCCAACAATAAAAATATAACACAAATAATGGTGACCTGAGATAGCGCTCAGATTCTGTTGCAAGACTTCCATGTAATGGGCAGGCTGATTTGGCCTTGCCCTGTTCAATGAATTTGGGTGCTGTTCAGAAGGGAAGAGATCATGCTTAAGACTTCTGATTCAAATTGTGTTTTTACTCCCAGATTAGGAAAACAGCTATAACAATAAGGCTAATAGCTGGTTGGATTCATACATTGCCCATTTGGCAGGCTTTATGCAGCCACTGAATAAGATGCTGAGGGGAACTCTTTCTTTATAATGTTGTTGTCAAGACATTGCCTCCAGAAAGCATAACAGGTGCCATTATGTGAAATCCAATTCAGCTGTCTGTTTTTGCTTGGATTTGTCTGAACTAGTGAAAGAGAGAAAAGCAAAGTGTCCTTTTAAAAGAGGGGGAGGAGGAAAGATCCTGCATGTATGTTTCCTCAGAAAAGTCCCATTGAGTTCTGTAGGACTTACATCCAAACAACTATGCTTTAAGATAATGGGATAATTGAAAGACTGTTTTCTCTGTGCCGGTAATCAAAATGCCAAGGAGTTATGTAATCTGGGCATACAAATTTTACTTTATGTTTAAAGGGCTGTCCTGCTTATGGAAATGATCCTGGAAGCTTCACAGTATAACTGGGGGAGGGGGGGATTGCTTGGTGATTAAAGCCTTGTTATTTTTCCCCTGTGTGTCCCATATTAGAAAAGGATCTGGGTGACCTGATAGAGTTGTCAGCTGCCTGGAGAAAAGTGTCTTGTCCTTTTCATAGAGACTTAGTGGTATGCTGTTTACCAGGTTATGCTATTTACCTCCACGTCATATAAAGCTTCAACAGCCCATTTTCATGCTTGAAGTCTCTGTTAAAGGGACAGAGCAATTTTTCTCAAGGCCTTTTGGTATCCATACCTCACATATCTATTACTCAGATAATCAGTCAGAGTTGATATAATGATCGTGGGGGAAAAATGAAACCAACTAGGGTCCCTACTCTAATAGTTGCCACCACCTCACCTCCTTTTATACTCAGGTAGATAGGAGTTGCTAGATAGCATTGTTTTTCATGTCACATAGGTAAACCAGCTGGTAAATAATATCTCATTAAAGCCTCTGTAAAAAAAACCCCTGGACATCCCACCCCCCTTTCTTGGCAGTTGGCAACCCTTCTGTGCAAAGTAGCTTAGTAGAAAGCCCTATTACTCTGTTAAAAGTCCAGTTCACCATACCTGTAAGTAGCTGTGTGGTGGCTTTCTGTTTGATATGTACCACAATCATCTTGGTGGTATATCAAATAGCCAGCCACCTCACAGCTTCTTACAGGTATTAAGTAAGCTTTGAACAGAGACTCCACTAAGCTAGATTTTTAATTTTCTGTCAGTAAAATAATGGGTAGTACTAATAGCAAAGTAACAAGGTTGTCTGCTAAATGTTGCAGATCTACCCAAGACTACATAGGGTGTAAGGCTAGTTTTGCCTCTGTGTGTATTTGCTTTCCATCTCCCATAAGTGTCTCTCCTCACAGGGTAGGCTTGCCAACTCTAGGTTGGAAAATTCCTGGAGATTTAGGAGTAAAGTCTGCAGAGGGCAGGGTTTGGAAAAGGGAGGAATCTCAGTGGAGTATAATGCCATAAGAGTTCACTCACCAAAACAGTCATTTTCTTCAGGGGAACGAATTTCTGTAGTCTGGAGATGAGTTATAATTCTGGGAGATTGCGTGGACCACCTGGGGTTGATAACCCTGTCATAAGAGCATATACCCTGTAAATGACTGTCTCTGGGACTTCCTACTGCTTGGGAACTCAAAGAGAACACAATATGTGTTACATTGTTATAGAGTTTTTATCTGCTGCATTCTTGACACTTGGGACTTTATTAAAGGAATTGGCAAATGCAGCTAGTTTATCATGGGAGAGAGATTTATTTTCAAAGGCTACTGAACACAAGAAGTATTTGAAAAAAAATCTATGTAAGCATCAGCCACAGGCAATTACTATGTTAATGATTATGTACAGTAACAGAGAAGTTAACAAAATACATTTTAATATTTAAGTACATACTGATGTGTCCATTTCCATAATGAAATACTGTGGCATACTAAATATTAATTGGTTCCTCCCTAGTAGCACAAACGATAAAATGGCATTGTTCATTCATGTAATTACATTCAAATTACTGTTGTAGGCTATTTCCACACATTTTTAATTAAGAGCAGTGAAGCCAGACTGACCTGTCTCCAGCATGTTAGCATATAAACAATATTAGGAAACACAGCAGAAAGCAACAAACCATGGAAGGGGTTTCAAATCAAATGCAGAAGGTGCAAGTAGTATTGGCAGATGACCACAGTGAGAATAGGCAATTAACATTAATGGGAAAAAAGTATTCATACCAGAGGTTTGGACAGATATGAATCAATGGTCCATCCTGCGCAGCACAAAAAAAGAGAGACTTCTGTGGGATGCCTTAAAATGAGGCAACTTCTGGTGTTCTTTCCGGACAGCAAAGGCATCAGAGGAGAAAAGAGGCTATTTCCTGTCTCGCCGTTTTGCTCTTTTGTCAGTTTCACCCTCAGCTTGCACTTGACATTTTGTGTACAGCTGAAGGGATTCTCCCTGCCACCATTTCCTGAAGATTGCCCCCAGACAGGTACTGCAGGCTCCAAACTGGAGCAACTTTTCAGCCCAAAAAGTACATAGTTGTACTCAGCTGGCCCTGCCAATGCCAGCAATATATAGTTTTTCTTTGGTGGGGGAGGAGCTATCTTTGTAGCTATACAGACACACATAAGAAAGTCTTAGGACTTGGAAGACATATCTGCTGCCCATTGTAAAGCATTGGGCTGACCTGTCCTGTACAAACCAACAAGGTTTTTCACTTTTTTTTTTACTGCACAGAAAATAATGGGGCCATGGTGGGCAGGTCAACCCTATGCTTTTCAGTGGAGAGGCAGACAAGTGTTATGAGCGGCTAAGATTCTCTTATGTGTGTCTGTGTAGCTATAAAGATAGCTCCTCAAAAATAAAAAAAGGAAAACTATGTATTGACGGAATTGGCAGGACCAGCTGAGTACAACTATGTACTTTTCGGGCTGAAAAGACACTCAGGATTGGAGCCTGCAGAGCAAATGTCCTGAGGCAACCTTCTGCAAACAGAGGCAGGGAGAATCCCTTTACCTGCACACAAAATATCAAGTGCAAGCTGAGGGTGAAACTGACCAAAGAACAAAATGGTCAGGCAGGAAGCATAAGATGCCTCCTGAGCTCTGCATTTCACACAGCCAGGTAGCAGATGTCTTGCAGGTGCTTTAGGAGGAAAAGGTGCATTTTGAAGCATTTTTTTAAAAAAAATCTGTCTTGAGCAGAAATCAGCTGTCCTATGGGCATCGTTGGAAAAAGGTTGTGTGGAATGCCTTCTCAGGATGCCTTTTTCACATTCTCAGGACATCTTATCTCAGCTGTGCAGAATGGACCAACATATTGAAGTGAAGGAACAGAAATACCAGAGGGAGTGGGGAGGGGAGATTTAATGCTCATGTGTCTCATCTTCTCTCCACTCTCCATCATCTCCAGCTAAAACAGCCAAAGCAGCCACTGGACTACAGTGATATGCATTTGCATGCAATATTCTGAATAGGGTGGCCATTGGTCCCATTTTAAATAGGACAGCCCTGGCCCCTGGCCCTTTCCGCACGGGCCTTTTACAGCGCCCTGGGAATGGCAAAAACGCCGTCCTGAGGGAGCTGTTCACAAGGGGGGGGGCAGCTGCTTCGCAGCTGTGCCACCCTCGCTCCTCCCCAGTGGCGCGAAGCTGCCATTTTCCCACCTCGCTCCCCAAGCGAGGTTTTTGGAAAACAGCAGCTTCCAGCCACTGCCGTGCTGGAAGCGGCTGGAAGGCGCCATCCCTCCCCCCTTGCCCAATCAACTTACCGTCCCTGTGACCGTCCGGTGCGTTGCCGAGGCCTGGGGACACGCCCCCCTGCCCTGTGACTCCGGAGCAGTCACGCAGGGCAGGGGGGCATGTTCCATGGCCTCGGCGATGCGCTGGACTGTCACAGGGATGGTAAGTCTATCAGGCAATGGCGCAGCGTGGCACCGTCTTCCCGGTTGTTACGTCTTCCTGGTCATGCAAATGGTCCCGGGGGGGTTGGGTCGGCATCATGTACACCGACCTGACCCCCAGCGTGGCCGTGCGGAAGCGGCTCTGTCTGATATCAATATGGCAACAGATGGCCTATTTTTATTGAAGGATGAGAAACAGCAACACCAGGCTTTTCAACAAGTCAAGGATGCACTCCTAAGCAAATGTCTTGGGATGAAGTTTTATTGATTATAGTCGGAATTAACTCAGAGAAGACATGCACTAATTCACAGTTGAAGTCCCCGGGTATAACGTTATCAGATGCCTGAAGAAAAAATGTCCTTTTTAAAAATACAGGCTTATTGGGATGTTATTTATGCTCATTTCTACACATCAAGGGCACAGAGCTTTTTTTTCTCCAGGCTTACTGGCAACCTTACCTGAGTGTTGGACTGTGCTATCCTTGGTAAGATCGCCTTAGCAAGTTGATTTTCTTGCACAGCTTTGAGTCAGGGTTTGCTACTTACTTACCAGAAAACTGTCCCTGTGGCCTGACCTTGAGTCCACACCTCATAATGCTGAAAAAATGAACACCACGTGGTGTACTCTTTTGGGGGAATGCCTCCCTCACCTTTCCAAGTAACTTTTCTCATTCCTTTCTGAGTCCCATGCATTTTTAAAAATATGCTGGACATTATTGATCATTAGAATTATCACTCTTCCACAACCTCTCCAATCTAATTATTCCACTTTATTACCCCTTCTCTGCTTGCCTCCCATTCCCCTTTCCAATTTAACGTTCTCAAACACTATAGCCTTGCCTGTGAAGACTCACTTTATAACCTCTTGAGGATGTAATTAATTTATATTTTAAATAAATTAATTACATCCTCAGAGGTTATAAAGTGAGTCTTCACAGGCAAGGCTATAGTGTTTGAAAACAATGCCCAAGACAACTAATTAAATATAAACATATACAGTAAAAAACAGAGTTGAAACAAGTAAAAGGGCATACATTAAGTTGTCTGCAACTTGTGCATCATACATCACTACACATGACCAATCAAAGATATTCATTAATTACTTCCACTGAAGGTATGAAGACATTGTTCCACTTTTCACTTTTGCTGGAAGAGAGAGTGTTTATGAGCATTCCACACCGTATCCAGTAGGCTCTTTCCAAGTATGGGTGGGGCCACAGAACAAGAGCATGCCCAGGCTCCTGAAAAGAAGGGACTGTCAAAAGTGAGGCATTAGATGGCCTTAGTTGGTGAAATGTGGGGAAATGTGATGCCTCACACACTTTTCTTTTGATTTCTCCATTTACATTTTCTTCCCCATGTTAGACTTCGTTCATCTGTCACCTCCCCATCTTTTTCTCTTCGCCACAAGCTTTGTCCGCTTCATAAACAGTTTGCTTCCCAACCCTTCAGTTTCTTATCTCTCAGCCCTACTAAAGCCCATCCTAGCCTCCCACATTATTCATATCCTGTTATCTATTTTGGGTTCCTTAAGTGGCCAACTTACTTCCACAGCAGTGTATTTAGGATTGCAAACTAAATCCTGATTTTTCTTATCTTTTGACACAGACATCTGTTTGTAGCATATTTTATCTTTGCACTGTCCTATCCACGTCCCGTCTATTCCTTTCTCTTTCCTGTTCCAGGCTGCCTGTGCTTGACACTATAGGCTCATCTGATGTTCTAATGTGTTTTTTTATAAAGCTCCTTGAAAGGAAGAAGAAACCAAGCCCAAGCAACAGTGTCAGGATGATGAAAAATGCGAGCTTCTGGATTTCTTGCTGGAGGGCAAGAAGACTTGCACGTGTCACTTCAACACTTGTAGCTCTGCTGAAGCTGCCCCACAAATCACAAATGCCTCTTCATCACATATGCATTCTTTTGAACTCTTTTCTTATTTGTAGAGTGAATGGCCCAGCCAGAAGAAAGGATTAAGCCACAAGTAAAAAAGATCTATCTTTACAGCTTGATACATTAGTTGTGGCAGGACAAACAGGGGCTTGGGCAACTGCAGCTGAAGCTGTGCCCCAAAAAGGGCAAGAGAGACATCTGCTTTGCAGTCCCAAATGAGTATCCTTGTGTGTTTCTTTATTAATTACAATAATTATGGAAAATGGGGTGTTCTGTTGTTATTGCAACTAATATGAAAACTCAACAAATCCCCATCTAAACAATCTATAATGAAAAGAACAACAACATGGTGCAGGGGTGTAACAAGGCAGCCCTGGGCAAACTGTAGCCCTGGGCAAAACCTGAGTAAGAGGACCATTGCAGGTAATCATTTCAAAGTTTCCATAAGGAACCTAGCTACAGAAGTTAAAATCTCGGAGGCAGAATTGTTTAATAAATTTCAACATATCATCAGGAGACTGTCCTTATGCTACTCCCCAAGTTTGGTGAGGTTTGGTTCAAGGAGTCCAAAGTTATGGACTCCCAAAGGGGGTGCCCCGTCCCCCATTGTTTCCAATGGGAGCTAATAGGAGATGGGGGCTACAATTTTGAGGGTCCATAACTTTGGCCCCCCTGAACCAAACTGCACCAAGCTTGGGGGGTGCCATCATCTCCAGATGATACCCTGAAATTTTGGTGCCGATACATCCAAAAATGCACCCCCTGCAAGAACATCCCGAAATTTGCCCAAGAATCTTTGTTCTGCATTGAGTTTTCTGCATTGCTGTCAATAGGGGTTGCAGGCTGGGGGGGCACATTTCTGAAGGCACAGTCTCAAAACTTTCAGGGTCTCATCAGGAGACTGCCTTAATGATACCCACCAGGTTTGGTGCAGTTTGGTTCAGGGGGGCCAAAGTTATGGACCCTCAAAACTGTAGCCCCCATCTCCTATTAGCTCCCATTGGAAACAATGGGGGATAGGGGCACCCCCTTTGGGAGTCCATAACTTTGGACTCCCTGAGCCAAACCTCACTTGGGGGGTAGCATAAGAACAGTCTCTTGATGATACGCTGAAATTTTGGTGCCGCTAGCCTAAAAACTGTGCCCCCTGCAGGCCAAAAATGGAAAACCACTAAAATACCCAAAAACGAATCCTGCATTTTGATGCCCCCCACAAGGTGATGCCCTGGGCAGCTGCCCACCTTGCCCAATGGGCATTACGCCAATGACATGGTGTCCACTGTCCCCTCATTCTGGATTCTTTCATTGTTGCAGTCTCTGCTTAAATTGGTTTCACTTTTAGAAGGCAGACATTTTTTTAATAAGGGCATAGAAAGCATGGTAGCCCTTTTCACAGTGAATACATGTACAATCTGTGTACAGGTGTACACTTGATTTTTATTTATATATCTGTTGAATCATTCTCATGTTACATTATATTCACCTGCAGCTGAATGATACTGATTGATATTGTAGATATATCCAGGTACCGGCTCTCACTTTCATTTGTTAAGGGAATGCACATTGACTTCTTCTTGCAAACAGATGTACACATACACAGGCAGGATGTACAAGCTTTCACTGTAATATGTGAACAAAGGTAATGTTTCTTAGGCAGAGCAGGAGTGGGGGGGGGGAGTCTGGGCTTTCCCAATGACTGCAAGCTATAACCACTAAAATGACATACATGTGTGAAGTATTCCAGTGCTGAAGGATGTGGGGTGTGATGATGCCTTCCTCTGTCCTCCTAATGCCATCCCAAAAGGCCCTTTGGGCACTCACGGTTTTCTGCACATCTGAGTGCTTCACAGTGGGGTGCCCCACTGCTTTCCCTGAGTCTAGCCACCATTTTGCCTGCCCCTTGAGGAGAATGCTTGTGGGTTCACCTGTTTGCCACCTGTTTCCTGATTTTTTTAAAAAAACTCTCCCTTCAATCTATTGCTTTTGAGATAAATTGAAAGTGCTTAAATTAAAACAAATACAAAAAGGGATCCTATTGATCCTTTAGAAATGCTGATGGAACTGCTTCTGCATGGGCAGAGAAAGGGGGGGAGGGATGGAAAGCCAAGAGAAGCAAAATGCATATCACTCTGCTCCACTTTCCCTATGCAGGCAGGAAAAAAAATCATGCTTCGCCCTCGCTTGGAAACTGTGAGGCTTCTCTGATCGGTGGCGTGATGAGTTCTGAAGAAGGGGAAACACACGAACCATTGAGAATCTGATCTGAAGGTAATATGTACTTGACCCAAAGAGACCAAAAGGCAAAAGTTTTCTAAATGTATTAAGACAAACAATAAACGTTTCTTTAACCAGCCATTTCTGGAAACTAGCCCAAAGAAGCAGCTGGGCCTTTGGATGACTAACAAATAAAGAGAATGGGAAAGGAAAATTGGGTAAATGGCAGAGAAGCTAATAGAATTTTTTTCTTCTGTGTTCACTGTGGAAAGTGTGGGTGATGTACATTAGAAGGAAAAAACTCAGTTTCAAATATAGCCTAATTGGATTTGAACTTGCTGAGATTGAGAGGAAAAAGATCTTAGGGTAATAGTAGATACAGTTCAATTAAATTGTCAGCTCAGTATGCAGCACCAAACTCTGTGTTGGGGATTATTAGGAAAGAGATTGAAAATAACATGGCCAATATAATAATGTTCCTATATCGCTCTATGGTTTGGTCTCATGTGGAATACTGTGTGCAGTTCTGGTCACCATATCTCCAAAAGGACATCACCAAGCTGGAAAAAATACAGCAGAGGAAAACGAAGAGGATTAGGGAGTTGGAGCACCTTTCCAAGAAGGGAAGATTGAAGACTTCTAAGTTTAGAAAAGAGCTAACTTAGAAAGAACATAATAGAGGTTTATAAAATTATGCATGTAGTAGAGAGAATGAAAAAGAACTTTTTCTTCCTTCCTAAAATACTAGAACTTGAGGGCATCCTGTGAAGCTGATGGGCAGTAGATTCAGGACAGATAAAAGGAAATACTTCTTTACCCAGCAAGTGATTAAAATGTGGAGTTTGCTGGTAATTGATAAAGCTGCCTACAGGCATAGACAGCTTTAAAAGAGCATTTGACAAATTTATGGAGCTTAGGTCTCTCTTTGGCTACTAATCAAAATGAACCTCATACCAGTGCCAGAAGTCAATATCAAGGAAAGGCATCTAACTCTTTGCCCTGTTGTTGGTAGACTTCTCAGCCTCCAAGTGGGGTGGGCTGGAAATCCTCCGGAATTATGACTGATCTCCAGGCTACAGACAAAATGGCTTCTTTGGAAGGTGGATTTTAAGCTATTTATACCCTCTGAGGTTTCTCTGCTCCCCGGTCCTGTCTTCCACTGGCTCCACCTACAAAATCTCCAAGAATTTCCCGGCCCAGAGCTGGCAACCATAGCTGTTGGAGCTGGTTGGCCACTGTGTGAGACAGGATGCTGGACTAGATAGACCACTGTTTTGATCCATCAGGTGTCTTCTTGTAACTGTCACAAACACATGTTGTGTACGTGTGTTTGTGAGGGGTGTCCTTTAGAAATGATTTAAATAATCAACATTTTTTAAAAAATGTTCACTTTACTTGGCCCAGAACATAACAATGTGTGTAAACAGAGAAATGTGAGTAGAGGAGATCTGTTGGTGATTGGACTGGTGATGCCATTGGCACTGAGCAGGTCTCTGGACAGCCTGTTGCCTGTGCTACCTTCTGATAGACAGAAAGCATGGGTACAATCTGTACCCTGAGGAGTCAGATACAGCAGATGCTGTACACTCCACTGCACAGCAAAGAGCCTTGAGGTAAGCGTTCCATGCATGATACACCTATAAGTCTGCTAAAGCAATGTTTTTTCTCATTGCGACCACTTAATCACACACAAATTTGAATAACATGGTAGTCATAAAATACCCGTGTTTTATATTAATTTTGTCTGTGTTACTTAACTGAAATAATTCAGTTACTTAACTGAAATAATTTTGTCTGTGTTACTTAACTGAAATAAATCATAAATATGATGTGAAAAAATCCCTCTCAATGAGGACAGTTAATGACTTGTAAAATAAAAAGCACAGACAAAATTTATAACTGTGGGTAGTTTGACATAAACCAAACAAGCACATTTACATGTTAAATGTCTCTTCAGAGAAGTCTGGTATCAGGTCTTTGAAAGTCCATTTTAAATGGAAGAGAAATTATAATTGTATGCCTAAAAGTTTCACAAAGTGTCTTATATTAATTTTTGCTCCCAAAGATGCACTATGTCTTATTTTCAGGGGATGTCTTATTTTTCCACTCCACAACTGCATGCTCTGGTGTTCTATTCAACAGGCATTCTTCTAAACAAAAACTTTGCTACGTCTTACTTTCAGGGGATGCTTTATATTTAGCACTTCAGCAAAACCTCTACTAAGTCTTATTCTCAGGGGATGTATTATTTTCGGGGAAACAGGGTAGTATGTGATGCAAAACTATAAAGTGATATTTTGTAAAGAACTGCTGTGTGAAATAGAGACATTTCATGTGACTTCATAGACATCTATTCTATGGAAGATTATGAAATGACCTAAATGACATGTGCATTGATAAGTATTGTATTGTAAAAACTGGAATGCAATCATAACTCACATTTTCTGAATGGCCATCAATTGATTCACAAATCCAACAGGAGAGATTTAAAGCTGCCTTGGGGTAATAGTAGTCTTAGGGTAATACTCCATTTACTCCATTTGAATCTTGCCACAACAACTTACAGTTAATATGGTCCTGAGAATTAAAATGAAAGACATCTCATTCCTCTAAAGGAAGTTTGCACTGGAGGAGGAAGTGCACAAACTCTCTTCGGCCCTACGCATGTGGGAACTTCCATTTCCCCAGTGTCCCTTTACTCCCATTTACTCCCTGCTTCAGTTCTGCCTGATTTCAAAAAGAATGGATGTTTAACAGATTTGACATATTCAGAGGGAACTGGGATTAAGGGCAACCCCATAGTGACAAAAAAAAAAAATCCCGTAACAAATATTTATTTGCAGATACCCCAATTTAGAATCATGCAGTAGTACATTCAGAGAAGAGTTTTGGATTCTGAAAGCGTTTTAGAACCAGATGAAAATGTCTGTGTTACTTAACTGAAATAAATCATAAATATGATGTGAAAAAATCCCTCTCAATGAGGACAGTTAATGACTTGTAAAATAAAAAGCACAGACAAAATTTATAACTGTGGGTAGTTTGACATAAACCAAACAAGCACATTTACATGTTAAATGTCTCTTCAGAGAAGTCTGGTATCAGGTCTTTGAAAGTCCATTTTAAATGGAAGAGAAATTATAATTGTATGCCTAAAAGTTTCACAAAGGTAATTATTAAAATACATTTGGATGATGTATTAGGTTCATAGCAAAATATCTGCTACAATCTATATATTTTAAAGAGCATCAATATAAACCAGTCATGTTCACTTTTGGAAGAAAAACATTTTATTAATTGCATGCTGAAATCTGAACCACATAAAGTGGATACACATACACAAACATTTTTTTAAAAATCAGTTTTTGCTTACTTTTTATTTATAGGAGCTTACTGAATTCAATCTTCATCGCAATACAATCTTATGCTTTAATGAGCATAAGCAGCTAAATAAAATTGCAATTATGCATTTACAGAAAAAACAGGGAAGATAACATTTTTAAACCTCAAACCAACATACTACCATTATTTTTCCAAGAGGGCTAAAATTGCTACAGTGGGAACTTAAAAATATCCTCCAGGTTCCCCAGATAATTGATTTCTTCAACTTATGCAGAAGTTCAACAGGTTTATTTACATATAACTTGGGCCTAGAGATCCTAACTGCTAGGACTCTAGAAGGCATTTTAACATCACCTCAACAGCTCCTACTTTCTCACAAGCAGATGGCTTTTATTCAAAGCTTTATCTCTTTATTTACTGTGTCATTCTTTGTAACTCCTTAACAGAAATAAATCTAGATAGCTTGCCACTAGAAGATGTTAAAAATTATAAGAAATGTTAAATGCTTCTGAGAGGAATGATCTCCTGATATCTGAATTATTTAATTTTCTGCAGCATGTAGCATTTGGTAGTTTTAATCTGAGTCTATACAGTGTTACAGCTTAAATTCCAAAAAATAGTAATATACACTCAGTACACATCAGAAATGTAGATTGTTGACCTTATATAGTGATATTATAAGTACCCATTGTGTTGTTCAGTTTGCATTGGAAACTTCTGACTTTTCTGGCAAGTAAGCAGCAAGAGTCCTTGTTCTGAAAGTTCTTCTGCCTAGCTCTGCCTAATTAGGTTATACTGTGTGGGTTCTGGCTTATTCAATCATTTTTTACAATTTGGATGCAAATGTTTTCATCATTGTGATCTAGTCACAATGTTTATCTATTTAGTTCACTTGCCATCAGTTGTAACAAACACCCCCTCCCACTACACGCACGCACGCACGCACGCACGCACGCACGCACGCACGCACACACATTGTACCTTTGGATCTCATAGATGGATTTATGTGCAGTCACCAAACCAGGGTGTTAAAGGGAATGTATTCCTCTGATATTCCCATTCACCCCACTCATTCTGCTTGGTCAAGGAACTAGAAATGTTTCTTAGATAAGTGAATTGAGGAAGACTGGATAGAGATGCAGCCATTCCTTCTCATTCTCCATACAGCTTAGCATACTAAACATTAGTGGGTATATGCGCAAAGAGGATGGGTAGTGTGCCTGAGTCCAGGTACTCCTGTAGAAGATTCAGATCAGAACCAATGGGCCCCCCTGTTCCTTACTAGTACTTCAATAATAATAATAATAATAATAATAATAATAATAATAATAATAATAATAATAATAATAATAAACCGATACATTACAACTTCCTAGGCCTCTGGGTGAGGCTCGAATTGTAATGAAAGGCCAACAACCAGCTAAAGATCCGGCAGCTGTGAACTCTACCATCAATAATAATAATAATAATAATAATGATGATGATGATGATGATGATGATGATGTTTCAAGTGCTTTATTATTATTATTATTATTATTATTATTATTATTATTATTATTATTATTATTATTATTATTATTGTAGATCTCACAGCTGCCAGATCTTTAGCTGGATGTTGGCCATTATTAACATCTGTCAGATTCAGAAGGCAGCCCTGCTGGGATCCGCACAAATACTACGCTGATACATTACAACTTCCTAGGTCTCTGGGTGAGGCTTGAATTGTAATGAAAGACCAACAACTGGCAGCTGTGAAATACAACAACAACAACAACAACAACAACAAACAACAACAACAACAGTTTGGATTTACACCCCACCTTTCTCTCCTGTAAGGAGACTCAAGGTGACTTACAAACTCCTTTCCCTTCCTCTCCCCACAACAGACACCTTCTGAGGTAGATGGGGCTGACAGAGTTCTGAAAAACTGTGACTAGCCCAAGGTCACCCAGCAGGAATGTAAGAGTGCGGAAACACAGAAAAGCCTTTGCCACTCAGGTGGAGGAGTGGGGGATCAAACTCAGTTCTCCAGATTAGAATTCACCTGCTCTTAACCACTACACCACATCCAATGTTTAGGCACTGTACACTATGTCCTTTAGCAGCAAATCAACTGTGTGAATCTCTGTAGTACCAATAGTTTTCTGGTTAAACCTTTTCCCATTGCTGTTATTTCCATTTATAAAAAATATCTACTTTCTTTTTTGCCTGTTAGACCTTGTTTCTCAAAACATGCCATATTTTCCTCTTTCTTGATCTGCTTCTTGTTCTACATCTGAATGCAGTCATCTTATCTGAAATCTTTCAAGCATTCATCTACAATTTCCCAAGACTGGTTTGGTCCCCTCATTTCCTCCCTTTAAATGATATTTTCCAGTTTTCATCCCACAAAACACCTCTCTAACATTCTTTTCAAAATACCTAATTTTCTATTTGCTATTTAATAATCCCCAAACCTCCTTTCCTTCCTCTTCTTCCTTCCACATGTCTACTGTCTTTATTTGTATGCCAGTCTGGTCTACCTGGTTTTAAATAATTTTTATCACAGTATTTCTTTTTGATTACTTATGAGCTACTCTGTCTACTTCTGTGCTTGTGCCTTGGTAAGGACATTTAGACACCTGGAGAGCCACACAATAGGTTGGATCCTGGCTAAAATTTTCAATGGCAGAATGGAACTTTCCTGCCTCCTCCTATCATTGTAGCCCATTGATCTCCCCCAGAATGTTGTTATTACAGGATAGGGGGCCCTGAGCAGGGATGCCAGCCTCTGGGTGGGACTTGGGGATCCCCTGGAATCACAGGTCACCTCCTGACTACAGAGATCAGTTCGCCTGGAAAAATGAATGCTTTGGAGGGTGGACTCTGTGACATTGCACCCCACTGAAGTCCGTATTCGTCCCAGGTTCCATCCCCAAACTTTACAAAACTTTCCCAATTTGGATCTCGCACTCTACCCCTGCCATCCTCTGCTGGTAGCCAAGTGGGGGGGGGGGGGACACCTGACAACCCTAACTCTGAGGAATTACAGGGGGTGGTGGTCTGCAGTGGGAAAAGGAAATTAATGGTAACTGCCAATCTAGTCTGAAAGCAATCCAACATCCCAGACAGGGGTGACTTAGAAAACTAGTTATACATGGTGGTTTAATGCTTAATATTGCAAAATACAAAATTTGTCTTAGCAGCTGCCCCACACCACCTTCCCACAGTTTGTTTTGTACTTCTAACTAACCTATTGAAATGGAAGGAAAAAACACACACAGAAATTATGGTGAGTCACCAGTTAGCCATAAACAGATGACCTATATTTCAGGGTAAAATTTTACATCCATTGCCATCAACAACAGTTCTTGACTTTTCCGAGGTCAGGAGAGTGACCTGAGCAATCTGGGTTGCTTATTTAATGTTGGTTCGTTCTTGTTCTTCTTTTTGGATACACACCAGAGCTTTATTCTTCCAGTCCAGTGTACTTACAGGACTTTATACTTCCATTAAAAGAGCCATTAGAACATTTAGGGCCAGTATTTTTCCACTGAAGATGACGTTGAAGCATGTGATCATAATGTGAACTAGTAAGCATAGTCCTTGGAATTTTGCTTTTGATCTTTCTGTTCACATCAAAGCACTATCCAGGATTAAAAACATGAGGAAAAAAAGTATTTGGCTTAGAATCCCGAGGGAGGCCCATACAGAACAATATTAGTAAGTGATTGCTTCTAAGTAATAAAGTACCACTCCTGTTTCTTTGTTGTGATGGCAAGTACATTTTCTCACAAACATAGATAAAAGAACCATTATCTTTACAAATAAATTTCTTCTTTAGATTCTAAAACAGATATAAAATTTACTATATCACTATCAGACCTTTATGCTTAAGAATTAGGCTTATTTAGAGCATGCCTTTCATATCATGGCTTATCAAGGTTTCAGAATAAACAGATCTGTGAAGGATGCAACATTCCCCTTGCCTGCAAAACTAAACGTTTACTGGTTCTCAAATGAATGATGGACATTTGATTTACACTCTGATGAAAACCAGCTGCTTGCTTCCTGGCTTCATACTGATACCAGGAGCAAAAAGGTGAAGAATGGGACTCCCAAATAAGTTATTGTTTCAGTTAAATTGAGAAGGGGCATGCTTCGCTAAACCTACATTTTAAAAAGCTCAAATATAAATAAAGCCACCTTATAATAAGCAGTATTCAAATAAAATGCAAAGAAAGTCTTGCTTTGTTGTGTTTAAACAAAGCTGTATTTGAAATGGGCAGGTCACTGGAAAGCAGATTCAACTATATTTTATTAAGCATGACTACTGATAGACACATTGTCAAAGTATAAGAAAAAAAATAACAGAACCTGAAGGTTTCTGTGTACAGTAAGGTTTGGAGGTGGATGTCATTCACCTACAATAGGCCAGATTCAATAGCTGGCTCTGAAACTTCTACACTCATTCTTCTAGTTCATTCCTGATCTGTGTAGACTGGCGGCAAAATTAAGTGATGCCAGCTCTGCAGCCTCTCCACATAATCAGGCACGGTTAAAAGTCTTCATGTTTCTTACGAGGTATTAAGTTTTAAAAGTCTGAATTCCAAAAGTAGAGGTCAGTCACCTCTCAAGGCATGCACAGCTTGTGCTGAGACATACCAGAAGTCCATTTCACTAAGGATCACTAAGGAAATAGTGTTGTAGTAGTTCATTTTTAAAATATTTTAGTGAAAGTTCTCATATTGATACACACATATTTATTTGCTTATCCATGGAAAAGTTTGTAGCAAAGGAAGCAATGCTATTAGTCAGTTACTCCCAAAGAGTTATTCTTCTCACTAGGATAAGCTATCGGCATAGTTCTTCTATCTCTCTCACCAAGACGTTGCCCCTTTGTGATTCAGGTGCCAGTCCAACATGTTGTGGACGTTATCCCCTTCCTCACAAAATGGATGCAAAAATTGAATAGCAATGGTTCATCACTCTGAGCTCAACCTCAAGATGAACAAAACAGATCCATACTCAGTTGTGAACTGGTAGAGCCTCTAGAGTATCCAAAAACTTGTGCCATCTCATCAAATAAATATCATCTCATATAAGATGGCGTATTTAACGAATTATCCTAAGATAATCCATGAGGTTTAACATTGTAAACAAAAACATACAACATCACAGATGAAATGTGTAAATATATTAAGCACACAGTTTGCAAGGACACTTATTTTTACGGACAGTTAAAATACAGTACTACACATCTTCAACTGGACTGACAGTATACCTTCTACTGATGCTGAGAAATCTGCTCACTCACTTCCTTTCAAATAAAAAATATGGTTTAGGTTATATGTGAAAATAGTGAAGTCTAATTTTTGGAAAGATGTATGGCTAAAAGCTTTGAGAAGGATTCAGTTTTTATCCAGCAAAATTGACCAGATGTATATTTTGTCTTTTGCGTCAACCAAACATTTAAATCAGAATATGTATTTCTGTATTTCTGTTTTACTATAGTAATATAGTTTATATATTATTTTACTAATTTGATTTGATTTATGAGATGCCCTTTCCCCTAAGTTCTACATTGGCTTCTCCAGCACCAGTAGCTATCTTCTCCAGTATCTAGCTCTATCCATGTAACATATGGCATACTAATACTGAACACAGCACACTAATACTGAATACAGCTGGCAACAATTTCGATGATCTTAAACATTGAGTCTACTCCTACAATTCTCTAAATTTTAATTTTAATTTGGTTTCTTTATCCATTAATTCAGTCATTAGCTTCTGATTGTGATATCCCTGATTTTGTTCTTAGTAACTAAAAATGAGGGTTTTAAAAAAATTTGCCTTCAAGATAATCACTGTGATATTGTATAATGAATTTTTTACTGAATTCCTAATGACAAAAATGAATATATTCCTAAAACAGGTATGTGACTCCGTGAAACTGCCTGAAATTAATCCATAATTCAGCAAAATCCTAACAAATTGCAAACAGTGGCACAAGTTATTCTTTCTGATTTTTGTTTCAAGTAGGTCATTTGTCTCAAGGACAATTACATGTAAAATTTTTGTGAGAAGACAAACCAGAAACATAATGAGAAGAAAGAATCACAAATAAATGCAAGCATATGCACACAAAATTACTTTCTGTCAAGTACTATTTCACCACCACTGCCTTTCCTCCCAGAAAGGGGTACTTGGATACTCCTTCAAACACTGCTACATCTGCCCTTCTTTTACTGCATCTGCTCTGATGAAGAGCAGAAAACATGTCCAGGTCCATGTGACCTGTTGGATCATATTTCCATGATCACATAGGACAGTGGATTCATATCGCCCTCCATAGAAGGCATCAAGTGCAAAACTGTCAAACCTTTATAGGTTGTGCGCTCTACTGTTTCAGTGTTCTTGACTTTGATTGTCCACCTTTCCCTTTGGAATCTTGAGCTGGAGTAATAGGCTGTTGCGATGTATACCCATTGTATCCATTTAGAAAGACACACTGATAGTAGCGGATAGAAGCTGGCAAGGAAAGAATAAAATGAATGGTCAAACCTTTAGCTGACATCACTGTTGCATTACTATGTCATTCATCTGAGCGGAAACAAAGGAAACAATCCTAAGCAGAAAACTGTTCTTAGGATAGCAGCTGCAGTTTGCCAAAGTATAAATTTTCCCCATATGAATCTATAGCAAAATTGATGCCATTCATTCCCCTCTGTACTTGGCCATAATTTTATTCTAGAAGCTTCGTAATTCCACACTTCATTAACCCAGTATACATGACCAACAGAATTGTATGGATTTTGTATGGATTGTATGGATTTTGTGGTGATAGGGTGGGCTGGAAATGGAAAATAAATAAATACGTCTCTTAGGGAAGTGTGCAGCTTTGGATTATTGGGGGAGCATACTCTGTCATGTGTAGTTTGACTAGACTAAAAATGTAATTAGAAGCCAGCCTGAGTTTTTAGGGAATAAGGTAAATGCTTGTGCTCTTATGGGAAGCAATTTATCCACGCATACATTTTTGATGTTGGTCTTATATTGGATGTCTCAAAGTAGCTCCAGCTACTTTTTTTAAATTAAACAACAAAAAGCTAAAACCATACATCTTGAACTGAACGCAAAACCTATTATTTGCTCATTAGAGGAAACCCCCATGTTCTTCTTTCAGAAGCAAAATATGTAATGTGTTAGGAACAGGTCACCAAGCAGATATTTCTCATTAAGAAAAGTAAATGAAAATACAAATGGTTTCTTATGGAAAAAATAAAACCACCATCCACATTTATTGTGTGGTTTGTTGAGGTTGGATAAAATAAATTATTCTACGCTGGTTAATAAAATTAAATGATGTGTGGAGGAACTGTCCCTTTTCATGATGATATGAGATGGAAAGTCAGTGTGAAGAGGCAGCTGGACTAGCAACAGTAGGGTGAATTCTGCCACCACCAGATCTTTCTTTGAACTCTTCATATGGCATATGGAGGAGGCCATACTAGGGCAAAACAATGCACTCTAGGAACAGGGAGAAGATACAGACAGAGATTAAGCTTATCTGGGGAGCAAGAAAAAACAGTAGATGGTGTACCAAAAGGATTTTGACAAAGTTCCTCACCAGAGACTATTGAGAAAACTCAGCAATCAAGGAATAAGAGGGGAAGTTCTCCTATGGATTAAAAACTGTTTGAGAAACAGGAAGCGAAGGGTGGGTGTAAATGGGAAGTTCTCACAATGGAGAGATGTAGGGAGTGGTGTTCCCCAAGGATCTGTTTTGGAACCAGTGCTCTTTAACCTATTCATAAATGACCTGGAAGTAGGGGTGGGTAGCGTAGTGGCCAAGTTTGTGGATGGTACCAAATTATGTAGGGTGGTGAGAACCACAAAGGATTGCAAAGAGCTCCAAGCAGATCTTTATAAATTAGGTGAGTGGGCTAAGAAACGGCAACTACAGTTCAATGTAGCAAAATGTAAAGTGATACACATAGAGGCTTACTGGTATTACAGAAGGAAAACCAACAACAGCTGCCTTTAGTAAATTGCTGGCATAGTCTAAAACACTGGGGGAAAGGAACAATAGCTCATGCGCATCACAAAGAAAAATCAAACTTGTTCCAAGTCAATTCACCTGCCAACTTTAAATTGCACTTTTAACATCTATGCGAGAAATAGCAAAGATCACCCCTTCTGAGAAAGTCTCCTTATTATCTTGTCTTTTCTGTTTGCACAATAAAAGAAATCAGGGCTGTACTAAAAAAAAATCTTTATGTATCCCTAACAGGATCAAGTGGCTTGAAGCATAGTATTGGGTGACATATTGCCGAAAGGTATTTTGCTAAAGCCCCCTGCCCCATTATATATACTTACGCATAACCCTTCAGGTTCATGGTTATATAATATATTCTGCCTATGTGGTGAAATGCCCTTCAGCACAGGAGGAGATTCCTTACTGTTGAATAGTTCTTATATTTGACCATGGGATCATCTTCAGTAAACACCTAAATAACTCACTGCACAGAGCAGCATTAAGCAGCTACTGGATTGCGTAAACCGGGGATTAGAAGACCCAGGGGATGCTGGTAAATTCACATAAAGACACTTGTGGTGTGCTGGGAATTTATGTTTCCTTTGTATAGTGGCAGACTAATTAAATGGTTCACAAAGAAAGGTATCCCACAAGAGAAATGTTCCCAAATGAGCACTGCATTTCTCAAGCTGGTGCAGTCTACCAGGAGGCCAAAGTAATATATGAAACAGAACAGACCTGTATTGCAGTGAGCCTTGACTTCTCTTCCAGCTGGGTGATACTTGTATGGGAAGGAATCATATCACTGCACTCACATACATGGTTCTTACGTAGGCATAGATTTTTTATGGGGGGGGAGGTTGGGGGGGGGCACACCTCCCCAAGCCCCGCCCCCAACCTCAGTGCTTATAAAAGCAGCTCTCTGGGGCCAGGGATGGCAGACTCCGCTGCCCCCCACCCTGTCCCCCCTTACCTACATCCTTGGTTCTTACATGCATATGTTTTAGGGTGATACAGAATCAGATAATGTCAAGTGGGAGGCATCTTATTTTCTCCTCTCCTACTATTTCTTCCTAAAAGTGTTTAAAACCCCCAATGTATTTTTTGTTTTCAGGTTTGCCCATTCACAGCTCCTGCCACTGGATTTAAGAATCCAAACATTTGGCTGACTTCACTATTAATATATAGATGAAGTAATTCTTCTGGCACCATGCTTAAGCGTGGATATTTAGATATAAGAAGTTAAATGTCACAATGTCTCACCTAGTTTCCATTCCATTGTCTTGGCATTTTTTCCACCCCTTTAGTTGAGGTGTTGAGTATTTTTCCTGTGTTTTGTACAGCCAGAAAAGTACTAAAAGAAATGCCAAAGTCATTGGAAGAACTGTCTTGTAAGTCTTGTAACTAGAGGACTTGTATCTAGAGGACTATGTTCAGAAGATATGACCCTGAATCAAATGGCACATGTGAATGCACTCATCACATCTCAGGGAATGCAATCCTCATCCATTTAAAGCAATAGAAATTTCATTATTGGACAATGTAACATATCACTCAAATATTATATTTTAGATCTCATCTTACTGTTATAAACTTGATCTTAAAATTGCTTTGAACCCAGTCATTATTGGGCACCAGAATGTGTCAAATGTCATAGTTCCAACCATATGGGATTTTATGCTAAGTACACCAAATCATGGAAAAAGATAGCTTACACTGAAGGATAAATTGGACTTTTATGGTAGTATTCTCGTTGCCATATTTGATTGATTTGCATCTTCTTTACTTGAGATGCATCTAGGGGCCTTTCCCCACTCTCCCCTATCCCCCCTATGCTGCGCGCTGCTCTCAGTGCACAGCATCCCTGGCGTGCGCCCCGGCGTCCCCACGACCCCGCGCTCTGCACAGGGTCATCAAAAGGCGCTCTTGCAAAGGGATGCCGCGCGCTTAGGGGGCGCGACAGCAGCAGCGTCGGCCACCCCTCTCATGGGGAATGCCGGGGGCTTAAGGTAAGTGGGGAAAGGCCCTAGTTTATATCTTTTTCTATTGCAAGCTGGCAAAAAATGAACAAATAAAATCCCTCACTCCTCTGGAAACTGACTTCTCCTTCAAATCCCTTCTGGTGGCAGGTTACCGGTCACAAAATATCAGTGTCAGGATTACCATACTTTATTAAACATTTCTCTATAGGCTAGAGGCGTAGCTGGGCCATACTGTGCCCAGTGTGCACTCTGTGTTTCCGTGCCCCCTGTAGCGCCCCGCCCCCCCACCCTTACCTTAGTTAAGCCTGAAAGTGCAGGCTAGAAAAAGCAGGCTGATCACTTGAGGCTGAAAATGGCCTGGTGGGAACTACACTTCCCAAGAAACCTTGGGGCTTGCAAGGTGTCCTGGGAAGTGTAGTTCCCACCAGGCCATTTTCAGTCTCAAGTGAACAGGCTGCTTTTCCAGCCTGCACTTTCAGGCTAAACTACGATAAGTGTGTGTGTGTGGGCACTGCAGGAGGCGATTTTCCACCCTCCAGGCATGCGCCAGGTGTAATGCACACTTCCCATTCCCTGGTAGCTCTGCCTCTGCTATAGGCCACAAAAAGGGGACAAATGGCTGATTTTTCTCAGTGTAACAGTAAAGACAACATTTTATAATCACAATTTTGTGTTTTGTACAACTACTGACAACTAAGTCATTTGAGAAACAAAGAAGTTTGAAATGTCTTTAAATCCTTAAACAAAATTTACCTGTTGACTTTGAAGCTTTTGAAATCTTGCCTGGAAGGAAAGAAATTCATGTCAGAGGGTTCACACAAAAGACTGCTTAATAGTAACAGTCAATCTCTTTGCTATTAACATAGTTAATCCACTTCAAAGCAATAGTAATGTCAATATGCCCTGGAGGACATTTGATAATGTAATTAGAACATATCTTTTTTACTTGGGGAAGCATCTAATAAACCATCCTCTTATCTATCACTATAAATGCAA
The DNA here is from genome assembly GCF_021028975.2 of Sphaerodactylus townsendi. NCBI lineage: Eukaryota > Metazoa > Chordata > Lepidosauria > Squamata > Sphaerodactylidae > Sphaerodactylus > Sphaerodactylus townsendi. The sequence continues at coordinate 114,833,663 of NC_059425.1, read as the reverse complement.
ACTGTAAGCATTTGTAGGCGGGGGGGGGGGGGGGAAAACCCAGCTTGCTATGCTTATAACATGGACTTGGTTTCTTGATACCTAATCACACATCTTTTTTGTCTGAGGTGTTACTTTTCTTATTCGAGTGAAGAACAAATATAAAAAACCCATTTCTGTAGTCTACAGCTATATTGCAATTTTTCTTTTTTTTGGCAATAAGTTTTTCAATATTTATAAAATACAATGCATAAATAGATACATAAATTTCAGTCAGATATTTAAAATGTAACTAAAGGCACTTCCAGCTATTGCATCATTTAAAAATAAAGACATGTGAAGACAAGAATTAAATAAACAAAAAAGAAAAATAAATGATAACAGTAAAAAATAAAGAAAAGAAAAATAAAATAAAGAGAAGATAGATAGATAGCAATAACAATAATATTAAAAGAAACAAAACAATAAAATAATAAAAGAAAAAAGAAAATACAAATACCAAATTATATACCATATATAGTTACATGGTTATATTCACATTTTCCTTTTATATAAGTTATCCTCCCATTCCTCCCTAAAATCAGAGTCCAATTTATAATCCAAATAACTTGAAAGCTTGGCTGTTCTAACAATATTAATAGCCTTATGTTGGCGTTCTGTTATTGACAGAGTTTTCTCGACTTTCTAATAGTGAGCCTAAAGTATCCTATATCTTTATCTATGGCCCTTTCCGCACAGACCAAAAGCAACGATGTCGGGCCAGTAAAACACCGTTTTGGCGGGGACCCTTCGCACAGGCGCCGCTGCCAAATGGCAGCAGTGACGCTCTGTTCCCGCCAAAACAGTGTTTTCAAAACTCGCTCAGGGAGTGAGGTTTTTTGCAAACGCTGGCTTCCATCTGCTGCCATGCGAACAGCAGTGGGTGGAGGCCTGCGTATTCACCTCCCTGGCCCCAAATGCCTCCTTACTTCCTGCTGGCTGCTGTCACAGAGCGACAGCAGAGCGATGGCTGCCAGCAGAAGGCAAGGGGGCTGCGCGGCTGTGCAGAGCCTGCTCCAACAGCTGCGCAGCCCATGGGGCCATTTGTGCGAAAGGCCCCAGAGCCTGCATCGGCATGATTAATGCCGATGCAGACTCCCTCCCTTGGCTGTGTGGAAAGGGCCTATATTTTTATCAAAAATTCCTAATAGGTCCATCTCAGGGTTTTTTTCCCCTCAAATTTAGTATTATCAATATTTCTTTATGTATGGTTTCCCAAAATTTCTTGGCTTTAATATAGCTCCACCATTGATGGAAAAAGGTACCCAGATGTTTCCCACATTTCCAGCAAAGCCCTTGAGATTTATTTATTTTTGCAATCTTCTGAGGTATATAATACCAATGAAAAATAACCTTAGGGTGATTCCCCACAGTACATTCAGTAGAGCTCAACTTGCGTCCGCCGGAATTTCTCTTCATGAATTCGACTCGCTGTCGTTCCGGACAGTGGCTGAGCTTGGTCCTCCTTAGCCGAGCTCAGAGGGCGGGATGAGCTGTGCACACCTCTCCCTGCTTTGCATTCTATTGGCTGCCACGAAAAGTTGGCACCTGAGCTCGATTTGCCGTTAATCCGCACATTGCCGAGCTTGGCTCTCTTTACCCAACCTCAGTGGGCAGGCTTGACTCTGTGCGTCATCCACCCCTCTGTCCTGATTGGTTCCCTTTCCCATGATGGGAAATGTGAAAATCCTTTTGTTCCATGTGTGTCGCAAGGTCGGAGGAACTTTGTGACACCGTCGCGAAGTTGCGACTTTACGTGCTTCCACACAAACTGGCTGGTGAACCATCATGGATTGGAGGAGCTCTTTGCCGCCTTATGATACCCTTTCATGCCTTTTCCTTCCTTCCTTCCTTCCTTCCTTCCTTCCTTCCTTCCTTCCTTCCTTCCTTCCTTCCTTCCTTCCTTCCTTCCTTCCTTCCTTCCTTCCTTCCTTCCTTCCTTCCTTCCTTCCTTCCTTCCTTCCTTCCTTCCTTCCTTCCTTCCTTCCTTCCTTCCTTCCTGGATCTCACATCTCATTTGATGCATCTCCCTCCTGTCATTTAATAGCTCTATCAAGGCAGTGTCTTCCTACTCTGCTGTGTGTCATCCTCTTCCCCAATTGGTTACTTTTCACCGACTCCCCCCCCCCACAAGCCTCCCTGCACATGGATCATCTGATCCTCTTGAAAATACAGGAGCTGAAAGTAACCATGTCAAAATTCAGTATTTCCTAGTACTTCCCAGTACTGCTGCCTGTTCCAAGTCAACTATCCCTTCTGGAGTAATCATCCTCCAGCCATTCTGGGTGGTTCTGCAACCGCTTTCCATGGTGTCATCGTCCCCCTTTCAGGAAGGATGCTGTCATTTAATAGCTCTATCAAGGCTGTGCCTTCCTACTCTGCTGTGTGTCATCCGGATGCTTGCATCTGAATGGAAACGCTTGCATCTGAATGGAAACACATTTCTGCTCCCGGCTTGGCTTTCTCTTGCCTGAGAGTTTTCTCTCCCCCTTGAACTTCCCCCTCCAAAGCACGTATCCCACCTAGCTGCTTTATTTAGATGGATATTGTTGGGCAGGAATGTACTCAATTACAAGGCAACTCCACTTGTGAAACTCTAGAGGAATAAATTTACATTCAGAACACCCCTTACAGAGAAACAACAGCCAAACAGCAGCCCCCCCAGTCTCTGTACCATGTGCACACACTTTAATTTTTTAAGAATGGGAATTAATGTGAAACGAAAGCATGTTTTCATTTGCTATCAACTCAAATTTGCCGGTGAGAAAGTGACTGTGTTGGAAGACTAGCAGCGGTGCCTAATCTGGAATTAAAGCCTCAGCATCTCTAAAACACCACTTCCTCATTTAATATAGGCATTCCCTCCTCCAGAGATTTCTGTTTGAACCAACAAACCACAGAACAAGCTGTCACCATAACAAGTTACAGTCTCCTGCTTTGTTTCAGTCCAGCAAATGGTCAATGTTCAAATCTTGCTTTTCGGCGCTGCGAGTTTCCAGCTGTATGCAGGCTCTCAATGGTCGATTATGATTGGCTGGCCGAAAGTGCACCGTGATTGGTTAAAGGGAAACTAAGCCCTGATTGGGCAGAGACAGGAACGACGTGATTGGCTGGAGGGGCAAGTCGGACTCAACCTACGGTCCGCACAAGCGTGAGCTCGACGCAAGTTCACCAGAAAGTACTACCTCGGAAGCAGGATCAAGAAAATCCGGCTAAGGCGAGTTGAAGGAGAGTCAGACTTGTGTCGAGATCTGCGGCTGTGTGGACTACCCGAGTCAAACACAAGTCGAGCTCTGCTGGTAATGTGCTGTGCGGAATCACCCTTATATAAAAGTTCTTAGAGTATTTCAGGTCTTTACTCCATAAGTTTTTCCAAGTTTCCAAATTGATATTATGACCCACATCCCTAGCCCAATTTATCATATATTCTTTAAAATACTTATCTTCAACCTCTAAAGTTAAACATAAATCATACATCTTTTTAATCAAATGGTCCTTTTGTTTCAATAGTTTTTCTTCAAGAATATCTAATTCTTTAATTTTTAAAAACTTATTCTTATCTGAGTCACAACAACGTTTTAGTTGGTGATAAAACCACCAATTAATATTCCAACAAATCCGATTTAGTTCTTCTTGAGTCTTCAATTTATATTTAAGTTTTTCTTCAATTTCCTCCTTAGTATCTATATCTGAATATTAACAGCTGTATTTTTCCAAGTTTTTAATATTGCTGCTCTTATTATATGGTGTGTAAATTGTTTATTAGCTTTGTCTTTTTGACACCATAAGCAAGCATGCCAACCAAACTTTCTGCCTTCCCCTTCCACTGTTAATAGTCTCATATTGATCTGACAGCCAATCTTTAATCCAAACTAAACATACAGCATCATGGTAAAGTTTTAAATTAGGTACTGATAACTCTCCCCTTTCAATACTATCAGTCAGAATTTTATACTTAACTCTGGGTTTCTTTCCTCCTCATAGAAATGTAAATAAATCAATTTGCAATTTTTTCTTGAGTTACATGCTGACTGTGAATAATTTTTTTTAAAAAAAGAGCACTCCTTACAACATAATTTAAACTGGAAATATAATCAGTTGTATTTGAGTGATGCAGTGGGCACAGACCTTGGTATTGAGCTCCCTTCACTTCAAATGTGGCTTCATCCCCACCTCCAACCCCCTTGGATTGCATTTAGTCTGATTTTGGGGAGAGGGCAGGCTGGTGTGAGAGGAATCCTATGTGTGAAAAAGGAGCCAATCTAGTGGCTAGTCAGTTGTCAGCAGCCTTACAAGAGTGGAGTAAAGCTATTAATTTTGGATATTTTGGAGGACATTAATTCATAAAGTCACCATGAGTTGGAAGTGATTTGACGGCACTTAACACAGACATCACTGTAATACAGTTTCCACAGACCTGCTTAGTCATAGCAACACAGCATCGTGTATTCTTCTGCCAAATAAAGATGACCAATGTAACAAGACGTTTCAAGTATGCAAAGCAAGTTATCACTTCATAAATGTTCACCCTTCTTTGATTCTAATCCGGAAAAGGCTAAACCATGATACAGTGCCACCGAAACAAAAAAGGATGGATAGTCGTATCTGACTTAAATCCTGTTAATCTCAACTGGATTTAAACATAATTAGGTTTATTTTGTTTTTTTAAAAATATATTATTATAAATAATTTTTTTATGGGCTCATTCATTTCCATCCCCATGGAACTCCTATAGCTTCTACCAGTTTTACAAGTAGATATTATTTGAGGACTCAGTGAGTGATCTGGAAAGGTAACAGATAAAAAAGAACTAGTAGTTACCTGTTGTCACATTATGATGTTGATGGATTTTTTTTACTGCTGGAACTGTGTATAAAACGGAAAGATCTAATTAACATTGGATTCAAATATCAAATTTAGCATTAAAAGCACATTTGTATCATTAAAGTTTTATCCAATTAGCAAATGCTACAGAACACTGTACAAACGCCAACACAATATTTTAATTTTTTTAAAAATCAGGAGCAAAACAATGTTACTATTAAATGCATTTTAACTTAAATTCCGTGGATTTAAAGGCTCTTTAGTGCTACTTGCACTACAGCAAAAATAGAATTAATAAGGGATTTTCATGTGAAAGTCTGGTTGCATAAAAGAGGATCCATATTTCATGAGAAATTATCTAACCAACATGCTCAAAGATATACTGGTGCTTATGAGCCTTCTCCTGTTTAAACCAAATTTCCATGACTTTCATGTCAAAATTCATACTGTCAACAAGACACAATCTTTGGTATACAGGCATAGAAATTATACACTCTTCTTTTGATTTTCATTCAGATTTTGGATATCATGGTCTGCTCAGAGGGAACTATGTCAAAGTCTGATGGTCTGATTTTTATGTAGTCAGTGGGCTCATCCAATACAGCTCAGGAGTTTTGGAAACAGGGATTGTGAGGAGGATGTGAACGCTGATCCATGTGGGTGGGCCATGTCCAGATGCTGGGCCCCCTCCCTCCCTTCCCTTCAATGCCAACCCTCTCTTCCCTTCCCTCTGCTAGGGTGGGTGGGCCATGTCCAGATGCCGGACCCCTCCCTCCCCTCCCTTGCATACCACCTCTCCTTCCCTCCCTCCCCTTCCCTTGCATGTCACCTTTCCCCCTTCCTCCGCTAGGGTGGGTAGGCCATGACTAGATGCCAGGCCCCCTCCCTCCCCTCCCTTGTATGCCACTCTTCCCTCCTCTCCCTCTCCATCTGCTAGGGTGGGTGGGCCATGTCCAGATGCCAGCCCCCTCTCCCTCTCTCCCTCCCTTGCATGCCACAGCCACACAGCCCGGAAGACCCACCACAACCAGTTGTGCTTCGGCACAGAGAAGCGGGGAGATTGACTTCATTTGACCATGTGGCTATTGAAAGGGAATGGTTGAGGAAGAAAGGTTATTCAGAAAAGGTTGCAAATACATTACTGGCATCCAGACAGAAGGAGTCATTTTCTCAAGTACCCTGGCTACCCCCATTTAGGGCCTTAATGGTACGAAGAACCAAAACCCTGTGCCTAGAAACATATGAGCAGCCAGGCCATACCTTTCAGCAGAAGGTGATATGAGTTTTCTGTCTCATCCTCAACAGTAATCTGGCTGCCATATTTTAGATCATTTGCAGACCATTTTTAAAGTACATTACAGTGATAATGTACTGTACTATAATGTACATTACAGTAATAATATGCTGGTGCCAGCAGTGGCGTAGGAGGTTAAGAGCTCGTGTATCTAATCTGGAGGAACCCGGTTTGATTCTCTGCTCTGCCGCCTGAGCTGTGGAGGCTTATCTGGGGAATTCAGATTAGCCTGTGCACTCCCACAATCTAGCCGGGTGATCTTGGGCTAGTCACAGCTTCTCGGAGCTCTCTCAGCCCCACCTACCTCACAGGGTGTTTGTTGTGAGGGGGGAAGGGTAAGGAGATTGTAAGCCCCTTTGAGTCTCCAACAGGAGAGAAAGGGGGGATATAAATCCAAACTCCTCCTCCTCCTCCTCCTCCTCCTCCTCCTCCTCCTCTTCTTCTTCTTCTTCTTCTTCTTCTTCTTCTTCTTCTTCTTCTTCTTCTTCTTCTTCTTCTTCTTCTTCTTCTTCTTAATATAATTTGGATGTGATCAGAGCACAGATGACCATGCTTTTCAAACTGATGTATCAGCCAAAGCTGATGAAAGGCACTATGTGCCATAAAGAAGTACTAAACTAAAACCACTTCCTTCAGGAAGAAGGTAACCCTCTCCAGGTCAGGTGAACTTTGTTATTGCTCAACGGCACTTCAGTTCTATCTGGATGGAGCTGCACCCCTCCCTCTGTGTTCTCCAGGACCTTGTTCAGGAGTTCCATGGATAGCACAGATTGCACTGATTGGGCCATAATATATTCAGTGGCTGCCCTGTTAGGATACATACTGCACAGAAAACATTTAATCCTTGAGGACGCATATACATTTTTCTACATGTAGAAAAACTACAGTGCACAACATATCTCATATTTACATCTCCACTAGGACGGAGAAGAGATGTGATGCAGCCAAATACTCTTCTTCAGGTATGGTAAACACAGAAATTATAAGAGGCTTTAGCCATATCACGCTTGATGATTTCTGGATGATTTTGACTTAATGCTGTGTAAAAATGCGGGAAAGTCCAAAAGGTCCATCTGAGTATATGAACTAAGACCTTTGCTTTTCTTGCATATACTGTGAAGAGATTTGTAAGAATTCTGAGAGCCTTTATGTTTGCAACATTTTACATCTTTCCTTCTTTTACCTTTAGCCTTTTCCTCTTTCAAATGAGCCTTCTGCACTGTTTTTCCTATATAGATCAGGAAGATGAAAACATAACAGATTATAAGAATCTGAAAATCAGTTAGTGGAATTAATTAAGAAAAGCGATCCAACCCTTGCCTGATTTTTCCTTCACAGGCTTGTCTGGCTTCTTCTTATCTAAAAAAGATATCCAAGACATCATGATTGAATTTTAGCCGGCTTAGATATTTGCAACTTCATTTTCAGTTTCAGATGCCCTGACACAACATAGTTATTATATCTATTCCATGTGGACTTTGGGTAAAACATAATCCAAAACATGTTGGTACAAGTTAGTCCTTTTTCAGCATCCCCTTTTCACCTTTCAAGAATAGAGTCAATCATCTGTGACTTCACACAAGGAGACAGACTGAAATCAACTAAGGAGGCATCAGAACCAGTCCTGATTCCCTGGGGAGAACAACAGCAGCTACCTGGCAGTCAGTTTAGAACAGTGCCATCAGTATGATCCTATACGATAATACAGATTCATTCAACATCTACCAGTGCATGAACTATCTGCTCTTATGTGAGCAAGGTGCCACTGATTACACCAACCTAGATCATTCTGTCTCTCTCACAGGCATTCACCATCTGATCCTTAACTTAGCTTAGACCCTCCTGTGCTAAGTAGCACATTGGGCAACAAGTGATCTTCAGCAGTTCTGGTCTTGGGCGAGTGTTTCAGCCTGTTCCCCCTGATCCTATACACATTTAATTGGAAGTAGATCACAATGGAACTTAGCTCCAAATAAGGATTATGACAGGAACAGAACACTTGATAATTCCAGCCAAATCCCTTTCTGACCTAAATTTACGAAGTTTTCAGGAAGGTCAAGGGGTATACCATTTTATTTGCTTTCTGATTTTGAATTTTCATTACCCTTCCTTTATCCAAATAGAGCCAAGGTGCCTTACAAATATATGAAATCAAGATCTAGATTTGTCATGCTTGGTGAGTTTTGTGGTAAATTAGACTGGTTGCTATTTCAGATTAATATATACCTGCTACTGTGATTCCAGCTGATGGTTCTTCAGGAAAAGAGGAACAGAAAGTTAGAATGGTTAACAACCTAATACAACAGGTAAAAGTGCAGCTGACTAAAAACTGGAGGGATGTCAGAGATTGGCTAAAAAGAATCCAAAGCTTGTTATACACAATCACCTTCCCAGTCTTAGTTTAGGAAAGTCAAGGAAAAGATTAATAAAATGAGGATGCTCTATGAAAATAGAAATCAGTTTTTACAGTGTTGGAAGAAATATTCTATCAGTGGGACTATTGATATTTTTGTAAGAATAATTATTACTAATTGTTGATGAGATTATATTTAATTTTGTCATTTACATATAGAAACTATTTTATCTTTGTACAAAAATAAAGTAAAATAGAAGGAAAATAAGCAGTCCATCTCAATAACTGCATATTTTATATATAGCAGGTTTACAACACATTATATGGGAAGTATATATCAGTTTGGAATACTGCATGCACTTTGGTTAGTGTTCATGCACAAAACATGCTACGTTTGAAAGTCATACTTTGAAGAAGTACAATCCAACATGCAGAGCCTTTTGACAAATGCAGTTATAGTGCCTTTGAAAACTTCAGATTACAAGCAGATGTAAGTTATATAACAAGCAAAGAGAAGCAACTGCACAGCACATAACCATTTACAATTCTAAGACTTCTTTCTATTTGTTTTCCTTCTTCAAGTAAATAAAACTTCCACACTTTTACCATTTTTTCCAACCATGATCATACAGCTTCTATTCTTCCCCACCCCCACCCCAAAAAGACAAAGGTATATTGCCCAGAATAATACCACAAAGTTATTCCTACTGGTAAGAGGGAAGAACAGGCAGACAGAAGAGAGAGCTCAAACCAGAAAAAAAGCAGGGATGAACATTAGGAGGATAGGATAGCTCAGTTGAATGGAAAGGTGGAAAGGGGGGAAAGCGCGGATTTGGCCTTATGCCTTAAATTTTCTAATCCAATTAGTGTTCTGTTTTGTTTCTTCAAAATATTGATTACAGCAGCTTAGGTGTAGCCTCTTTAGGTTACGAGCTAGGAAAGTATAATAGTTCCAGTGTGAGACTACAATTGTAAAGAGTCTGGTTCAAATCCCCACACACCAGTGATGCTCAACGAGGCAATCTTGTGCCAGTCGATTATCTCTCAATCCAATCAGCCGTCATGGGACTACTGTGAGGATAAAATGGGAAGGGAACCATGTTCAAAGCTCTGAGTTATTTACAGAAACAGCAGTATGAATGGCAGTAATTAAGTTTGCTTCATAATTTTGACTGTAAACTTCTTGGAAGGTATGGGCATGCATTTTTAAATATCTCTGTCACGTTGGTTTGTTAATCAGATGGGTAAAAGTTATGTCATAGAACAGGAATATAGAGAAACTTCCAATTCAACCCTTGATTGCTCTTTTTTTAAAAAAAAAACTTCTCAGGCAGCAGGTCTAAAAAAGTCTTCTGCTCTAATCTTTGGACAGGCAATGCAAATCAGATTGAATAGTGCTGACCAGTGTTCTCATTCTAGGTATGCATAATGAAATTAAGTCTTGAACCTTTAATGGAGGCTGCAAACAGCACCTTCAAAGACCAGATTAGAAGAGAAGCTTCAAAGCCAACACAATATACTCCTTGTGATTATCGACCCCATCCCAAAGGTCCTCTCTATGGTGGGTCATGGTAAATGGCTCACTACCATTATTGCACACGCGTGGAGTGCTGCCATGAGGGAGCTCTTAGCTGCTTCAGTCTCAGGGTTGTAATACATGCTGGCATGAACTTGGAGACTTTTGTATGACCGGGGGTGGGGGTGGGGTGGGGGGGAATCTGCCTGCACAATTCACAAATTACTGAATGAAACTTAAGGATGAACTTTAGGAAACAAGTATATGTAGTGTAACATAGCATTTATGAACATTTTATGGCCAAGGTTTTTCTCTCTGAAATAATCAGATAATATCAAATAATTCACTGGGTGCTTTTGGAAAAGCCACTGATTCTCAGTGTCCCTCACCCTTCATTTACAATATATAGATCATAATATTGGTTTACCTTATTGGGCAGTTGGGATAATTAGAAGTTATGAAAAAAGTCTCTGACACTTAAGAAGATTGCTGTGTAGATAATATGTAACTCATGGCAGCTAGGGATACCTGCCTTTTAGGCTTGCTACCTGCTCCCTGGTTGCAATTGGACACCTCATTTTTCAAAGACAGGTTTGATAATCATCAGTCTTTTCACTGGAATCCAACATGTTTCACTGTATTTTTTCCTGAGCATGCAGTTCAGTGAAACTGGTTTTTGCATTAGTTCTTTCTCACACAACCTGATCCTATTTCTCTGCTCAGTGGGAAACAGTTTCAATAGACAATTAGATCACTCAGGAATCATATAAACCAGTCATCAATCAGTGTGTTGATATAATAAAATCTTACCCTTTGGTGTTTATCAAAGTGGTCACTAATGATGTTAATGGATGCTGATCAGTTTGATCAGCAACATCTTTGTGAATGCACAGCTTTTGGTAAACCCAGTGCAAACCAGTCTGGAAGGCATCCATGGCTGTTCAGCATGAACCAAACAAACTGAATGATCCAACTGCCACCTCTGAACACAATAAGTTTGACAGTCAAATGTGTCTGCTGTGAAATTCACAACTGTTTTATAATAAACAGCAAGCGACAATATTATTGCATTCAGGCTCAATAATTAGGCACTGTTCCTCGCTTTGGATAGGGTTACCAGCTCTGGGTTGAAAAATATCTGGTGATTTTGGGGGTGGAGCCTAAGGATGGTGGGGTTTGGGGGAGGAAAGGGATCTCAGCTGGATATAATGCCAAGCGTCTGTTCCAGGGCAGCCATTTTCTCCAGGGGAACAAATCATGCTCACTTGGAGATTAATTGTAACAACAGGAGATCTCAAGATGCTACCTGCAGGTTGGCAACCCAAAGTTCTGTGCGTATTCTGAATTCACTGGCTGCTCTTTTTTTCAGCATCACCTTTGAGTTTATTGGCAGTAAAATAAACCCATCACTTGATTGTTCAAACATTGTATCCAAAAATAATAGCATCTGTAGATAATGAGATGATTACAGTTTCGGGGGGGGGGGGAGGGGAAGAGTCTCTTACCCTCTGGATAAGTGGATAAAGCTTCTAATGTTGCAAAACAATCTACTCCTGCCAGAAGAAATTAATTAAAGATAAAAGCAACATCATTTTTTAAAAAATATAGTGTCAATTGTTGTTCTTGAATGCTATTATTATCTATGTGTAGATAATGTAGGGTTTCCTACTCTTAATATTTTTGCATGATCTAGCACAAAGATAACCGAGAGATCATTAATTAAAAGTTAATTGATCATATAGAATTTATATAGATGAGATTTTTGCAGTGGCTATGAGTGGCTGGGGTCAGAAACACAGCACTGAAATAGCTTCCTATCATGCTAACATCAGATCCATGAAATATTATGTTTGCAAAGCAGCATTCTTTCAAGTCCTGATTTGCTCCACTGAAAGTGCTGCAGAATGAACCATCACAATGTCTGCTTTTATGTCAGGTTATATAAAGGACACACGATCACACCAAATATGATGTGTCACATCAAATGTATTATTTTGATGCTACAGTTTTCTAGACATCACGACTATGTTCAGTTAGTGAACGCTCTGTTGCATTGCATGATACATGAGCAGTCTTGTATTTAGGTCCAGCAATAGTGTGGCCAGATGAGAACAGAGAGAGCAGGTATATGAGTGTGGGTGGAAAAGGGTATAAACACCAGCTGATTAAAGAATATAGCAACACAAATATATTTGAATGAGCAAGCAGAAATACGGCTGCCACCTGCTGGCTACATTGGACATGGAAGCAACACTTCCAAGGTTTTGACACACAGCTTATTGACAAGTTATTTTCAAAAGCCGTTCTCCTTTCAGGATTTCTTCTGCAGTGAACTCCTTCCTGACAGCAGAACTTTGCTAATGGGTGCACAGTTTCTTCCTATGTGATCTGCCGGCGTGAATCTTAAAAAGTGTGCCTCCCTGAAACAGAAACTCTTCATACATTTTTATATCATCTATCAAAAACTTGTCTTGATTACATTTCTACTGCCACGTGACCAGATTTTTCTGTTTCATTTAATATTACTTGTTGTAGGGAAATGAGAAATCATATGGGCTTTCCACAGTGGAAATGCAGTCAAAGTGTTGTCATTCTAACCATAGACTATGTTATCATTAGGTTTATGATGTCCTGCTTCCAAGGGTCTCAACAAAGCATACACTGGGATTCTCCCATTTTTATCTTCCTTATAACTCTTAAGATAGGCTGGGTTGAAACATAGTGCTGTATATGCATACTTCCATCCATGAAAGGCACATGGAGTTTCCCCATGTTTCTCTCCATTTTGGCAGCTCCAAAGGTCATGCCTGGGATTGATCGTTGTTAGGATATTCAGGAGGAGGAACAGCCATGTTGAGTCAGTGAGCTGGAGTGATGAGGGACAAGGGGAGGAATTCAACCCTTTTTCTTTAGAAAAGCAAAGGGGAGCAGTTTTGTCTTTCCTCATTCCAGTTTTCCCCAACCCACTTGCTATTCTTCCATGCACGTACAGTGACCCTAGGAATGATTTTAATGGGTTGGAAGGGGTTGCAACAGCTGATTAGGATGCAGAAAACCTCTGTGTCCTAAATATGAAATGGTATGAAACATACCAGGAAATGGCCCAGAGTCACCTAGTGAACTTCATGGCTGACTGGAGATTTAACATGAATCTTCCCAGAGTCAGTGAAATGCCCTGTTCCCTGCACATGCTGACCACCCATGTGTGTTGACAGAAATCCAAACATTTTCATTGCGTACCAAGGCTGATTGGTAAAAGGCAGCAGACTGAAAGCTCACTGCTGCAAAATGGTGCAGTAAATTATGCAAAATAATCTGACATTATTTAGTAAATGACATTTAGTTAATTTGATTAAAAGGTTGAAAACATGATGTGTAAATATCGCCCGCTCATAAAAGGAACAATAGCAGTTCCTATGCCACCACTAGCATAATTAGCAAGCTGGGTTAGTTTGACAATTGTGCTTCATAGCAATTTTTTTCAAGAGAAGATATGGATATAAGCCAAGCCTGGAGAGTCAGACTAAGCCAGACAAAATCTGTCCATCATCAGAGTCAAGCCTAACAATCAAGCACTCTCTTCTATTCCGGAGACAGAGCTAAACTGCTCTGCCACATGACAGAGCTACCCTCCACTCTATCTGCTCTTTTTCCTGAGCCAGACCTGATCAGTCACTCTCCCTGAAGCAGAACTCCTCTTCTCCTGTGTACCCTCCAACATCTCATCCTCAAAGGTCATTGGATGCTGGAGCAGAACTCCAATGAGTTCATCTAAGTGGATATTCTGAATCTGAAGTCTTGGGGAAAATAGCAGACAGAGTGATGGGTAGCTCTGCCTGGAAGTGTGGCAGAGCAGGTTAGGTCTGTCTCTGAGAGAGAAGAGAGTGCTCAGTTGCTAGGCTTGTCTCTGGTGATGAGCAGGCCTTATACAATTTAGGCTGACTCTGGGGAAAGGGCAGGCTGGTGCGGGTGGAATCAGGGCCAGAGCGAGGGAAAACTGTGCTTGGGGCATGTGTGCGCCCTGTGCCCTGCCACGCCCCTGTCTGCCACACCCCGGAACACCCATGCCATGCCACACCCCCACACCAGGGGGCGCCCGGTGCATCACGCACCTCCCCACCCCCTTGGTGCAACGCCACTGGGTGGAACCTGTTTGTGAGAGAGGATCCAACCCAGTTGCTAGTCAATAAAAGTCTGTTTGTACCTGAAATCACTATAGAAAACTACTCTCTGAAGTCATAAACAGTTTAAATTTTTGTTCTTCAGCCAGGTTTCTCCTTTGTCGACTTGGAGACCTGTATGGCTGGTTTGTTTCTTTAAAACCAACCTTTAAATAAATAAATCTTCTTAGTTGTTTAGATATTAATCCAGCCTCAGTGATCCAATAATCTCCTTGTGCACCACAAAAGTTACCTCACAGAAATGAACCCAATGCCTATAAACTTGCTACCTGCAGAACATCTGGAAACTGAGAGAAAGGTTTATAGTTCAAAACAAACCTAGATCCCAAAAATTTCAGGAGGCTGTGTGCATCCCCTTGGTAGGAAAAAAAGACATGCCATAATCGCCCACTCATAAAAAGAACAATAGTAGTGACACCACTAGCATAATTCACAAGCTGGGTTACTATGATTATTGTACTTCATAGCAATTTTTTTTTAAAGACCATGGTATTATGGATATAAGCCATGCCTGGAGTTGGTTTGAAAAGCAGATTGGAGCATACTTGTAGTTTCCTTTGACTTGGCTATAAAGTAAAAAATAAAGAAGAGTCAGAATGACAGTTCAGAGAACCCTGCAAGAGTAGAGCTGTAACTCCAACATCTTTCCAGTGAAGAGTTCTACCAGTGCAAACTTTCAGCCATGGATCAGGAACTGTGCTGGCCAGAAACAAGCACCTTCCTGCTTACACCACCACAGTAATTTGTCAGAAGTTAGAGCAGCTCATTCATTGTCAGGTATAGCTGGGAATTGTCAAAGCAGCTGCCTGGAAAAGGTACTGCAAAATGGCAATGTAGTTGTCAAAGAACATTACAAAATGTAAGTGGGCTTTTTAGCTGGCACTAAAAATCTCCAGACGTTAAACCAATTCCAGAGAGTTAAAAAAGTGCCCTTATTTTTTAAAAAAGAACAATCAGACTACATTTCCCACTTATTCACCCACCAATAGGTCCTTTGTTTTCCCTCCATTACAGTAACTGGCTGCTTTCCTGTGTGACCAGGAGTAAGTATGATCAGAAGTAATCAGGCCCTGAGAGAGGAAAGAGACTGAGGTAAAACGAAGCCTCTTTCTCATTTTTCGTGTCACTCATTCCCTAGCACTGAGTTATATTTAGGAACTTCCTGACAGCTAATTGTGAAAATCTAGCACAAAAAAATTCATATCCTATATGTTATCTTTCATAGAGACTGGCTAATTAGAGAATATACTGAGCTAAATCTTGGCGGTGGCAGTGAAACAGGGAAAGATATACAGGGCGATATAGTTGGCTTAGCTTTTGGTTACTTTCTTTACATGCCATCCCCACCTTCTCAAAAAGTCTAAAGCAACCTCTGATTCAAAAAATATACAGTAAGATGCAATTATTCCCTCCTACAGAAAACTCCTTCCTCCATGGAAAGTTTCCTCACTGTGTGGAAGGTAACCATTAGATCAAATCCATAATACACAATACACCCATAAAGAGCGGCCGCGCCTGAAACGCGGCCGCCATTGCTGGAGGGAATGGGGCCCAGCGAGGAGCTTCAGGCCGGGACTGCGCATGTGCGGCCGATCCACGCATGCGCAGAAGGCCGGGCGGCATCCGACCCTTTCTGCGCATGTCTTGGAGGAGCCGGGCTGCCCGGCGAAATGGCGCTCTCGCCTTGAGATGCTTGAGGCGCAGCATCATCAGGGGAGATGGGCCTGAGGCAGAGCCCTTAAAAGGCCCTGCCTCATGGCTCAGGGCCCACTCCACCTGTCCTGGGAGCCAACGACGAGGGACTTTCCCACCCACCTGATCCCTGTTCTTGGAAGTTTTTTTTTAAAGAGTAAGTTATTGTCATAGCCTTTGCGGGTTGCACATGGGGGGTGATCCCCTGGCAAGGGGAGCTGGGGGAGCTCCCCTGCTTATTACACCTCCTTAAGAGGCAGGGGTGGAGCAAGCACACGGTTGGAACGCCCCACGGGGGGCTAAGAAGCTTGCGCCCCTAGCGGGGGTTGGAGAGGGGGCTCCAGTCATGGGCACTTCGCCGGTCTGGAATGTCTCACTTCAATCTCCCGCTTGTTCCATTCAGCAGGCGGGCTGGAGGAATCGGCTTACTCTGGGAGACAGCACTAGGGCTGCCCAGATGCCCGGATCACCTCCCATGCTGCGCCAATTTTGCTTTCCTGTGCTTTCAGTTAATAAAATTTGGGCTATGGCCAGTTTTTTACCCACACTGCATATGTTGTCTGTCGTATTTTCTGGGAACTAGGTTAACGAGCAAGAAGGACCACACCTCTGCCCGCAATATTTAAACCATATTGAGTGCCAGTTAGACAAGCACATGATTACTAATGTAATTCAAAAGTTTAACAGCTAGTTCAAAAACATGATCTCCAAACTCTTGCACTGTTTTCAAACAGGCTGGGACTCAGGTTGGATAAGGGTTTTTTTTGGGGGGGGGGCATCAAATAACAGCTGACTTTTATGGAAACCTCATAGGGTTTCCAAGGCAAGAGATGTTCAGAGGTGGTTTGCCATTGCCTGCATCTGCACCGTGCCCCTAGTATTATTTGGAGGTCTCCCATTCTAATACTGGCTAGGGTTGAGGCTGACAGTGGCCCAAGGTTATCCAGTTTCATGTCAGACTGGGAAATTCAAGCTTGGGTGTCCCAAATCCTAACCTGACACTTTAACTGCAACACCACGCTGGCTTTCTGATAAAGGATAAAGATAGGGGAACTGTATAGAAAAAACCATACAATCCTATTCCTCCAACCCAAGTTCTTATATGAAAGGTCCCATTGGTAAGTCTTTTTTTCCCTACTGAGCCCTTCAGGGATAGGGCGGTATACTAAATTTAATTAATAATAATAATAATAATAATAATAATAATAATAATAATAATAATAATAATAATAATAATAATAATAATAATCCTCTAACCTATAAACCTTGAGTAGTATCAATCAATCCCAATTAGGAAGAAGAAAAGAAGAAAGAAACCAGTGAGGACAGGCCATACCATATCAGAGTGTCGACATGGCAAGTAGATTCGTCTGACTAAAAAACAATTGTCAATGATTTTTAGGCAATGTATCAAAATTCGCCGTTGCTGATTCCATTAGACATGGGGAAGGATAATTTTTAATTATACAATGAATAAGCCTTTTGAATTTTTTTTGGGGGGGGGGGGCATAAATGTATAACAGTCTGCAAGCCAGATGCTCCAGGCCATATTATTCTGCTGAACTGGTCAGTTCTCTGCTGCTTTTGCCACATAGTTTGGTATAGCAAAAGGGTTATTGTTTTCTATGTATTAAGTGATATAGTTTGGTGCAGATGAAAACTTTAAAAGTGTACCTGGTTTTCCTTGAACTTCTTTTTCATGTTTTACAGCATCTTGTTCTATAAAGCAGAAACAGCATAAATAATGAAGAGCCATTTTGCCATTGTAAATGCCCAGCCTTACAAAAAGTTTTACTGGGTTTGATCATATGGAACCCCCAGTGGAAAAGCTCTTGCATCAGAAAAGACTCTGCACGCTGCAGAAAAAGTGCTGCTGTTTGTGGGACAGATCTGTGCAGGCCAGGTCGCTCTCAGCTGGTTCCATTAAAACTAAACTCTAGAGATCTCTAGAAGAGAGCACTTCTAGAATGGAAACCCAATGAAGCACCACTGCTACAAGGGAAATGTTCTGTTTTGTACATTGATTTCACAAGTGTATACTGCAGAAGGACTGCCATCTCAGGTGGGCAGAACTGATAACTTTCTAACTAGAGACAACACAGCACTGCAACTATTCAAGTTAGTCAACCAGAGGCTCCTCAAAAATCCCAGCTTTGCTACATGCTTGTGATTTCAAAGGGGGTGTTGGATTATCAAGCATTTGGTTAGCTACAGTTCCTACATTTGGCATGGAGTGGTCACAAAGTGATCTATCAGATTATCCAACAGTGTAGACTCCCTAGATCAGGGGTAGGGAACCTGCGGCTCTCCAGATGTTCAGGAACTACAATTCCCATCAGCCTCTGGTAGGGGCTGATGGGAATTGTAGTTCCTGAACATCTGGAGAGCCGCAGGTTCCCTACCCCTGCCCTAGATAGCAATCCTAAAGAGATCTATTCAGAATCTACTTAGATCTATTCAGTGGGGCATATTCCCAGAAAAGCACCTTTAGAATGGCACCATTAAACAATGTTTAACATTAATAAAATGCTGTACCTGCAGCTAAAAGGCCAGGCAGAGAGCTGCGGTGCTTTTAAAGGGGACTCTAAGTTAAGATTATATTTGAAGTGCCTCATATTCAAACATTATTGCTCACATGATTAGTCTAGTTCTATAAGCAACATAACATATGAATAAAAGTCTTTAGCAGCATTTCAGGACCTTTGCCTTTTCTGCATGCACAGCTTACCACAGATTTCCCAGTGGTCAGACCTGGTGTCTTGGAAACGTTTTCTGTGAAATCATTCTGCACATCTCAATTCCCCCCTGCTCTTTCCCCCCTTGTCTCTTCACATGTTATTGCTGAAAATTTATTGCATGCTGATGTGAGTAAGGGCTCCCTTGACCCAAGAAAGACACAACACTATTGATTGGAATAAACTCGGCCACAGCCCGTTTTATACATTGGTGAAGAAGTTGGGCAAGGATGAGGGGCACATTCAAGTCACCGGGCAGCAAGTGTGCTGAACCCAGCACCGTCTCCACACTGGAGCTGGGGAAATTGGGACAAGAAGTTACTAGGTGGCATCTGGGCACAGGCCCATTAGGTGTCACCTCTTCCTGCCAGGGGTAGCGGGCTCACAAGCAAAGCCCCCCCAGCTTGCAATACCGAGCTCTCCACCACCCCTAGACCTCTTATGGAGGCCCCCAGCTGACGGGAGGTCTGGCATGCAAACTCCGCATCCCCCAAACAGATGTGCCCAATGCCCAAAACCACACAGGCTGTGACAAGAAAAAAACAGGAACAATAACCAAAAAATTTAACAGTATGAACAAATATCACAAAGTGTATAACATTTAAACTTTGGGTGAGAGGGAGGGATCCGCTCTTTGTTTGCCTGCAAAAGGGGCAGAGGTCTGTTTGGCACTGACTTTTAAAGGTGTGCCTCACAGGGTCCCTGATTACGTGACAGGCCCCTGTCACGTGACCATGGGGCCTGCTGGCCTTCAATTGTCCGCCCTACACAGCCAGCTGCAAACACAGCCACGTGTGAGTCCAGGGCTGCTTCTTTTAATGGTGATGGGATATCATTTGTGATAATGAACAACCTTCCCCTTCAGCCATATTCTCCTCCTGCTCCTCTTCCATTTTTGAAAGAAAATTTATTTTTTCTCTCTATTGCATTAGCAATGTAACGTAAGGACACAGGTACAAGCCAGATCAATTATATCAGCTTCCTTAACTTCATCCAAATGAATGATGTCACATTAAGGTGAAGATACACTGTTAGAAGGGAGTGCAATTGACAAGGGAAGTTGCTTTTGCAGGATATTATTGACAAGGGACCACTGCAGTAAAGCACCATCATAACTGTGGCAGGGCCTTGTCAGTTTCCTCTTGCAAAAGCAATTTCCCTTGTCAACTGTACTCCCTTCTTACTGTGGACACAGTATATCTTTGCCTTAACATGATATTGCTCATTCGGGATGAAAGTGACAAAGATAATACAATTGATCTGGCTTGTGTTTGCGCCCTTAAGTTACATTGCTAATGTGACAATTTATTTTTTAAGACCTTTGAAAACGGAGGACAAGGGGGAAAAGAAAATGGCTGAAGGGAAGGCTGAGCAACAACATGGGGGCATGGATAAGGGTCAGGTTTTTGGTGGGGCAGAGAAATTAAGACTGTTTCAACATGATCACATGCTCAAGGGAAGCAGTCTCAGAAACCAATAGGAAAAAAAATCACAGAAAAGTGCTGGTGAAAACAACAGAGGAAAATAATGGGGAAATGTTTCTGGAACCAAATGGAATATTAAAAGTACAGAATTTGGTGGCAAGATACGTTGCAAACAATTCAAGTGGAAAAGGCCCTTTTCATGATAAAAAAATCCATCTTGTAAGAATAAGTTATCTTAAACATAATTTGAAACAACTTTCAGATACTCACTGAAAGCAAAACCCCTTTATTTGAGGACAAGTCATCACTCCTAAAATTCAGGGAAAATGCCAATCCACACATGCTGTTATGCTACTCTAAAAGCATTTTTAAAATATTACAGCTAGAGATTTGAAGCATATGCAACAGCAATGGAGACATAGCCTGATCCTCAAAGCATTCTACCATATTAATAATTTGTACCTGACCCCATTATTAAGTCTTAGGAAGGATAACAATAGCAGTTGAAATAGATAAGACAAAACCTTTCTTGATATTGAGAGTTGTCTCCTACTAAATCTCTATTTACCAAAAGCCAGTGTACCTGTGGAACACTTTGAGGAGTTTGTAAGTATTTATTCTATAATGATCAAAGGCGACAGAATAATTACTATAATCCTGATGTGAATTCTTGAAACAGTTTAGTAACTCCCTAACCCCAGCAATTATTTCAGACAAGAATTAGCTAAAGCTTATATCTGTAACAAGAGCACATCTTTCACTCTTACTTAAAAAAAAAAAAACCCAACCAAAACCATAATGGGAGTTAATCCATTTAATGCTGCTCTTTAAGCTCAATGTACATTTGCATTTAGACTTTGATGCGTTATAAATAGTTGACTGCAGCCATGACAATGTTATGCTGATGATATTTGTTTACTGTATATTTGTGAGCTGCTTGGAATGGAGAAGAGAATGGGATATATATTTTCAAATAATAATTAAAAAATATTCCAGAAAAAAACACATAATGGAAAGGAACAGCTTTTTTGAAAAATATATTCATACACAGTTAAATGTCATCTTGACATTCAAATATAAGGGTCAACTTAGTGAAGGATTTCAGAATTAATTGGTTTTGGGGATCATAATGGATTGCCAATTAGGAAAGAGTACTTTAAATCAGAATGAATCTCATTAATCATTCTGCTTAAAGCAAAGCAGCAACAGCAGCAACCAGAGCGCCTTTGTATGTTAAGGCCAGAACTATTATACAGAATCAGCATCGTCATAGGATTTATTTTATTCCATGTATGTACTACATACTTGCTGGCTAAGACTTGACTATAAAGAGAAAAAAGATAAAATACAGCACGTAACAATGTATTATTATTAAATAGACTTTCCCCACATATTTACTAAGATTATACAGTCTTCATGGCTGTATAATTGAAATGTCAAAATTACAAATGATGGTACCCATAGTATACATTGATGAGATAAAAGCAGTGACGAAGGGAGGGGGAACTGTGCCCGGGGCATGAACTGCCCACATGCCTCCTCCTGTCCTCAACACGCCCTTCTCCCTACCCCCGACATGTGACTGCAATGGCGGCACCTGGGGCGAGCCGCCCCGGATATCCCCACTGCAGCTATGCCTCTGGATAAAAGCAAAGGGTCAGATTCTGAGCTTCCTAAAGAGTTCCAACATAAAGACAAATTAGACAGATCAATCAACCCAATGCCCAGTAATGGGAAGACCAGCATGCCCCTAAGGTCCCTAATAGTGGAACCAACATGAATAAAAAGCCAATTTGTGGAGATGGTGTGCACCTATGCTAGAAGATTTGACCTCCCTGGGAACTTACCCCAGCAGAAGGGCAAACATACTAGTGGGCAGATGCCATGACCCTCTGAGACATTCAGACATGGCTCTTGGCACCATGTCAAAAGAGCCAGGAGGTGGCACAGTGGGGGAATGTCAGAGGTATTTCTGGGAGTGGTGCCAACATTAACTAGCTTTCATCCCAGCTTTGCAGGCAGTTACATTACAGCCCGAACCATGGACTTATGCCATTCATTTGAGTGGGGTAAATCCATTAAGTCTTATGGGGAACGTTCCAGGATTTTTTTTTGGTGGGGGTTCTGCCTCCCCATACTGCTGGGAAGTCCTCTGGAGGCAGCTGGACAGTTCAGCAATGGCGCTATCCCTGGCTGTCTCGGGCTGTAGACTGGAGGGCCAAACAGCAATCCTAGTCTAGGAAGGTCTAGTAAAAATGAAATCATTTTATTA
This sequence comes from Sphaerodactylus townsendi, assembly GCF_021028975.2. Taxonomy (NCBI): domain Eukaryota; kingdom Metazoa; phylum Chordata; class Lepidosauria; order Squamata; family Sphaerodactylidae; genus Sphaerodactylus; species Sphaerodactylus townsendi. Next base: position 114,811,354 of record NC_059425.1, on the reverse strand, counting down.
AATAGGGCTTACACCCAGGAAGTGCGCTTAGGATTTCAGTGAATATAGTCCCGTCCTTAGGTCATGGCAAACCAAAGGCACACTAAAAAAAATGCAGTTTCACTTACAAGAGTAATACATCTACTCCTCTCTCCACAAGCTTTGCAGAGTTATAAAAAGAAACAAATAATCAATTCCTGCCTCCCTCTTTTTCCCAACACAACTAAAATTTAAGTATCACTTCTGGAAATGGGAATGGTCTATGGAGCATAAGGAAATGGTGTCAGCAATGGATCATTCTTACTACTCCCTTCTTTATAAATCTTATTAGTAAGAAGGTCTTAAAGTTAACCCTGACAAACTGAAGAAAAATAATAGCCAAGAACCATATTTCCATATAGTTTTATACAGGGATTGTTGGTAACTGAAGTTCAGTAGAAAGAGGCTACAGAGGTTTTCAAAGTTGAAACTAAGAAGAAGCTCTCAAACAATATTGCTGCATTTTTAAAGCAAAGTATGCATCAGGCTAATTAATATCTAGGAACTCCTGCAAAGCAGATGTCGTTTCCCAGAATATAGATATATAGATATAGGAGCAACAGTGGTGTAGTGTATGTAATGCCTCATACATATGTCTATGTAATACCGCAATTTTATGAATATTTTATAGTGAAAATTTAGATTCTACCTGTTTTGACAACAGTAGCTGTTCTGTTCTGCTTGACTTTTCTTTCTGTGTTAAAACAAAGACAATGAAGTTAGGAATCTGCTAAAGCCTTTGGTCACAATCTAACAAAATAATTCTTTCTTTCTTTCTTTCTTTCTTTCTTTCTTTCTTTCTTTCTTTCTTTCTTTCTTTCTTTCTTTCTTTCTTTCTTTCTTATCTAATCAATCAATCAATCAATCAGTCAATTAATTAATTAATTTGAGCCCAATCCCCGCAGGGCTCAAGGCAGGTCACAACATAAAACTTTAAAACAATAATTAAACTTTAAAATACAAAATTCCAGTATAAACATTAAAACAAATATACAGTAATACTGAATGCCAATACCAACAATAAAAATTAAAACCAATGGCACTAAGTGATCCTTTCCCCCCTCTCCCCCGCCCCGAGACTGAAAGAGATGATCTACTTCCTTTGATCTGGTTGGCTAGTTGGAAAGGCCTGGTGGAACAACCATGTCTTGCAGGCCCTGTGGAATTGCCACAACTCCTGCAGGACCCTGACTAGATAGCTTGTTCCACCAGGCCAGAGCCAGGGCTGTAAAAGCCCTGGTTCTCATCTAAGCCAACCGGATTTCATTCAGGCCGGGGATCACCAGGAGTGCTCCAGCAAGTCATCTCAACTGACACTTGTAGATATAGACTGTGGCATTCTGAGTATCTAATGAGGTCAGTTTCATGGCAAGACATAAAGCCATGAATGACATGGAAATGATCAAAACATTTCATTCATATTAAATTTCAAGCAGTAGTTGAAAATAAGATGTTTTCCCTGACTATCCAATACAAATAATATTTTATTTATTTGTTTGTTTATTTTTATCCTGCCATATCCCCAAAGAGCTTAAGGAGAGTCACAACACAATTGCCTATTCATAGCTGCTTTCTCATTAAGTAATGGATACAATTTTCATTACATTCCCACATCTTTTTATTTCTAATGAGCTTCCCACTCTTCTAAAATTTCCATAACTGGAATTAAAAAAAATAATCCAGTCCTCCTACGTCAAGAAAAAGTTGGGATTTGTCAAACATACACAGGAAGTGTCATTCTGGATCAGACCAGTGGAACATCTAGTCAAGCATCCTGTCTCACACCATGCCCAACCAGTTACTCGAGTAGGCCAACAAGACAAAGCCTTCCCCTCGTTTTGCCTTTATTGGTGGAACATATCTCCCCACTATTTTAATTCCCCAGTAGGAATGTATGGGAGAAGATGATCCCTCAGATACCCCTGTCTCAAGCCATACAGGGTTTTCAAGGACAAAACCAACACTTTGAATTGGGCTTATGAACCAATTGGTAGCCACTGTAATTGCTGTAGTATAGGGACATATGCTCCCTATACACATTCCTGATCACTAGCTGCAGCCTCTGAACATTCTTTCAGGGTATCCCAGCATAGAGCTTATTGTAATAGTACATTCTAGATATAATTATGGCATGGACTGCAGTGACTGGATCTGACTGAGCCAGGAATGGACACAGCTGGCACACCAAGAGAACTGGGCAAAAACACTCTGGGCCACAGCAGCCCCTGGTTTTCTAATGTGACTGGTGCCTCAAGCAGCACTCTCAAGTTACAAACCTGGCTGTTCAAGGGGCATATAACCCCATCCAAGATAGGGGAAATCTGAAGTCCTTGGTCTGTCCTTCTACTAACCCAGAGAGCCTCTGCTTGACCTTGTTGAGTTTCATCTTGTTCACCTCCATCCAGCCCACTGACTCCAAGAATATTGAATTAAGAACATTGTTTTGCTATCAAGTTGCAGCTGACTTATGGTGACCTATATAGTTTTCAAGGCAAGAGACAAACAGAGGTGCTTTGCCATTGTTCACCTCTGCATAGCAACTCTGACTTCCCTGGTGATTTCCCATCTAAGTACTAACAGCAGTTTTTGCTGCTTAGCTTTTGAGATCTGACAAGATCAGGCTAATCTGGGCTATCCAGGTCAGAGTAAATCTTAATAAAGGTATAATGACACAATCAACAGTTTTTGATCTATGATACCTTCAAATAAAACATTTACATTGCCTTTCATATTTCATTTATATTGCCACTGCATTAATGTCATCTTTGCTATGCTTGCTTAAATGTTACATTTCTGTGCTCCTATTAAATGCTCTGATGTAATAGAGACCAGACCTGCAGTATAACATCTTGGGTATAGCATTCTCTATGACAATGACACACACATTTAGAAGTTGATAAAAAAAGGCTGCAGGAATGAGGAGGCAGATTTCCATATAAAGTATAAAGAAGGTATTGGGAGGAAAGAGAAGGGTCTTGGCAAAAGAAAATATTTCACATACGTGTTCGTACAATTCAAAAGAAAGAATAAACATTTTATCATAAATGAATAACAAAACCATAGCTGCTTTCAAGACAGGCAGAGCAATGTTTATGCTGGTGCAGTTACCCTTGAAAAATATATCCTTTTTCTATCTTTTTAAAACTGAAAGTCTAAGTGTCATACTTGAAATGGAAAGCATCTGTTCCTCCAGATTAATTTCCTTACTGAATTACTGTTGCTCTCCTTTCCAACATGACTGTCAGTTGATGGGAAGAACCTCATGCTGTAAACTTATTGTTCAGCTCCATTGCACAGATGCATATGTAACTGACAAGGCAGTTTGGACACAGCCAATAATATGGAGATGCATCTGCTTTATGTATTGAAGATTTTGTCGTATGCCAGCTACATTTTAGCCTGCTCTCTATCATCTTCAGTGCTTTGAGATTCACTTTATGATTACATGTATTTTTCAAAGAGAAAAGGAAGAAGCAAAGCTTGCATATCGGTGTCGACAAAGAGAGTTGTTACTACAAAGCTTGAAAGCTTCTTTTAGCAGGGATGTTCAGATGGGTAATTGCTAATATACAGCTAACTTCAAGTGCTGCCTCAAGACATTTTGCTGCCCAAGACTTCTGCTCCTGGTTGCCATGAGCTACCATGGACCTCTGGAAGAAAAATAATTCCTTCTGAGTCCTCCATATGCACACACTTAAAGAAGAGATATACACATGATGGACGCATTCTGCTAGTTCTTAATGGAACAAGAAAGAGGAAAGCTGCTCACCCTAACTGCTCACTCAAACCCTAGAAAACTCTCCCAGGCAATTGCTTAAAAGGTCTGCCCTGTGAGAGCTGGGGAAGAAGGGTCAGACCTCACCTAAGGCAACCAGAGAGAGGTTATTGCTGTGAAATCCCTTTTGACTATCTTCTGAGGCTCACCCCCAGGGCAAGCCCTCCTAAAGGAACCCTGGAAAAGAAGACAAGTTCTGACTCTAGCCCAACACCAGAATCTGATGCCCCTCATTAAAAGCAATGTGGCAAGACATAATGTATATCCCTTATAATGTTTCCTGAACTTTGGCAAGGCAGACCTCAAATGAAAGACTGGCTGTCATTTTAGCTGCCCTAGAAACTCTGACAATTTCATGGTTGCTTAGGCAACCAAAATGATGGCTGAGTTCAGTGAACCCTTATATAGCTTGCATGGCTTGCCACACGGCTTTTAAACAGGAATGAGAGGATTAGCTGTTTTGACTTCCTGGTGGAAGAGACATCACATAGGTGGGATGGGTGGCTGGGACATGGTGCAAGCATCCTACCAGAAAGTGTGGCTGAGAATTACCTTGGCCGCCGTTGCTGCCTGGGAGCGGGCAGGGAGAGGGGTGGGCTCGGTGCTGGCATCCAGCCTACCAGGCGGGGCCATTCTGCTGCTGACGCAAGCATATGTTGTAGGTGGAGGGGGCAGGGCTATGGCCTTATAAAGGCAGGTTGGGCCTTTCTGTGCCTCTCTTCCACTCCAGCTATGACCACCAGCTCGTACAGCGCCTCCAGCTGAAGAATCCACTTATGCCCGCAGAAGAAGATTGGGGCTAAGTCTCTGCTGAGATAGTGGGCATCTGGCAGCTACCTGCCCAGCTAAACCTGTTCCTCAAATGGCAGCCAAGCGCCCCAGCATTAAGCCCAGGAGCTAAAGCTAAGCCCAGGAGCTCCAAGCTAGCCATGGAAGTCGACCCCTCAGGGGGAAGGGAGCCACTTGCCAATGGTCTGGTCAGCATTGATAGTGACAGCTGAAGAGGATGTGGTGAGTGGCGGGGGTAAACCTATTGTATTGTCATTAACTATTACCAATCAGCCAAAAAATACTAGGATGTTGGTGCAAGCCTTAATGGACTCTGGTTGAACTCATTGTTTTGTCCACCCCAGTGTAGTTGAGGGGCTTGGACTGGAATTATTTCCATTGCAGCACCCCATCCAGTTTATTCAAATGGACGGTAGCCTCATGGTGGGCTCTCCTTCTCATTTCAAAACCGCCAAAGTCCTGACCCAATGTGCCCAACATTGGGAACATTACAGTTTTATTGTCGCCAACACCTCCAAATACCCAGTGGTGTTGGGCATGCCTTGGTTAATGGAACATAACCCAACAATTTTATGGGCTGATGGCATTGTTTGTTTCACCGACTTTCCTCGTGGGGACCATGAAATCCCCCCTGAGTTCCCAGTAATTGGGCAAACCAAAAGTCTTCAAGGGGTGGATTGCCCCACCGTTCCAAGTCCTTATTAGGACTTGGGGACTGTATTTGAGGAACGGGAATGTGATTCGCCACCGCTACATTGTATCATGGACTGTAAAATTGAGTTAATTCCAGGGACAAAGTTACCGAAGGGGAGGTTGTACCCCATGAGCCCTAACGAAGACGCTGCATTGCGTGAGTTTTTGGAGAAAAACTTGGCTAGGGACTTTTTAATCATAACACCCTTTTTAATCATAATACAGGATACAGCAACATCCACTCAGAAACAAACTCAAGGAGCCGTGACAGGCTGTATGTCAGTGTGCAAGGCATCTGGTACACTAGCAGAACAGCCAGCCTCTTGGGGAGTCCCAACAAAGACCTAAACACCCCAAACAATCGATTAACAGGACCAGAGATGTCCTGAAGGGAATGGATTCTCAGATGAGCATTGCATCGCAACCCCTCCAGCCCTGTGTTTGGGGTTGATGGACAAACATGAAATCATCTGGGGTGAAATGATTGAGGGCTAGTGTCTCCCCCTCCCTCACCCAGGTCTCAGTAATGCAAACAAGGTCAGTGTGACAGGCATACTAATGGGCCGTGTCTGCCTTCCTGGCCTGCTGGGCTCCCTCTGCCCCTTACATTTTCACCCCCTTCTCAGAGGGGTGGTCTTTTGCTACTTGGCACACCTCCAGGATCAGGGCCAGGCCTCCAAGACCTTGCATGTGCATTGTCCTAGCTGTCATTTCCTTTTACTGCAAGGCATTGAGTGTAGCTGACCCATGTTGTTCTTTCCTTGCTAGGAGAGCTATTGAAGGGTGGAGCCACCTAGCACCATGTCACCATGACAGCTGCAGGCCCATTACCTGAGTCATGCCTGTCCAGTCAGCTGTCGAGTATCTGCTCCTCCCAGTTTGAATTAAAGCTGTTCTGGACAGCCTTTTTCTTGGCCTTCTTCAGGGCTTTTCACTGCAGCGAATTGGTGCCCACATCTTGGGATGACCATAGCAGCTGGGCCCTCATGCTGTCAGACCTATGGGTGGGTGGATTTGAGGTGCACCTCTGACTAGTAAGTTTCAGGATTTGATGAACCAGCATTTTCAGGCCTTGTCATAGCTGAGGAGAATCCAAATATTTACTGCTTGCCACTCTCAAGTAGAGATGTAGGAGAGAAAGGAGGTCTGTGCCATGGCAAAAGTCTCTAGAAGTCTGTGCAATTCAGGGATGGATAGCACAATTGTCCTGCATGGAGTTGTTTGCACAACTGCTAGCAAACTGGTCCTTTAGGATCAAATTGCTAGTAACTGAGTGAAAAATAATTCAGAGCTGCTGTCAATCGTTTTCAGGCTGAATAAATGCATGCAGAAATAAGCAAGAAAGAATGTCCAATTCTCCATTTCTAAGTCAAGAGAACAGGTATTAAAACATTCAGTCCTTGTCTGTATGTTTAGCTGAGATACTCTACTCTAGAGCTTTCTCTCCTGTAACACCAGCCTTATAATTGTGCCATTCATCTGAAGAAAGTTATGAGCCCCTCTAAGGTATAAGAGGAATTCTGCAGCAGTGAAATATGGAATTCAACACTACGGTGATGATATTATTGATGACCATTTCTGTAGGATAATATCCTGCTAAATCAAAAAGGAGGTACAGCAAGCAAATGAATCTTACAATAAATTTTCTAAATCCTATCTACAATTATGTGTAACCTTAGAACCTGATTAAAGTTTCATATGATTTTCACAAGTTCTAAAAAGAACACATTAAAAATACAAAGTCCTTCATGCAAGCAATCCAAATGAAACTTAGGCCCCTTCCGCACACGCAAAATAATGCGTTTTCAAACCACTTTCACAACTGTTTGCAAGTGGATTTTACTATTCCGCACAGCTTCAAAGAGCAGTGAAAGAAGTTTGAAAGTGCATTATTCTCCATGTGCAGAATGAGCCCTAGTTTCTCACAGCACAGAGAACACTTCTCTATGCAGTCTTTCAATCTCAGCTTTAGGAAATATATGTAAATATACCTGGTTTGGAAATAATAGTCTTTTCCTGTTTTACAGTTTCATGTTCTGCAGGTGAAAAGGATTAATAGATTAGATTTCATGCATATGTTCTTTTTAAAATGGCTTTGGGGGGGGGGTGATCACTGGATACACAACAGCAAATTGTGCTACTCTTTTAGAAACACGGGAAGAGAAGACTGAAAAAAAATGTAGGGAAACTGGAATCACATATAGCAAATCTTTTAGTCACACTACTTTGGGTGCAAAGAAACTCCACAGTTTCTACCTGGTATATTTTCAACACTTAACACTCTCCTTTAAAATGAGAATTGGTGTTTTCCAGTCTCTTCCATATCTCAAAGGGCTCCAGTAAGAAACATAAGAATAAAACAAATTTATAATCTGTACTTACTATGTACATGATGCTTCTCTGCTGTAGCTATACAAAGAGAGACAAAGAGAGACAAAAAGAGAAAAGACTATTATTTCCAAACCAGGTATATTTACATATATTTCCTAAAGAGACAACTAACTGGCATATTCATTTTCTCATTCAGCCTCCTAATATCCCATTTTCACACTTGAAATGACACTTATTGTAAGAAACGGAGAGGGAGAATAATTTTACATAACACCTCCAAACTCATGTGTAAAAGAAAGCCTTGTATGATGACCATGTTCACAGAAAAGTTGTAAAAACTTCTTAAGAGCTCTTTCTGTGGTATTTCATTGTAAATTTATTCATTTAGCAATTAAACTGTTGGTAACTCACCATATCAATCCCCTTTAGGTGACATAAAGAAGTACCATTGGTTCTTTTTAATGTAAGAAGGAGGTTTGAGAACAATCTTATTAGAAAATCTTTCATAGATCTTATCTGGTTGCAAATGCAAGAAGAACTGTATCGTTTTCATAAGGACTGGTGAGAATTCGACCTTCCATTACTAGAGAAACAGAGTGCTCCATGATTTACGTTCCTACAATACTCAATTCTGAATTCAAAGAGGTAAAATCTTTGGTCTCCAGCCATTTCAGTACAATCCTGTGCAGAGTTACTCCAGCATTGCTATAGTGCAATCCTAAGAACACTTTATTGGGAGCAAGCCCCACTGAATAGACCTAAGAATAGAATCTTTATTGGCCAAGTGTGATTGGACACACAAGGAATTTGTCTCCGGTGCATATGCTCTCAGTGTACATAAAAGAAAATACAATACCCAGAAACTTAAAACTGGTTAGGATACAGCAACATCCACTCAGAAACAAACTCAAGGAGCCGTGACAGGCTGTATGATTCTTATTAGACCTGTTATTAGTAGGATTCTTATTAGACCTGTTTAGAATTGCTGTCTTAAAAGTAGGCCTATTCAGAAGTTATGTACATTTATTCAGTGGGGCATACTCTCAGGATATGTATTTTAAGATTGCATCCAGTGGTGGGTTTCAGCAGGTTCGCACCACTTTGGCAGAACCGGTTGTTAAAATGGTGCTTGTAAACAACTAGTTGTTAAATTATTTGAATCCCACAACAAGAACTGGTTGTTAAACTATTCGAATCCCACCACTGATTGCATTCTCTGTCACCTATAAAGGAAAGGGAAAGATGAAGAACTGAGACATGACACTAATGAGAACAGCTACAGCTATCTCACCTCCAGTAAAGGTGCTTTAATAAGGGATCAGTTGTACAATAGATCCAATCCCACTAGCACATAGAGGTCTAGGTAATTGAAATCAGCACCATTCATTCAGTTTGCAGTCAAAATGAAGAATGAAGCACATAGTACCATCTTCATCAGAGATATGCCCTTCTAACCCCATTGACATTAATGGGATGGGATTGACAGAATCCTGAAACTGTCTGCAGTCTTCAGTGATAACATTTCCAGTTCTAGAGGAATGAGGGAGTCGATCTAATTCCATATACAGTTCAAATAAAGACAAAAATGGGCAACCCCCCACCCCCATCAACCTAGCATCTATTATATAAACCTATTTACATGTATATGTTATGCCCGTCTGGTTCCATCTTGCATTTTTGTGAGAATCTGACTATTCACTAAGCGGACAAGGCAGAAAAAAGTCCTGAATACCTCTCAGCAAAAGTCTTCCAAAATAAATCTGTTTTATAATTCAGCAGAAGTCCAGAAGTGAAGGGTCTAGCTAAATTTCCTGGTTTCCAAAGCCATGCATATTTGTGTTACAAATAAATATATGGGTGTGTTTATGCTTCCCATGCATGTTTATACATGTGCTCATATGGTTTATGCATGTGTGTATAGGTTAATTCAATTACTCATTAATTCATTTATTATAAGTGGCAATATAAAAAGAGATTAAAAGAACTAGTAGTAAGACATGAATACAAACCACCAAAATACAGTACTTTTTTTGTTCAGGACTATTGCTTAGCAAGTAAAGAACCAGAAAAGAATAGTAGCATTTGATTTTGCTAAGAGAAAACAGCAATGTCAAAAGGATATTTTTTTAAAAAACAGTAACATAATATTCCTAAGTATTGTGCTCCTAAGGTGGAATATTTTCATTGTTCAAATGATACTGTGACAATTGTTCATGCATTTGAAAAAAAAATAATTTTAGCAACATACTTGGCAGTTTATACTCAGCTTTCTTGCCTAAAAATACAAAAAAGTCAGTAAGTTTTATTCATTCATTCCATCTAACCTCTATAAAATTCACTCATAAAAGATGCAGGAGAAATACATTTGCGCTCCCAGTATGGTACATAAAATACTATGAAGATGGTACATAAAAGCAAAACATATTCTAGCAACAATCTACTGTGTAATGAAAAGCCACTGCCTAGCAAGTTACATAAAAATACACACAGCTTTCCAACAATGAGAAAAAAATTCCAGCAATTGTTGGAATACCAGAATTCTTGGAATACCAGAATTCTTATTCTAACATACATCATGGGAGTTTGCTGGGATGTGTAAAGAAAGGTTTTGTATAAATGCATACCAGCACTCCTGAAGTTGAAACAGCAGGGTCACATTCCTCTAGGATATTGATTCTAAGTCATAAGTCTTGTAAGCCATTATAAGGAGGCAAATCTCAATAAAATGGTTGGACAATATGCAGCAGTGATTTCTGGGAGATTGTAGCCCATGAAAACTATTTATTATCATGCATATCACAGAAAGTTGTCAAACACAGAACATCAGCTATGTGCTAGTTAGGAGTTTCTTGACATAGTTGGTACCAGAGTCTTTTATGCCAAGATATTGGTATTTGGGCTTGGGGTCATTAGTTATTATTTTTATAACCATTTCAAGTTTCTATTGCCTGCTTTGCAAAATGCCAGAAGGTTATTAATTATATGCAGCACAGTCTTGCAAATTGGCTGCTGATAAGGATTCAGAATGAAAATCTTTCTGCCGAGTGAACCGTGAACTAGTAGAACTAAAAACAGAAAATGTTTTCTGATTTAGAGTAGCATGTCAACTGTTCAGTCTAAGTGACACTAATTTATGGGATGTAACAGAGTGGATGTGTGCATGTATAAGAGGGAGGGCATGTTCATGGGTGTCTTTGTGCACACAGTGAAAATAAAAAAGAGTGCTTGTTATGACACAGAACAGCAATTATTTTACAGTCTTTAATTTTACTCAGTTGAAATGAAAAATATGATATGTTAGGCTGCACTGCTGTTTAGATTGTTCATTTATCTGTATCTTTTAAAGCTTATGTTCACATGGGCATGTGGTATAAAGAAAAATGCCTTATTTCTTATAAAATGCATTTTCATTTTTAATGCTAACAAAACCCATGGCTTTATCTGTTCTTTCCTACTTCAACAGTACTGTGAAGGGAAGCCATGTGTGTATCCATGAATTGCTAATGAAAGCAGAGAGGTAAAACTGACAAGAACAGTAAGAAACAGTTTATTTGAGAATAACTATATTGCAATGATTAGTCTACATTGCTGATAAATTAGATTTCTAATGACATAGTTCTTGCTATGCCTCATCAAGTTGCAGTTAGATGCAGTTTTTTGTTTTTAATTCCAAGACTTCGCTCTGGAACATATTGAATAAAGCTCTGGAACATATTGAATAATGTTAATGGCAGCTGTTCTAATCCAGTAATTGCATATAGCTAGAGGAGCTCTGACATTTGAACAATACCTAAGAACTTTTATGCAGAGACCAGCTCTACACGTGCACACATATCTCCATTGAAATAACAATAAAGCCCTCTGGTGCAAGAAAATCATGTGTTTCAGATCAGGTGAACAACTTTATACGTGAGCACAGCATATCGCCCTCATCCTTGAGCTCAGAGTACCTTTCCCTTACTTTCCCCACAACCATAGATTATGAGAAAGGTGCACAAGCCACTGCTGATCTCCAAAGGTGCACCTTTTTTTGTATAGCTTGAAAGCCTGGTTGCCCCCCACTCACCACTAACATAGTGCAACCATTAACATTAAAGGATCATTCTGGGCACTTAACCCTTAAAAAGAAAGTGCAAGAGATTAATCAAACCTCCAGGAACAGGATGTGAAGTTTCACTGGCTTCTTTTATCTCTTTGAGTGCTAAAGTAATTGCAAATAAAATAAGGTACATGTTGACATCTTAATTGAAAATATCCACACTGTACATATAACCAGAAGACAATAATGAGTTATTGTTGATAAACTTAAACAGTCAATAAGAAATAGAGGCCACTATTGTTGACATCTGGCTTTCTTTATACCAAAGAGAGAACGATTTTGAATAGAAAACACAAAGTAGAATTAGGGGGAAAGTAATTTTTTTTGTTTTTATGTACTGATATTTTATTAACTTTGTAAGTTAATAAAGTTAAGTTGTACCAGATAATTATTGTAAAGTTCTGCATTTAAATGATAACTTTGGGTTGGATCTGACAGATGTGAAAGCAGCACACACTTTGTATTGGTTTTCTGGTACAGCAAATAATTGATTTGATTGTCAACGCTTTGGGGGGGTTCTTCCGTTTTTTCGTGTTAATGCCTAATAAAGGCTTAATGATCATGAATGAAAGCAGCGTCTGTATGCCCTGAGAAGCTTCTGCTGAAAATCTGGAGACCCTTATGGGGCACTTGGGTGAGGCAGTGAGGGGGAATTAGGTAAAAATACCCCCGGCTCTTCCTCCTCCTTATGACAATTATCCCTGGCGGCATATGAGATTTTGTTCATAAGGGTCCACCCAACCTGAGAAAAGGTTTTGAGAAGCTGATAAGGGCTGCTGGGGCAAAGGGAAGATCCATCTGTGTGAACAGCTGATGCACCCATAGGACCTACATCACTGTTCTTTGACATATAACGTTATAATAATGCCAGCTCTACTGAATGAAAAGTTCCTGAATGTTGGTGTTGAGAATGCCTAAAGAGGCCTGTCCGGGGGGGTTGCAGCGACCTCATCCTGTGGTTCAGGCAGCTGACTTCATTGGGAGCCCCAAAGACCGGGGCTACTGACGAGGAGACCAACACCTCGGAAAGGGACGGTGGGACTGCTTGTCAGCCCCGCCTACAGGAGAGGGAGGGAGATCCCCACAAGGCCCAAAGTACAATCTTAAATCACAGGATGTAACAACCATGCCCTTACAGATCAGGCTAGTGTCTGGGTCTGGTCAGTATTTGGATGTGAGACCTTTGGTCACCCAATCTTGCAGAAAGTCATGTTTACACAATAACATAATGGCTTGCATTCTGCCTAGATTCCCATGGGTGCAAGGAAAGGGGAAGGATTTTTGCTAATTCCCCCTCTGAATCTATCCATAAGCCCAGAAGGAGCATTTTTGGAATGCCATGGAAAGGAGGAATCAGCAGAAAGTTTCCCCGTTCTTTGCACCTGTGGAAATCTACACAGAATCCAAGCCTATATAATTAAACAATATGATTATGTAAATTAAAATGAAGTTTCAAGTTGACTCTAAAATAAGAACTCACATTTTGTTTGGAGTTTTTCTTTTGTAATATGGTTCCTGCTACTTGAAAAAGAATAGCAGTAACCCCTATTGTTTGGCCAGTCTGCACAGACTATACTTTAAAATGTCATACAGGATGACAGGCAAAGAAATTTAGTAATGCTTCTGATGATATCATGGTAATATAGTTACATTACGCACAGAATACACTAACCTCAGGTCAGCAACTGTAACATTTTATTTTGGAAAGTAGGCATAGTACGCAATTGTGAATGGCAAGAATAAACACCTAGTATCTATCAATCAAACAATTTGTTTATTACGGTCACAGACCAGAAGTTATCAGGTATAAACACCTAATATTGGTAATAGAACTGAATATTTTTTAACTGTATGTTCATTGAAATCTATGAATAATTAAGATAAAACATTTCAAACTGAAATTTATGCCCTTTGATTTCACCAGCATAATGTGAGAAGAATTTACTTAAAAGACTATTGTACTTTCTATGAAGTGCAGATATTTTCTGCTATCAGATTGCAAAAAGTCATCCCATTACCTATTTTGGCTGGGCTTGCTTGTTTCTTTATCGCTGGTTATGAGGTTAAAGAAAAGTAAAAACATTTCAACTCTGAATTCCTATTCAAAATTCATGGTTATTTAATTTTTTGTATTATTTATTAGATTTTTTATGCCACCTCTCCCCTTTTGGGCTCAGGGCAGCTCACATCATAATTAAGCAGTATAAAAAAAGTTAAAACATGACATACCTTCATAGTAACAATATACATTTTCCTGTCCACCCTTGCACATGATTAAATATTTATGCCATTATACAAAAGGGGTTTTTTTGTCTCTGATTCAAGGTTATATAAAAAATAACCCGACTGGAGGCTTAGTCAATAAATCATATTGATATTAGGTTCAAATAGCCATATTTTCTTTTAGGTAATTTTATGACTGCTGTATAGTGACATCTCTATGAAACTACTGGTTATTGGAAGATGCCTAATGTATGAACGACCTCATGGTCACTACTTTTCAATGTGCTACCCAACTATAATTCCTACTGGACACATAAACATATTCAAAGAGTTTTCCTGTTTTCAGTTCCTAATCCCAAAACATGCTAATTTGGAAATCATACATACACTATCTATGTGTGCTATCGTTTGGAAGTGTCAACCTGTCTTCTTATCTCTACTTATTGCTGCCAAGGAGCCCCATCTGGGGTGGGGAATGAATCTGCTGATGGAAGCAGGGCAGGCTTCCACCAGCAGAAATGCGCTCCCACAGGCACTTACCCCTGCAAAGGCTAAACTGCCAGCATGCAGCCACTACCAGTCTCCCCCGGCACTGGAACATGGTGCAGGATGCTGTGCTTGTTACCCAGCATATTTGCTGCTGCTGCCAGGTGTGTGGCCATGGGAGGAGTCAACATTGGTTGGTTTCCTCCTGGCCATTTTCTGGTTTATGGCAGTGGTGGGGAATCCAGACTTACACAACGCCAATTCAGCCCATAGAGGTTTCTTGGCAGTGGGGAGGCTGTTTTGTTTTACAAGACTCTCAAGGAAGTCTCTCTGGGAGCGATGGGGTGACGTGGTCACGGCACTGCCGCTCAATCTGCGTCTTAGATAGTGCTGTAGGTTAACACATTGCCAATTATTGTTCCTTTTGCATCAGGTCAAGTTTGAAGAAATCTAAATGAACAAAATATATGAAAAAGACTGCCAATTGGGCATGGCTCTAGTGCAATGCATAGTGTAAATGAGAAGCCAAACACTGCTATTTAAAATGTGTGAGGGTGGGAAGTGTGATATAGCACACTAATCAATTCCACATCAGATGCATGAAACTATTTTTATAGCACTCCTTGAAGAAACATTTATGGGAAATTAACACTCTGCTTTGATTGGATTGCATAGCCAACTTAAATCCTGTTAACCCTGAACAGTTTCATAACAAATGGGCAGAGAGAAGAAAAAAAATGTTTTGATGACTGTCATCACAACTGCTTCTCATAATAAGACATCAAAGTTTTATTTATAATTTACAAAATGTTATTTGTTCCTTTAAATCCATAGATAAAAGGAACACACTTTTAAGTATGACGAAGAAGCATAAGTAGAGTTTTGGGGGTGTGGGAAAACCACCACTAAGATTGCTTGAATGACCTGTGAATGGAACAGGATAGATAAAACAACTGCTGCAGGATTTTCCTTGCAGGCAACAATGATTCTATCATAATACATCACTATTTGTTTATTTTTAAAAACTGTCTTATCTGGCCCTTCCTCCAAAGTCAGTGCGGTGACTTATATCATTCTGCTCATCTCCAAACTCTTCCATCCTCTGTGAATCAGATCAGGCTGAGAATGAGTAACTAGCCTAGTGAACTTTGACTAGTCACAGAGCTGACCAGATGTTTAGTGACTTGACTCAAGGTAGATTTCCTGATCCCAATGGACATTATCCATCAGCACTCCAATGACCAATGGGAGAAAAAAAATTAAAAGACATTAGTGACAGCATGATGTCATTTCTAGGAAAAACCCAGAAACCTGTAGGAATCTCCATTTCTAGAAAGGCAAGACATCACCTCCAGGGAGGTCCCAGAAGTGATATCATGCTGAGGCAACCACCAGCCTCCCATGCTCTCCCCCCACCGCCCCAATCTTCTGCTGATTGCCAGGTCAAGCCTTTGCTTTAGACCTTGTGCAGGATGTAGCTATAATTGCACCAACTGGGGACAGTGACTAAGTGTGAGTTTTACTCCATGGAGTTCCTTAGGGCATTGGATCTTTGCATTCACTAAAACTAGCCTCCTTTGCAATGACTTTTCTCAGACCTTATTTGTAGGATCTATGTAATGTGTCACTTGATATTGTTTTAAAAGAAAGAGAGGTCTAATAAAGTAAAGCATCGCACATGGATGCTTACAGCCAATTCACACTGTGCTCTTATGATTTTCTGACAAAATGTCAGTGTCTTGTCACACACATTCAGCATCACAGTATATGTTCTGCTTACTCTGGAAAATACAGCACTCATTATATATCTAATAGAGATGGTTGATTGTTAAGCCCTGGTCTGTTTGGCCAGTCCTTGTCATGTCTTCTGGGCTGAATGTGACACCTGGGACTCTTTTAATGGTTAACAATTCCCAGGCAGTCTTAGCCCTTCTTTTGCTTTGCTTTGCTCGAGGGCTTCAAAGAAATGGGGCCTCAGACAGAGATAATGCAAAGGACTCTGACTTTGGGAACCTAGCAATGCTTAAGGAATGCTGTAGGCAGGGGCCAGCCAATAACCCAATGATGGTGCTTTATTCCTGAATGCTGTCAATCAATAAAAGATTTCGTTAACAACTGAGTCTTATTATTTGGTCAGATGGGGGCATGACACTGATCCTCCCATGTAGTTAAAAAGTCCACAAGGCTATATTTTCCCCCAAGTTTTAAAAATAAATAAATAAAATGGAATAAAATTTAAAGTTACAAATATATGACCGGAGGTTAACCAAACTCTCCCAACCAGTAACCTGGAATTTCTGTGCAGCTTGGCAGAGTTCACATTAAAAGCAGCACAAAACTATACAAGAAGAAAAAAACTGTAAAGACTGCTCAAACAGAAAAGCAGCAACTGGCCAACCGAGTGGGTTGGTGGGGACAAAAAGAAGTAACTGAGAAGATGAAAAGAAATGAAGGAGGAAACCAGGTGATTCGACAGGGAAAGTGAAGAGAACAAAGGAGCCAGATGAGATGATGGGATTTTCCTTTCCCTATAAGTACTCTCAGGCTCCCCTCTTGTATTTATATACATTTCAGCTGACTAAAAAACAAAGAAAAAAATCCCTGAGATTCATGAGGTCTCCACCCCTTCCCCATTGCTGTGCCTGCTTGCCTGGCCATCCCTTCATTTGCTGTACTGCAAATTTGTTGCACATTCCCCTCCCCCCACTGCCAGTCTACTCACACATCCAGTGGCCCAGTCACCTGCTTTCAAATTATGGTGGCAGCAGAAGTCGGACAAGGGGTGATAGAAGCTCCTGTTCTTCCTTGGCCACAAACAGCAACAACAGCAAAGGGAATTTGGCTCACCTACATGGTCATTCCCTTCTCCAATCTTCTGGCCACCCAACTAAGCAGCAGTTTCAACGGTGAGGGAAGTGGGTTGTAAGGAGCCCAGGGCAAAACCTGAGTTTTCTGCCCCCCCTGGGTGGCTCTGGAGCTGCCCTCTCTGGTTCCCTCCACCTTCCATCTTGATTAGGATAGGGGGAGGGTGGAGAGGAATGGCTTGGGGTGGAAGAGGATGGAACGGAGTGACTTGGGATGGTGGGTGAGTGAAAAGGTGAGGGTTCTGGTGTGGTAGGGTGGAAAGGTGAAGCCTGGACTGGGGGAGGGTTGGGAGATGTGGCTAGAGGTCAGAGGAAGATTGGAAGGTAAGTATTAGGGTGGGGAAGGGTAGAAAGGTGAGTATTGGAGTGGGGGAGAATGGCAAGGGAAGGCTTGGGGTGGGGTGGGGAAGGGTTGGAAGGTGTGCCTAGAGGTGAGGGAGGTTTGGGAAGTGATTATTAAGGTGAGGGAGGGTGGTAAGTGTGGCTTGGTTTGGGGGAGGGTGGCAAGGTGAGATTTGGAGTGGTGTGAGGGTTATCAGGTGTGGCTAGGGATTGGGGAGGAGTGGAAGGTGAGTATTGGGGGTTGGAAGGTGAGTATTAGGGCAGGGGAAGGTGGGAAGGGATGGCTATGGGTGGAGTGGGTGAAAAGGGGTGGGTAAAGGAAGGTGGCTAGAGGTGGCTAGAGGTGGGGGAAGGGTGCCAAGGGAGGGCTAGTGGTGGGAGAGAATGGAAGTTCGAGAACAGGGGATGGTAAGAAGGCCCGGCGGGCCTTTTGGGGTGGCAGGGGGAGTGCGGGAAGGCCTCTGCCAGACTCTCATTCACTCACCTGGGTGCCAAGCAGGATCCCTTTGTCTGGGGCAGCCCCCCCCCAGCCGAGTCTCACTGAGCCCTGGAGGAGCTGCCCAGGGTGGAGGGGAATGGGCTGGGCTGCACTGGCATGGGGGGCTCCCCTCTTCACACAGGGTGGCATGGGTGGAAGGAGGGTTGTTGGGTGATTTTGCATTCCCTACATGAAATGGGTGGTGCCCAGGGACATTTGACTCCCCATGTCCCCGTGGCCAGTAAGCCCCTGGGAGGTGGCAATGGAGGCTTCCCCTCTTCCTTTCCTACCCAGTCAGCTCCTGTCATGCTGACTCAACAGCATCCAGTGAAAGGGGGAGGATGCGGGGAAGCATAGGCTCCCCACCCTGCTCAAGCATCTGCCTACCTCCAATGTGGTTACCTCAGCAGCTGTTTCAGAAGTGTTGGGGGTGTCACAGCTTCACCAGGCCAGCCTGCCCACAGTGGCGAAGCTCCCACGGGGACATCCGGGGACACTTGACCCGGGCGCACCCCGTGGGAGTCACGTGGGGGGCGCAAAACCATCCCAGCGTCTCCCCTCCTCTGCCTGATCTCCGGCCGTTCTCCCCTTCTCCTTGCCTGTTCCGTCGTCGTCGCTTCCTCCCCCTCCTTGCCTGCTTGTCTTGATCGCTCGGCTGCTCTCCCTCACTCTCATTCACTTTCAGTTTTGATTTTGCTTCAATGAGGGAGGGAGGGAGGGAGGGAGGGAGGAGTGAAAAAAGGCTGGGATAGAGCCAGAGCAGAGCCAGGAGAGTGGGAGAAGAGATCATGCATACCCTTCTGAAACTTGCATTAGTAAGATTTTAAAAAAAAATCGAAAGGTGTTCTTTAGTTCTTTCCAGTTTTACAGGGGGCTTCCACCTAGGGGCTATTAAAAACAAAAAGCTAGTTTGTGGCTTTTACCTGTTTTCTTCCAGCATAAAGCACAGTATTATATCTGTAAATTGCATTTGTATAGAGATCTTTAATTGAAATTGAATATGAAAATAATCGCTTCATATAGGGTAATGGTTTAGCACTCATAAAACTGCATTATACTAAAGCAGCAATAACAAGCAGCATAATCTATGTGCATACTTGATTCCACTTGAAAAAGATCTGTATCTTTAAAACCTTCCAGTCTCTCCCCCTTGCTATTTTAGTTGCTTGCTGTGGCTATTTTTTGTTGTTTTGGTATAGTTTTTTGGCATATAATTTTATAATATCGTGTCTCTCTCAAAGTAACTGCAAAATGTGGTTTTTCACTGCAGATTAGTGGAAATGAATAGTTAGCTAAGGGTTCCTTGCTCCAGGTGGTGGCTTATAGATCTCCTGGAAGTACAAATGATTTCCAGGTACAGAGATCAGTTCACCAGGAGAAAATGGCAACTTTGTATAGGCTGGGTCTGCATTGCACTCCACACTGAAATCTGTCCTCTCTCTGAACCCCCCTTCCTCAGGTTTCATCTTGGCATCTCCAGGTATTTCCCAATCTGGAGCGAACAACCCCTAGTTCTGCACAATGTTACATGTTTTAATAATGGCTATATCTTCAGTGTTTGTGAAGTGTCTAAATTGCTTAACAAAAGGAGGCCTAGAAAGAAGGAGCAGGGGACCCACAAACACATAGCTGTGCATCTAGGATTGTAGAGAGTGATGTGGTGGAATGCTTGGAGGCAAGAAAACTCCCCCCAGTAAACTCTCAGGGGTTCAACAAAAAGGCATAGGAGCCAAGGTCTGATGTTGCCTCTTGGCACTGATATTCAGAGAGGTTTAATGCCCCTGAATGTGGAAGTTTTGCACAGTTTCAGCATTCAAGACAGATTTTTCAAGAGCAAAGTCAAGAGAAAGTAGATTCTGAGTTTGTGCCCAAGCAGCCCACAGCAGCAGCTTCTGGCCTTGGCTACCCAGGCGGGATGAATACTCACCATATAAGTTCAAAAGAATACACTAGCCCCCCCCCCCTCTCTCTAGGAAAAACCTTTTGAGTCATCCAGAGTTTACTTTGGAGCTGCGCCCTTATGCCAGATAAGAGGACAAATCTGCAGTGTTTGGAATTCTTGTAGATACAAGTCTGAAATAGGCATTCAGAGAAAGAGATGGAAATTCAGACTTGTATTGTGTCTTACTTGGTCAGGTTTGATATTAATCCAAATTGGCTATTTCATTGTTTGGCGGTGCTTGGGAGAAATGCAAAGGGAATGAGTGGAGGGTAATAAAGGCATTGTTGAGCAAAAACATTTTGAGAAGCATTTTAGAGTAAATTATGGCACTTAAAATACTTTTAAGTGTTATAACAGTTGTTAAACATTTTGAAAATGTTGGCAAATTTTGTTAATCTCTGCTGTGTGCCATGGCCCATTGCTGTGTTCAGATTTGTGAGTTGGGAAATGTTCCTATAATGTGGTGGTGGCTTGGGGATGACTTGGTGCAAAAAATCATTCTTTGGCTGTAGTGGGGGAGGGTGGTCTTTGGTCATGGGGGGAGGGGGGCTGCCTGGGGGGGCGCAAATCCAGATTTTGCCCCGGGCTCAATTTTCCCTAGCTACACCTCTGCCTGCCCATTTCCAGTGAGGCTGACTCAGTGGCAAGTGGGAAGTAGTAGGCTCCAGGATACAGCTATGTGCACAAATACGGACAGCAGCTCTCTGTTTTTAGTTTATGGAGACAAAAACTCTCTTTGTTAAGGTTTCAGATTTTTTGGGAAAGCTGAGGTGGTCCCTTACAAGTTTGGAGAAAAATCTCCTGTCTGTCAACATGGTACTGATCCACAGATTTAAGTATCCAAAGATTTGGCCACACTGAGCATTAGATAAATTGATGTTTAGTTTAATCATTGGATGGCTACTGGTTTGAAGTTATTACCAGACATTACTGTCAGAGTGACTAAAACACAATACCATGGCAACATGCATATGTAGGAGTTCCAGTAACTATCAGGAATTTATCAGACTTGCAAGAAGGAATCTTTATTTACTAGTATCAATATCATCAAAGAAAGACTAATTGCATTAACAGCCTTGCTTCCTTCTCACCATCTATAGTGAGAGCTTTCTATAGTACGGAAAAAAAGGATGTAATCACAAAAAAGAAAACAAAAAAATGCACATGAGTCTGATCCCAGAATTGCCTATTATACAATTTTAAAGGGCATTTACCTTTCTTTTCATGGGCAACTGGAGGCTTTGCTTCCTTTAGTTTCACTGCAACTGAAAAATCCAATTTGCTTAGCTTAAAGGTATGCCTTGTGCCTTGTCTTACATGCAAACATATAGATTTCTAACTTTAAAAAAGACATATCTGCCGAGAAAAAAAAAAACTGAAGCAGCATTAACAGAGATTTTTTAAAAAACCTGTAAATTGTGCATTTCTGAGGTGGCAGGGGAGGCATCTCCCGCTGATACCTTAGCAAAAAGGTTAAATGGTCGATTGGTCATTATGAAGGCTTTCTTGGGCTTATGATTCCCTTGATATACACTGTCAGTGCAATCCTAAATAGAGCTAATCCCAAGACATTGACGTCAGTGGGCTTAGACAGATGTAACTCTGTTTAGAATTACAGTATGTGTCCAGCAAGGTTGCGCTACTAGTTCATAAGGATATATGTCTGGGTTTGCTACTGCATAATAAGTGTAGCTATTTCCCCCATGTTCCTATTTCTCAAAAGGCCTTCAAATGTGCTCTCTTCCCAACAGGAAAGGGAAGAATCACCCAAACAGCTATGCTCTTCATGTCTTTTACATAGGGCCTTTCCCCACTTACCTTAAGCCCCGCACTACTTGAGGAGAGTAGCACGGGATCCCCCGGCACTCCTCACGACAGGGGCAGAAACAGCGCAGCCGCCCCGACGCTGCTGCTGTTGCGCCCCCTCAGCACGCGGCATCCCAGGCGCTCTTCTTAAGGGCGCCTTTTGATGACCCCACGCCCTGGGATGCCGCACGCTGAGAGCAGTGCGTGGCATAGGGGGGATGGAAAAGAGTGGGGAGAGGCCCAAAGTTGCACCAATGAAATCAGAGGTTTGTTTTACTTTAAGAAAGAACATTAGTGCAAAATATGTAGCAAATTTTTCCATAAAGTATTTCTCCATTTGAGATGACAGACTGCTTTTCCAAAGTAGCAAAGAGATATTTAATCATCTTGCCAAAAAGTAGCTAATTAAATATTACTTTCTGAATAAATTATCAAAGAACATTACATTTGTTTTAATTATTACTTTTTTAATCTGCAAAATTACTTATTTCTGGAAGATGTATATATGGTTTTTCTCACACTCACATCTAGATGGATGTCAAAAATCATTTGTTCCATTACAAACACATAAAACTAGTTAAACAGCCATTTGCTATCATATTGTCTTGATAACAAATATCAGTAAAAGTATTGGAAGGGAATTATGCAAGGGAATTATGAACAAACACAAGTAAGCAGAAACCGGGTGCACAGTGGATTGTTTTCATTATTATTTGGACTTGTAATATATGTATTGCGTTCATTAAAAAAAGAAAACAGTTATAGAAAATTAAATGAAAAGCAGAATGAGGTATAAATTGTGAAGGTCTCCAATGGTCCAGTATTGCTTCTGCAGAATATTATGCTAGAATTTTTATGGATCTGCTTTTGAAAAGTGCATGGACCAGGGAGCCACTGTTTCACAAGATTAATGGGCAGCCCAATCCAGATAGGGGGAGTTCCGTGGCAGCGAGGGACAGCATGGCAAAGGTAGTGCTACACTGCCTCCAAAGGGGTTTCGAGCACTGCAGAAAGGAGGAAAATTTTAAAAAACCCTTTTGCCGCTAAACAGGCTTAAGCCACATATTGGTGATGTAAGTCTGTGCCTGGGGAGGAGGGTTTCCTGGAAGGCTTATGGAAGCCAACTAAAATCAACTCCACCCCAAGAATGCCCCCGGTCTGCCCCCTGCCATGCAGCATGTGCTCAAATGCTAGTGCAGCTCTTGGGAGTTGGCTACTTCTGGATGTGACTGTCACAGAGCTGTGCAGCACCCAGCATTTTTACTCTCTCCTCTGGCATAGGTGTCCCTTATGCTGGCAGGATGATGTTCCACTGCAGCCCTCTATTGCTCCCACAGGTTGATTCACCTCCCTCAATCTGGACTGGGCCCACAGAATGCTATTCTGGCTGTTGCAGTACAAGTTCACACTTGCACAGACCTAAAAATCAGTGTTTAACAATATCAATACTCAACACCTTCTGTCGGGGCACACCTGCCAAAGGAACACGGAGCAACCCATGTCTCTGGGCGCCAACTATCTGGTCACATGGGGGCAGAAAATGCCCCCCTACAGACTGAAACCTTCGGCTGGCTCACCAGGTGCCCCTCAGCCTGGCCCCTCCAACCCTGATGGAGGTTGGGGGGGCAGCAGCAGCAGCCGGTAGGTTGCGGCAAACTGTGGGCCCGCTGGCTGCTGCTGGCCCCCCTCCCAGCTCAACATCCATTGGTGCTGGCCCTGCTGCCTCCAAAGACAAGACAGCAGGGCCACTGCTGATGGAGGTTGAGTGGGGGGGGGAAGGGGGAAGCAGCAGCAGCTGGTGAGTCACAGCAAACCATGGGCCCGCTGGCTGCTGCCGCCCCGCCAGCTCAAGTGGGCTGCGGGGGGGGGGGGAAGGGCAAGACCAGGTGTTGCCCCTGCGTGCCATTTCCCCCGATACGCCTCTGCCTTCTGCAGAGTTTGAGCAAAGAGATAAATGATGTATTGTCTTATGGACTTATCAGTGATCTGCAACTTTAAGAATAGTGCCTACCTTTTTCTTTGACAGCAACTGGAAGCTTCACTTTTTCTTTTATAACATCTAGAAAATGCATTGTTCAATTAATCACAAAACTCTCACTCATATGCATAGAGATGCTGAAATCATGGAGAAAAGAAAGAAGGGGCATGGATCACAGATATAGGTATATGTAAAAATAATTAGATGGAGGCATCTGAGGCATTGTTCAGTTTCCCCCTAATTTCTGAAATAGTTGTAACTGTCAGCTCTGTCAGCTCTGCATGGCAGGGGGTTGGACTTGTTGGTCCTTGTGGTCTCTTCTAACTCTATGATTCTATGATACAACAAAGATTACATATTTAAGGAATGAACTCCCTTACCCATTCTTCTATCTAATTCTAAAGGAGCCCATTTCTCAAAAGTCCTTCTATGTACTTGCTGTCTTCAACCTTTCTCAGCAACTATTTTTTATTAATGTTGCACTTTCTATGCACATGAACAACTCATAAAACTATGACAGAATGTCATTCTGTTAACAGTATCTATTTGACTGAAAGGGAACCTTTTATACATATGACATTCCTCACATTCACACACACAACTTTATACCTCCAGCTGGGCACTTTTGAATAATAGTTTACTGAGACTTTTGACAAAATCAGTGATGCTTTTGAGTCACGGAAATTTAAGTAATATCTAATGTTACAGTTTTTAGAGAAGATGTGCAATTAAAGGTTTATATATCTATTTCAAAAATACTCCTTCTTAGGTTCATATATTTAGACATTTCTTACCTCTCTTGCTAGTAACTAATGACGTCAAATCTGTTCCTTTAATGGTCCCTGGAAAAAAGTTATCAAACACTGAAGCAGAAAGTCAAATCAGTGATTGTACAGTTTAATTTTTCATGTAACACTATGTGGTTTCTTACCATTGATTTTTGAAGGAGCAGAAGGTTTTGCTTCTTTTCTTTTAATGGATTCTAATAAGAAATATTAAAGAGTTTCTTTACTTTTCATGAGATATCAGGGTAGAAAAATAAACTGACAAATACACAAAGGAGGCATACAACTAAATAAAGATTGAAATGTTAGTGTAGTCTGGGTTCCAGTTTCAAAACTTATTCCATGAAACAATGATGCCAATCTTTAATAAATAAGTCATACATTGTGGAGTTTCTTAACGAACAGCAACCCAGATTTTCCATAAATCCAGACAGGACTAGTATAACATAACATTAAGGAGCTGCATGATGGCAAGAATCAAGGTGTAAGACACAAGGTTGCTTACAAACCCCATTCTATTCCTCTCCGCACAACAGACACCTTGAGATGTAGGTGGGGCCCACAGAATTCTGAAGAACTGTGACTAGCCCAAGGTAGGGTTGGTAAATGGGAAAAAAATTCGGCCCCGGTTCGGATTCGGGTCCAGTTCGGATGTATGGGGTCGGATCCCCCCATATCTGAGCCTGCCAGGCTCGGATACACCCGAATTTCCAAGATTCTCGGGTTCAGTTTTTTATTTTTTTGCTGTTTTTCCCTGTTTTGGCCTGCAGGGGGCGCATTTTTGAAGATATTGGCATGAAAATTTCAGGGTATCTTCAGAATACTGTTCTGATTATGCACCCCAAGTTTGGTGCAGTTTGGTTCAGGGGGGCCCAAGTTATAGACTCCCTCAAAGATAGCCCACATATTCCCTTGTTTATGTCAATGGAAGCCAATGGAATATAGGGGCTATCTTTGAGAGATCTCTCTTAACATAGGCCCCCTATGAACCAAACTGTACCAAACTTGGGGTGCATGATCAGAACAGTATTCTGAAAGATACCCTAGGCAATTTTCATGCTGATACCTTTACTAAATGCGCCCCCTACAGGCACCGCAGGATTTTTGCCCTAAGATTCTGTGTGGTTAGCATTGAATTTTTTCCAATTGCTTTCAATGGGGGGAATTCCTGGGGTGCCTGCAGAGGGCGCATTTTTAAAGGTATCATCACCTGCTTTCAGGAGTGTCTCCCAAGCGCTAATCTGATCATACACCCCATGTTTGGTGCAGTTTGGTTCAAGAAGGCTTAAGTCATGGACCCACAAACAAATGGTCATTATCACCCAATGTCGAGGAGGGATAGAAAAATGCCAAACCATTTTTTTAAAAGCCTTCGACAATACATTTTTTTACTAAAAGCTAGAGACACCAAAATTTCAAGGAGGGTATCATCTGGAGACTTTCATGATCATACCCCTAGGTTTCTAATTGCAGTTTGGATTGAAGGGCCAAAGGATCCTTGAGGAACACTTGCTTTTTTAAACAGATTTTTGTGCTACCATTGTGTGATGTTTGTGTGATTTTGGGGTGACCAAGAGAAAAAAATCATTAGGATCGGTGAGGATCCATTCTTTTTTTGATCATGTTTTTGGGGGGGCACTGTTGGGCCATGAAGCGTGGAGGATGTGTGGAACTGCTTTGTGCAGACTTGTGTGTCCTAAGGACTTGTGCCATGATGTGGTGGTGATTTTGGGTGACCATTAGAAAGAAAAAACCATGCGGATCCTTGAGGATCCATGCTTTTTCTTTCTCATGTTTTTTGGGGCCTGTTGGGCCATGACTGATGGGATGTGTGACTGCTGTGCAGACATGTGTCTAGGACTTGCATGATGTGGTGGTGATTTTTGGGTGACAAGTGAAAAAACCATGTGGATCATAGAGTTATGGCACTAACCATGTTTTGCGGCACTGTTGGGCCATGAAGCATGGGATGTGTGACTGCTTTTGTTCCAGACATGTGTCTAAGGACTTGTGCCATGTTGTGAGTGAGTGATTTTGGGTGACCAAGTGAGAAAAAAAAGCCATGCGGATCCATGAGGGATCCATGCTTTTTTTAACCATGATGTTTTGCGGCACTGTGGTAAGAAACTCCCCAGGCAGATTAGAATTCACACATAAATTTATTAAAGTTTTTTAGTTAGTTGTTCAGTTAAAGTAGTTGATTTTTTTCAGTAAAAGTGTTGTTTTTGCCACATTTCTAACATTGGGGATGTGGCTTCTCTGCTTTGTTTCTTTTTCCCCCAGCACTTTTTTCTTCCAGCCTTACTGTGCTGTCCATCTGCCTTCCACTGGAGTGGAGAAGCCTGTGGACAGATGGGCCTTTCCCCACTCCCTTCCATCCCCCTATGCCGCGCGCTGCTCTCAGCGCGGCAGCGCGTCAAGCACGCCTCCCAGGCGTCCACACGACCCCGCGCTCTGTGCGGGGGGTGGTCAAAAGCCACCGTTCAGAAGAGCCTGGGATGCAGCAGCTGAGGGGGCACGACAGCGGCAGCGGTGGGGCGACTGCGCTGTGGCAGCCCCTGCCGTGGGGAGGAGGAGGAACCCAGCACTACTCTCCTCGAAGTGGCGGGCGGGGCTTCTGATAAGTGGGGAGAAAGGCCGAAAGCGGCCTGACAGCCCAGGCGGCTAAGCTGTGGCAGCCGCCCTGCCGTGGGGATGGAGGAGGAACCCGGCGGCTGCTCTCCTCAGATGGCAGCGGAGCTTCTGATAAGTGGGAAAAATTTAGCTGACATGGCAGGCGGCTGGCTGGCAGCGCATCCTCTGCGTGGGGAGGAGGAGGAACCCAGCTACTCTCCTCAATGCGCGTGGGGCTTACATTCAGAGCAGGGGAAAGGCCCAGCGGTAGCGTGAGGCGGCTGTGGCGCTTGCAGGTGAGGAGGAATGCCAGCTACTCTCTCGTGGCGAGGCTTGTAAGTGGGGAAAGGCCAGCTGGCGGTGGCAGGCGGCTCTTTGGCCGCCCCTGCCACGTCAGGGAGGGAGGAGGAACCCGGCGCTACTCTCCTCAAATGCGCCACGGGGTTCACGGTAAGTGAGAAAAGGCCAAAAGCGGCAGCGGTAGAGGCGACTGCGCTGTAGCAGCCCCTGCACGCGTCAGGAGGAGGAAGGAACCCCGCGCTACTCTCCTCAAGTATACGGGGCTTACGAAGTAAGTGGGGAAAGGCCCAGCGGCAGCGGTGGAAGCGCCCTGCGTCAGGGGAGGGAGGAACCCGGCTACTCTCCTCCGAGCGAAAGCGGCGGGGCTTCACGGTAAGTAGAGAAAAAACCCAGCGGCAGGCGGCACGACGTGGCTGCACCCCTGCAGGTAGAGGAGAACCCACGGCGCTACTCTCCTCCGTATACGGGGCTTACAGTAAGTAGAGGAAAGGCCAGCGGCAGCTGGCGGAAACTGCGTGTGGACTGCCTGCGTGGGGATTTTTGGAGAGGGAGGAGCCCAGCTCGTCCCACCGCCTCAAGTAAGCAGCGGGGCTTGATAAGTTCGGGGAAAAGGCCAGCGGCAGGAGGCGACTCGCTGTAGCGCCCTGCCGTGAGAGGAGGAACCTTTGCTTCACTACTCTCCTCAAGTAGCGCGGGGCTTCGACAAAGTGAGAGAACCCAGCGGCAGCGGCGGCGGGGCAACTGGCAGCTTGTAGGACTTGCGCCCTGCGATAGGAGGAACCCAGCTACTCTCCTCCATTAGCGGGGCTTCTGAAATAAGTGGGAAGAGCCCGAAGTGGCCTGTGGGTAAATGGGGTCTCTTTGGGTGAAACTTTGTGGCGGACCATTCTGTAGGGTTTGTTTTTATTTTTGGATTTTGAAGCCCCTTTCGTCCCACCGCCACTTGCCAGAGGCGGCATGGGAGTTGAAGTCTGGGGTTCGCCTTGGGTTGGGTAGGAAATAGAGGCTGGGTAGAGGTGGGTGCCGCAGGACTTGCGGGGGGAGTAGGGTGGGAAGCGGCGCCTGCGTGATGGGGTTGTTTGTTTTTTACTTGACTGCGTCCAAGCTTGCTTGCGACTCATTTCGTCCCGGCTTACCCAGGGAAAGTGAACTGGGCGAAAGGGAGTTAAATTTTATTTCCCAGAAGCCGCTGGCTCGGGAGAAAGCCGCTGGCTTCGAGGAAGAACCAACAGGATTCGTTTAGGTAGAGGCAGGCAGGCTCCTCAGCTCTCACGACCCCCTCCGAACCCCCTCGAACGGCCGATACTGATTTTCGGTTGCGTTAGGAGGCGAACCGCCATAACCTAGCCAAAGGAATACTCAGCAGCAATGTAGGAGTGAGAAAACAACCATTATACCACTACAGGTTGTTCTTCAAGTTCCCTGCAAAAGCAAGGCATTATTTTGCTTGTTCAAAGATGCAAAAATTACCAAGGCCAGCACAACATTTTACCTTTCAAATTATCCTGACCCTTTGCCTTCACTTTATAGAGGTTTTGAATGAATACCATATTGCCCAAATCTCACTAAATGACATTGACTGCCAATGAGATACTATTAACATTTCATGTGCCCAGATCACTGCTAACTGGATAACGAACAGGCTAGAACTGGAAGAGAGGGTGGGGGTGATGTCTGGAGACTCACAATGCCTGTTTAATGTAAAAGAATGCTACAACTTGTAACAGTTCTAACTGCATTCTAACTGTCTGACCTGCAAATTTCTTAATGGCACTGGACAGACAAATGACAGGCAAATTAGTTGCATTAATAACTATTCGTTGAGAAAGACTCTGTGTAACTTCAAAAAATTGTTCTTACTCCCATGTCCTCATATGATGTAATAGCTACATCTCAGGCCCACTCCACACGGGCCTGTGAATCGGCGGCACACTGGTATAAATGATGCTGGTGTAGTTCTGGGGACTTTCACACGCTTCTGTGCAGGGAGCCCCAGAGCTGCCGTGGCTTGTGGAGTCACCTTCGCATGGAGGTGCCTCCATTTCAATTTTAAACTTATCTCCTCTTCCCGGCACAGCTCTGCAGGGACAAGGGAACATGGCCATGGCAACACCTTGGGGGTGGAGGGCAGTGTGGGCATGACTCCTCATCCCTGCAGAGCTGCACAGGGAGAGAAGCTAAGTTTTTAAAAGATAGGATGCGTCTAAAAGCGCTGCCTTTGACCTGATGCTGTTCGCTCGGTACTGGTTGCACAACGCTGTTTTTGAAAACAGCATTTCTTTGCCACTTGGGAGGGGGAATCACCCCAGGAATGGTGTTTTTACTGTGTCTGTGGCGCTGTTTTTGGCCCGTGAAAAATGGGCCTCAGTCAAGCAGATCGATATATACAACTACATACAGCTATGCCAGACAACAATAATTGTTCAATTAGCCCTGCACTTTGGTCAATTGTAGATGTTGGAAATGAATGGAAGTAGTGGAACCCCAGTTGATTCATATGGTCTATTTCATGTGTCCATTGCACCATGTGAACAAGGAAGGCCAAATCTTTCTTAGAAGAAGAAGAAGAGTTTGAATTTATATCCCCACTTTCTTTCCTGCAGGAGACTCAAAGGGGCTTACAATCTCCTTGTCCTTCCCCCCTCACAACAAACACCCTGTGAGGTGGGTGGGGCTGAGAGAGCTCCGAGAAGCTGTGACTAGCCCAAGGTCACCCAGCTGGCGCGTATGGGAGTGTACAGGCTAATCTGAATTCCCTAGATAAGCCTCCACAGCTCAGGCGGCAGAGCTGGGAATCAAACCCAGTTCCTCCAGATTAGATACATAAGCTCTTAACCTCCTATGCCACTGCTGCTCCTTAAAGAGACCTTAACACAGATCTGAATGGTATGCACCTTAACAGCTTTATCTTTAAATTAAAAAAAAAATAAAGGGAGAATAGAAGTCAATGGGACTTGGACTTTTATAGACTCAGGTGTTTAAACCTTCATCTTGAAGGTATGTCAGCATCAATCACACCTCAGCAACACATATGCTGCTGTTTGACTGCATTCATGTCATCTTCAAAGGGTTACACAATAATTTTCTAGGCTTAGAAAAAAATTACATTTAAACTTTTCACATTTGTATGTTGCCATTAGGGACAGGCATGAATTCTTACTACTTTCGTGATTTAAAATCTGATTTAACTATGAGAACTATGGATTTCAGATTTATTTTCACTTGCTAAGCATTACCTTTGTCTTTCAATGTCCCACAATACTTTCCTTTGGCAAGTTCTGCAGAATAATGTATCATAGTTGTGTTATTTTTCAGATAGCTTATAAGATTTATATACATGTGTGAGAAAAAAATACCCAACAAAGTCAATGACAACCAATCCAAACATATTGAATAATAATTTAGGGATTAAAAGTGTTTCCAGAAGGTTAGTAAAAAAGAGAGTATATGTGATAATACAGATTTTCATGCCTGGCCTCTACTACATATTTAAATATAACTTGCTTCCAAATGGATGTTTAAGCCTTCGTACTGACGTCATTTGAATCATTATGGTTATAATTTATAGTTTAAATGAATCCATGTTGCTTTACCTTTATCCTTATGTTTTTGGGTTCCAGGAGGTTTCACTTCTTTTACTTTTTCAAGTCCTGCAGAGCAAAAGTTATTGTGAAGCCATGGTTCTGAAATCCAGAGACTAGAAATCACATGCTATAAAAGGTGTTAGGGTTTAGGAAAAGTCACATAAGGTTTGTTCAATATAAAGTCCTGACTCTTTCAGAGTTTAGCTGATATCTATCACAACAAAACAAAATTTATCCTTCTGGTTCATCTCTAGAGAAACAATTCTGATCTGCATCAACAAGTCTGAGAGAGTTTATTATATTTTTACCCCACCTCATACTAGCATCTCCAGGTGGCTTACAAAGGTTGAAAAAAACAATTAAAACAACAGAAAAACAATATGAACAAAATCTAACAATTAAAACAGCAATAAAAATCACATTAAAAGAACCCTAATTCCCACTCCCACCCCACCAAACCAGCAGGTGTAGAGTTCCAGGGAGGCTAAGCAAATGCCTGATGAAGAGGAAGATGTTTTTCTGGGTAATATGGCTGTGTTCCACTAGTATTTTCTCCTGATGTTTCACCTGCAACTGTGGCTGGCATCTTCAGAGGATCTGGTGGTAGTAAAGCTTGATGGAACACAGCCATACAACCCAGAAAACCCACAACATCCTAGTGATTCTGGCCAGGAAAGCCTTCGACAATATATTGAACAGGAAAATCTTCGCCATGTGCCTAAACCCATAAAGGGTAGGCACATGGTGAATCTCCAAGGGGAGAGTATTTCAGAGCCTGGGGAAAATCACAGAAAAAGCCGTCCCACGTGCCTCTGCCCCCAAACCTCGGTGGCGGGAAATACCACCAGGAGAACCTCTACCTGTGAACTCACTGTCAGCAGGTACACACAGACAAGGCACTCCTTGCACATGTACATCGTGAGTCAGATGCAAATTGAGACCACACTGGACATCCTGTGTCTAGAAGCACACTGCTGTACAAGTCTAGATCTCAGTGGGCAACCACAGTGAAGCATAATGCAAATATCAAAAAATCCAAAGTTCAAAGGCAGATCATTACAAATAATTTTAAATGACACACTTGAAGCTATTTGCACTATTAATCTAACCAAAGTTGCCATAAGAGTAACTATTGCCCTAGCACTGAAGTTGTGTATTCTGCTGTGCTGTGGCAGAATTAAAAACTGAAAAGCAAGACTAAAAAATAGTAAAGAAAAATCAAAATGGTCATCCAATATATATTGAAATATGTTTGTTTGTTTGTTTGTTTTAAAAATCATCTTAAATGCACCTATGCAGTGATTGTGGCAAAAGAATCTCCATGCAAATTGCAGCACAGTAACCAGCATTAAAGAATTATTTATGCAATTCTCATGCAGTTGAAAACTGCAGGGTTCATACCCACTGTACTGAGTATTTAATCTAAATACCCATGCTCGCATTAGGTCCCACTGATTTATTTAACATCCCATAATTCAGACACCAAGGGATCCCAGGAAAAGCACATCTGTGTGTTCCGAAATAGAACAAAAATGATAAAAGGAAAGCCCTTCAAAAGTATTCCTTGTTTCTTTTAAATATATTTTCAATTCTTTTAAGGTATTAAAGAACTCATTTTGAATGAGTTTCTAGTTTGGCTGATGAGAATTTTCTGGGCTGGGTGGCTGTGGTCTGGTAGTTTTTGCTTCTCATGTTTTGCCTGCATCTGTGGCTGGCATCTTCAGAGGTTTCTAGTCTTTTTTACTGCTGTATGGCAGAAGTGCACCACTGCACTGTTCTGGAGCAAAGGTGCAAATGTAAAATAGAAACCCCTTCAAAATTATCCCTTTTTGTGTAAAAAGAAAAAAGCACATATATTTTTAGCAAATGAAGGACTAGTTTTCTTTTGTTGTTTTCATGTTGCAGCACATGAGTGCACATTTTCCAAGATCTCTGAATCTCCAGTTCTAGATGTCTGTTCCTATGGTGCTTAAATTTTTTCCCTGTTGTCTGTGGTCGCCATAGAGACTGGGGAAATGTGAAAGAGCATATCAGTTCTTGAGTTCTGTTTCTTGAAGTTGACGGAAGATCACTGAAATGAAACCCCTAGATTGAAGATGAAATACATTTCTGGTTGGGGTGGTTATGGAGGAATTTCCCTTATGATTATGCAGCAAGTAAACTAAATATTACACAAGTCATTACTTTCTACCTCTGCATGCTTACAATGGTACATATATACTAAATTCCATCAGAAATTTGTTTCAGATACTATAGAGGGAAAAGAGAACTCATAGAACTATACTAACAAATTCAAGACTGTCTGAATTTCTGAACATATTTCCCTCTTGCAGGCAACCTCCTCAGATAATATCAGCTTCACTCGGTTTCTTTTTACCTGGCTTCTCTGTCTTCAGTGGTCCATCTTTTTTCTTTTCATGTACAGCTGCTAAACAAAGATAAAGGTTTTCTAACACTTCCATTCACAAGAAAAGATGGTTTATACAGGCAAAATCTCTCTCAAAGCAATAAAAGTCTACTGCTATCTGGAAGGCAGATGTCATTATCATGATAATTATTTGACTGACCTTTGTGACAGACATTGTACAATGTTGTGATTTTAAATTATTTTTTTTCATTCAAGAAATGTAT
Source organism: Sphaerodactylus townsendi (assembly GCF_021028975.2). NCBI lineage: Eukaryota > Metazoa > Chordata > Lepidosauria > Squamata > Sphaerodactylidae > Sphaerodactylus > Sphaerodactylus townsendi. Next base: position 114,777,617 of record NC_059425.1, on the reverse strand, counting down.
AGGGAGGTTATATAGGGAGGGGGGAAGGGCAAGGAGATTGTAAGCCCCTTTGAGTCTGCTACAGGAGAGAAAGGGGGGATATAAATCCAAACTCTCTTCTTCTTCTTCTTATAACTTTGAACAGCTGTAAAACAAACGGTGAAAAAGACAAACCTGCAAATACTTGTATGAACCCTAAAACAAGCTTTGAATCTTGGGCCCCTTCCGCACGGGCGGAATAGGGCGGCCTGGGGACAGCAAAAACACCGTCCCCAGGGAGCCGTTTGCACAGGGGGCATATTGCTTCAAGCAGCGCAACCGCTGGCAGCGCCCAAAGCGGCGCTGAAAGCTGCTGCTTCCCAACCTGCGGCTTGCCCAGCGAGGTTTTTGGGAAACGGCGGCTTGGAGCTGCTGCCGGGTGAACGGCAGCGGCTCCATGGCGCCTTCCCTCCCCACATGTCAGGAGATTTTACTCTACCTGTCCTTGGCGTTCCTCCGGCATCGCCACTTTGGGTGGCCTGGCGGATCGCTAAGCCTTCCCTCTGCCCCGGTGGTAACTGAGACCGTCGCGACAGGGCAGGTGGGACGTGCATCAGCCCTGGCTCCTACGGGCGATGAAAAATGCCGCAGGGCCGCAGATTGACAGGTAGGGTCAGCCCTGACGACGGCAGGCAAGAGCTCTGCAGAATCAGCCGCCAGTCTCCGGCCGGGTTCTGGGACCGTTCGCATCTACGCCAACCTGACCCCTTCCATGCAAATGGAACAGTCAAAATCCTATCCACACAGTAAATGTATAGGGTATAGGATGTCTACCATGTGATTAATTTTCACTGATCTAAAACTTGCTTCAGACATGCATGATGCAGCAGCAAACCTATGTTCGCCACTGAGGACAGTTCAGCCCTGGTAACATTTAGATCCCAGAGATCGATGTAGCGAGGTGGATTCCAAATCTTGACCGAGAAGTTCAGGAGTATAATAACATGTTGTGTAGGGAATATATTCTTATGCATCAATAATATTCATATGATATATGGTTTAAGCGCACTTTGGAAAAAAATCATATATGGTAACACATAGTATTTATGATTTTTTTCCAAAGTGCTTAAATTTTGCATATATTTTATGAATAATTGGTATAAGAATATATTTGCAAACATGTCATTATACCACTAATTTTGTCAGTGATTTGGAATCCACCTCGCTACATCGATCTCTGGGATCATAGCAATTAATGTTTAGATTTTGAAAATTATGCCTTCCATTTATGTCTTAACCTTTCTCCCAGAAGCTCAGAACAACATATAGGGGGCTATCCCATATCTCATAAAAACCCTTTTAGGCAATTTTGACTGATAGTTAGTCAGGGATATGAATCTAGAATTCTCTAACCTAGGCTGATTCCGCTTGGGCCAAAAACAACAGTGTAAAAATGGTGTGAAAATGGTGTAAACCCTTTTACACGTTTTAAACCCTTTTACACTATTTTCCAACCGTTTTAACACCACTGTTTTTGGCCCATGTGGAATCTGCCCTAGATTTTTCACTGTAACTTCCATATTGTTTCAAGCTGCCTTCTTCTCTAAGACAGAACTTTCTATGCATTGCAACAGGAAAACTGTGTTAAAGAAAAAACAAAAAATCTCACGGCATCCAAGCTGTGTGACACCTTCTAAGCCCATTGATTTCATTGGATTAGAAGTGTGCATCTCTGTTTAGGTTTGCACTGTTATAGCACCAAAGGTTTGGAGAGATTGAGCCCATTTCATCAAATACAGTAAAAGAAAATCGAGGCCCTTTCCGCACAACGCTGGGACCGTCCGCATGGATGGTCCCAGAAAGAACCGGGACGACGGTGCTGCTGGGCGCCGTCGCCAGGTAAACTTACCTGCTCTCCAGCCCTCCGGACATGCCTCCCCTCCCCTGCGAGCCTGCTTCCACATCGCAGAGCAGGGGGGCGTGTCCCCAGGCCCCGGCGACGCGCCAGAGGGCCGGAGAGCAGGTAAGTGAAGGGAGGGAGTGGGGGGAAGCGCCGGGAAGCCGCTGCCGTTCGCACGTCAGCGGCTCCCAGCCAGCGTTTTCAGAAAAGTGCGCTTCCCAGCGCACTCTGAAAACGCCGGCTTGGCGCCGGGCGGGCGGTGCGAGGGCGGCGCGGCTGCAAAGCAGCTACGCCCCCTGTGCGAATGGTGGCCTGGGGACGGCGTTTTTGCCATCCCCAGGTCGCCATATTCCGCCCGTGCGGAAACGGCCCAACAGTCACCAAGATTTTTTTTATACCCAGAAAGTGGCTGATCTGGTATATAAAGTTGAAAAGAATGAAGCACAAAATTAAAAAAAAAATTAGTCCTCTCTTCAGGCAAAGGAAGCAAAAAGTAGGAGAGAAAAGGGTGATAAATTGAAGAATGATTGGGTTTTAAATTGTTCAAGGAAAAATAATTGAAAACTAGTTTTTTACCTTTTTTAGTCAGGTGTATAGTAGGCTCTTGTTTAGCTTGTTCAGCTTCTGCAAAATTAGAATGATACAAGATAAATACACAGAGCCTGCAGAAATAAAAAAGACAGATATGTGTGTATGTCACAACAAGAATATTTTTCGGTGTGAACTTTTTTTACTAGTGATTCTGCATTTACATAGAAATGTATTAGATAAACATAGAAAGAGGGCACAAGATGTCAAGGTCATTTTAGATTAGTTTCTCTGACAAAAGTCCCCTGGAAGTTAAAAGAATCCTTTGAAGTATAAAATGTCTTTTCCCAGAGTAAACATTTTTTATAAATATATTGTTTCAAAGCAATAAATATATTGTTTTTTTATAAATATAAAAAAATGTGAGTTCAAATGTGGATTCACAAAGCAAGAATATAGGAATGAGCATAAAATAAACAAACAAAAAACCACAAATGGCAAAAAGCTCAATTTGTTTAAAACGAAGGCAACAAAATTTAGTTAGAAACATAAAGTTGCTCACTAATTAAGCATAACATGCAACTCACATGAGAATATTTGGGATTTAAATGAATTGTGATTCTTAAGTCATTAGAGGAAGTGAAGTGCAGAGTGGAATTAATATGAATGATGACTTGAAAACAAATTTACAAGATGCAATTTAATTGTGGTTGCTTGGAAATGTGTTTCTAAATCAGTGCTTCCATGTATGAAATGTTGAACTCTTTGTTGTGCTTGTGAAAATGTTTATACCATGCTTAATAGTTGGCTAAATGGTGGCCAGTTATTTCATGCTATCCATAAACGTGTACATCTGTGAGCAGGGGCACCACAAAGAAGCCTCTACATACCATTCTTCCTACTCTATGAGGTTTTTAAAAACTGTATTATTAGGAATGATTAAGCAGGGTGCTTCCTTTTGCCCTCTGCAAAATCAGCTTCCCACATTCTAGAAAGAAAACTAGAATTAATAAACCTTCCAAACAGTGGGGAACTTGACAGAAAAGATGTACTGCTCTTATTTAACAGGCAGTACACGGAGGAGGGAATCAGCATCCTGAACTGAAATTTATTTATTTCAAACATTTCTACACCATCTTTCCACCCAATCCAGGATCCTAAAGATGGTGAACAGTAAGGCCCTTTCTGCACGGGCCATTAACGACACCCTGGGGATGACAAAAACGCCGTCTCCCTCAGGGGAGTCGCCGGTCGGCGACAGGCATGTGGCGCTTGCCAAAACGCAGCAGCACCGACCTGGCTCCCCTTCCCCTCCCCCAGGGCGGCTTCAGGCCGCCTCCAAAAACCTTCCTCCTGGAGGGAGGTTTTTGGAACAACAGCGCATTCCTCCGGGCGGTAAGCGGGTGCAAACGGCACCTCGCCGGGAATGCGTTAGCTCTCGCCTTCCCTTTTCCACAGCCACGCCAGGCCGTTGTCGCCTGCTGGCTCTGGTTTCCTCTCCAACAATTTCCTCCCTCGCTGTCCTCCGACCCCTGGAGGTCAGAGGGCAGCGTGGGCGGGTCTACGGAGGCCAGCAGGGCGACGACGGCGACGAGGTGAGTGGGAGAGGGACGGGGAAGAGGCGGCTCCATGCGGCGGCCTCTCCTGCGCCGGCCTCTGCGGGGGCCGTTCGCACGCTTCTGTATGAACGGCCCCCACCCTTGCACCGGCAGAATTCCTGCCGGCGCAGGGGCAGCCCAATGGCCGTGCGGAAAGGGCCTAAGACACAAAAACACAAAAACATTGAAAATGATTTAAAATACACAGGGAAGTTTCCTGAACAAAGTAGGTGTTTGTTTACTACTGTATATGTATTTACATGGCTGTAGAATTGGACAAAGTCAGTTTCCTCAAAAAGAAGGGTAAAGAAAGGATATTAGCAAGAGGTTCCAGGAAATCAGAGGAAAAATGGTACCTTTACATAAGGCTTCCTGAAAGTGTATCTATATACTTACTGGGGGGAAGGGGGTTGCTGCCATGTATTTACTTACAAGATGACCTACAACTGTTTTAGTAAAAGACATATCAGATGCTTCTACTGTAAGAAAAAATTGATACAACAAAATTTACTAGAGGAAAAGATACCACACATCCATCTGTCGTTATTTATCTCGAGTGGACAGGTTGATTCCTCTTGGGTATAGGCTGGAAAATTTGAGGGCCAACAGAACTGCCCAGAGGTGGAACAATAAGGACAATTTAACAGGTCCCCACAAAGGTTCCACCCTGCCTCTATCCTGAACCTACCACATTCCTCCTTAGAATTCTTGCTATTTCATTCATGTTTTCATTAGAAAAAGGAAACAGTGGTTTGGATACGTTACAAATTTTCCACTTGCACTTGAACTTTCGAGCAAGAAGAAATTCAAGGAAAAGACTACAGTAAATGTTCACACTTAGGACACTTTTACATATTCAGAATAATGCACTTTCATTCCACTTTCAATGCACTTTACAGCTGGATTTTACTGTGCAAAATAGCAAAATCAACTTGCAAACAATTGTGAAAGTGGATTGAAAGTGCATTATTCCGCATGTGCGAAAGTGCCCTAAATCAAACTTATTCCCACAGACATTTCCACTTGCACAACATATTTGCAAGCAATCCCAGATTTTCAGGAAGTGAACCCAGAAGCTTCTTCATTCTCAAAATGACTCCCCAAGGTACACTATGGGAAAGGAAGGAGATTTTTGCCCTTCATGAGGCCATTTAATTAGACCCTGGTCTTTCTGGTCTTTTCTGCACAGCATAAATAAAACAGCTTGAGGACGTTAAAATAAATATTTTGGGTTGGAACTCTGCACAACTTTCCCCCCAAACGTCTTTAGGACATTTTATTTCAGCTCAACCCAACATATTTGGAAAATACTTTAACTAGCAATCTTTTTTCCCAAAGTGGGTGTCACCCTGTTTTCCCTCATCCATGCAGAACAAGGAACCATTCTATTTTTTCTATCTGACTTGTAAACTTTCTACTTTGATTCTGCCCCAACCCACAATTTTTGCTGTTTGATTCCTCTGTACAACCTGCTATTTGCTGAAGATCCTTTGGGACATTTGCTCTTCAGGCATCGTAGCCACCCACCTTTTTAGTCAATAAAGTACAGGATTGAACTCTGCTTTTCCTGCCAATTTCGGCAATGTACAGTTTTCCCATTTTTTTAAAAAAAATTCAATAATGTGTCTTCGAAGCTATGACAATTTGAAATGAGAATCAGCATGGATTCTCATTTCTAGTCATACATTCTCAGAAAATGGTGGGTGGGGGGAAATGAAAGTAGAAATCTTATAAGTTGGGCAGGAACAATAAAACACATGGCAGGCTGGGGGGGGGGGGGGGCTGTCTCCTCAAATGCTTTATTTTTGTTCATGCTGTCCAGACAAAAAATGAGGAGATGAGTTTTTGTAAGACATCTCATTCTGGTTCTAGGGAAAAAGCCTCTGTTTACTAGGCCCTTTCTGCACAGCAAATGTAGACCGGGTTGCAGCTGGGATAAACAAGCCTAGCATAGCCCAGGGCCATTCGCATGGCTGTCTGTCCTGTGGACAGCCAGCTCATCGGCCAGGACGTGCGTCTTTGCACGGAGGAGCTTTTTAAAAAACTTTTCAAAAACTTACCTCCCTCCGAAGCACAGCTCTGCAGACAGGCACATAGCTCCCCCAGAGCCTTGCTGGAGCCAGCAGTGCTTGTGTGGCTCCATAGATGGGAGTTGGGAGGGGGAGAAGTGCAGTCGCATAATGCGCCTTGTAGCTGTGACAGTTCACTTGGCCACAGCTGTGAGGCGCGTTAAAACAAAACAATAGTAGAAATTGCAATTCTTGAATAACCTAGGATGGAGGGGGGGACAGGGTGCAGATCCACTTTAAGAGCAGGATCCATGCAAAGATCCCCCCAGCCCAGATTTTTTACAGGTGTTATCCCGATTTAATTGGTCTGTGCAAAAAGGGCCCTAGTAGCTTTTCACAGAGCTCTACTGTGTACTGAACAAGAGTAAGGGATACAATGGTAGGTTGGGGTATCACAAAACAATCCCCCTAAATTTGTGGGTCAGCAGATTTTGCACGTGATCTTGCATGTTTATCTCTAGAATTGTGTATTGTGTAGATAAGAAGTAATAGTGGGAGTGAGAGATGTTGCACAAGATCTTGTAATTGTTTCCAAAAGCAGACCTAATTGAAATAGATTTCTTTTTTTATTGAACATTGCTGGATCAAATACATTTTTGTGTGTAGAAATGACACATTTATGTAATCATTTATTGTGACACAATTGCATCCATCTCCCATCAGAATAATGTAAATATAACTTAGTTGTGTATGAAACAGAAACATTCAGTTTGCCATTCAGTATGGGAGACTATAAGTATTAATATTTATTTGATTTATTGATTTAATTTATTTACTGTATTTATACTGCACTTTTCTTCCCACTCTTCTAAAGTGCTTACATGTTCTCCTCTCCTCCATATTACTTTCAAAATAATTCCCTGAGTTAGGTAAGGCTGAGAGTGTGTGAAATTTTCTGAAATTTGCATTTTCAACATGAAGAATGAAATGGATTAATTGTTGGATGCAGTTGAACTTTTGACTGTTAAATATAAAGTCACATTATGACTTGGGACATTTGGGGCACCAAGGGCGTATCTATATATTTTGACTGGGGACATCCCTCAGTCAGTTTAAGAGCTTTCTCTTAAATCAGCTTTAGAAGACAGTTGAAGACACAGTTTTATTTCACATTTGGTTACGTCCACTGCATACCATCAATTTTGACTTATTGATTTCAATTAGTGGTTTTTGTGTATTTTATGTATTTTGTTGTATTTACATTGTAAGCCACCTTAGAATGCTAATAAATGCGCCAAATGAATAAAATAATATGTGAACAGAGATGGATTATACATGTGTTCATTGTAATTCATGAACAGGGCACATGATACATATAAGAATGCATGGAGAAGATTAAAGGGCAAATGAATTATGCCTTTTGATACTTTTAAGAATAAACTCCTATCTCCATTATGATATAAAATATTAACATTTGAACCTATCTTTTAGCTTATGGGCTTCTACAGCTACTGCAAACAAAATAAAAATTGAGACTATGCTGTAAAATTCTAAGATTTGTCCAAAAGTATAGTATACAATAAACAGGCTGGTATATTGCTCTTTAATTTTTTTAATTTATCTTTCTACCCTTTTCACTGATTCTCGAGGAGGTTTATAGGATATCAAGCAGTACAATCAGACCGCAAAAGAAAACCAATGAACAATGCAATAGGACTGAGCTTACAAACTAAGAGAAAATGCAAGCCACAAACTATCTATGGCAAGGCATACAATGAAGAATACAGAAGGTATATTACTAGGACAATGCAATAACAGTGGATGATGCCTACAATAACTAATGCAGTGGACTACAATCCTATTCCATTATAAAGTGAACAGTTCTACTACAGTTCTAACCTTTTTTCAAAGTGCCCTCTTATAGAAAATATTTCACAACATGCTTGAGGTATATACAGTTCACATGTATTTTGCTGTATAGATGTCTAGCGTTACTTCACAACACAAAAAATCAGTATTTTAGGGAAAAAATTCTATTAGGAGAAATTATGACTCATTCCGAATATTACAAAAGTTGCCGCTGAGAAGCAGCTTTTACTAGAAGCAGATTACGAACAAGAGGATGGATGCCCCACCTACAGGGAATCTTTAGTATGGGTGCTGAGCATTTACACCACCAATGAAGAAAACTGGAAAGTCTGATACAAATCCATAGTGCTCTCCTCCAAGGCTTTGACCAAAGGGTTCCTCAGTAAATCATTCAGTTGCAAATGGTTTAATGAAAAAAGCAGGGGTGGTCAACTATATACACAAAAAACCATAATGAAGATTCTTAGGCCAGGCAGCTACCAGCTGTTCTGCCTTTGGAGGTTTTCCACCACTGAATAACAGGAAGAGGGAAGAGAGGTGCAACAGCCCCAGCTCAGTCTCACCTCTCTTTGGGTGAGTGCAGCTGGAGTGCGAGGGAGTGTGGGAGGAAACAGCCTCATTTTTTTACTTTTATTTTGACAGGTGAGTCTAGTTGTGTTTACTGGGAGAAGCAAGGGGGGGGTCCTTGGTACCCCAGCAACCTATACATCCTTCAGCCACATCCCAACATGTAGCTGCAAGTTCCTAATATATCTAGGTTTGAAACTTGAGCAAAGGTACATTAGGGCCAAATCATTAAGGATTTGCTAGACCATTACATGGGGCTAGAAGCTTATTTAACCCTTAGCCTTCAGTTGTGCCTTTTGCAAGTTCCGTGGGCACAAGTATCTTCAGTCAGAGCATGTTGGGGACACAATTAAAAAAAAAAACCCTTGTACTGGGCAAAGCTGTTGATATGGAAGTAGAAAAAAGCTTCTCCTCACCCCAGCCACCATTTTTTGCTTACTACATGGATTAATAACCTGCTTTTCCATACCATAGTTGTTAATTTTTCCCTTTCCAAGTTAAATAGGATTTAATTTGCTTTTTTTAAAAAAAAAGTCTTTTTCCCCCCATCTCTTTTCTCTCTTGTTTTTCTTCCCCTTCCATTTTTTAATTTTCTGGGATGCTGTGTGGTTTCCGGGCTGTGTGGTTTCTGTGGCTGGCATCTTCAGAGGATCTGAAGATGCCAGCCACAGATGCAGGTGAAACGTCAGGAGAGAATGCTGCTAGAACACGGCCATACAGCCCGGAAACCACACAACACCCCAGTGATTCTGGCCGTGAAAGCCTTCGACAATACATTTTAATTTTCTGTTTAACGTTTTCATAGCTTCATCTTGGAATTTCAACAAAGAGGTGGAAACTTTTAAAAACATTTCCATTGGGTAAATAATAGGTAAATTATAGGTGTGTGTGTATACACAAATACAAAAGGTGTGTGTTCTAAGTCTGGCTCTGATACTACCCAGTCCCTCGCCAGCCGCTGACCTCATTGCACATCACTGGAGATGACCCAGCAGCCAAAGGATTTCAAAGTCAGAGAAAGTATACCTAGACTATCACCATCCTTACTCATTTTCTGCATTTTAATACATTGGACTATCAGTTGTATTGTACACTCATTTCTCGAGTATTAAGTCCATTAAACTGGAAAAAGTGAGCTCTGTAATAAACTTTACACATCCCCTTACCAGCTGCTTTTACTGGTACTTCCTTCTTTGGTTGTTTCACTAAAAATATACACAAAGGGGAAAAAACGGCTGATTATTACATGTTTTGAAAAGTATGACAGTTTAGAAAAAACAACTAGTTAAAGATATGAGCATAACAATTCACATTGGCTTCCCTTCTTGTGCTATTCTACAAAGTAACAGAAACATGATCGTGATAAACCTCAAAACCCCTATGGCCAGAAAGCTTATTTTTGAAACTCACTCTTTTCTCAGACTCTACAACAGTGGTTCTCAACCTGGGGGTTACGACCCCTTTGGAGGTCGAACGACCCTTTCACAGGGGTCGCCTAAGACTCTCTGCATCAGTGTTCTCCATCTGTAAAATGGATAAATGTTAGGGTTGGGGGCAGTGGTGGGATTCAAACATCTTAACAACAGGTTCCAATGGTGGTAGGATTCAAATAATGACTGTTAAAAAGTATTTAAAATATTTTTAATATCACTTTTTATTTTAAATATTAAAATATTAATACTTAATAAAATATTTTAAGTATTAAAAAGTGATACTTTAAATTTTAACAACAGGTTCTACAGAACCTTCGGAACTCCCGGAATCCCACCTCCGGTTGGGGGTCACCGCAACATGAGGAACTGTATTAAAGGGTCGCGGCATTAGGAAGGTTGAGAACCACTGCTCTACAATATCTGAGCTGCAGTATAGGGTCAAGGAATTCACAATGCAATAGGATGTGTTGGGTAGTTTTGGTTTGAATCCAAGAGAAGTTACATAGGCGTTCCTGGGAAGGAATACGAAGGTATCTTCCTCTGGTAACAGCTGAGGGTAAGATGTTGAATTGGGACCACATGAAGGCACGGCGTTTCTCTGGTGAGGTTAAGTTTGTGAAATAAGTAGCCAGAGTTCCTCTCAAAGGAAGAATGCCATAGCTCAAGGGGGAGTAGACTCTGTTAGCCTGTGAGATTTGATACTCAATGTTGAAGATTCTCTGTTTTAGGGTGTTAAAAATGTAGAGTTCGTCAGAGTTGGCAAAATGATCCAGGGAAAATCCGAGTGTATTAATTTTATTTACAATGTGTTCATCCCAAGTGGAGCGAAAAGTATCTCACTTCATGCCTGTAATAAAGAGTCGGATTTGGCTCTGAAATGTATGCGGAGTCAATAGTTGAAGGTGAGTATCCAGATCTTGGTAGAGACAAAATTTAAACCAAGTTCGAGACAAATGCTGGCATGTGTCACCAAATTGGGAAGACCCAACATTTGGTGGAGGAATTTTGAATTTTTTCAAGGTTTGGGGTGGTGGCTTGGATCCAAACAGGGGTGCTGAATAAGATCTTTGGGAGCAATTTGGTTGGAAAGATTTTAAGCGCTGATGGAACATATTTGCCCCCTTTAGTAAAATAAAACTGCCTGATTGCATTAGTATCGTGGGTTGCTGAGGCTTCAATATTCTTTAGGTGGGAAGACCATTTTAGGTTGGAATGGAAGGTCACCCCCAGGTTGCGGAAGGAGGAGACCTGTTCGATGATGTTACCATTTAGATTCCAGGTATTTGGTCTCCAGGTTTTAGTGACGACCAGTATTTTTGATTTGATATAGTTTATTTCCATGGCATTTAGTAAGCAGTAGTTGGCAAAGGCCTTGAGGAGGCGGGTTAGTCCTATTTTCATACGGGAAAGTACGACGGCGTCATCCACGTAAAGTAAAACTGGGATGGGTTGTGAATTTAGAATAGGGAAATGAGCAGTGATTGTCAATAAGTAAGAAGGTGTTGCTGATGAATAGTTTGAACAGGTGAGGGGCTAAAACACAACCTTGTAAAACAGTCTTGCAAGACTGTTGTCCATATTGCAATGGGATGCTTCGAGACAGTGGTTTATCTGATATTACTTAGTATGGCAGAGCCAAAATTTGAATTCAGAGCATTCTGATTTACAGTTCAATATGTCACAACTTGCACTCAAACAAGCATCTACATTGACATGCAGAGTTATGTGGGTGGCTTTGCTGTCAAGTGGCAGTCTCAAAATTAAGTTTTGTTCTTAAGCACAGATCCATCCTTTTAAATAATAGGGGAATGTATCTGGTATTTTTACATAGCTGATATTATCAAGCAAATATAAAAAAATTTCAACATCATGTCTTTAGCTGTGAACATTAGTTCTTGTGGCATGAACAGAACTGAACTGCTTCCAATTTCTTTTCATAGTTATCTTGCTCCCCCTACTGAGCTAAGTAGAAATGTTATCTTAGAATCATGTTTATTAACATAGGATTATTGTTGTGAAGAGTGATTCATGCCACCTTAACAACCAATAATTATGACAGCCTGTCCAATTTATGCACATATAGATGCTTAATAGGATGGTTTGAAGCGCATTTTCAAAAGAAAGTTCTTCAAAGCTATTAAATAAAGATAGGTCCTCATCAATAAGCATTTTGGGGAACTACATTATGTTAGCAAATATCCATCAGGAATTCAGCTAAATAATCCAAAATACACATTTAGCCCACTGAAGACTGAGCCAGTTTCTGCAGTATCTAAATCTCTTCTGTATACACACACCACACCTTTTTCCATGCTTACATGGAAACAGTTGCGAGATCCCAAAGAAGGCACAACAATAAGAAATCTGTTAGGCCCTAGAAATTGCGTCAAGCATCTACAGCAATTTCCTGGGCATTCAGGAATCATGGGAAATGTAGTTCCCATGGTAACCAGACTCTCTAGAAGCTTCCAAATTGACTGCTTGATGTACACAGTGTAAAAACAGCACGTTTCCCATAAAATCTCTGCAGTGCAAAAATCTTTTAAACAAATGTTAATAGAAAATTAGTTACACTGTGCACTGTGCAGAATTGCACATGGGAAAACCCTTTTAATTTATGAACACTATTCATTTTCTCATTGTCTAATAAGTTCCAAGCTGCGAATCTAGATAGATAGATAGATAGATAGATAGATAGATAGATAGATAGATAGATAGATAGATAGATAGATAGATAGATAGATAGATAGATAGATAGATAGATAGATAGATAGATAGATAGATAGATAGATAGATAGATAGATAGATAGAATGAATGAATGAATGAATGAATGAATGAATGAATGAATGAATGAATGGTTAATTTTTCATTTTAGAATTCATTTTCAAGACATTAAGACATATATTAAATAAATAAAGCCAAATCTTTATCTGAACATATTCAGTGTTCATTTTGAATCTCACTGTAATTCCATTAGAATCTAGCATAACATTTAATTCTTACAAATATTTCAGTTAATCACATATTGTAGAGACATTGTACTTTGAAGTGTCTACGTTAACTGAGGATAACAGCACAAATTTCTGACACTTTTATTGTAGCAAATTATGTACTCAGAAGCAGAATCATTTTATCCCCAATGTTTATATTAATTCTTACTTATTGATAATGCTTGACTCAATAGGCGAATTCTCAAATATATAACTGTCTTCCCGTACCTACTGCAGGCTTAGTTGCTGCTGGCTTAGTTGCCACTGGTGTCTTGGAAACTGAACAAAGACAAAAAAAGAAGATAAAACCATTCATTTACAATATATGTATCTACAATGGAGTTTTACAGTGTAAATAGTAATTGCTTTATAATGTAGATATAATTCTTCTGAAGCATGTCTTCATTCATCTGAGAGAAGCCAGAAAAAAATTCTGAACACATTTGAATTGTTGTTTATCTTTCCATAGGAAAACATAGTTTAAAATGAAAAATCTTCATTTTATAAAACAAAGATTTGTATACTATGAATGAAGAAATGTGTGTGTGTGTATGAAGCCTGCAGAAATTGCTTGCAGTGTTGTCAATGGAATAAAACTATTACATTAGACAGAATGGTTAACTTGACTGTAAGTACATGAATTGAGTGGATATCAAAATAACTTTATTTTCCAGAAAAACAGCTTACTAACACAAAGGAGCCAATAAACAAAATATTGGTAAATACTTGAAGACAAAATTGAAGATATAGATAGTGTCTCTTATCTACCACAGACTTTTCTGCTACAGGTGTCTTAGGAAACTCAGAAAGAAAAATAATTTGTTATGAATGTATCACATTAGAGTTTTACATTATAAACGGTAATTACTGTATACAGATATAAGCATTTTTTCATTAATCTGTAATAGAACACCAGAACATGTTTCAAATGTTGGTTTACCAGAGGGAAAATACAAATTAAAAAATGAAAGAACTTTTTTTTGTAAAACAAAGATATAGGTAGACTGTGAACTAAGAAAAGTTTTTATATGTATGTCTGCAATGATTTTCTGCTGGGCTACCAAGGGAAGGGGCAGTATTGCTAAAGGGAAGCTGTCCTAGGCTATATACTGGGGGTTGGAGCGCATCCTGACCATCCAGTAGTCATGGTGCCACCACAGCACACCTCTCTTTCCTCTGGAGATGCAGCAGATGGTGTGGCCATTAGGGCAGCAGTCAGAGCAATTGACCATAGACTGGTAGGGGCCCTCCTCTGACATCCCGTGCCAGTGATCTAGCGCCAGTGGGGAACGGAGGGTACAACACCCTGGGTGCACGCTGTGATGGGGCATGGCGGGGGTGTTCCAGAGGCGTTCCGGGGCGGGAGCAGGCAGCACCACAGCAGGAATGGAGGGCATGCGTGTGCCCCGGGCTCAGTTTCCCCTCGCTCCGCCCCTGTCCCTTGCCACTAGAAGCCTCACCACTGGCCTTCCTACCTCCCTCCCCTTCCCAACAAGAAGGGGAAAGGAACAGGTTCCTGCAGGTCTGCGACATCCTGCAGGTCTGCGACACCAGTTTTTAAGCAACTTGTCATCTATCTCCAATTCTTGGATTTCTCAGTCCACCATAGAAAGTTTCTGGGCAACCAGACCTATGTCACAGGGTTGTTGAGAAAATAAAATAGGGGAGAGGAGAACAATACAACTTTGGGTCCTCACTGGGGAGAAAGACCAGGTATGCCACTTGTTATAAATCTAATTTTTATGACATTTAAAAGACTGTCATTTGTCATATAGCAAGATAATCTTTACAAAGGGTTACTAGATCTTCCACCAACACAATAATAATGATAACAACTCAGTGCTTGAACTGGGAATTCTAACTTCTGTTCTACATGTATAACTACTAAAACAGATTAATGTTCCATACAATGATGGGTGGACGTGGGGAGGGAAATGTTAAATTATGGTGAAATACTGACTCCCCCCCCCTCCATTTATGTTCATAATATCATTTAAGGTTTGGCACCGATACTCCTGTTAGGTAAATTTTGTTGCCAAGCAGTATAGAGATGTGATAGAGTTGAAGCTAAGATTTGAAAATAAATGGAGTGCAGGACGCAAAAATTAGGTAGAAATTAGGTGGAAGGAAGCAGAAATGAATAAGAAAAAGATTAAAAAAGAAGATAAATCAAGGAATAGAGAGGGAACAGTTGTTTTATCTTGCAACAAAATACTAACTACTGCTTTGCTTCAGTCTTGCAGAAAGGGAAATAGCCAATAGTCAGAGTGCTTTTTACTGGTGGGTGGGCTGGTGGGTGGGGACCCTGCATCCAGGGGGTGGGTCTGGGCATTCCCCTGGAACAGAGAGAGGGCACCTGAAGGAGGGTTTGTCTTTGGGTGCTGTTTCAGCCCCATAGGGCTGAGGGAGCCAGAAAACCAGTGTTTGGGTTTTTTCAATCCTGCCCACATTGCTCCCATTTTAAAAAAAAACCCAAAAAACACAGACTGGGAAAGGCACCTTTGCTGCCAGGATCAGTAAATAATTCTCAGCAGTATAGAATCAATGGCCTGACTCAGTAAAAGGCAACTTTGTGTATGTACTACTTGTCGCAGTGCTAAAGAGTACACTCCTGCATAACCCAGCAGATGGTGCCATAATGCAATGAAAAACATTTAACCAAAAACGTAGATTAAATAAGGTGAATGTAAAGGAAGATGAAGGAATTTAATTGTTTGCCTTTTGTTTCTGCTTTTACAAAAGCTGTAGGAGCTTTTGCTGGCTCTTAAAATGAAAACAAATTAAAGCAATTACTATAAAGAATTCTGTAACAAAAACAGAAAGTTCTGGGAAAACTGCAAATGAAGAATATCTCTGTTATTAAAGAAGAGAGAAGTTATAAAAAATGTGCCCATTGACATTCCGCTAAATCATAGAAGTATTTATAGTTAAAAAGTGGAATCACTTGTTAATTGACTTTATTCACTAATTAGGGTTTATTATTATTATTCAGCATCACAGTTTACTAGCTTTTTTTGACTTCATGTAACACTGCAAAAATAAGTATGACAGAAGCAGTCTAGGGCAAGTGGTCTTCCCCCCCTTCCTTCACAGAGGGAACACTCAGCTTCTATTATTCAGTTCTAACAGGATTACAGGATTTCCAGTAAGAACTACCACTCCAGACTATTTTCCAATTCTGTAGTGTATATTAGAATGACACTCCTAAAATGTGTTCACAAAAACACAAAATACAAAAAGAATTTTTTATTTTGTGTGTTCACAAAAACACAAAAAGAAACAAAATACAAGTTTCTTAAGTCTTTACAAGAACTGTAGCCTCTTGCCAGACTTTGAAAGATAGAATGATGGGATAACATACCATAGAAATATATTCTAATGATTCCTTTATGCATGTGCTACAGTCCAAGTATACCCACATTAGGATAAGATTAGAGCCATTAAGCCAGGAAGAAAATTAAGTAGAAATTTCGAGTCGTAATAATATATATTAGTATATATTACTATCAAGAAATGACAAAACATGTAATTTAAAAATGGTTTCTACTTCAGCATCAGTGCTATGAGAAATATATTGCAATTATATATTTCTTTTTTTCCAGGGCATTGGGTTGGTTCATTAGAAGATTTCCATGAGCTCCAGAGCCCTTACAAAAAAAAAATGTACTGGCAGCTTGTGAAGCATTAGGGTTATTGTCGAGGGTTATTGTGAAGCATTATCGAGCCCTCCGGGGAAGAGACGGCCTATAAATCTAAAATATAAATAAAAAAATAAAAATAAATTGTTTTCCAATTTGCATTTATGCTAGTGGAAGTAATTGTTCAAGTACAGGATATATTGAGGTGTATCTAGTGTCACTCAGAGGCGGAGCAAGGGGAAACTGTGCCCAGGGCACGTGGGCACCCTGCCGCAGCATTGCTTGCCCCCACCCCGGAACACCTCCAGAACGTCCCCACCACACCCCCTATATGGCCCATTGCTTGCTCAATCAGAACTAAGCTGTATTTACATTTCTGTTCATGCATCACTGGATCCAACCCACTGTGAATCAATTAATATGAAAAACAGAAAGACCTTGAATGAAACCCCAATGCAGTTTCCATTTCTACCTCAGATGAGACTGAGAAATGGGTAGAAGTAAGTTAAATCTTTTTCTCTCTGCCAAAAAGTTCCCTGGAAGTGCTATTTGCCCATTGAGCGAATTCAATGGGATAAAAATGGGATAAAAAGCTGTGGAGTGGGGGGGGGGGGGAAGCGATCTATGAATAGAAATGCTTTGCAGAAACAAGTATTAACACTACAACATAAACCCTAGGATGCTAATATTTAGCACTAACAAGACACTGAAAAGTTCATTTCAAGATATGCAGATTCACCAATATGCAGATGATACCCAGTTCTACCTTTCTTTCTACCTAATTCCAGTGATGCTGTTGATATCCTGAATTTGTGCTTAGAGTCAGTAATGGGCTGGTTGAAGGTGACCAAGTTGAACACTGAGGTTCTCTGAGTTAGTAGAAAAGCAGACAAGGGACTTCAGATCTCTTTTGTCTAGGATGGGATTATACTCTCTTGAAAAGACTGGTTCACACCTTGGGAATCATACTGAATACAGCAATTACCTTAGAAAACAAGCTGGCTGTTGTGATCTGAAGTGCTTTTGCCTATCTTTGGCTGATGCATCAGCTGCATGGGTCAGTCAAATCTAGCCATAGTGATCCATGCCTTATTTGCATCCAGACTAGGCTACTGAAATGCACTCTACTTGTGACTACCCTTGAAGAGTATTGACAAGCTTCAAGCTAGTGCAGAATGCTGATCCTGGTCATCTATCATAGAATCACAAAGTTGGAAGAGACTCCAAGGGCCATAAAGTTCAACATCCTGCAATGCAGGAACACATAATCAAAGCACTCCTGACAGATGGCCATCCAGCCTCTGTTTAAAAACCTCCAAAGGAGACTCCACCACACACATAGGTAGTGCATTCAACTGTCAAACAGCTCTTGCTTAAAACTTGGGAACTCTTGATAGGATGGGCAGCATTCTGTTGAAATTTTGGTATCATTTTAATACCAGCTTCTCCAAAAGATCTCCCATAGGAAATACTGGCAGACCAATAGAATGGACTGGGGGCGGGGGTCTGCAAAGAATGTCACTTTCACATAGGAAGGAAAGGAAACAGGCCATAATGAGTAAGGATGGCAAATGCAGAGTCTCAGTGGAAAGGTAAGTTTTATTGACAGTCAGTCACTTTAAAAGTATAAAAATGCTGGAATCAGCTGGAGCAATCCTGGTAAGCTGCCACTTGACTGACATGTTAGGAATCAGTAGAAAAAAGTATGGCTGCATAGAGTCACCTATATGGGGAACCTGTAAAATTGAACCATTTTGTTTAATAAGCTTGAAAATTAGGGGTCTTTTGATTACAAATTTGGTGCACTTTTCTTTAGAAACAGCTGCCACAGACCTTCATATATATTCTCCATTGAAAATAATGGTTCCAGGCTCCAGAATTAAACAGATTTGAATCCTGAACCAGTAATGTCCTATCCAAAAATAAGCAATCATGGTAAAATCTCACCTCCTTGGAAGCCCAGATCCAAAATTATAACAATTTTTTTTCTTGAAAACTATGACCCCTACTTGAAACCTGTGTCTCTCTTTTTTCATCCCCCCTTCCCCCATATATGACGATAAATGGTGTTGCTTTGGGCAATATCACAATTTGTTATTACTTCTAAACCACAATATATGGTTTAGTCTCTTCCTTAACCAGAATTCGAAACCACCTTTTCATGTGGTTAGGACATAACTGTGATTTACCACAGACATGGAATTAATTAATAATTGAGATTCATCGGTGTGAATGAACAAGGGGGAAGGACCACACAAGCACAAAGATCCTTCAGGAATGTTTATGTAATGGCAAACAATGTTAATCACTAACTATGCTGTCTTTCCAAGGGTCAAAATTGCCAATATAGCTTTCAATTTTGTGTGGATAAAGACATATCACTACGAGCACTTCCTAAGGTTAGTGCATAGAGGCTTAAATGTTACTGTTGAACGAATGCCATGTTCAAAAAGGTTTTAAAGAATGGCTGCTTGTTCCTTATGAAATCCTAACTGAAATGGAGATTCAAGAACAGCTTGATGGCTTGTGTTTTATATATTTGAGAGTTGTCTTTATTTGACGTGTCGACAGCTTTGAGCCTGTTATATAGAAATCTGACATTCAAACTTTTTCAGCCCTTCTACAAAGCTCATGGCCGCCAAGAACACACTGAGCTAAGATCACAGCTGACATTGTATTCCCTGTGAAATCTCTGCTTTTTCAAGACATGTGATTAAAAAAATGAGAAAAGTAGGAAATAACTGTCAGCCACAAAAACGAATGTGAAACTGGAAAAACAGTGTGAATTGATTTAGAATGGAAGAGGCAGTTGACGTCTAAACATGTCATTTTAGAATTATAAATGGTGACACCTCTTTCTTATTTGCATCTTCTTCAGTTTTAATAACCATAATTTGGGTGATCAGAACAAGCTGCTGTAAAATTGGAGTAAAGTGTAAAAGGATAATAAAGAAATGATCCTTACTTTTCCGCTCTTGTAACAAAATTACATCTTATTTGTAAGATTTTTTTTAAAAAAAGTATTACACCATAGCAAATTTTCTCATATATATAAACTATTCAATCATTTATACATCATTTTTATTCTTCATTCCACAGCCCAACACAATCTCTAGCAGAGATTCAACCAATTTTATTCATCTAGTTGTCGTGAAACAAAAATATTTCTTCTCTCAGGCAGCTAGTTAATAATATTTTTGCAGCCCTAGAGGTTTCATGTAAATGAGTCTACCTGCAATCTACTGCAAGTGCAAGAGGGTAACACTTGAACATTTTGTCACTGTTCTTGTCTCTCATTCCCTTTTGAAATGGTCATATTAAATGCCTTTTTGTTGATCAAAAGCAATACAAAGTGTAGAAAAAAATTCAAGAGGAAACACATTTGTACTTGGTTATGCATACTTTGCTCTCTGAGCTAAAAATATTTCTGGGTTAATCCACTACCTCTATTAGCATGTTTTCTAGGAATCACTTCAAAGCACGCTAATTACTACATTGAGATGAAATTAATCATAGAACAGCTTTCGGCCATGGGGGTCTGCTGCTGAATACAAGGAACACTTTATGGAGACCAGATACAGAAATTTTTGAAGGCGTCACTTGCAGTTGATATGAATCATTTATCACAATAATCTGCTATTACCAGAAGCAATAAAATCTGAATGCACCAGCAACATTGTACACAATAGCAGCTGTGATTTACAATTAAATATTCCAAGTGCATGTATGTGTGAGTTCTGATATACTGTTGTTGTTTTTTTGCAATTGTACATTACAGGGTCTTTTGACAAAGACCGAAATATTCTTAATGGTAGTAGTGGCCGAGACAGTTATATTTTTCAAAATTCATCCTGATTTAAGGAACTTCCTGGGATGCCCTTCTTGGAAAAAAGAGCTTGCCACTATGGTGAATGCCTGGTGCCACCTAGATTAGATAATGGAAATGCTGTGTATGTGTGGGTCTGCCTTTGAAGTCTGTCCAGAAGCTACAGTTGGTACAGAATCCTGTAACCAGAATACTGACTAAAGCAGGATGTAGTGGCCATATTAGTCAAGTCTTGTTCCACTTACACTGGCTTTCAACTTATTTCCAATTCAAGGTGCTAGTATTAACATTTAAAGCCCTATATGGTTTGCGAGCAGCATACTTTTTCTCGTATGAACTTACCCATCTTTGGAGGCCCTGCTTTGAATGCCCTTGTCATCTGAGGCTAAACAGGTGGCAACCTGAGAAAAGACCTTCTTCCTCATAATGTCAAAACTTTGGAACTCCCTTCCCAAGGAAAGTCTCCTGTTTTCTTCTGCTATTATCTTCCACCAGTGGATGAAGCCTTTGAAATAGTGTTTGACATACCACCAATAATTGTTATTGACCTTATCCCTGGCTTTTGGTGACACACCTGAATGTTTCATTGAATTATACATATATGTGTGTGTGTGTGTGTGTGTGTGTGTGTGTATTATTTTAAATGTTTTAGAAGTTGAAATGTTTTACTGTTTGATGTTCACTGCCTTGGTGCCACTATTGGGTGGAAAGGCAGTTTAGACATGTTTAAAATAAATATATTAATAATAAAGAGTTCCCACTTCTTTCTTTAAAACAAATCAAAATATATTTATCAAAAGCAGCTTGGCATATGTAATAACAGATCATATCTGCTATTTTATGAAATGTTGAGAGTATATCAACATGCCTCATGCTTTAGCACGTTCACAATGGTGTATCAGGTGGGGGGGGACAGATGGCCCAAGTGCCACTTTCAAGGGTCATGTGCGGAGTACATTTGCCCAGTCCCCCTGCTCTCCCTCCCAGGAGCAAGCAGGGTCCTATGGGCAATGGGGAGATTCAAATAATTTAACAACTGGTTGTTTACAAGCACCATTTTAACAACCGGTTCTGCCAAAGTGGTGCAAACCTGCTGAATTCCACCACTGCCTATGGGGCAGTGGCAGCAGTAAGGCACACAGAGCGAGATTGTCCTTTCTGCACGTTTTGAGGCTTATTTATTTAGACAGTGCTGCTGGCCTCCCTTTGTGCAGCCTGACAAATGGAAGACAAAAAGCAAATGTGTTTGGGGATAGGATGGGGAGGGGGGGAGAGAGATGGCAGCTCTGGAAATGTGTCTGGCAGAGCTGGCAGAGATGCCATCCTAGAAAAAAACAAGAAAGTTCTTGGATGCCATGTGGGCAAGCAGGCAAGTAAAAACCCAAGCGGGGAGGGGGGGGATGACTGCAGGTTCAGAGGCCATTCCCAGCATGTCTGAGGTGTTGCCCTACCCTTCATACCCTGTCTTGTTGAAATATGGATTTCATATGATTTTCCTGCGATATGTACTGGCAGATGCCAACAGCCATTATTTGTGTGTATATAGCAGAGTGTCCAAATCAAAAGCAGGCCAAAATGTGCAAAAAGGTCTGTTTGCAAGATTAAATCACTGAATGAGTTACTCCAGTTAACAGAGACTGGAAGCCTCATGGGCATGCATCTTGATTACCACACCACGGCAAGATTGCTGCAACACAAAGGACCTAGAGAACTCCCTGATACCAGATTTTGGCATTTCCTCTGCCTTTAGAAACCATCTCCTTAACAATCAATCCTTCCCTAATAACACACGCCTCAGCCAAATATGAATACCTGGCCAGAGACTCTTAAAAGAAACTCTGTATAAGCCACTCAAGGCTAACCCTGATTTTATCAAGAGACAATTAGCTCCAATATGCTGGTACTTCGAAAACAATAGATGAGCTATTAATCAGCTCAACCCAGCGATCCCAACATGGAAACCTAGAAATCCAGGAAGAGAACTTCTTTGCTCATGTCCCAAACTATACTAAGGGGTATAAAAGTACAGCGCACCTCAAATTCCATGCTCGCTTGCTGGCAGGCTGGCTCGCTTGGAGGCTGGAAGGCTTGCAAGTTTGCAGGCTTACTGGAGCTCGCTCGCACTCTGAATCCTTGTCTTCTCCAAGAACTTCTCAGCTGAACCTAGGTAACGTATAAGTCTCTGCTACCCCCTTCCTAATCTATCATCCAAACCTACTTTCCACCCTTTTCTTATCTCTTAGGAACTGTGTGTAAGCTTCTCTACTTCTCACTGTGTGAATGTTTTGCCAAAAACTTATAAAAATATTTAAAATTCAATTTGGTCTCTTCTGTATTCTCTGTGGAACGTTTCAAGTCATTTTCTGGCATAGTTGTTCTAAATATCCCACCGTTAGCCTGCCTCTCGCTGCCAAGCCAAGTTATTCCCCATCACAATTTTTAAAACATTTTAACTGTTAAGCTAGCGCAGGGGTAGGGAACCTGCGGCTCTCCAGATGTTCAGGAACTACAATTCCCATCAGCCCCTACCAGCATGGCCAATTGGCCATGCTGACAGAGGCTGATGGGAATTGTAGTTCCTGAACATCTGGAGAGCCGCAGGTTCCCTACCCCTGAGCTAGCGTAACAGAAGGCCTCAGGCTGGAGTTGGGGGGCACAATTTTAGTCCTTGCCCTGAGTGTTATTATTTTTTTGTAGATACACCCCTGCAAGTCCATGAGTGTGTGTAGGGGGTGCGCCTACTCAGTGGGAGGGAGTGGCTTCAGAGTGAGAGGCAAATGAGTTGGTAAGACACTCTGAGCCCTTGCCCTTTCTACTGTCTTCCTCCTGTAAGGTGAGGAGCAAGGAACTGGTGCTTTTTCATCAGTTTCGAGGCCCTGCTGAAGGCAGCTCTGTACCCATTCAGACTTTCAGACTTCTAAACAGAAAGTTCCTCCCCCAAGCGGTGCAGAGGAGGTGGTGGCTTCACAGAAGGTCAGAGTTCACTATGTACTTTCATTGCTGCTGCTCATCTGGATGGCAGACTGCAAGTTTTTAAAAGACCATGCAGTTGATGCCTCATCTTGAAAAACCACCATAATAATCAAGGCAGGTGTACAACAGGTACTGTCACAAATATTACACCCATGCGTACTCCAACTCACTAGGTTACTAACATTTCAACATTATCTTACAATCATAAATATACAAGAAAGATTTTTGTAAGTCAGTACACCGTCAGGTATGGCTATAAAACCTCCAGATTAGTTTTTATTTCGGCAGTCCTTTGTCAATCCAATAATTGTTGTACAAAGTATTCTTTTTCCTTACTCCTCTAGGAGCACAACTGTTTTTTCTTACACTAGATAGTTTCCAAACTGAATTCAAATTTCCCTACCCATCTTTAAGGAAAAGTAAGGAAAAAGAATAAGAAAGAATAAGAATAAGAATAAGAATAAGAATAAGAATAAGAATAAGAATAAGAATAAGAATAAGAATAAGAATAAGAATAAGAATAAGAATAAGAATAAGAAAAAGATTGGCTTGACAAAGGACTGCCGAAATAAAAACCTAATCTAGAGGTTTTACAGCCATACCTGACGGTGTACTGACTTACAAAAATTTTTCTTGTATATTTATGATTGTAAGATAATGCTGAAATGTTACTCACCTAGTCATCTTGAAAAACAGCAATACTTTTACAACTGCTGACAGTCACAGCTATGGGGCCTCCACTCCCCAACAAAGTCCTTCTATGTTATTTTCTAGTTCCTTGCATATTTAAAGAGTTTCTCTGATAGTTAAGAAATTGCATCTTTTGCCTCATTTATAGGTAATACTGTTTTACAAATATGCCCCACTAGAAGATCTTAACTAAACTCACAGCCATATAAAAGTATAAACATAAAGGAAATTAGGAGCCAGGTGATAAAGTGGAAGTCTTGCTAGATTATTGTACCAGACTAAGAAACAGTACTTCATGTTACAGTTCCTCACACAAATGAACTGCAACCACAAGAATAATATTAAATCTGTTTCCGCCTTGGTCAATCCTAGCTACCCATATTCAAGTCTTCTTCTTTCTATAAAGTCCCACCATTTCATTTGCATATTATCATCCAGGATCTTATTTGCTGGTCATGTTAGACTATGACTACCCTTGCACTTGGGTATACCATTAAAACCCTATACCATGGCCAAGTATTTCCATTTGGTCTTAGAACCCAAATTGCGACGAGCCCTGACCCTTGCCAGGTGCAATATTCTCCCTTCAGCTACCACTCAGGGCAGAATACAGAAAGTGCCTTTTAATGAAAGATTTTGTCCCTGCAGTTCAGTTTATTTAAGAATCAATCCAACACGCGATATTACACTGCCCGCTACACAGTTTAGCCAGGAATAAATATTCAAACCCGTGGTTAAAACCCCCCATTGATAATATTAATCTATCAATTGTGGTAACGATGTTGGATTGTGGTTCTGCAAGTGTATTGGAAGCGCTGGCTAACTTTTTGTGCTCTGTCATCAGCAAACGGTTATAACTGTACTGGAGATTGTATCATTACACTGAGGTCGCCATTTTTCTCTGGTATATTGCTGCTGTTTTAATTATGCCATTAAAGGTTTATATATATATATATATAGACTATGACTAAATATAAAGGACAGGGTTTAAATGTATATTAATAGAGCTATTTCTTCTGTGTAACCATAACAAGAAAAGGAAATCATTAACCAATAAAAGAAAAGGAAATCATGCAAAAAAGTACCTTCTTTCTTTTCAGATGGAGGAGAAGGCTTAATTCGTATTGGTTCTGAAAAAGAAATATTGTACAGATAAACACTATTACTGTATTTTAACCACCAGATATTTTGACAAACATGAACTAACTATATTCTTACTTGGGGGAATAATATATATGTATCTCATGTATCTTTTAGCTCTTTCTGGCATTAGCAGCTCCATTCTATCTTAGGCCTCAATCAACATTTCTTTGAAGTAAACTAGCAACAATTCAATTGCTGCAACAAATGACATCTAAGCAGCAAAAGGCTGATTAAAAAGCCCTTTTGCACCTTTCATAAAATTAAATCACTAGGTTAGGTGGCTTATAATAAGACACTATGCCTTTTCTACACCCGGGATGGGCATGAAGAGGCTTTTGGCATCTGCCTTAGTAAGGGCGGATGAGGGTCTTTCAGCCATACCTCATAAGGGCAGGGCACGTCATCGGGGTGGGGGGAGGCCAGCCGGACCTTACATAAGGCCAAGCCAGCCTTTATGCTCCATCCACGTGCCCTGGCTGGCCATCAACTCACCCCCCCCACCTCTCCCCTTTCCCATAGTTGGTTGTATTAATGCATGCTTCTTTGTCATAGCCATTTGGCGGTCTGGCGCATGGGAATTGATCTGAAGGGGCTGCGGGGGAGGAAGCTAGGGAGCTGCCTCCCCCCTCCGATAGGGTATGAATGCTTTGGCAAGAGGCCGACCGCCCAGCTGAGCATTGCAGCGGGACTCCAGTAAGAGGCCAACCACCCACAGGAGCTCCGCCGCAGTGGCAAGGGCATCTGTCAGCCAGCAGGGCGGTGGGAGCAGCTTGCCCTGTAGGCACCCCTGGGGAGGGGTTGCCCAGTGTTACAAAGCAGATCAGAATCCCATGCTTTGCCTCACACTTCTTATTGCAATAAAATGATTGTCTATGGCCAAATAATTTTCCCCAGCCATGAGTGTTGCATGTTCATTGGGTTAAAGGGCTCAGAGAAGGGATGGTCCATTCTCGGGCAGCAATTAATTTCATGATACCTAACATCATGGTGTATTCATATTGAAATGCAGAATGTAGACCAGAATGTAGAACAGTCCTTTGACAAGTTTCGTAGCCTTCACGGTCTTTTCATCATTTTATTGCAAAACATTGCAATAATAATACTTTCATCTTTTTAACACTCTTCAAGTTAGAAGCACCACTTTTTCTGCACCATCAAAAGAAATAGTCTTCCTAAAGTTTATAGCTGAGGCCCAGTGTGTCAACAAGTATCCAGTACTGTTTCTCTCTGCCCTATGATTTTTAAAAAAAAACAAATGTTCCGGTGAATTCTAATCAACCGTTCTCTTTACTCTCACCCTTTCCCCAGGTTCTGGCTTTTTGAACAGAAGTTAGCACTTCTAAATTTAAATTTAAATTGCAATACCTTTTCTCTTTTTTTCTGTTGATCAGTATAAAAAAAATGTGATCAAACTGATCTATGCTAGAGGTACAGATCACATGTTCAAATGTTGAATTCAAATAATAATTACTCAGCTTATGTTCAAGGAAAAATCAAATGTGCATTGTACTTGGATTGTACAGGTGTTCATTTTAATTTATGTTTAGGGCATATGTTACATCTGAAGCAGGGTAGGGATTCCAGATCCAGCCTGGTACTCTATAACACAATCACCATAAATCAGATTATTCCCCAGACTAACAGGAACACGTTTTCAAATCTGGAGAAGAAGGGTAGCTATGTTCACACATATGCACTTATGTATGTTAGAAAGTCACAGAGGTCCTTTCTGCACAACCCTCTTAAGACATTTTGAGATGGCTTTTTTAAAAGTGCTGATTTTTTGTCCAGACAGCATGGACAAATAAAGTGCTAGAGGAGAAAGTGGGATTTCCCCCCCCCCCCTTTTCTGCTATCTGAATCCTCCATACTGCTAACCATTTGCTGAAGGTTTCCGATGGAGGTTTCCTCTGCTTGCATCATGCCTGATTGCTTTTCCTGCATGTAAAGTACATGAATAAATTTAATTTTTCTTGGTGATCTCGGGAAA
The DNA here is from genome assembly GCF_021028975.2 of Sphaerodactylus townsendi. Lineage (NCBI taxonomy): Eukaryota > Metazoa > Chordata > Lepidosauria > Squamata > Sphaerodactylidae > Sphaerodactylus > Sphaerodactylus townsendi. Next base: position 114,750,504 of record NC_059425.1, on the reverse strand, counting down.
ATATCATTTTTCCTTTTTTGTTTTGCTGTTGTTTTCAATGAGATACCTTTGAAGCTACGCAGACTCAAATCTGCACATATTGGTGATTGTCATATTGAGCCTGCATCGTTTTGAAGGTATCTCACTGAAAAAAAAACTAAAAAAAATGCTGTCCACACACCATGAGGGAAGCATCTTTAAGGAAAAAAGACCGCTAGTTTAGGGTTTTCAAAAAACAATGGATTAATGTGAAATAACACATGCTGAAGTCGTCTTTGGGGAAAAGCTGTGTGGACACTTCTTTTAACATCGTCAGGATATTTGTAGGTCTGACAATCTAAAAATGTGACATCTATGAAGAAAATACCAGATGTCATGAAAAAGAAAGAAAGAAAGATAGATAGAAAAAGAAGGAAGGAAGGAAGGAAGGAAGGAAGGAAGGAAGGAAGGAAGGAAGGAAGGAAGGAAGGAAGGAAGGAAGGAAGGAAGGAAGGAAGGAAGGAAGGAAGGAAGAAAGAAAGAAAGAAAGAAAGAAAGAAAGAAAGAAAGAAAGAAAGAAAGAAAGAAAGAAAGAAAGAAAGAAAGAAAGAAAGAAAGAAGTTTGTCTCATGTTTCAAACCTCTAGTGAAAACCTCCACTATTACTATCTTATTGTAAATGAATTACTGATGATCTGGCCAAAGTCTACAGTCTAGTGCTTTTTCCTATATGGAGATATAAATCCAGCATAACCACACTGACATCAGTGCTTCCAAGAAACTAGATAAGCAGAAGGTTTCTAGATACAGTATGTCAGCCATATGTGTGAAATCATTTCCTGCATTTTTGACACATTAATGGGAGCTTTTAAACCAATACATCATGCATGGATGATACTTAATGTTCCATTTGCTGCCCCTAGCAAACAGCTCAAACATGATAAAATAAAAGAATCAGCAGGTGGCATATGTTGTCTGAAAAACAGTTTATCATCCAAGTACTTTAATCCATGAGAGGCTCTTTTTGTATAGCCTGCTCTCAAATAGCAGATGTAGCAGACTTGAGGTATTTGCATCGTATTTCTTAACAGGATTGTAAAACATAGCTAGATAGCTGACAAATATAAAAAATCAAGAATGAACTAAAATAAAATAAAATCCCTGACAAGAATAGCAAAATAGTGGTCAAATTTGAGCTTGAGTGCTCCAGAGAAATACTCATATTTGATCACTTTGATTTTGTCCCCCCAAAATTGATTGTGAGCAGTTCACCCAGCTGGCGTGTGTGGGAGTGTACAGGCTAATCTGAATTCCCCAAATAAGCCTCCACAGCTCAGGCGGCAGAGCTGGGAATCAAACCCGGTTCCTCCAGATTAGATACACAAGCTCTTAACCTCCTACGCCACTGCTGCTCCTCCAGGTCACCAGCTCTATGGAGGAGTAGGGAATCAAACCTGGTTCTCCAGATTAGGGTCCGCTACTCTTAATCACCACACGGCGCTGGCTCAGAGTGGAGTGAGTGCACTAGCAATTGAATAAAGTATTAAGCTATTCAGTCCTACTGACTGCTAGCCATTGTTTGTACATTGCTTACAGTTTTGATTACTGGTGCACAACCCCTCCCCCCCACATTTAAATTATCAACAAAACTACATAAAAAGAGGGTCTGCTCTCACACCTATAACATTTAAAAACGAAAGGGTTTCAGTGGCAACAGAAATTAGGAGAAATGATCTCTCTGGTATTCTTTTGATCAAAGAACAAATACCTGCTGATTTTTTTAAAAAAATTGCAATGGATTGCTTTTTGGTAGGGCTTTGTAGTGGAGTCATTAAGAATTCTGTTAAAATTGTAGTGCAGCCTTTACTGTGCCTGTTAACCAGCACAGAAGACCAATGTGCAATCATTATGTGTTTCAGAGTATTATATCCCTGGTTGTCTCATTAAACCCCCACACTTCACTTTGATCATCAAAAAACATTTTAAGAGATGTTCCTTCTATGGCACTAGCTTAGCTCTTCAGATGCTGCTTATCACATTTCCCCTGATTGTGTGTATCTATGAACAAACAAGGGGACAGTTCAATAATTATCTGAAATGGCTGATTATTCATTACAGCCTATTCAAGACACAAAAGGAGGTTAAGGGTTTTATGAGTTCAAAGAAGCCGCTCAATTCAATTTTGGTGTGCAGTATGTCATTTGCATATGAGAATTTGCCAAGATGTGTGTTTGACCCACACTTTAGAACCTTCATACAATCAGCACTTTCATTCCCTACTCCAGAAAGGAAGACTGAATAATACATCATCCATTTCTTAGGATGTGGTATGATACAGTATTATAATTACCCTCTTCATAGTATTCAGTCACAAGTATTCACTGTCATTCCTTTCAAGGACATCTGCGTATATCGTTAAACTGATTATTGCATGTAAACTTAACAGTTTTATGTTCCACATGAAATGGTGCAGGCTTACTCTAATTCAAGAAATGCTGGAACTTGTACACCTACTGAATTTAACACCCAGGTTCAAATAAGATAAGAAGCATTTATTGTCATTGTGCACGCACAACGAAATTTACAAGCATTCCCCAGTGCACACTATTTCAGATCTCACACCCCATCCTCACATTCTCCTTCCTCCACCCATACCTACACAGCCCCAAACACATCAACACGAAACCATGGAGTTCAGCATGGCCACAGCTCTAGAATAGAAGCTATCTCTAAGCCTATTTGTCCTTGTTTTTATAATCCTATATTGAATACCAGATGGTAACAGTTCAAAAAGAAAGTATGCCGGATGAGACGGGTCCTTCAGAATATTCTGAACTTTCTTTAGGCAGCGGGAATTATTAAGTTCTTCCAAAGAGGGGAGAGGGCAGCCAATAATCCTCTGGGCAGTAGTGATCACCCTTTGGAGTGCCTTCCTATCTGCCACTATGCAACTGGCGAACCATGCACAGATGCAATATATTAAGACACTCTCTATAGTACAGCAGTAGAAGGTCACCAGCAGTTTTTCATTCAGTTGTTGTTTCCTTAAAAGTCTCAGATAATACAGTCTCTGCTGGGCCTTCTTAACCACTGCAAAAGTCTGAACGCCCCAGGTCAAGTCCTCTTTAATCATAGGTGCAAGGAGGGGCTACCAGTATCTCCAATTGGTTTGTAAGCTCTGTCCATTTCTGGACCAAAACAACCTAGCCACAGTTGTCCAAGCTCTGGTCAGGGGTGTATTGGCTATGGGGACATGGTACGGGAAGTCAGTGTTGTTGAGCCGATAGGGAAATTACAGGCCAGTCAGTTTGACATCTGTTCCTGGTAAATTAGTAGACAAAGTTATCGACCCTCAAAGGTGTAGCCCCCATCTCCTATTAGCTCCCATTGGAAACAATGGAGGATGGGGGCACCCCTTTTGGGAGTCCATAACTTTGGACCCCCCCAAATAAAACCTCACCAAACCCAGGTAGTATCATCAGGAGAGTCCCCCAAACAATCCCTGAAAGTTTGGTGCTGCTAGCCCAAACAATGCGCCCCCTGCAGGCCAAAAAATGAAAAAACACTAAAAATGTTTTAAAAACCCACAAATGGAGGGGCAGAGCTTCAGACATGAATGGGGGGGTTGAACCTGAGAAACCCCCCCTCCCCCTTACCTATGTCCTTGCTTCCAAAGGCACCTGGTGGGCCACTGCAAGTAGCAGAGTGCTGGACTAGATGAACTATGGTCTGATCCAGCAAGCTGTTTCTTATGTTCTGTTTTAATGTAATGCAGGAAGCATTTTTGAATTGTTGTAACCCCCTCCTTGGATGTATTTGAAGAGTGGGATAGAAATCAACTAAATACATAAATGGAAAATCCTGGTGCATGATGGCTGTGATCTGAGGTACCCATTAAAATCAGTTTGATTTGTATCCAGCAACTTTCAGATATTTTTGTCAGTATTAAAACCTGTGCTCTTTCAGGATCTCAAGTCAAACGCTACATCTTTGTAGTTCATATGAAGACTTGTAGCTGTGTAATAATTAATAAGTTATCAACTTAAATGTATATCTTTACAGCTAATCAATGATTTGGGTCACTAGATACATTAAAAGAAAATGAACAAAATAGAGCACACTCTTATGGAAAGTAGGCATTAATTTCAACTGACAGTTTCCATGAAAAAGTATTCTGTCCCTGAAGATATAGTCTGCATAGTTGATATCTAAAGAGAGAAAGAAGGAAATGCTGGAGGATGCCAGGAAACAGCTAATGAGTCATAAGCAAAGCTTTGTGGGTGTTGGGGAAAAGGTGGGTGGAGACTGAAACACTAATCATACTGCTGGGGACAAGCTATGAAGTAAGGATGAATCACCCTACAATCTGTAAGCTGAAACTCAGAATTGAAGCACATTGAGGGACCTGTATGGTTAAAATAAAAATCAGGCTACCCATACATATAATTGTCATTATAAAACTGAAATTATTGCAAAACCCATATCTAAGGGGTTTTTTTCTTCTATTTTATGCTGATCACTGAGAAGGCATTATCCTTGATCTCCATTTCCCATAAAATTGTTTGTTTAGAATTGAGTGATATTTAATAAAGGGGAAGCAATAACCAGAAAATAGAAAAGCAGAGAGAAAATAATAGATGCTGAGCCACCAGGGGTCACCCAACTTGTTCTTGTGAACAAAACTCAGAACTGTTAACGTAATGAATGTTACATGAGGCACATGTAGGCATGGGGAAACCTATACAGAGATGAGGTTGTTTGGAAGGGCTTTAAAATATCAGAAAGTTTTTAAATTGTCACAAGGCCTTCCTTTTTTTAAAAAAAAGAAAGTGTCTATAAAGCTTAGTAACAAAGGCCAGGTTGTGGGAGAATGGCTTGGCCTTTTCTCCTCATTTCCCATGTATCTGTGGCCTTTTGAAAGCTGCAGACATTGGCATTTAAGCATCCCAGTATTGATGACAATATGTCTGCTGTCATGCCATGCAAAAAAGCAGCAGGGAAAGCGAAACCAGTCTTGTCAATGAAGCCTGTTCCCCTCTGCTACAAAGCAGGAACTCAGGCTGCTCCAGATGGATTAGTAACTCAGCAGATGACAGTTCAGTGCTTCACTGGGGACCAGTTACTCTTGGGCTAGATGTACAGCTCAGCATGCAGTAAAACCATTCCTGGATCCGATCACTGTAAACTGCAGATTGAAGACTGCCTGACTAACAGCGCAATCGTAAGGAGAGTAACTCCTATCTAACCCATTCATATTAATAGGCTTAGACTGGAGTATCTCTGCATAAGATTGCACTGTAATTGTCATAATTTTTATTAACCCATATTCAATGAAAATTAGGATCAGATATCATAATGATATCAAGTGTTATGCTGGTGTTCAGTGCAGCATCCACATTAACCTATATATGTCAAATAATAATAATGAATGATTTATTATTACGGTCATAGACCAGCATTTTAAAAATTATATACATTACATCAATAAAATACTTATGTAGAATTCTGATATACCTCTGCTGTTATAAACCAACCAATTCAGTAAAATGTATGGGTGAATGAAATATAGTCTCAGATATTATTCAAATCTTTAAAAGGAATAAACGTAGAATAAATCAAAACACCAATACAGAACATCATCATTCACATATCCATCATATCTTTAGTCATCTTAATATACTAACTGACCATAACCTTTTATGATTATTTTAAAATTAAAATATCTAAAAATTCCAATTTTATTATGCATCCCCATAGATTTAAGATAGATCATGAACTTAATAATATTAAAACCTTGTGTGTGTGTGTGTGTGTGTGTGTGTGTGTAAAGTGTGATGTGTGTATATGGTGGATATATATATATATATATGATATATATATATATATATGATGATATATACATATATATATTTCGTGTACTTTTATTTGTATGTAGTTTATTGTGGTGAAATGGGAAAAGGAACAGTAGCAGCAAATCAATTGCAGAGGCCAAAGCAGTAATGCAAGCCATGCAAACATGCAGCCTGGATACTGTGTGTGATGTCAGTGATGTGTGTGTGCCCGTCAAGATTCTTAAAGTGGGAATGGAAAGGCACCTCCTCCCTACATGATTCTAGACTGGCTGGTCATGGATCCTTTACCTGGGGAGTAAGTTTGGGTGTCGCCTTTATAAAACCCTCCTTGAGGGGCGCCACACAGCCATTCAAAGTATGTCACTGTGTTGCTGTACAGAGCTTACTCCTGAGTAAATGCGCCTGGTTTCTTTTCTTTAACTGTAACCGTAGTATTCAGGGAATCTAGGGTGCTCTTGGCCCCTCCCTCTCCCATCCCCTTTGTATGTCAGCCTCACTCTCTTCTCTCCTCACTTCTCTCTTCCCTTGTGCATGCCAAATTCTCCCTCCCTCCTCCTCCTGCCTCTCTTCTCCGCTTAGGGTGTGGTGGGTAATATCAAGATGCTGGCCCCCCTGCCTCCCTCCCTGTGCATGCCACCCCTCACTGTCTCCCCTCTCTGCCTCACTTCTTCCCTTGCATGCCTCTCCATCTCATCCCCTTTCCTCTCTCCCTCCCTCTCTTCCCCTTGCATGTCCCCTCGGTCCCCCCTACCTTCCCCCTCTCCCCCTCCCTCATGTGTGTATGTGTGTGTATGTGTTTCTACTTCCACCTCGAAAGTGCTACTGCTCTATGCACTGTTTTCACTGCTCAAGGATCTGGCCATCTGAGTGAACATTCTGCTAATTCACCACAACATTCTATAGGGTGACAGTTACACACAGGCAGCTGCATGTCCTTCACCATGGAGTGCCAGAAAAAAGGCGTTTTACCTGGGCCAGGTGTGAAATTTCAGGTATGTGAACATCTAAAAACACTCTCACCTGGCTATAGCGGCTGGGAATTTTCAGAGGAATTGGCCCAGCAGTTACTGAGTCATACTATCATCAACAAAAACACTGTTAGTTTTATATAGAGAGAGATTAAAAATAAAATAAGTTTTTTAAAACTTAAATATAATTTCCAGCAGTTTTCTTAACATTATATATCACCCAACCAAATTTGGCCACCTTGAGAATAATTTTATGATTCTATCGGCGAAAATGAATGAGAGAAGGATATTCTTATCTCTGCCTAGAAAATATGCAATGATATTGTTCAACAAGGATTCTCTAATATTGCTATAAAGTTTACAGTCAAGGAGAATATGCTCCAGTGACTCAATACAACCATCTCTTCTATATTTACCTTCTATATCTTCTACATCTACCTTCTTCTTCTATATCTACCTTCTATATCTACCTTCAAGTACATTGGAACAGCAGTGGCGTAGTGGTTAAGAGCAGGTACATTCTAATCTGGAGGAACTGGGTTTGATTCCCTGCTCTGCCACTTGAGCTGTGGAAGCTTATCTGGGGAATTCAGATTAGCCTGTGCACTCCCACACATGCCAGCTAGGTGACCTTGGGCTAGTCACAATTTTTCGGAGCTCTCTCAGCCCCACCAACCTCACAGGGTGTTTGTTGTGAGGGGGGAAGGGTAAGGAGATTGTAAGCCCCTTTGAGTCTCCTACAGGAGAGAAAGGGGGGGATATAAATCCAAACTTCTTCTTCTATACATTTCAAATAATAATATGGGAAACCAAGTCGTCATACATGGGTGCATATATCAAGATTCTGTTTCACTTTTGTGTGTGACATCTGTATATTATGGGTTGGCTGCATAGAATACTGATATGTTTCTTGCAGGAAATGTAATACTTTGGCTGGAGTTAAAGTCATAGAGAAGGGTTTTTTTATTCATCATCACATCATCTTCATCTTATTATCACAATCAATGTACATGGTGCTATGATTCTATATGAAGGTTCCCTGTCCCAAGGAATTTATGATGTAAAGTTTCAATAGATTGCAGCAGGAGGAGCTGCTGTTGCATAACTGCAGTTTTTGTAAAAGCCAGCAAAAAAATTCCCTGATTATTTAAATAAGGGGGCAGCAACATACTTAAACAATTGCATGCTGAATAAAGGGGAAAGGGAGGGGAGAGATAATTCCACTGGGACGTGTTAGAATGTGCATTCACAAAAAACTGATTGCACTGTCCTGGGCTGTTATGAAGGAACATGGTAAACAACCAGCTGAACAACCATGAATGGGTCAACAAACACTTGAACAATCCACCAAAAACTGGCCCCCTATTTGCTAATAATGAATAAGACAAACTGATGGGTGTTCCAGCATCCCTGATCCACAGCAGTTGACTTTCACAAAAGCCTATACTAGCTGCCATCTCGTCCTTGTAGTATCCTGCCCCTGCCCAACACAATCTTCCAGTTCCATGAAAGAAGTCCTATGGAGAAGCACATACAGGTATGATCCCTGGTATGGAACAGTAGAAGATTAATTTATGAATCGTTTCAAACAGGATAGTGGAATCATATTTGTTTAAGTGAGATTTCTAAGTCAACAATAGAATTATTTTTTCCTAGACCAATTAGCATTATGTTTTTCCATTACTGAAGGTCAGAGGATTAATTTTTTTCCATGCGAACATTCTCAAAAGCTAATTAACAAATCTTGGGTTCATTTTGTATTGAAGAGTGAAACATTCAATATTAGTTTACTCAACAGCAAATGAGAAAGAAAAGAGCAAACCAGGGAAAGAATAAATATCACTTCAAGTAAACATCCCTTTTAGAAGTATCTGGTTCAGTGATATGCCAAGGAATACGGAATATGTCCTAGTTATGAATTGGCAGAAATCTATTTGGCAATTACAGAAACCATTTAATAAGACTGTAAAAGAGTGAACAAAAAATGAATTGTAGCAAGGGCTTGAGAAATTGTTTTGCAAGCAACTTCTGTTCTTTCTCATTTTTAGTTGATTATAGGCTAATAGGCTAATATTTTTCAAACCCCAAAAAAGCTATGTATAAAATTTAAAAATGTATAGCAGCAGTATACTTATGGAGAACTTGGACAGAGATCTAAGCAGAAGGAAATGAAGAATATATTGCCCCTGCATCTCTGAAAAAAATATTTCCTTCTAAAAATTTCCCTCTTTTTTCCTTCTTGTTTCCCATCTGTAGATCTGTGCCATATCCTGAAAGCTACTCCATAACACATCTTCAGCTCTCAATTCATCTCATGCCCTAAACTGCTTTGAGTTTATGATGAAAAATAAAATAAAAATATGTGAATTTGATTATTTTTGTATATGTTGTGAATGTACCTGTTCTTCACATGTTCATGTTCTGCTTTTCTCTCTTCATAGTAAATCACATAAAGAGCCCACTAGTACGAAGGAAGCTAACAGTGCAATCCTATCACTGATCCTTCCAATTACCGGCCAATTAGTCTACTATTGGTAATTGGAAAGCTCTATTCAAAATTATTATTGATTAGATTGCAAACTTGGCTTGATCAAAACTAAAAAATCATTGGACCTGAGCAAGCAGGATTTTGTAGAAATAAGTCAACCTTGGATCACTGTTTAGTACTCTCCCATCTGGTAAATAAGTATGCCACTACAAAGGCTTCTAAATTATTTGCTGCTTTTATTGACCTAAAAGGAGCCTTTGATACCGTGGACAAGAAATCTCCTCGTGGGACAAGATGAGGTCATTGGACGTTGACCCAGTAGACTTCTATTCCTGATCAAAACAGTTGTATACTCAACACTGCTTCATATCGGGTTAGGATGCTCTGGGGAAGGTCAGTTAACCAGCAGAATTAGTACTCCTCATGGGGTTAAAACAAGGTTGCATACTGGCTTCTACTTTATTCAATTCTTATTCCTCAATGATTTTACCTCGTCCCTTTGCGTGTCAGTGAATGGGCATAGTCCTAAATTACATCTTACCCATGTTCCTTTAATGTTTGTATGCAGACGATGCAGTGTTATTGTCCTTGTCCAGTGGCATTACCTTAAAACGCCTTAACAATGTACAGTTTTGCTAATTATTGCTAAGAGAACAGACTGGAAATTAACTATGCTAAAACTAAAAGTTCTCATTTTCTTGCTACAGAGTTGGAAGCCCTCGGGCCCCTGGCTGTAATTATAGGGCCACAAAATTGAGCAGGGACAAATATTTCCGATACCTTGGCATTTACTATAGGTATAATTTGTCATGGTCCCTCACAGCTTAACTAGCAGTAACTACCTCGCACATACCACAACACTCCATACAGCAATATATCGCTTTTTTTTACATGTAAAGGCAATCAATACATCTCCTGCGTGCTTTGAAGGTTTTTTAGCTAGGGATTGGCCTCCTTGCTACTGTATGGTTCCCATTTGGGATTTCTCGCAATAAATAAATCATTTTAATTTATTATATCTCTAAATTCCTTTCGAAACTAATGGGGCTCCTCAGGATGTGTGCCTTTATGCTGCGCTTGTGCATTGAGAGATGGGCCAAACAACTCTAGAAACCTTTGGCATGCTGATAAGGGCCATAAAATATTGGCTGCATATACATTTTTCTAGTGGGATCCAATAGCTATATTCCTCTCTGTTATCAGATCACTCTTTATTTCAGAATGGTATTACTTTTGTCTTCAGGAAAAGCGTTGGAAGCTATTGGTTTCCCTTGGAATCACTCCCTATGCCTCACAAAGGTGGAAGCCTTCAGACTAGTTATAAGAAAAGGCTCTCTGGATTCTTGATTTTCTTTCATAATTTGACTTTGTGCTGCCAAGACAACCTGTTCTCCTCGACTAATGCTATTAATCCAATGCGAAAGCGGCAAGGAATTATGGCAGCATATCTTCGCTCTGGCTGATTAATCCCTCCCAGAGGAGAGCCTTGGCTACTGCAAGATGTAATGTGCTGCCATCAGCTCTGCTGGAGGGAAGATTTAAGAATATGGAACGCTCTAAAAGAGTTTGTTCATGTGATATGACTACGGTTGAAAAACTTGACCATTCTTTGTTTCTATGCCCTAAATACAATAAGATACGCATGAAATACATGAATTCCATTTTTTGCAATGTTCTCAGTGGCATGAGTGTTATAAGATACCCAATCTCCTGAACAGCTCTGATGTACTCTTTTGTGAAACTGTTGAAAATTTTATACTGGAAATTAGTAATTTTAACTGTATTTCTTAACCTTGTTTTGTTTTAAAATTTTGTCCCGTTTTATATGCCAATAAAGGCTTGTGTTGTTGTGCAATCCTATCACAACTTACTCCAATCTAGGCCCATACATATATTGGAGTGCACTCTTATGGCCAAATCCTATTGGTATGTGGTGTGTAAGTGGGCTGATGGAGGCAGTGTGTAGCCATGATGTTGTGTTTGCTCCCTCCACCAGTGTAAGGGACACTCTGGTGGGTAAGGAAAGGCCCCTACATCTGGGCACCTCTCAACTCCATGGCATCAAAACGCAGAAATAATTACTGGAAACCTGGAAATTGGATGCCAGCATGGGAGGGGGAGTTTCCAGGGGTGGAGCCAATGTTAGTTGGCTTTCACCTGGGCTTTAGCATTGGGAATGCGGTGGCTGGGGCCTTGGACTGATACTATCCAAGAGCATGATGTAACTTCATTTGGCCCTATGGAGGGCTTTCAGGCAGCAAGATGGGTTTGTTTTGTTTAGCTGCTTCCCCACACTGTCTGAAACCTCTCTGGAGGTGGCAGGGCAGGTGGAAGTTGTGTCATCCCCAGCTGTCTCAGGCTTTGGATTGGACTGCTCATCATCTGGTTACAGAGGTTCCAAAACTGCTCTTGATGAACCTAATTACAGTTTTCAAATTGCTCTACGGGGATTTTGTATTAATTTGAAATATTTAAATACCACTTGTTCACATTTCTTCAACTTATAGTTTGTTACAGTCAACTTATAGTTTGTTACAGGCAGCTTTCATGTTGCAGTTATGAAAAAAATGTAGGCGAGCTAATTTTTATGTTTATCTTACCTCTAGTGCCACTACTACCATCTCCTCAACATTCATGCAGCATCTACCTGGACAATGTCCTACATGAATGGCAGTCTACATTTCTTGACCAAACTGAATTAGTCATAAAAGCTACTAACATCTGCTGGCAGGAACTAATGCCACAAATCTAAAGATTTACTGGATAAACCGTACTGAGGATAGTGGAACTTAATTCTGAGTAAACATGCATGGGATTCCACTCTCTTGAAACCAGAAGTAACATGATTCATTAAAAAAATCTTTTTGGGTCAATTCTCATGTTTCTTCACTTAAATGATTTAATTTTGAACAATGACCCTGTTTGCAGGTGGATCTGTTATACATTCCAAAGGGTTTTTAAAAAGAGAGAGCAAAGAACTGTCAATTATGTGGAATACTGTCATGCTAAGAAGGTTGGAAAACATTAAGTATCCATAGAAATCATTTTAACAAGTCAATTGCCCTTTAGAATTCATCAGCACCACAAAAGAGATTAAACTGGACTGGTGGCCAGGAGAAAAGTAAGCTGCTAGGAAAATAGCTCTGAGTTCCTTTTTACTAATGTATTGCAACAGGTTTTATCTGGAGTTCACAGAAAGGTTTCTTTAGGGTAACAGAAACACAAACTGCCCATTTAGTATCAGACTTCCTCTTTCTTAAAATGTGTATTATAGAAAGACTTATCTTTAGAATGATTTGGCATTTCAGCCAACAGTGGTTGATTTAGGGAAGATTTCTTCACCAAGGCTTAGTGAAATTGCATTTTTAAGATTAAAGTAGAACATAGAGTTAACTAACAGAGGCTTATGATGGAAAAGAGACCGTGTGAAAGATGATAGGCATTTGAGGATCTTGTGGTGGAGGATGCGGACAGAGGATTCCAGGAGGATTCAGCATCACCACTCCTTTATTTGGACTTGGCTGGTGTGAGGTGGTGTGAGGGCTGTGCAGGCTGAGTCCACAGGAGAAGGACTTTGGTCACAGGGCAGTGCATTGGAGAACTGGTGGGGGCAGCTGGTGGCAGGAGTCCCCCACCTTCTGCCCCATCTCCTTGCTGGTGGTTTGCTGGCCCTACAGGATTCTTCTGGGGTCTGGCAGCTAGTGAGCGAGTGGCCTGCCTGGATGGTGAGAGCCCCTGCAGTCTCCAGCATGACGCCCGTCTCATTCACCAGAGGGGCACTAGGTCTGGCGGCAGCAGCTTCCTGCAGCCACTCTGTTGACATCGCCTTGAGCCCCTTCTGGGTTCACATGCACCTCTTGACTTACTCCCTGGGATTCTGGTTGCTGATCAGTACTGCTGGCAAACCAACAGCAGCCCTGCTGGTGAGAGCGCATATGGGCTGTGCCAGAAGAATTTTTTTCCGGACCAGTTGTTTCCCCTGTTCTTTGATAGGTTATCTGTAGCTTGAGGGTTAGAGTAGGTTAGTTAGTTCGGTGGCTATAGATTTGTAGGTTGTTAAATTAGTGGGTAGGATTTTGGCTATATTAGCGGGTATTAGCTAGTATAGATAGTATGTAATTTTCGCTCAGTATAGATAGTATGTAATTTGTGCTCAGTCTTGCTTGTAGGGGATTAGTATTGAGGATTATTTAGGCGTGGCTAGGCTAAGGGCGTAATCAATAGTGGACTATTAGCGTGGGCTTTTAGGTGGAGAGGGGATGGTAGGGATATGGGGGCACCACAAATAGGGCTGGGGATCCCAGTACTGATGGGACGGGGTAACTAGGACGGTAGGCGGCGGCAGCATGAGAGAAGACGGATGAGATATGGTTATGCTCGCCCGCCTTCTGACCTCCGTCCTATCCCAAGGAACGAAGGTGGTAGGGTTCAGAGACTCCCTGCTTCGCTCTTGGTGTTGATAAATGCCAGGTCCATCAACAATAAGACCACTGTGCTTTGTGACTCCTGCAATGGTGTCAATGACTCTTATGTCATCCAGATGGGCATGGATGCTGACACAGGCCAAGAACAAGTTGGTGCCAGGGGACCGCACAGCAATTTAATGCCTGAACACCATGGAAGGCTCAGTGCTGGTTCTCCTCCAACACAGGAGCCTGTGCCAGTGTGGATGGGAGTGTTCTGGGGCATTCCTGGGGGCAGAGCTGACTTTATTCAGTTTTTAGTGTCCTTTCAGCCTGGGAACACCCCTTTTCCAAGCCCAGACTTATGCCACCCAAAAGTGTGGTGTAAGTCATCGGCCATAATGGAGCTGAAGGGTTTGGGCTTTTTTCTCTCAGCGACTGTGCCACTGAATGCTTCTTTGGAGGCGGCATTGTGGCATCATGCTCAGCCACTACAGATCTACCCCCTCCCTTTAAATTGGGCATTTACTATTTACCTTGCAGCATTACTAGCATTACTGCACCTAAAACATACAGGAAAATGTTAAAAAAACAGAAAAATAAGTGAAATCTTTCTTTCACCATATACTTGGTTAAATGTGTTGCTATGCAGAGTTGAGCAAATCTAGTGAGTATATGTAGAGATCATTTTATATAGTTAAGGAATATAAGGATTGAGAGCAGGGCAGGTGGAATTTTTTACTCCTGATTACAAAGCCTGAGAGTCAAGAGAGTATCACCCATAGGTGTCATTACTACAGTCCCTGGCCATTCACCTTCTGAAAGACTCCACTGCCTGTGTCATGCCCCCACAGAGGCTTTTGTTATTTTCCCATTAAGCTTCAGTTTCCCCATAGTTAGCATGGGTTTAGTTCATTGTAAAGTCTTCTAAGGGAGGGAATTTTAGTTAGCCCCTGTCCCTTTAAGACATTTCTCGTAAGGCAAGCTCTTCCTTCTTTTACCCAGCAATTCTCCTTGTTTTAGCTCTAGCCAGAGCTCAGTCAGAGTAAGGTGCCAAGGGTAGCTGAAGACTGTAAAATCTCGCAGACATATATATTGGTGGTCCATAGTAGTCTATGGTGATATACAGAGCACAAGGTTAACAGCAATTAGAACCAGACAAAGACTGAAAGAACTAAAAGGAAGTAATACACAGTGGACTTTCATGAAAGCAACCAAGAGAAGACACAGTCTGCAGCTTCAAATCTGCTCAAGACAAGCAAGTATTTTGAATTTAAACAGCCCCAAGGGAGGAGTTAGGGTCTTAATTCTCCTAAATAATAAACCTATTATTTGCATTGCTGAACCTGGCTTGTGTCTCCCCCGCTCTGTCCTAGCCAAGTACAGGAAACCAAAAACAGATTCACTTGGGGAGCAAAACAGTCTGCAAAATTGGTATTTAACTATAAACTGTTGTAACCTTCTACAAACAAATTTCACAGTTTAACCAGGCATCCAATGTTAAGATATATTTGTTGAACTCTGGCTCTCTAAAAATGAGGTATTATTTTACAAAAGATGGCAAAGTAACTTTTAAAAAATGTTAATTCTGTCAGAATGACTCCTGATTTTTCCCTCTGGCCAATTCATACATGCACACAATCATATTCCATGTTTTTGTTATGCCATATCTAGGTGAATCTATTATGTCTCAAACAAAAAGAAATGCTTAAAACTTGAACAAGGCAAAATACTAAGCAGAAAACAACCACTAACTGAATTTAACAATGCAGTTTCTCACAACAGGTATCTACCAAGCCTTTTCAGACATTCTAAGCGGGCAGATGAATATACATCTGGTCATAACTATAGTGGCAAGTTCTCTCCCAATCTAAACAGAATCATTAGAATGTATACATAGTGACTACACGTATGTATATGTATGCACATCTGCCTCCATGTAGTGGGAAGCCCTCATTTTTCTCTACAAGGAACTTGTGATGTAGTGCGGCTCTCCATTCATCTATTCAACTATCAGGGGAATTTTTGTTATCCAGGCTTTCTTTTATGAACCTTTGTTTTCTTCTACTGGCTTATTTCATATGTTTAGATCAGAACTTGAACTTCAGATGAGCAGGAACTGAATCCAAGTCCCATCAGCCTCTGTCAGCATGGCCAATTGGCCATGCTGGTAGAGGCTGATGGGAATTGTAGTTCCTGAACATCTGGAGAGCCGCAGGTTCCCTACCCCTGCTCTAGATCCTTTTCAGGCTGATTTCAGACCAGCCTATGGGATGGAGACTATTCTACTAGTTTCAGTTGATGACATCTTTCTAAAGGTCAGGCCTCCCTGTTGTTCCTGCTGGATTTATCTGCTGCCTCTGACACAGTGGACCATCTTGTTGTGGCACCAGGAGGCAGAAGGAGGTTGTGCATTTGATTGGTTCAAATAGTTTCTTGTTGACTGGACCCAAATAATTGCTAACAGAGACCGTCATCAGTGTGGGACCTATCCCGTGGGGTTCCACAGGGTGCAATCCTATCCCCTATGCTCTTTGGGATTGGCTGTCAGCAATATGCAGATGACACACAGCTATATACAGCTAGGAAAAGAGTATACAAAGGAGCATGTACGGATTTCTTTAGGAATGTTAGACAATGCTATTTACTCATCTGGAATGTCCCAATTATGTTACTCAACAAGCACTACTGACATACTATAAAATTTGGGGAGGATTCAGTTCCTAGTTTTCAGTCCCTATCTTTCTGATTTTTATCTGGATATGTATGAATAACTGAAAATGAGCAAACAACTTTTTCAGTGGCATTTTATTTCTAATATATTTTGATTAATTAAATTTTCATATGAAGGGGGGTGGGGGGAGGAAGAGACTTAGCTGAAAGCTCAGTACTCAGCTCCTCTGCAAGTAAAGAAATACTTCCCCCCTCATTGAAACTTGTTACAGGTATATCATGTCTACATGTGGAGCTTATTATTGCTTTAGCACAACCATAGTGGCTTTGTTTGTAAATTATACCCAAAGGCTTAGCAACTATGGAGATGCTGAATTATTTTATCACAGCTGAAATCTTTTTCCTCCTTACCAGCCCACAAAGGACCTCATTCTATGTACCGTCAGCTTTCACATACACCTAGTAGTAATGTCATTATAAATTATACTGTAATATTAATATATGACATTTAGATAATGTTACAAAACCACATTTCTCAGTTGAATATTTTGCTTTATGGAATTTCAAATTTTCAATAACATCCATTTTATGCAATGTGCATGACCTTATGTCAGCATAGTGTAATTGAGAAACAAATGAATCTCCTGATTCCAAGGACAAGGCCTTTGTCAAAACCTACAGAAATGTTCCAGTGCAGAAAACCAGCTTCTATACTAAAAGAAAAAATTCACTGCAGAGCTAGAAGTAGCACCATATATTCTACGGGAATGCACCCATGGCTCTGTCCCCGCTACAGCAATTAATAGTGTGTACATGGGAATTGTGTATATAGCCTGAAGCTGTCATGAGTTCATGGTGTCTTTTATTTTAGGCATCTGGATGCAGTGCCACTTGAATTCTAAGCTTAGTTCCTCCTCTGCCCACTGTATACTGTGCAGCAGGGCTGGTGCTAGGGTTGTCAGCTCTGAATTGGGAAATACCTGGAGAAGTTGGTGATGGAGCCTGAGCAGGGTTTGGAAAGGGGGAGGGGCTTCAATTGTGTATTATGCCATAGAATCTACCTTCCAAAGCAGCCTTTTTCTTCACTGAACTTATCTCTCTCAACTGGAGATCAGTTGTAATAGTAGGAGATTTTCAGTCATAACCTGAATGATGGACGTTGGCAAACCCAACTGATGCGAGGGCTGATTCTGGCAACACAGCCTGGACTGCTGTGATTAATGCTGTCAGGTCAGGTCTGACCAAGCAATGTGGGAACAGCATAGGTTAAGAATTACTCTTCCACACTGTTTTCCCTCACATCTTGGCTGTTACAAAGATTAGTAATCTCAGGGTCCCTGTCTATTATTGCAGCTATTGATATAATTATTGTCAGACCCTTGTGATGGAGGTCAGGGGCAGAGAAATATCAGTGAAACTGTCAGCAATCTAAAAGAACTTACTGCACATTTAAGTGTTTTAGAAAACTACCAGTAGCTGGTCCTCTTTAACTGCAACTAAGAACTTTGGAAGGATTTTTTTTAAAAAAATATTTTATTGATTAAATCTCTAAACAATCCTGTTTCTTAAAAATAGGGAATAAATAGTATTAAAATGTTTATTAACTTAATGTACAACAAAAGAGCAGATTTTTAAAAATGTAATTTCAGCTAGAAAGTATGAGCGACGGGGAAAGTCATATTTGTTTCTGTCAAAACACTGAATTCATAATGTTAAAAAATCATAATTTAATGAGCTCATAATTTGCATACCTACCTAGTTTCAACTTTTAAAGTCTAAAAATGTACACATATAATAATGGGATTTCACTGAAGAGAATGACAGATTGATACTCCCTACCTGCTTTTTTAACATCGGAGACAGCTGTCTTTTCAAGAGCTTTCCTTTTGTCCTCTTTTTTCCCTAAAATTAATTAAAAGAAACCCATTTTAATGGTAGAAATATGAAACACTTCAGTATACGTTCAGCCAAGCGCAGAGAAGAAAATATGACTTAGTTTCTCATGTAGCTGCTGACAAAGGGGATAATGGTGTTTTATATATCTATTCATAGAGATAAATCCCAATTTCTGTGAATCACATTAGACCTGGCTTCAGCAGACCCACTTGTTTAAACACTGGTACAGTCAAGTAGAAAGTGGTAGTAGATAGAGCACTGGCAGATTCTAATGGGTCCTAATGTATGCCATTTCCATGTGTTCATTGGAACACACTTGGGATGCAACTAGATTTAACAGTGGCAGACTGTGTAAACCCTCCTGGGCACAATATGAATAAAGTACTAAGTAGGGAAGTTCATTCTTTTATAGGAAAAGATACACACTGGACTACTGAGAGACTAGAATTGTGTTTGAAGATGCCCCAAGATATCATTGAACCAGAAATGGAACCGCTATGCAATGTTAAAAGCAAAGCAGACTGAACTTACATTACAGGACAGGTGAACTTTGAGTCAAACAAACTACATTTATTGCATTCATTGACAGGTACAAAATTACAAAACAGTTTCACAAACAGAAATTAGAAGTGCCTTCCCTAATAATAATATTCCATTGCAATAAAATAGTGTTCGTCCCTCTCGGTACAGTATTGCTGCTAATAAAGAGGATGGGAAGCTTTAAAACTATTTGTCTGCAGCACTGGAGGGGTTAAAAACTGATGGAGCTGTTTGTCAGAGATGCTGAGCAAGAAGAGAGAGGGGTGGGAAAGGGTAAAAAAGGGGACTTTGGCTTAGAGAAAGAGAGCAAGAAGGGATTCAGATATACAGCTTATGAGCTGACTTTAGTTTTCCTTCATTTTCTTCTCCCTCATTGTTCTTGTAGTTTACTGGTTTTCTTTGAAATAAATATAAATATTCAAAAACATTTAACCTACTGATGCCTCAATTAATTTAATTTTATTGGTATCTATTTTTATTTTTGAAATTTACCAGCAGCTGCTGCATTTCCCACCCTCGGCTTATACATGAGTCAATAAGTTTTCCCAGTTTTTGTAGTAAAATTAGGTGCCTCGACTTATACTCAGGTCAATTTATACACAAGTATATACAGTACATATGAATTTGATGGTCCATGTAAATAGATCATTCAGGAAAGACTTGATGTATTCTAAAACAGATACAATTAAACAATTTGCCCTTCCAAAATACATTAAATTATGGGAGAAGGTGAAAGGGCATGCTTGCGTGATCTTCTACCACAGCCAGAAACAGAGGTGTATCAAGGGAAAATGTAGCCCAGTGCAAAATCTGAGTTTTCCATGCACCCCCCACCCCTGTATGGTGGCCGCTTTCCCCCATCCTGACCAAACAACATGTGTGTTTTTTTGCACCAGGTCATCTCAAAGTCACTATCACATTATAGAACATGCTCCAACTCACAAATCTGAACACAACCATGGTCCGTGCTATGCAGTGAAAATAAATTTTTTTGATATTTTCAAAATGTTTTCAAAATGTTTAACTGTTGTAACACTTTAAAGTGTTTGAAGTGTCAGATGACTTAAAATGCCTAAAATGAGGTTTTGAGGTTTGTCAAGCATTTTCTTTATATGCATTTTAAAAATATGAGAGATACATTTTGGAGATGGGGCCATCCCTACCTGTGGTAGCCAAGCCATTAAGTATCAAACCTGTACTTACACACATATCTCCAGCCTGACACTTGTTTCTTTGTCATGCCAGAGCACAATGGGATATGGGGAAAGTGAGATATGGAAAATGGGAATATAGGAATATGAGCATTCAAATCGAATACCTTTAATGGCATATAAATAGTTCAGCATCAAGATCAACACCACAAGACAACAGCCTTTACAACTTCGGATGAGTTAAAATAACAGCATTTAAAAATGTAGCCACCACTTCCAACAACTCGTAGCTTTGGCTATTTAAAAGATATATAACCTTCTGGTTATCTGTAATGTCTTCATTTCCATGCAGGAAGGGGATTATGTGCTTCTTCCTCTCTATCTCATAAAAGATAGAGATAGAAATATGAGCATTCCTAGGGTGGCCAACTCCGGGTGGGGAAATTCCTGGAGCTGTAGGGGTGGAGGATGGGGAATCGGGGTTTGGGAAGAAGAAGAACACTAGGCATCTCTACCCCATTTTAGCCTTAGCCCCAGCAGTTCCAAAGTGCCTTCCTGACCTCTTTATCCATTGCTTTCTCACCAAATCCTAATAACTCATACAAGTCCAGCTGCAGCAGCTCTTTCTCAACCACCATATTTTCTAGCAGTCTAATTCTGATTCTCAGGCTGAATACACTTTATTCCAGACCCGGCACCACTATTTGTCTGGCTGCTTTTTCTGGCAGTCTTACTTTCCCCAAAGGTTGTTGGGAAATGTAGTCTTTTTCTCTTCTGAACTTACTTTATACCACAGTTTAGAGCTCCTTGAACTACAAACTCCTTGAATTACAATTTCCATCATGCCACCCTACATCGAAGGGATGGAAATAACAAATATTCCCAGCAGACATCGCACAAGAGGAAAAATGATGTTATTAGGAAGTATAGTTTCTATATAAAGAAAATTCCACCAGAGAACGAGGTCTGTTTGAGAGTGATGCAACCATAACTCCCATGATGGCACATGCTGCCATTGATAAGTGAATATTACTGGCAGGGGTGTACTGCCCAGGGAGATATATGCAGATGTTTAGTCACATGAAGGAGCAGAAAATTGGACTATTGTTGCTTATGGTCCAATTTTCTGCCCCCCACCCACATGATTAAATGGCTGCTGCCCGGGGACATTTGACTGTATATGTTCCCTGGGAGGTATACCCCTGGCCAGAAATGAGCCTAGGACATTCAGGTAGGAATCAGTTACATCACTGCAGATTTGAAGCCAGTCATGTTGCACATGGAAAAGTAGATTATGCAACATCATCCTCCACTACACATCAACACTACTGCAGATCTCTAGAAAGGATTTGGGGATTAGTGAGGACTGGCATTTTTACAGGCTAAAGAACTACATGCAATGGCTTCTTTCTGGAACAAGTTGTATGTGATGAGATTTAAAGTTATAATGTGGCTGACTGGTCAGTTGGGTCCCACCTCATGAAATTGACTACATAGTAAGCATTGTTGAACCAAGTTTTAAAAATATATATTTTAAAGAAACTGCTAAATAGCCTACCTGTTTTTTTAATCTCAGGAATTTTTTTCTGTTGCATTACCTTCTTCTCATCCTCCACTAAGTTTTGTGATACAAATAAAAAGATGATGAAATTGCTTATCTTACATACTACAACAGGCACTGACTGTCCAGAAACCAACAAATATCCTACCTGTTTTTTTAATTTCAGGAATTTTCTTCTGTTGCGTTACCTTCTTCTCATCTTCCAGTTTTGAGATACAAATAAAAAGATGGTGAAAGTGCTTCTTATCTTACATACTACAACAGGCACTGACTGTGCAGAAACCACCAAATAGCCTACCTGTTTTTTTAATTTCAGGAATAATTTTCTTTTGTTGCGTTACCTTCTTCTCATCTTCCACTTTTGAGATACAAATAAAAAGATGGTGAAATTACTTCTTCTCTTGCATACTACAACAGGCACTGGCTGTCCAGAAACCACCAAATAGCCTACCTGTTTTTTTAATTTCAGGAATAATTTTCTTCTGTTGCGTTACCTTCTTCTCATCTTTTGAGATACAAATAAAAAGATGGTGAAATTGCTTCTTATCTTACATACTACAACAGGCACTGACTGTCCAGAAACCTAGTCATCCTCTTTAAAAAAATCATGCATTTTTGCACTTATAGGCATATGTCACACATTATACTTTGAAAAGAGTTGACGAGAATATCAGTGCTACTTTCCTCTACGACCAGAGCAGGATTGTTTGCTAGATAAATGTATTAATGGGGTCTTAGAAAACATTCAAATGACAAACGTATCCTATGATTTCTGTCCTATTCTATTAAGCAGTCAACACAACATTCATAATCTAACTTCTTTAGGGAAATTGTTTGTTATTCCCTTCAAATTAACCTACCTTTTCCTTTAATATCAGGAACAATTTTTCTCTCTTGGGTTACATTTTTTTCCTGTTTCACTGTTGAGACACACAAACAAATATTTAATATTTTTGTAAGTCCTGCCAGGTATGTCAATTAGTGGATAAAGCTCAGGTCAAAACAAAGGGAAGTTTACAACCCAATCCACATGTTAGTAATAGCCCCATCCAAACTTCCCAGTAGTAGGCTGCAGACTTGATGCATCACCACCCCACCACCTCCAAAAAGGCTTTCTGGTGGTGTGGGGAGCAGGAAAAAGCCCTGAAATGTGCTGCTGCTAAAAACAACCCATATGGTTGAAGGAACATACGTTGACAAAAGGGCAGTGTATTTCTGAGGGCTGGTCCACTGCACAACCACCCCCTCAACTCCAGGAGGGAGCCAAATAATGTCTGCTCCACCTCCAGAAATGATCTGGCCTACCCACTGCATGCTGGGATCTGGATAGGAAGCCAGCACAGCCTCACCATGGTCTGGACTTTTGGGTTGTATGACGGTGGGGATGTGGGACCCATGACCACTAGCACACCTGTCCCCTCTGCTGAAGCAAGTGCCCGAGGGAAGGCAAATGCACCAGCACAGCCACTGTTTCCTTGGGCCCTTTAAACCCCCCCCCCCTTTGGATGGGGCTGTGAGTAATTTTCAAAAATTGGAATGGATATAGTAGAACCAATGGCTAGGAGCAACCAGGTGTGGGAATAAACATTAACTATTGTATACTAGTCAACTAAATTCCCAGAAGGCATATCTTTAAAAGGTATTGAAGCCAAAGAAGTGGCAGAAGCCTTCTTTTTTTAAAAAAAATATTTTTATTTTCCCACAAAACATTACAAAAGTGAAAAAAAGAAATTTTAAAAAGAGACAGAAGAAAAGGGTAACATAGATTTGCAATAATACTAATCAATACTTTGAAGGAAAACTGAGCCACTTAAATAATTTTGATAAACAAATTCATTAAAACTTACACAGGTAAACTTTAACATCCTGATATTGACACATATACTTAAAAATAGGATTTTACAGTGCATAATACTTAAAATAAAGCTACCATTTCTCTTTAAATTCATGCTCTGGTATTCTATTAACAATGTTTATTGGTTTAGCCATTATAAAGTACTCTTATCATCTTGTCTTTCCAGTTTACCAAGTCAGCTAGACACTACAGTGACTCTTGCTGAGGTTAATAAATACAAACATATTTCTTGTTGTTTTGGAAGGTTTTCTGAAAGAATGCCCAACAGCAGAATTTTTTAGTCCATTTGGATATTTTTTTTACATTTTTTTCATTTTTGTGTGGATTATTTTCAGGTCCATCACATATGGGAAAAAAGATCCAAGCTTTTCTTGACATTTCCAGCATGTGTCCTTATATTTTTGTCTATATTTCTAATGTCTTCTGGAGTTATATACCATCTATAAAACATCTTATACCAATTTTCTTTTAACCGTTGGCACAGTGTAATTAGTCCATAACCTCCTCTTGAAAATTTTGCATCGGTTGTATCATACAATTTTTAACTTGTTCTCTCTCTGAGTCATATCTAATTAATAACTTATAAATTCTGCCCATTAGATGTTGTTTCTGCTGAGTAATTTCTCTGTCAGCTTCTGACACTTTTCTCAAAATACCTCTGCATTTTTAACTCTTTTCTTAGGCTTGATGCTATTTGAAAATATGTCATCCATTGTATTTTTTCCCTTCTTCTTCAACTTCTTACCGGACTTAATCTTTCCTTGATTGTTGATCATGTCTTTATATAAAATATTGGGTTTTTGGGTAGTCATTATAAGCTTCAATAGGAGACAATAGGGGACATGTTGGCATGCTTAATTGTTTGCGTCTTTATCCATATTCCAAATAATTGCCTTCTTAATACATGCTTATCATTTGGTGTATTTTATATTACTTAATTAAAGTTATTTTATGATGTGTAATGTTGTCTTTGGCCACTGTGTGAAATACTGTTTTGGCCTGGTGTACACCGGCCAGAGCCCTTCGGGGGTGGGCGGTTTATATATATAAATTGTGTATGCCAGTCACATGTCTATAATTTTATCATTCTTTGCCCTGAGTTTTTAATCCGCAATCTGTAATCTAAACCAAGCCAGTCCCCGGAAATATAATTTAATATTAGGCACAGCAAGGCCTCCTCTTTTCTTTTCATCCTGTCGAATGTTAAATCTAATCCTAGGTTTTTTATGATTCCAAATAAATGCATTTACATGAGATTATCATGGCATATTGTCTAGTATATGTATTGGTAGCATTTGAAATTTAAAAAATCTATTTCGACAGTGTGTGCCATCTTTAATTTTTTTCCAAGTTGGTGAAAAATTATCTTTAAGTAATGTTCCATTGCAACCTGTTATAGGTATGCCTAAATATTTCACTTTTTTAGAACAAATGTTACAATCTTTAAGTTCATTTTTTGAATTTCTTGCAGTGTTAAAGCATTTAAAATTCATTTTCCTCTTATTAATTTTATGGTTGAAGAACAGTCCATATAATTCTATCTGCTACATCAGTTACATGATTGATAGTTGTGGATTTACAATGCTTAACACTAATGCAATGCTTAACAATTAGTCTTGTCTAATTGCCATTGCCAACACTTCTTATACCAGGTTGAATAACAGCGGTGCCCTTCCCAGGTGCCTTTTTCAATTTGAAGTTCTGTAAGAAGTCCAATTATTAAAACTCTGGTTTGTTGTTTAGAATATATGCTTCTAATCCAATTATGAAATTTATATCCATATTTTAAATGTTGCAGTGTTGTCAGCATAAAGACCCAGGAGATATTATCAAATGCTGTCTCAGCATCCAAGAAAATAAATGCAGTTTTAATTTTCTTTTGTTTAGTATATTTAAGGACATTGATAACAAAACACACTTTATATCCTTCTCATATCTTTTAGGAATAACTCCAGTTTGATTTTCATGAATTAAATTATCTGTACATTGCCTCAATCTGATTGTCATCACTGATGTAAAGAGTTTGTAATCTACATTCAACAAAGAAATGGGTCTGTATGATTGGATAGTGACAGAAGTCTTCTTGACAGTCTTCACAAGACTTGACTTTCCACAAGAGATGGTGATCCTCAAATAAATGGACTGAATAAAAGATTCAACAGTACTTTGAACCACATTCTCAAACTATAAGCAGTGAAGCATTTTAACCACTGGGATAAAAGAATGCAACATCTTTTGTTAGAGAATTTTGAGGACACCACCCAGCTCCAGCTGAGACTCCTTAGATGATAAGGTTCCCTCTTATTTTGGACTTAGTTGTTCTAATAGGCACTCCTGTTATGCCTAAGTGCTAGGAGCTCTAAAACTTGGGTAGTCTCAACAAGGCAATTGGGTTGAGCAATGACATTGGAAATTCCAGAAATAGAGAGAAAAGGTGTTAATTCCAAGAAAGTAGAAAAATGCAAAAAAATGCAGTCTCACCTAACTCAGTGGCATATCCTTCTCATTAATAAAAGAGGTTCCAATACTGGAAACGGACATGTCCCATAAGTGTCTGCCCAGTCCAAGGACATTGCTATTTCATTAACTGCCAGTTATTATTTATCCTTTTTTTGGCTCAACCAAGAGGGACACTCAAGTCATTTATTTGCCATCCATCCGGACTTTAGTGTCTATGCAGATCTAATTCACCCATATCTAATTACAGTGTGTTAATCAGGTTACTTCATGCAGATTTTTGAGCCCATGCAGATCTAGCCCACTTCAACATACTCAGATTATGTTAATCCTGATGCCTAAATCAGGCTCGTTGTAACTATGCAGGTTTGGTTCACGACAGCCTGAGGTATTTTCTCAAATTTTCCCCACCAACGTTTGACAGTAGTTAACTTTAAACCACCCAGTGAGATCTAAACCATCTTGGCCCAATCCAAAGTCTGAATGTCAAACTCCCACCTACTCTGCAGTCCTCTCTCTTGACTTGTCTAGGTCAACGCTGATTTGAAATGTGTTATAATGAGGAACAGAAACAAAATTAATCTCTAAATTCAGTACCTTAATTTCATCTTCAGAAAGGACTCTATTTAAAAGATTAACCACTACATTTTGTTCTTGTCTCAAAGGAAAGGTCAAACAAAACCAGGGTCTCTCAGTCTCAGTAGTCTCTCTCAGACTACTACAATCTAGGTAACATCTTATATGAATGTTCCTATCCTCTGTGGGTTCATCCTCTGAGGTGGTAGGTAAATCATCTTTGTCAGTAGTATCTGAATCTAAAGAACCATACTGTTTATCTTGCCAGGTAACTCTCTTACCAGATTTAAAGTCATCCCTACACCATCCCAACAATCTCAGTTAAATTTTCTAATTTTTGTCTCTTAATTCATCACTGAAGATTTTAATATTTTTCTTGCATTTTATTATCAAAACTGCTAGTTTGGGTAGACCCTTTAAATCTGTTTTTATTTGTTCTATGACCTGTGTTAAGCATTCTTCCTCTTGAGTGGCATAGTCAATGACCAAAAGCATAAGATCAAAGGAACATTTGTTTAAAATGTTAATCTGTTTTACCTTGAATTTGTCTGAATTTGTCTGAAAATAATGTGGTTGCCTTCTGTATTCTTAGACCTCTAGGGATTTTACTTACCAGATGGAGTTTGATAAGACTTATTTGTTGTTTGGACTATGAAACTTTGATTGTGGCTTCATCTTGTACTGTGTGTACTGATATATGTGTGGTCACCATTTTTGTTGATGCACTTCATTGAATTATTGCACTTTGTTCAATCACTTGCCAGTAGCATTGGAGTACTAGGTTTCTTCTCTGTATTATAGATTCTGTTCCACTACACCTTTGTTGTATTTTTATTAGATTTCCAGATCTTAGCTGGTCAAAACTCTGGTTTTCTTCTAAGAAACCCTACTGTACTCTGCAATCCTTCTCCTCCCCCCACCCCCGCCCTACACACTTGCATTGCCAGACCTGTTCCTTGTCATTGCTCTGCTCCTTGGATTTCCACTGCATATACTCCAGGCCTCATGTCCTGGATTTAAGATTGTATGTCCCTTCCCTAAAGTTTCCTAATGTACTGACTTCTCCCACTTGCATGCATGCATGCGTGCGTGCGTGCGTGTGTGTGCGTGCGTGCGCGAGTGCATGCTTGATTGCTTAAGGGATCAGTTCTTAGGTGCTTAGTGTAGGATCTTTATATTTTTTATTTCTTTTTATTTCATTTCATATACAATGAAGTTTCTTGCTTGTGTTTAAAATTATGCTCTCACTCTTCACAATTTTATTTTGGTGTATCCCTACTGAGGTCAACCCTGGTGTACAAAGACTACAAGGTGTTGCGTTATTTCTTTCTGGGACATGTTTAATTTCCCTTTCTCTGGGTCCAGTTTGAGGTAACAGTACAGAGAAGTATCCCAAGAAAGTTCAGGATATAGTCCCTTTGAAGCTCAATTTGGATGCCATGTGAGAGAACTGATCAACATCCCCAAGGAAATATGAGAATGGCAGAGAGACCACTGAAAGCAAAGATGTGATAACTTACTTGCAGGAGCTACAGAAGAACCTCTCAAGGAAACTGGGAGCTACTGCTTCTGACAACATACATCAAGACCAACAGAAACAAAAGCCCTGGTACACTGCCCCGGCCAAAGAGAGGGTATTCAAACAAAGGCACCAAGCCCTTGTTTTGAAACTATGGCAAAAGCATAAGCTAGAGTGGCATGGAACTATTTAAAATTGTAACCCAGGTTTCTAGTGTTAACTATTTGATTAATGCAGCTCCTGAGAGGGGGCTATGTAAGTTAGAAGAAGAGAAGAATAGTTTGGATTTATATCCCCCTTTCTCTTCTGTAGGAGACTCAAAGGGGCTTACAATCTCCTTTCCCTTTCCCCCTCACAACAAACACTCTGTGAGATGGGTGGGACTGAGAGAGCTCTGAAGAACTGTAACTAGCCCAAGGTCACCCAGCTGGCATGTGTTGGAGTGCACAAGCTAATCTGGTTCATCAAATAGGCCTCCACAGCTCAAGTGGCAGAGCGGGGAATCAAAGATTAGTTCTCCAGATTAGAGCACACCTGCTCTTAGCTACTACACCATGCTGGCTGTCATGTTACTACATGTCATTATGTTAAGACCTTATCACGACAGAAATTATCTGGTTATTATGGCTAGGGAAGAACAAGGAGGAAATTGAATTGAATTAACAGGTTGAATTAATAGGAAATAACAAAGGATAGTACAGTGAGTAAAATAAACTTAGAGCCCACTCTGACAAAAGAATAATAATGGCAAGTGAATACTATAAGCTTTGCATAATATTGTATGGTTTTGTGTACACTATAGGAAATTGAGTAAGGCAACAGTTCCTGATGTTTACCCTATGCCTACAATGGATGAATTAATAGAAACAATTGGTCTTTCACACTTTAAACCCACTTTGGACCTGACAAAAGGGTATTGGCAAGTGGCAATGAATGCCAAAAACCAACCCAGAACAGCTTTTATGACCAAAAAGGGACTCTTTGGTCATTTCCACACAGCAAAACCTGTGTACCATCTTTTTTTAACCTGGGTCTATTTTATCTCAGGGTCTCCATTTGTGAGGCTGCGCATTTTTTGAAGGAATCCAGTTAAGACTGGGAGGAAATACTCCAGCTTGTTTCACACGAGGCCGGGACTTCTGCATTTGCATTGCAAGCTTATTTGAGCATGCCCTGTGTCCCATGTTCTGATTGGCTGTTGTTTTTGAGTGGCAGTTTCAATGAACGTCAAGTGGGGAGGTCAGGCGGCTGGGCAGGAAAAATAAACTGGTCCTGCTCCTGATTGGTGTTCACACTGTAGCAGGCTCTAGCAGGTTCACCCCAGGGGTGTTTTAAAGAGACCTCCAATTTGGCAGTTTTTGAATACCCAGGGATGAGGGAAATATCACAGGGCAAACCTGCTTTAGAATTGGGAACCGTGCAGAATTGCTGTATGGAATGGGACATTTCTCTTGCTCAACCCAGGATGTTGGCTGTGCGGAAATGACCTTTAAAATTACAGTCATTGCTTCTGGTCTCAGAAATGCTCAACTCACATTCCAAAGGTTAATTTATAAATTATTGATTGGTTCAAAAGATTTTTTACTTGTTTACTTGTTGTCAACATTACCAGTTTTAGTAAAACCTAGAAGAAACACCTACAACATCTGGCCATAGTTTTCCAAAGAATAAGGGAGGCTGGTTTAACAGTGAAAGCTTCCAAACACTAAATAACCCTGCGCCAGTTAAATATTTAGGGCACATGCTTGGAGATGGGGTAATTAAACCAGATTGGAACAAAGTGCAAGCTATCTAGGAATGGCCTAGACATATGACAAAAAAGCAAATAACAGCATCTCTTGGTGTTGTGGGATGTTATTCAAGGCTCATTTCAGAGTTCCAATCTATTGTAACTCCATTTTGTGATGTTCCCAAGTCAATATCTGACAAAACTTAATGAACACCTGAATGCCAAATGGCCTTGGAACACCTCAAAAAGGTAATTGACTACAAAGTCAGTTTTGAAGGCTCCTGACTTTTCCAAGCCTTTTACTATTAACACTGAAGTTCCAATAGTGGGACTGGAGCCATGTTCAGCCACACTGAGAAGGATGGAACTCAGCATCCCATCCTGTATCTTAATTGGAATTTAGTGGGAAGAGAAGAACACCTCTCTGTTATAGAGAAAGTGTGTTTTTGGCCTAGTATGAGCTTTGGGGAAATAAAATCTTATGTCTGGTGAAAATTTACTTGATGTACAGATCATTCCTCATTGCGCTATTAAACTAGGTAAAAAGTATGAATAGCAAATTAATTGGATGGAATTTCTTATTACAGTATTTTTATTTTGACATAATACATATAAGAAGGAAGGAAAGAAAATATAGTCGCCAATGTACTCTCCAAAAATACCTGAAGGTGTTTTCTGGTAAAAAAATTATTGTCAAGCAGTATGACTTGTACAGTTATATCTGATGCTTAATATGTTGGAGTTGAACTCCAAACATGTAAAATAGTGTACACCCAGTCGCGTAGCTACCATGGGATGTGGGGGCACCGAGCCCTGGACGTGTGCTGTTGGAAAATCACCCCCCACCCCCCCTTTCATCCTCACCTTACCTCGCCAGGCCTGGCAGAAGCCACTGCCAGGCCAGCCTCGCTAGGCCAAGCTCAGTGGAGGCAGCTGCTGGGCGCCTCTGCCCAGCCCAGCCCTGTCCCACCAGCCAGGCCCGCAGCCCGGAGAAGCCTGGCAGGGCCATGGGGCTGGGTGCCATCCCAGCCAGGTTGCTTTTTCAGTCTGCTGCTCTTTGCAGCTGGCTGAACTAAGGTAAGTGTGGGGGTGGGAGCACAGTGGGTGGGCCCCATGGGAGGCTGCCCCCACCCACCCTACTTACCTTAGTTCAGCCAGTGACCCTGATAGGCACTTTATTTGCCTCCCTTCTACCGTGTCATCCACTGTCAGGGAGAATCCACCTGCCTGCCATTTTGTGCAGGTTGCCCAGAAGGTTGTGGGCAGATTGTCTGAGGGTCACACAGGATACAAAGTCCCCCAAGCATGTTTTATCCATGTGGCAATGTGTATGACCGATCCACAGCTACATGTTCATTATTGCCCTGCCATTGCAGGGAGGTCCCTTTTTATTTTTTAAAATTTTTTGTGTTGCACATGCCCAGCTACAGAGGTATAGTCGATCGTATTGTGGGCAATTGCTGTGGAAGTTCATTTCTGTATGCCTGCAAAGCTACACATGTGTTGCAGGAAATTTTTTAAAAGAGAAGTGTCTCTGTGTGAAGGCTCTAAAGCACCCCGGATTGTTTCCATGGGCTCCAATCACTATCTGTACAACATGCATGTGAACAGGAAAAAGGAAAGTGGGACTGCAACCTGTTATAAATTTGTTGTGCAGAATCCACCTATATCTCAGTACATATCAAAAGTATCAACACCTGTCTGTGAATTGTATCAAATATATTCTGATTACAAACTTTTTATTGTTCATAAACAGCCTAAGTTTTCTCATTCCAGTTGTTTTATTACCATCTGAGTTTATTTTTGAGACCTCCTTGCTAACCTGATTTCTCCATTTCCCCCCAAGGAAACAAATAAAACCATTTTGAGTTTTTATTTCAATAAACCTGTCCTGTGCCATATTTCTAGTTTTACATAAATAAAGAGGTTTTTGGCAGATCTTCAACCATGTTAAGTGTGGGACAAGAAAAGTAGAGACAATCAGAAAGTTTCAGGAGTTAATTGTTGGTGAGGGGAAAATAATTTTAAACAAAAAAGAGCTCAATCATACTAGCCAACCTTTCTTTTTAATTTCAGGAATAATTTTCCTCACTTGGGTTACATTTCTTCCCTCTTCCACTGTTGAGACACAAAAACAAATATTCAAATTTATTTCTACATCATCATTAGTCATAACAGAAAAAAGAATACAGAGTAAAGACAGATAAAGGCAGCAAAATAATTGACTAGTTTTCATCATAACAATAATTACAAATGTAAAGCACAGGATTTTTTAAAAAGCAGAATGCGAGACTTTTCATCTTCACTAATTAAAGTTACCACGCAGTTGGGCAGAAACTCAATCAAAGCAACCCTGTCCCTTCAAAAATGGAACATAGTTGCATAATTTGCTCCTTTTGGCACACAGAAATCATCACATATTTAATCAACACAGTTTTTGTAATTGTGTTTACCCAGGTGTTCCTCCACTAACTGGAACTGAATTTTAGGCTTAAGAAATGTGTGACCGGTGGATAGCATTTTAATACATGAACCACAAAAACATAAGACAGCATTTATGCACATTCCTAGAATATGAGGACAGGAAATTTAGCGTGATAAACCCAAAGTTTCCTTTTTGTAATCAAACGTGAAGTCATCTTCATGTAGCTTCTTCGTCATTTTAATCCACACAATGATGCTGTCTCAAGAGCCAAGGTTCATCATACAACTCCTCGGTAAAAATTATTTTTTAAAGCCCCCTTAACATAGCCTACCTTTCTTTTTAATTTCAGGAATGATTTTCTTTTCATGAATTGCCTTCTTTTCATCTAATATACAAATACAAAAATGATTAATTGGCTTTGTATCTTAAGGAAATACAGTGGTTAGCTTAATAAAAAAGGTACAATCCTACAAATCTTTCCTTCAAAAATGGGGTATGAAATCACACATCTACCCTTTAATATACATGGACATCTGTCACATATTACATTATGACAGGGGATGAAGGAAACATTGCTGCAAACTATATCACCACTGGAACAGGATCTTTAGCCTGAATGAATGTTTGAGTTGATTCAATGACAAAAACTGCTACATTCAGCTCAGTCTTTTTATGACTGTTCAATATAAAGGGTGATTGGTGAATAGAATTTAAGAACCTAAGAAAAGCCATGCTGAATGAGACCAAGGCCCATCAAATCCAGCAGTCAACAAAGTACCTCTAGGAAGACATTTTGCTAAATGTACTATTAATATTCATTGCCTGTCATCATTTATATTTTTGAGAGGATCATGAAAAGTTCTATAATGTAAGCTACAACATATAAATAGCTATGGAGCGATGTATTTACTTTAAAGTAGTCACATGGCGGTTTGATCCCTTGAAGCTATCCACACAGGAAGAATTTATA
Organism: Sphaerodactylus townsendi; assembly: GCF_021028975.2. NCBI lineage: Eukaryota > Metazoa > Chordata > Lepidosauria > Squamata > Sphaerodactylidae > Sphaerodactylus > Sphaerodactylus townsendi. The sequence goes on along the minus strand of NC_059425.1, from coordinate 114,717,484 downwards.
ATCCAAATTCTTCCACCAATTTTTTTGCAAAACTTTTTAATTGCTTACCTTTCTTTTTAATCTCAGGAACAATTTTCTTTTTATGAATTACCTTCTTTTCTTCTTCCACTGTTGAGACATAAATATAAAGATGGTATTCTCTGTATGCAATTTAAAGAATTATAGTAGGAAGACAACTGGGCAGAATCCTAATCCAAGTAATTTGTCCCCTTTTTCAAATTTGGCTTTCTGTATATCAAGGCATCATCATGCATTAGGAAACTGGTTGTAGTTGGTATGCTATCCACTCTTCAAGAGAGAGAAAATGCTGACCTTAGGAAATGCGTAATAGTCATTGGAGCAATCTTGAGTAACAGTTTAAAGCATGAATCTCAAATTCTTCCCAGACCATTACATTCTACTCTTCATACAAGTTTTAGTAGTCCTCAATAAGCTACTAGACATAAACCCCTTCCATGTGGATCAGTATTTTGTCATCAAATTTAAAATCATCATACGTGGCCACTTAGACATTTCAGCCCCCACCATCCTGTTATCTTCAGAACAAGCATTCACCATATGAGATCTTCTTAACCAAAATATAAAAGATTCCTCAAATAGCCTACCTTTCTTCTTGATTTCAGGAATTACTTTCTTCTCATGGGTTACCTTTTTTCCCTCTAATGCAGGAACACAAAGATGATTAACTGGCTTACAGTGGCAAACGTACTAAACAGACACCCAATTAACGAAAAGCAACTCAGTTTTCTAGAGCCCACTGTATTTTGTCACAGAACGGGCTTTATTACTAGTTACGTTATAACAGAATTTGAAGGGATTCTATCACAGGATCAAATTCTTTGCTGTCAACTGGTTCCCAGAAAAGTTTTTTTTTAAAAAAAGGAGTGGTTTCAGCCCAACCCCATAAGACTATTCCACATGAAGAGTAATTTAGGAACAGTAGTTTGTGTTACAATGAATTCACAATACTTACCACACCAATCTGTGTTATTACTTATATCGAGTTTTGGAAGTGGGAGGAGTATTAGAAGTTCCACAACTTAAGCTACCACAGATAAATATCTTCTTTATGAAGCAATCTGCCTAGTTTAAGGGACTCGTGTGGCCGTGTACTGTTTTGAAGCCATTCTACAAAGATGTCTCCATAACAAACATTTAATTACTTTCAGTAAATTTTTTGAAAAACCATCACATTGCCGAATTCTCCTGTCATGGGTCCTTTCCTCTTTTAAGATACCAATAAGATATATATACACTGAATTTGTATCTTGAGGAATTGTGTTAGGCACAAGACATTTTTAAGTGCTTTTGTTAAGTTTTGAGAACAGGCAATACAAAATATTTCATTCATGTGGCAGACATTATCAAGTGTCCTCTTGGCCGCATCAACATTTATACACTGGAAAGTTCTTACGATAGCCATAAAAAGAAAGCATTGTAATAAAACACTCTTTTGGGGGAAGAAATGATGAAGCTACTCCCTGTCCATTCTTTCCCTGTAATCAATTCCCTTTAGAGATGGGGCCAGAAGAAGAAGAGTTTGGATTTATACCCACCTTTCTGTCCTGTTAAGGAGACTTAAGGTGGCTTACAAGCTCCTTTCCCTTCCTCTCCCCACAACAGACACCTTGTGAAGTAGGTGTGGCTGAGAGAGTTCCAAAGTACTGTGACTAGCCCAAGGTCACCCAGCAGGAATGTAGGAGTGCGGAAACACATCTAGTTCACCAGATAAGCCTCTGCCACTCAGGTGGACGAGTGGGGAGTCAAACCCGGTTCTCCAGATAAGAATCCACCTGCTCTTAACCTGCTCTTAAGTCTTCATTAACATCTAACCTTCAGACAAGGCATTACTGGACATAGGCACAAGAAATTGTTGCCCTTTAAAAAGGTGACAAAAATCACCCAATTTAGCTTTCTGAACAGACACGCATTCAGTTACTATGCACATCTGTTCCTTTCCCAGTGGAATGGAATGGGAGGTTTTCCCTAAGATCTTTGGGGCCTTTCATGAATTGCAATTAACTACATCAAGCCCCAACAGTTACTCCACCATTGCAAGTCATTTTTTTGCCCATGCATCCAAGAATTTGCGAGGAACATAGCAATTGAACATAGCAAAGGAACATAGAATAGCTTTCCAACAAGCGAGGAACATAGCAATGTGCATGTGACAAGGGATAGTGTCTACAAAAGACTTGAGGGTAAAGCACATAAATCCCAGGTTAAGGACAGAGACAGGGTATACAGGTGTCACTATGCTAATAGTAGAAGCATTCGACCTAAAATGGGGGAGCTAGAGTACAGAGTTTTGAAGGAGGACTTTGATATAGTGGGCATTACAGAGACATGGTGGAATGAGGAGAACCAGTGGGATGCTGTTATACCAGGCTACAGGCTCTATAGGAAGGATAGGACAGGGCGCATTGGGGGTGGAGTTGCCCCTTACATCAACGAGAGCATAGGTATCACATAAAATAGACAATGCAAGGAGTTGGTTCGGCTACAGAATCACTGTGGATATCAATACTCAGGTGTGAAGGACAGTTTAATATTAGGAATATATTATCGCCCCTGGACCAAAAGTGCACAGAGAGGATTCTGAGATGGAAAAAGAAATTAGAGAGGCCAACAAAAACAAAAACGAGGTGGCAATGGGTGATTTTAACTATCCCCATATAAACTGGAAATGCATGTTCAGGTCATAGTAAGGAGAGAGCATTCCTGGATATGCTAAATCGACTGTGGCTTAGGAGCAGATGGTTGTGGAACCAACCAGGAGAGAGGTGATCCTAGATCTAATCTCCTATGTGGGACCCAGGACCTGGTGCAGGAAAGTCAGTGTTGTTGGAGCCGATAGGGAACAGCTGCACCACAATGCTGTCAGATTCAGTATCTCAGCATGCTTAACAAGTGGCAATCTACTAATGTAGTTACATTCGGCTTCAGAAAGGGAAATTTCTCAAAGATGAGGGGGATAGTGCGCAGGACGTTGAAAGGGACAATCAAGAGAGTTAAAACTGTCCAGGATGCTTGGAGGTTATTTAAAAACACAGTAATAAAAGCTCAGCTGGAATGTGTTCCACAGGTTAGAAAAAGCGCAGCACCCAGTCCAAAAGAAAGCCACCCATGGTTAACAAGAGAGGTTGAGGAAATTATCAGAAAAAAGAAAATGTCTTTTAGAAAAATGGAAGTCCAGTTTGACTCGATGAAGAATATGAGAGGGAACACAAATGGTGGCAAAAGAGAAGCAAGTTAGCTGTAAGGGAGGCAAAAAAGGATTATGAGGAACGCATGGCTGCGAACATCAAGACCATAAAGCAACAAACAGTCTCTTCAAGTACATCAAAAGCAGGGGAAGCCAGCAAGGGAAGCGGTAGGGCCCAAGTAGATGACAAAGGAACAAAGGGTGTGCTAAAAGATGGCAGGGAGATTGCAGAGAAGCTGAATGAATTCTTTGCATCTGTCTTCACTCCAAGAGGCGGTGAGGAACATTCCTGACCTGAACCAAGCTTCTTAGGGAGGCTAATCCGAAGGAACTAGCTTAAGATAGTGGTAGACAAGGAAGAAGTTCTGGCAGTTTCATTGATAAACTAAATGTTACCAAATCCCCTGGCCCAGACTGCATTCAACCCAAGAGTTCTTGGGAAGAGCTCAAGCAATGAAATTGGGCTGGATCTTCTCAACTTTAATATGCAACTTATCCCTGAAATCAGGGCTCCATCCCTGAAGAAGACTGGAAGATGGCCAATGTCACACCAATCTTTAAGAAAAGGATCTAGGGGGGACCCGGGAAATTACAGGCCAGTCAGTTTGACATCTGTTTCTATGGTAAATTAGTAGAATCTATCATTCAAAGATAAAATTGATAAACATGTAGAAAAGCAAGACCTGCTGAGAAAGAGTCAGCATGGCTTTTTGCAGAGGCAAATCCTGTCTTACAAACTTACTTTAGGAGTTCTTTTTGAGGGTGTAAAACAGGCATGTGGACAGGGGTGAACTGGTGGACATTGTCTACTTTGGATTTCCAAAAGGCTTTTGATTAAAGTTCCTCACCAGAGACTGTTGATGAGAAAACTGAGCAATGAAGGAATAAGAAGGGAAGTCCTCCTATGGATTAAAAACTGGTTGAGAAAGAGGAAACAAAGAGTGGGTGTAAATGGGAAGTTCTCACAATGGAGAGATGTCAGGAGTGGTGTCCCCCAAGGATCTGTTTTTGGGGACCAGTGCTCTTGTAACCTATTCATAAATGACCTGGAAGTAGGGGTGGGTAGCGTGGTGGCCAAGTTTGCAGATGATACCAAATTATGTAGGGTGGTGAGAACCACAAAGGATTGCGAAGAGCTCCAAGCGGACCTTGATAAAGTAGGTGAGTGGGCTCAGAACTGGCAAATAAAGTTCAATGTAGCAAAAACATGTCAAGTGATGCACACATAGGGGCAAAAAATCCAAACTTCACATACATCGCTTACAGGAGTTTCCAGTGCTTATCAGCCTCACAGACCAGGGAAAGGTGGATTTAGGCTGCTCTTTAGTTGATAGTTCCATGGGAATGTCAACTCAATGCATGGCAGCTGTAAAAAAGGCAAACTCTCTATGCTGGGGATCATTAGTAAAAGGAATTGAGAATAAAACTGCAAAAGACTGTCAATGCCCCTTTATATAAAGCAGTGGTGCAACCCCTCTAACTTGGAGTAACTGTGTCCAGCTTCTGGTCAGCCAAGCATCTCCTCAAAAAAAGGATATTGAGGAGATAGAAAAGCGATGCCAGAGAAGGGCAACAAGGATGATCGCACGGGACGGTTAGAAACGTTAAACCCTTCCCTATGAGGAGAGGTGGCTGCAGCCGCTTGAACCTTTTAGTTTGGAGAGTGAGGCGGCTTGAGGGGGGATACGTATTGGAAGTCTACAAAATTATGCATTGGGTAGAAAAATGCTTAGACAGACAGAGAAATTTTTCTCTCTTTCTCACAATACTAGAAACCAGGGGCATCCATTGAAAATGCTGGGGAAGAATTAGAACTCAATAAAAGGAAACACTTCTTCACGCAAACGGTGTGATTGGTGTTTGGAATATGCCTGCCACAGGAGGGGTGGGTGATTTGGCCACTAACCTGGATAGCTTTTAAAAGGAGCTTACTGACAGATTTCGATGGAGGAGAAGCTCGCATTTATGCGCTACCAATCTTGATCCTCCTTGATCTGAGATTGCAAATGCCTCAACAGACCAGGTGCTCGGGAGCAACAGCCGCAGAAGGCCATTGCGTTCACATCCTACATGTGAGCTCCCCAAGGCACCTGGTGGGCCACTGCAAGTAGCAGAGAGCTGGACTAGATGGACTTTGGTCTGATCCAGCTGGCTTGTTCTTATGTTCTTATGTTCTTAATTTAATCACAAGTCTTAAACTGTTGGGTTATGCTAGGCCATTATGTTATTAATAGCTATTCTGAAGCTTGAAGCCTTATTTACTACCACTGAAGGTTAACTTATGGTTTGGTTAACTTGGTGGCTCACACAGCCTTTAGAATTTGAATACTCCCATCTTAGCTTCTAAGCATCACCTATGTTCTATTTGTTTTCCCAGAGAGTATATTCCTAAAGATGTACTAAGAAGGAGCTAATATCCCAACCTATATCCCAGACCTGTAAGCCTTAAGGCAACCTTGATGCTGTTTTGTGCAGTCTCTTAGGCTCATTCCGCACATGCGGAATAATGCACTTTCAAACTGTTTTCAATGCTCTTTGAAGCTGTGCAGAATGGCAAAATCCACTTGTAAACAGTTGTGAAAGTGATTTGAAAACGCATTATTTTGCGTGTGCGGAAGGGGCCTTAATCATTATCATCTTCATCATCATCTTCCTTTGAATAATTTGCTATATGGGGTTGATTTCAGTTAAATTCCTTTCACCCTTCAGATGCCTCAGCAAGAAGCTCTGAACTTCATGCACTCTATGCTTTCAGCCAGAATCCACTTCTTTCTGCCAATCTTAGGCCCTTTCTGCACTGCGTTCAAACCGCGCTGGCGGGAACACGCTGTTTTTAAAAAACCTCCCTCCAGGAGGGAGGTTTTTTGGGGCAGCCTGATGCCGCTCTGGGGGAGGTGGAGGGAAACCAGGTCGGCACTGCTGTGTTTCAGCAGCGCCGCCTGTGCAAACGGCGCCTTAGGGACGGCATTTTGCCGTCCCTAAGGCACCGTATTTGGGCAGTGCGGAAACGGCCTCTGTTAATTATGGCAAGCACTGCCTTTTCCTTCTCACCAGCCTGACTCCTTAGAGCTTTATGTCTCCTTCGCAATACCATTCCCCATCAGACAAATTAAATGGTGGAGTACACTAATACAAGATTTTGGAAGCAAGGACAGTATTGGAAGTACCACATGGTGAACCATCAAACATAACTTTCACATGAACCAATTAATGTGTCATCAAATTTAAATCAGTCTTTATGCAACCACTTGGTTGACAGAAATTGCACAACATTCAAGTTCAGTTATTTTTTAAAAAATCTAACAGTAGCCCACCTTTCTTTTGAATTTCAGGAATGATTTTCTTCTCATGGGTTACCTTCTTTTCCTCTTCTACATCTAAGACATGAGGACAAAGATGATGGCTTTGTACCTTAAAGTATTTCTGTAGACAGCCAACTGGGCAGAGGTTCAATTCATGCAATTTTCTCTCTTCAAAACGAGGGACAAAAATCACACCATTTGGCTTCTTGTGCTTGCAAGCATTAGGCAACAAGAGCATGAGCACCTGTTCCTCCAGCACTGGAACAGGATTAATGGTCCAGGAAATTTGTGAACTGGGTCTTATGAAAGATTCAAATGGCAACTAGCCACGTAATGTACATCAGCACAGTCTAGGAAATTCTATCAACTGACCTTCCTTTCTCTTTAATTTCAGCAGTAATTTTCTTTTCGTAGATTACCTTCTTTCTCTCTTCCACTTACAAGGTATGAATATAAAGATGATAAAGCAGTGTCTTTGTGTCAAAATCACAGAGCCTGGCTTCCATAATATAGCCATCAATCATAAATGGCATTATGAAAGTAGTTAAGGAAGTATGTCCATTAGTACTTCCAGCAAAATCTTTGACCTGCTTAAATGCCTCAGCTGGGCCTCAGGAAAGATTCAAATCAATCACATGATCAATCAAGTGTTGGTTACTTCACATAGAACATTTATCTGTGAATAGCTGTGTGTTTACCTTTTGAAATTAGACCCTGAAATAGTCATAAACAGGAAATACGTGGCACTTTATGACCAATATATCATGAGATATTTAAGAAGAAAATTAAAAAATACAAATAATCAGGTTTTATTACCCCCCATCTCATCCCTGGAAAATATTGACCATAAAAATGACCAAGACAGTTTCCATTCCAGAGGCAAACCTGAAGTCAGACTGAAAGAGGTTAATATAATCAATCCCATCCAAGAAAGCCACAAGTTGAACAGCAACCACATATTCAGGCAGAAAGCAGACATTTGCCTATGGCTGACAGTTGTTTAATAGTTCATATTCAGAAAGGGTTTCTTTGACACCTAGATTTTTTTTTGGCTTGTTATAAGCCATGGTGGGAAATGGATAATAGTGAAGCATTGCAGTAGTAGCATTATGTTGCCAACAGACTTGGATACACATTTCCTATCCCTTTAATAGAGATCCACTGTGAGGAAATTGACTACTGAAGCTTTTCATGGTATCATGCACGTAGGTGGGGGGGGGGGTTCTCGGGTTTGAACCCCCCCATTCATGTCCGAAGCTCCGCCCACCCGTTTGTGGTTTTTAAAACATTTTAGTGCTTTTTTGGTTTTTGGCCTGCAGGGGGTGCATTGTTTGGGCTAGCAGCACCAAACTTTCAGGGATTATTTGGGGGACTCTCCTGATGATACTGCCCGGGGTTGGTGAGGTTTGGTTCAGGGGGTCCAAGGTTATGGACTCCCAAAGGGGGTGCCCCCATCCTCCATTGTTTTCAATGGGAGCTAATAGAAGATGAAGGCTACATCTTTGAGGGTCCATAACTTTGGACATCCTGAACCAAACTTCACCAAACCTGGGATCTACTATCAGGAGAGTCTCTTACTGATACCTCCCAGGTTTGGTGAAGTTTGGTCCAGGGAGTCCAACGCTATGGACTCCCAAAGGGAGTGCCCCATCCCCCATTGTTTCCAATGGGAGCTAATAGGAGATGGGGGTACACCTTTGAGGGTCCATAACTTTGGACCCCCGGAACCAAACTTCTCCAAACCTGGGTGGTATCATTAGGAGATACTCCTAAAGATTCCCTGAAAGTTTGGTGCTTCTAGCTTAACCATTGCACCCCTGACAGCAGGCACCCCCCAAATTTCCCCAGATTCTCCATTTAAATCCACCCCCTTCGGCATGGATTTAAAGGGAGAATCTGAGGTCCTCAGTTTAGAAGAAGAAGAAGAGTTTGGATTTATATCCCCCCTTTCTCTCCTGTAGGAGACTCCAAAGTGGGCTTACAATCCTCCTTGCCCTTTGCTCCCTCACACAACAAACAACCCTGTGAGGTGGGTGTGGGCTGAGAGAGTCTTCTAAAAACTGTGAGCTAGCCCAGGGTCATCCAGAAGCTGGCATGTATGGGGAGTGCACAGGGTGCCAATCTGGAATTCCCCCAGATAAGCCTCCATTGACAGCCTCCAAGTGGCAGAGCAGGGAATCAAACCCGGTTCCTCCAGATTAGAATGTACCTGCTCTTAACCACTCACGCCACATTGAAAGTGATGCTGTTTCAGGGTAGGGATAATCCACCCCAAAAGCAGCATCACTTTGAATGTTAAGTTTAACTAGGGACCCCAGATCCTCCCTTTAAGGTGCGGATTTCTAAAAGGAGAATTTTGGGGCTCTCTAGTTTAAACACCATTGAAAAGTGATGCTGCTTGGGGGTGGATTCCAGCATCACAGAGAGGCTGCTCTGGGGGCGCCACAAGAAAACTCAGATTTTTGCACTGTGGCTCCATTTTCCCCTCTATGCCTCTGCCCAGAGGGAAGGGGCAGGGGAGGGCAGGGCAGGGGAGTCTGCCATCCCCGACCTTGGAGAGCTGCTTTTATAAGCGCTAGGCCAGGGGCGTGGCCATGCCCTATGGTGGTGTGTGGCCCCACCTCTAACCCCCCCCCCCATAAAAAATCTATACCTACGTCCCTGCATGGTATGAAGGTAAATAACATCACCTAGAAAGTTACATCCTATTGAGCCTCTATTAAAGGGGTACAGCTTTTTCCCTCTCCATGTAGCTGGCCACTCTAGGTAGCATGAAATGCCCCAACCAATCTGCCTACTTCTCATAAGACAGTAATTTCAGCTCATCCCAAGCAACTGCACTGTGATACTGACTTGAAAAATCTGTGGTGTCTAAATTCCTGGCTAACAGGAGCATAGAAAGACTAGCAGACAAGGCACAGCAAGCTTTTGATTGGTCTAGGTTTAGATGGGTGGAAAAGCCCCCAACCTCCTGGAACTGTTTACATATACAGATTTATGCTGGCACAATGTCAGTTGAGAAGTATTTCCACTTTGCTCCCTGACCAACAGAGTAACCACCAAGAAATGCTCTAGCCAGAGTTCAACCCAATTCATTGTGAATTTTCATCTGCTCATGATTTAACCAACAACCAGTCCTCTAGCTTATGATACATGAACCTCTAATGCTTACAAATTATTGCAAGCTATCCTTAAAAAGGTTTTAGAAAGCATGGTGAGAACTGGAAAATGCGCAGGGAAAGACATTTCACACACATGGCTTTCTTATGGAGATGTCTGCATGTGATCAGATTTAAAGTGACCATCATGTCACCAGTTGTTCATCAAAATCTCCCTATGAAGTTGTCCACATAGCAAGTATTCTTTATACAAATCCTACATGTAAATATCCAGGAAAACATTTCAAATAGCTTACCTTTCTTTTTAATTTCAGGAATAATTTTCTTCTCATGGGGTGCCTTCTTCTTCTCTTCCACTTTTGAGACATAAAATGGAGATGATCCAATTACAATTGACTCTGTACTTAAGGAACAAGAATAGGCAGCCAATTGTGTAGATGGCAAAGTCATGCAATTCTCTCCAATCAAAGAAAGGGAGACAAATCACCCAATTCTATGCATAATGGCATCTATCACTAATGGAGGATACCTTTCTGCTTTTCTTTGCCTTGATTAAATGTCCAAATTGAGTCTAAGGGGAAATTTGAATGGCAGTCATTCATGTGACTGCAGATTTAAATGCAACTATTTGTTTTCTATACAGTTGTTTATTATTTGCAGCTAACCACTAGGAATATATTTTCAGTGAAGCCAACCAAAAAAGAAGCAGCTTTTTCCCTACTCTAGAGATTATCTGGTTGATATAGGTTCTGTTAGGCTTGAGTGGGCCTGCCCCCCCCCCCCCATGCTTCAGACTGGTTGCTTGTCTCCTATGGATTGCCTTTGGTCATGAAAAAGACATTCTGATGGGCATATACACATTGCATTTAGTTCATCTGGCTAGTGAAAGTGCATCCCCTTTCAGTTTCCACTCTAGAGATTATCTGGTTTGACATAGGTGCTGTTGAGTGGGCCAGGGACTTGCTGGGATTTTTCACATGGGCCTCAGTTCTGCTGGTCTTTCTAGCTCCCCAGCTTGAATTTTTGTATTGTGGTTCTCTGGTTTGAAATTGGTTTTGTAGGCTTTGCAGTTGGCTTGTGATTCTACTGAATTCCTGAGTTCTGATTTGGTTCTCTTCGGCTTGTGTTGGTTCTCAGTGTGGGAAGCAGGGACTTGGGGGGGGGGATGGTGCCCAGGGCAAAATGGCAAATGGGTCCCACCCCCCAAGGCACACCCCACACGCCCCCCCCCCCACTTACCTGAGTTCAGCTGGCTGCTTTTTGCAGCCTGGTGGGAAAAGCAATCTGGTAGGAACCACACTTCCCAGGAGACCTCACTCACAAGGTCTCCTGGGAAGTATAGTTCCCACCAGGCTGCTTTCTCCACCAGGCTGCAAAAAGCAGCTGGCTGAACTCAGGTGATGGGAGCATGGGGGGATGCTGTGGGGAGGTGCCATAGGGGGCAAGGCCGAGCCACTTTGAGGAAGGAGGAGGTGTGTGGCTGGGCCTCAGCACGAAGTGCGCATGTCACCTGGGCAGGCCTTGGGCTGGGCGGTGTGCGCACATCGCACCAAGGCCCAGTCACGCCTCTCCTCCTTCCCAGAAGTGTGGGTGGGATGATTTTTCTGCCCCCCCCATGTTATTCTCATGGGGGTGCCTGGGGCATTTGTCTCCAGTTGCCCCTGTGGCATCTATGGTGGGAAGCATTGCTCATGCCTCTGTGCTTTTTCCCTGGCATAAAAAAGGCTGTCCCCCACCCTGCCCCATTTGGAAACAATAGAGCAGTGGTGGCGAACCTATGGCTTGGGTGCCAGGGGTGGCACTCAGAGCCCTCTCTGTGGGCATGTGCAAACAGAGTCCCCCCCCCCAACAGATCTAGGCTGGCCTGAACTCGATTATTAGCATTAAACCTAAAACGTAGTTTTGGGGAAGCAGTGTAGGTAATCCTTTTAAGCGCTGTTAAACCCCATTTTCATGCAAAGAACTAAAGCGCGATCCTTTACCTAAAAGTAAGCTTGGTTGCTGGCAGTGGAGCTTGCTTCTGAGTTGGAAGAGTTGCATGGTTGCTTCAAAGCAAAGCCACCAACTACCACCAAGCTTACTCCCGAGTAACGCGCACCTCAGAGCCAATCGTTTTTCTAAACTAAAACCTCAGTATTCAGGTTAAATTGCCATGTTGGCACTTTGTGATAAATAAGTGGGTTTTGGGTTGCAATTTGGGCACTTGGTCTCGAAAAGGTTCGCCATCACTGCAATAGAGGATAGAGGGGAGTACCTTCTTTGGGGCCCATAAAATTGGACCCTGACCTAATCTATCCCAAACTGGAAGTTCAGAAACTGATATTGAATTTCAGGTCATTCAAACTTGAATTAGAATTCAAGGAGGAGAACTGCAACACAATTTTGAGCACAGTTATACCCTTTGAACACATTGACTTCACTGTATTTAAAAAGGTATATTCAGCTCCTATAAGTTCCGCATGGAAAGTGACTACCATATATACTAATTGCTTCCATGTGGACCATTCGCTATATCATCAGGCTAAATTGTGTTCATGTAGTTCCTTGGCCATTTTAATCTGTCCTAAGAAACCATCTGCAATGGCAGAATTCATTATGTAAGCCATATAATCAGCAAATATCTAGCAACAGTCTAGCAATACCTTTCTTTATAATTTCAGGAATAATTTTCTTCTCGTGGATTATCTTCTTTTCTTCTTCCACTTCTAAAGATGGTAATAAAAACATACTGGTTTTATATTTTAAAGAATTATACTATGCAGTCAACTAGGCACAGGATGGTATTAGTTAAATGGAGGCATGACTGCCTGTTTGTCTATAGCCAGAACAGAATAAATGACGCAAGAAATACATAAAACTGGACCTTTTAAAAGATTTTGTTGACAACCATGCGATTCATATCAGTGAAAATCTGGCAAATCCTACCTTTCTTTTTAATTCCAGGAATAATTTTCTTCTCATGGATTACCTTCTTTTCCTCTTCCACTTCTGAGATATGAATACAAAATACAAATACAAAAATGATCAATTAGGTTTGTATCACATGGAATTACAGCAGGCAACTGACTGGGCAAATCATGCAATTCTTCCCCTTCAGAATAGGGGAGAAAAATCATCCTGTTTGGACTCCTGTGCATATGAGGATTAGATCAAAGGAGACATGAACACCTATTCCTCCATAACTGGAACAGGATAAATGACCCAAGACATATGTGAACTAGGCCTTATGAAATAGTTTATTATATATTTCATCTGATTGCATTTATTTATATTGTGTAATCTGTTCTGAGTCTCATTGAGAAAGGTGGACTATACATAAGGTAAATAAAATAAATAAATAAAATGCATAGTAACAGACTGTAAGTTTTTTTCTAAGTGAACACAAGCACATCAAGCAAACATGGCATGATTCCTGAGCTGGCCACAGGTAAGGGATCCTTTCCCAGTAACTTTCCCTCTCCAGAGCAAAACCCACAACCTTCTCCTGTGAATAAGATTCCTGTGGGGTCACATAAATTAGCAAAATATTTTTCCTCACTTACCTCTGGGCCTAAATGGCTTATTATTTGTCTCCTGTCCCATCAAAAATAATTTCCCCAGCATTAAGAGTTCTTCAGGACTATTGTGGAAAGCTATCCTGATCTCTCTGGTTTTTTTCTTTGCTTTGTTCAGAGTCTGGTAGAACATGATTTTTACCCTTCATTACTTAATCTCTCTCTCTCTCTCTCTTTACTCCATCATAATTTAATCACTGCTTGCAGATTTTTAAAATCAGGACTCTTCAGCCTTGCTAATTATTCATTCTGTTTTAGCCAATTGCATAGAGAATCCACCTTTCCAAAGATTTATTACAGATTCACACTTGTTTGCCTCAACTCATTCCTTTTCCCTTTACATAGACAATTTACACTTGAAAGCAGTGGCGTATTTACCTAGGGAACATGGGGTACCTTATGTCCCTGGGTGCCCCCTAGTGAGTGACGCAAACATTTCTGGTTCATTTGTGGTTTTTTTGTATTTTTAGTGTTTTTTCAGTTTTTGGCCTGCAGGGGGTGCAGTCTTTAGACTAGCAGCACCAAAAATTCAGGGATTTTTCAGGAGACTCTCCTGATGATACCACCCAAGCTAGGTGAGGTTTGGTTAAGGGGGGTCCAAAGTTATGGACTCCCAAAAGGGGTGCCCCATCCCCCATTGTTTCCAATGGGAGCTAATAGGAGATGGGGGCTTCCTGGTTGAGGGTCCATAACTTTGGACCCCCTGAACCAAACTTCACCAAACCTGGGTGGTATCACCAGGAAAGTCTCCTAAAGATACCCTGAAATTTTGGTGCTGTTAGCTTCACAATTACACCCCTGACAGCAGGTACCCTCCAAATTTCCCCAGATTCTCCTTTCAAATCCCTCTGGTATGGACTTAAAGGGGTCCCCAGTTTAAACATTGAAAGTGATTCTGTTTGGGGGTGGATTCCACTGAAGGTGTTTTGTGAGAGATGATTCTGACATTTGTTTAGTAAATGTTTTGCTGGGGGTGATTTGTGAGAGATTTACAAGCTTAATACCCACTTGCACTGGCTTGGAGCTGTTTCTCAGGCTAATAACCTACCTCATGGGGTTGGTATGAGGACAAAATAATGAAAGATAATTGGTGGGGAGAGAGCCATGTATGTTTTGCTGGGAATGGGAGGTGTTTTGTGAGCTGGTGCAAAAAATCATTGTTTGGTCATGGTGGGGAAGGGTGGCCACCCACATGGGGGGGGCGCCAAACAAGTTTTGTCCCTGGGCTCCAGTTTGCTTAGATATGCCTCTGCTTGAAAGACTTGTGACTTATTTCACACCACCCTGTAGTGCTGATTAGAGGGGCATGACAACTGATGGATGGGGCACAAACCCCTTTGGCCCACCATGGCTACAGGCATGGTCATGTACATACAGTTTTGGAATCAGTATGGGAATAAAAGGATCTGTAAGCTAAGCCTGTACACATAAATGGCTTCCTTTTAGAGCAACTTATGTGTTTTCAAGTTTCAAGTGATCATCATGTGACTGTTTGGTCACTGGAATCTATCTAAAAAAGTTGAGCACATAGCTCACATAATTCTTTATTAAAAATCAATATATATTATTTTTTAAACCTTCAAACAACCTACCTTTCTTTTTAATTTCAGGAATAAGTTTCTTTGCATGGATTATCTTCTTTTCTTCTTCAGTTTCTGAGACATGAATATACAATGGTGAGTTGGCTTTCTATCATAAAGAACTGTAGTAGGCTGCCAATTGGGCAGAGCCCCAATCCAAGTAATTCTTCCCCATCAAAAAGGGGGACTGAATCACACAATGTGGAATCCTTTGCATAGGGATAGGAACACATTACACAGAATCATTAAAGAAAGAGTGACCTGCTCCTCTACCACTGGAACATGACATTTAACTTAAGAAGGAAGTGAACTGGAAATGTGGGCCTTTTTTATAGCAGTTGATAAAATGAACAACCAGTATTTGCCATACTTTGTCCAAGATTTTTGGAAACAGAGTGAAATTTGGAAGTTTCATATTGTAAGACATTTCACAGATCTCACTTCCAAGTAGACCGATCTCTGTTTCATCTGATTGAAAATAAATATTATTTGCATGAGGGCACCTGGCCATTTGATTCCACCCTATGTAGCTGATTGCACAGCAATCAGTTGTCAGACATTTTCTGTAAAGTGAGATTAAGCAATTCCCTGCAATGACAATAATTTAAGTAGAGTGGTAATTACACCTACTTTATTAACAATAGTTCAACCTATGTAGTTAAACTATGGTTGCTAATTACTGTTGTTCAGCTGCTAACGTTAATAATTACTTTCCTCCACTAGGAAAAACATTATTATTTATTTTTTTTAATTATCAAAGACCAAACGATAACTAATAAGAAAACAGGTAAGCCTGCAATTAACAACAGAGGGTTGCAAGAATTTTTTCACATTTCCACGATTAGCCACTGGGAGCACACTAAGTATTGAGCATTTCTAAGGGGGTGGCCTGTATTTAGAAGAGTCTAGCAGTAAAGGCAGGCTTAGAAAGACAGACGATGCACCATAGAAGCTGAAAGGCTTGCATGTAGTTGAATGATCTGAAAGCGTTGGATACTCCTAGGACTGAAGTGTTGAAAGAAGATTCTTCATTTCCACTAAAATGCTACATTTTAACCAGTTAAAAGAAAATTAACCTTAGATTAAAAGAACTGGCTATTGAAAATTAGTTGAAACCAGAGCTGCTGAAAGCCACTATTACTAATTTACCCAGTGGGGTCAATAGACCCCCACCGCAGCATTGATTTCCTGCCACTGGTTGGGATGGTAGAGGAGAAAAATTTAAAAATGGCTGTTGTGCCAGTGGTGTGGTTTCAGTTCCAGGATAAACATGAAAATTATATCAGTCCTTTTAAGGAACCATGGGAAACTGTGATTTTAACATTCAGTATATGGAGATTGCTAAAGAAGTTCTATATTACTTGTGGATTTTTCAGGAAGTAATGTCATGCTATCACTCATAGTTGCCCTGCCATCCCTGCCCTCCTGTCTTGCGTGGCTTGCCAAGACAGGCCTGGCAACCCTGACCACTGTGGACCCCTTCAAAAAAGATTCTTTCTGGTTCTCTGCACTTGTACTTTTAAAGCTAGCAGTTAGTTGAAGTAGTTAATGTACATCAGTGGCAAACCCCATCAAATAGCCTACCTTTCTTTTTAATTTCAGGAATAATTTTTTTCTCATGGGTTACTTTCTTTTTTTCATCTAAGGAAGGAGTAAAATACATGATTTTTTAAAATCATAACAATAACAGAAGGCCACTGATAATGCAGAGGCCCATTTCATGCAATACTTCCTCTTTGTAAGGCAAATAAATCAAAATTCAAGTATACTACATGAATAAAGCTGAACTGGCACAGGAATATCTTTCTTTTTTAAAAAAGTCTGAAGGTGAAGGGAGGTAAAGCCCCATTCTCTTGCATCTTGTCTTGCTGTGCTCTGACGTTTGAACTCTCCTCTATAGGAAACACAGGCTGGAAGAAGCATGCTGAAATAAATAAACCAAGTGAAGTATTCATGTGTGGGTATGATCATTAGCAACTAGGGTTGTCAGGCTTCCAGGCCAACTCTAGGTTGGCCTGGGTTTTGATGGCAGCTGTGTGATGACATCACTTCTAGAAGTGACAGTATCACATTGCTGACTATGAATGAGATACTTTGATAGTTGGACAAAAACTGTACCATAGAGTTTTACCCAAATACTACAGCATCTCCCCTGCCATCACCTGTGTGATGGTGGTAACTTCTGGAAATGAAATCATCACACTGGTACCTAACAGGTTAAGGCCTCCTTTCAAGCCTGGTAGGATCCTTGCTGGCCAGCTGGATGGCACCAGGGAAGGGGGCCCAAAGTGGAAGATCCTTTGCCCTGGTGTGAGTCTGGTAATGCTATTAGCAGCCCATACCATTCTATTTTAAAATATGACCTGCTGATAAGGGAGCACAGTCACCTACTCCTTCTCCCCTGAAGTAGGATTTGTGGCCAGGATAAACGGTTAAATTAGCCCTTAGGAAATACCAAATGACAACTAGTGCCTTGACGACAGCTTTCAGTCTAACCATATGTTGCCTGTTTTGCATGAAAAGTTTTTGAGAATGCTGCATGATTGCCCCACGCTTACTACAGCAAATAAGCCCATATGCAGGTTTTCAGACAAATGGCAAGTATTGCAAATTTTGCCTGGTAACCCAAAATACCCAAATAGATTTCATGTGAAGCACTCTTTCTGTAAAATAATTATACCCTGCCTTTCCACAAAAGGGCCTCTCGGCTCACAAAATATGCCAGGCGGCCATCAATAACAAAGTAATCTGTTTATCAGAATTTCTACCAACAATAAAAATTCATAGACTATGCAGCCTGGATCACAAAATGCAACCTCCTTCCTTACAGATTGTTCTATATTTTCAGTGAAGAGAACTGTGCTTTACACCTCATTCTAAAAATAGATGTAGGCGGAGCCCTCCCCATCTCAACTGGAATGCCATTTCACCAAGATTTTCAATTTCAGGTTGAGAAATTCATGGAGATATGAGGGTGAAACCTGGGGATAGTGGAGTTTGGGGAACTTCAGGGGAACTGGTCTCCAGAGTCTGGAGATCACTTGTAATTCTGGGAGAACTCCAGTTCTACCTGGAGGTTGGCAACCTTAAATTAAATTAAAAGTGGTTGTTTGGCCATTTGAATCCACCTTGTCTAGCTGTCCACACAGGAAGCAACCTTCATACAGTTGCTGTTCAGTAAATATTTTTCAAAACCTTTCAAAAAGCCTACCTTTCTTTTTAGTATCAGGAATAATTTTCTTCTCATGGATTACCTTCTTTTCCTTTTCCACTTCTAAGACATGAATAAATAAATGATGATTTGTTTTTGTAGCTGAAGAAATTACAGTAGGCAGAGTCCTTTGAAGATCAGATTTGTCACACTTTAAAACCATAAATATCATACCTTTCTTTTTAACTTCAGAAATAGCTTTCTTTTCTTGAATTACCTTTTTCCTCTTTTCTTCCTCTAAGAAATGAATGTAAAAGGTAACTATGTGCCATTGCATTTCTTGCTCAAGAATTACAGATCAGACTGGCAGTACATTGCTCAATGGATTGTCACTCAGAAGAAAAATGGTAACTTAATAGAAGAAAACCAAAGACAGCAAATCTTGATTGTGAGTCAGTGGTTTTTAACTACAGTCCCAGGAACTCCAAGGAAGTAACTCCAAGTAATGTCCATAAGTGACATTAAACACAATGAATATTAAGGTGAGTTGATGAAACTATCCCTGCAATTATTCAGCAGTTGAATCAGTCCACCTTCATATCTATCTCTCCATGTTCCTACTTATTGACTTGCTCATTTGTGAAAGTCAGGCTGAGAAACTCTCTTTCCAGCTACATCCTAATCTTCCTGAGCCAGGAACCAAGTGAAAATATACTTACATTCCCACAAAAGGGTTGTACCTCACCAGTTATTTAAATGGAGGAAGCAGAAGTGTTCTGGCTGTTTGTTAATCTGGTTCCCAAACCTGATCTCTGAACCCAGCAGAAATCCAGTTTGATTACTTTGGAAGAACCCTGAGTTTTGTCTGTTACAGCCTTAACTGGGGTAGACAAAAAGAATCCTTTGTAAGTTGAAGCAGTCTAAACATGGGATCACAGGAGCTCAAAGATATGAGGAAAAGGAAGATGATAACTCAACATGTTATTCAATGAGAAGATAGAGATAACACATTTCAGTAGTATAATTGGTGTCATGAAATTAAAGAGCTGCCAAATTGCTTATAGAGTGAACCAACGCCTTGTGCTGACCAATGTATGATAATGTATATGGGATGGACAATTAAAATAGCGACTTTAATGAGCACGATGAAGGATGGGAATTTTCTTGGAAGATACTGATCATACTGAAACCCCCAAAGAAAATAATGGGATACTACACTTGGATAATTGGATAAACAGGAAAATGTTGTCACATCCTAAAAATGGGAGAGGATGCCTCTGTTCAATGAAAAAAATGTAATGGAGCCTAGACAAGTACAAATTATAATCACACTTTTGTCCCTGAAGTTCTAAAACACTTTTTTTCTTTCTGTGTGTTAAGTACTGTCTTCTGACTCATGGCAGCCCTAAGAATCAATTTCCTCAAAAATGTCCTATCATTAACAACCTTGTTCAGATCTTGCAAAATGGAAGCTGTGCCTTCCTTTACAGACAATCCATTTCATGTTGAGTCTTCATTTTTACCAGCTGCCTTCGACCTTTCCCAGCATTGTTGGCATTATTGTCTTTTCCAGTGACTCCTGTCTTCTCATTATGTGACCAAAATGCGACAGAGTTTACAGCCCTATCCAAAGTGGAAGGGGGGGATCCACCAGTGGAAATGGTGTGTGGCTGCACTAGCAGATTGGCCCTTCCTGTGGCACTTCCCCAGATGGAGGGGTGAAACTGCAGGCAAAAGGCCGCCACAACCCTTCCCAGCAGTGGTACATGACACTAAATGCAGCGCCATAGTGCCAGCATCCCTGCACTCCTGTGAGGGTGGGACAAGGCCTTGGTTGGAGGAGGAACTGACATTAGTTGGTTCCCTCTTAGGCTACTGTTGTGATGGAACAGTTTTCCTTATGATTCTGCATATAGACAGAGAAGATAGGGAGATAAAAAAGTATCGTTGTCTGATACCTTTGCCAGTTGGAAACAATTCTGTTTCTCCACATTCCATCTCAACAGTAGCCTCTTGTCAGAGTACAGGTTGTGTATCAGAACAACCAGATGTATGTCACACCATTTCCTTTAAAACCAGTCATTGCTTTTCATGAAGTGCACAGTTAAAAACTTTGCTGTAATCTATGAAGCTCAAACTGATTTTCTTCTGAAAGTCTCATATGCTCCAGTAACCAATGTATATTTGCAATATGATCTCTAGTGCCTCTTCCTTTTCTGAATCCTTTTCTGAACATCAGCAATTCTCATTCCATAACATTCTTTGTTGTAAGATTGTGAGCATCATTTACTTGCATGAGAATTTGATGTGACGGTTCAATACTTTCTGTAGTCTTTGACATCTTTTTCGGCAATTGGAATGAAAGTAACTATTTCTAGTCTGTGGGTCATTGTGGTTTTTTTTTCAATATTTGCTGGCATATTCTTATTCAGATTCTGATGGACCCTGTTTCTGTGGCTTGGAAAGCTCTATTGATATCCCATCTGCTCCTGGTGATTTGTTTCTCCCAATTGTTTTCAGTGTAACTTTCACTTCACTTTCTGAAACTGTCAATGGCATATCTGGAAGGGGACAGAGGGGGCAGACAATCCAGGTTCCACTTTCAAGGGTCACGTTGGGGCGCATTGGGTCATCCCCATCTAGTAGGCCTCCTGCATCCTTACCAACCAATTGCTACCTTCCTGCTGTTTTTGCTTTTCACCCATCGTTTCTACCTCCCTCACTGCTTCTGCTGCTCATCTGTTTCTTCTGCCATCCCCACCGCTAGTCTGCTGCTTCTGCTACACACACTGCCATTTCTGCTGCTTGCTTGCACTTCTGCCACCTGTAGCCACTTTTACAACTCACCTGGTGCTTCTGCTGGCCCCCACCACTTCTGACACCCCCAACTGCTTCTACCACTTGCCTGTCACTTCTGCCACTTCCCTGCTACTTCTGCCCCTCCCCTGCCATTTTTGCCATCCCCAGTGCTTCTGCCATCCCTGTTGTTTCTGCCCCTTGCCTGCCATTTCTGCCACCCTTGCCACTTCTGTCACCCCCAGCAGCTTCTGCCCCCTCAGCAGCAATTTCTGCTGCCCCCTGCCACAATTTTGGGGGGGTGAAATCTTAGTACTTGCCTTAGGTGCCATTTTGGGCAGGTATGCCACTGAAAATTGTAGGTTCTTCTGGGAAAGATTCTTCTGGGAGGTATCTGTTATCCTTTCCTATGTTCTGCACAGTTCTTCAGTGTACTTTCCCCACCTTTTCTTTGTTTTGTCTTGTTCAGTTAATGCATTTCCATGTTGATCTTTCCGCGTGCCTAACTGTGCTTTAAATTCCCATTTGATTTCTTAGACCTTGTGGAAGAGATCTCTTGTTCTTTCTTTTTTGTTCTCTTCTATTTCTTTATACTGGTTATTATAATAGTTCTCTTTATCTCTATGTGCGAGTTGCTGTAGCACTGCATTTAGACTTTTTTCTCTCCTCATGTAATGCTGCTTCTGTTGACTCATTGCTTTGCTTCTTTGCTTCTTAGTCTTTTGTATTATTTTGTTGCTTTACCACTTTTTATTTTTTCTTCTTATGTGTATTCTTCTTTTTGTCTTTGGTTTTTCTTTATTGAGATATTTCAGAGAGTACCCTTGCTGAAAGATTTTAACCTGGCAACTCGGGGGGAGGGGGCTGCTGGAGGAAAGGCTCTAGAACAGGGGTAGGGAACCTGCGGCTCCCCAGATGTTCAGGAACTGCAATTCCCATCAGCCTCTGTCAGCATGGCCAATTGGCCATGCTGGTAGGGGCTGATGGGAATTGTAGTTCCTGAACATCTGGAGAGCCGCAGGTTCCCTACCCCTGCTCTAGAATAACATACATGAGGTGACTTAGATGGCTTAGCTTAGCTTTTCAAGTAGATGGGTTAGAGGTGAGTGGGAGGTGAGGCTATTGTATAATTCACTGTTATGAAATCACACATCATGCTAAGGTGAATGAGGGGGCAGGGTTTTAGCTGTATTCACCTGTGCGCTATTTGTGCTAAAATAGATCTGATTTCTCCCACCCTGTTAATGAATAGGAGTATGTATGATTCTACAGAAATATCCAGTTAGAGTCTCACTAAGATGGTGAATGTATGACTGGGACATAGCTATACATCTTCAAATTGCAGGTGGGACTCAATATGGATTTTTCCTTAAAAAAGGTCCCTGCACGAAAAATAAATGTGTTTAAAAGTAAATGTAGTGTGAACTGATACAATCTTGAGAATCAGGTCACAGTTAATATAAACAGTAGAAGGTATGCTACTTACTTATTGCTTTTGTAGCTGTCACATTAGGTTTTCCCACTGCACATGCAAAATAATATAAAACTGGTTAAACCAAGGAATGCATAGAATAAATTATAAAGGCTGAAAAAGTACAGCGTGTTCTCAGAAGATAGAACAAACAGTATTACAAAACATATATTTTCTTTAAATCTAGAAACTCCATGGTCATTTTGCATATTGCTTCCAGAAATATGAGCATTTTCTACATGGTAGGGAAGCAAATGGGAGGCTGAATTTACTATGATATATGTAACCCACCTAAGTCTTAGTGGTATCATTTACAAAGAAAGGCTAGGCTATTCCCTACAGTGTTCTAGAAAGGTTTGAAGGTATTCTTTGAAGTTCTACTTCTTTGGTAGGGAAATAATGCGGCATACCATGGAATTTCTGTTATACTGTTCATTAGTGATTGGGTCCCTTAAACTAGACTATTCTCTTTTGCACTCCATAATATAAGGACTCGCTCAAGTTTATTGCTCCAATTCAACAAAAGTAATTCCACCAGTTTTGCTTGTGTGTTAAGTTTCTGCCTGAGATTAAAAGCTCCTCGGAACTCGCACCCTTGGTGGACCAAGTCTGCATATGCACTTGCTAATGAATGCTTAGTAGTGTCAGTTCTGACTGTGCCAAACACCTGTTTTAAAAGTCTGTGGGACTGGCTCTAGGCCACACTTCTTTCCTGCCATGTGTAACATGATCTGGACTGTCAAATTTGACACCTGCAACTACTGGTGAATGCAATGCTTTGAAAGCCCATATGTGCAATGAGATTGATGCCTTGCATAAGGAGCTATAGATTAGGACTATTGTATTGCTTTTTTTTTTTGCTTTACCAAATTGCTAGGCATGCTTACTCTAGACAAGGTGGAGGGGGAGGAAGAGATCTGGTTGAGAAACAGGATTATAAATACATAGTCAGTCCCCATTCACTTTAAAAAACATATAAGACTAAGTAGAGCCAGAGGCCAAGTTTAAGGACAGGGGCTGGATTAAGAAATATTATGCCAGGGGCAATTATGTGGGAAGAATTTAAATAAATGTTTACTATATATGTGTGAAATGTATGGAATAGTAGTTTTGTTTTTTACAGAGTACATCTTACTATGTTGAATGGATTTCTCCCAGATAAAAGTACATAGGATTGTAATTTCTTGAGGATCACGGGTGTT
Organism: Sphaerodactylus townsendi; assembly: GCF_021028975.2. Classification (NCBI taxonomy): domain Eukaryota; kingdom Metazoa; phylum Chordata; class Lepidosauria; order Squamata; family Sphaerodactylidae; genus Sphaerodactylus; species Sphaerodactylus townsendi. Next base: position 114,694,104 of record NC_059425.1, on the reverse strand, counting down.
CTCTGAATTCTTTTCTGAACATTTCATCATATCAGTCCGCCTTCCCAAACTGCTGCAGCTTCATGTCCTGCATGTTATGGGTAATTGATACTATTTTTAAAAATCCTACCCATGCACACAAAGAATTATTAGACCAAGCAGATGGCATGCTGAATTTACTATGATATATGTAACCCATCTAAGAGTTAATGGTATCATTTCCAAATAAAGGCTAGGCTATTCCCTACAGTGTCCTAGAAAGTTTTAAACGGATTCTTTTAAGTTCTTTGGAACTTTTTTTTCACAATCCCTAGTTTATGCAGTGTTGCCTGAGTTTGGGGGAAAAAGCTAATTTTTAAAAGTGAAATTTAACTTTTAAAAGTCACTGAGATTTACATCTGAAGGAGTAACATATTGAAAAATGTGATGAGAAAAATAAGAAGGATTTAATGTAAGCCAAAATAAAAAGGTCAGGTATATTGTGCTGGATGGCTTCTACAATATCTCATGTTCTCTACCTGTGATGTCAAGTGTCTTTTAAGAGGTAGCAGGGAGGAGGAAATATCAGTACTGGCTTTAAGCCAAGTGTCCTTCAAAGCAGGTTTGAGTGTAACAACAGTCTGTTGATCTGCCAGTGATGGAGACGCTAAATATAGCAATGCTCTTGAGTTACAAGGCATGGTGCTACACAACTGAGACTCTCTCTGGACTGCAAGGCTCTGTATTTTTGCACATAACTTCCAAGATGATACAAGTAGTAAGTCACATTAGTGCTGACTCTGAAAGTGCTTGCCTGTTCATCCATCAACTGCAAAAGTAAGAGGTAATAAAGGTGCTGAAAAGGTGGATATCATCAATATTCTGTGTTGCTACAAAAAACCTCCCAGAAGTAAAAATAACTAGCTGGAGTGAATGGCAAGCGGCCCAAAGGATGAGTTGTTCAGTTCAGCCTTCTATACATCAAATGTTTATCTAGTGCTTCTTATCAAAATTATTACAGAAAAACTTTTTTTGGAGACACATCTGCTATATTGGTTTGTTTTTTCATAAAATAAGTTGTCCGAAGTGAAAAAGAACTGAATTCAGATAATGTTGTATAGTGCCAGTTCCATGTATGAGGCTGGTATGTGTTCTTAAATTCATCAACTTTAACAATGTATTCATGCTTCAGACAGACACTGTTAAGTATTAAACAATTTGTTTGAAACCCAAGTTAAATTTAAAAAACCCTTCAGCTAGTTCATATCTATGTACACCATGTAAACCATTCCTATTATTTTCTATTGCTTATGACTTTTACCAAAACAGCAGCAGCAAGCCTTTATTGGAATAGACTTTTACCAAAACGTGCTCTATCTGTGAAAGGACATTTATCTGACAATTTTCTTTAAAACACTATTCCCTAAATCAGATGCCTGCTTGATCCCAAAAGAATGTAAAGCCAAAATTAGGTACAATAATCGCTAGATATTAATGCTTGAGGTGGAGGTTACACTGTATCTATTAATTTCACCAGACTCGTAAATACAGTTGTGTCTGTGACTAAACAAGCAAATCAATAATGAGGCACAGAGGTCAGTCACTGGAGTCAAAACAGTTTAAAGGCCCCCAGCCCAGCTTTCATTTACTTTCTTTCAAAGAGAAACTGGCTGTTTGGCAACACTGTCATAAGATTTAAGCCTTTTGCAGGTCTTCAGCTTGACCTTTCATCCACATTCCAATTAACTATCCTGAGGTGATTATAGTCCTTCAGTTTCACAATGTTGAAAAAGTGTATCAACTGTCTGTTAACAATAATCTAACCTCATTATGCCATGCAAAGCATGCAGAAAAGCCCCAGTGCCAGCAATGAATTCCAACAATAGAACAATAGAAATTATGATGAAAAAGATAGATGGCACTGTCATATTCCCCTGTGCTTTCTTGTTACTTGAATAATAGAACTTAGACAGCCAACATGTACATCAGAATTAAATTTTCCATAGAAACTACAGAACATCAGGCACAATCAATGAGAGTTAATCATGCACAGGAGACCCCCTTGCATAAATGTTGTATGAGAATATGGTTATGCCCTGGTACAATTTTACCTTATTCTTAAGTCTATGCAAGAGGCGCACTCAGGATATTATTGAGCCTTCGATTGTTTTGGAAAATATTTCACTTTTTTGCCTTATATGCACAGTAGTTGCAGTTATTTATTTTATTTATATTCTATGCTGCCCTTCCCCTCACTGGCTCAGGGTGGCTTCCAACATTAAAATAAAAACAATCAAATCAATTTAAAATAATGTTTAGCATTTAAAACTAATCATGACTTAATGGTGTCATTTACTAAATACAGTACTAAAGCTATGGAAGGGAAAATATAAAAAGATGGAAAAAAGAAATATTGAAGATGGAAGAGTGTGAGGCTGAGATGAGTACCTGCCTCAACCATATGCCTGGTGGAACAGTTCTGTTTTACAGGTCTTGCAGAATTGCATCAGGTCCTTCAGGACCTGAATCTCACTCAACAGAGCATTCCATCAGCTTCAGGCCAGGACCAAATAAGTCCTGGCCCTAGTTGAGATAAACCAGATCAAATCAAATCATTTATCTTAAGAACATAAGAACAGCCCTGCTAGATCACACCAGAATTCAATCTAGTCCAGCATCCTTTCTTCTTCCTGCAGTGGCAAACCAGGTGATCAAGGAAGGACTGCAAAGAGAGTACAGAAGACAAAGTCCTTCCTGGCATGCTCTTATAGCACCTGGTATTCCAATCAAAATACTGTTGTAGCAAGTGAACTCTAATAAGAGTTAGTATTGACCTTCATCTTAAATGGGGAATGGGAATTGAGAATAACTTTCTAAAACCATCTAATAGCCATGACTTCTTCTTCTTAAAACCTTATTGCTGATCAAAGTTCCAATTAGCTTTTCAAGTTACCAAACTCTCAGACTTCCCATTTACACGCCCCTTTTCAAAGGCATTCACATAGAGAGTGCTGTATTAATCTAATCTGAGTCTGATCAGAACATGGATCACCAGATTATACTTCTCAAAAAAGGATTACAGTTGGCACATCAGCCAAAGCTAATAAAAGGTACTAAATACCATGGAGGCTTCAACTATAGGCCAGGATCTAACACAACAATTAAGTTACCTTTTGAGGTAAACCAACCCAGTCCAGAACAGGCTGATTCCTCAGTCCTCGAACAGCTTTGTTATTGACCAACAGCACTTCAGTTTTATCCTCAGCACTTCAGTCAGTTAGTGGCCTTCATCCCCCTGACCGCCCCCATCTGCACACTCTCCCACTGAACTCCCCTTGCCCCCAGTGTTGTCAGCCACGGTATTGCTCAAAGGGACAGAAGAAAACTAGCTGCATTTCAAGATGAACCTAACTTTCCTCCATCCCTCCAAGCGGCACCACACTGGTAAGACACTGGGGGCTGAGACACAGTGCCACTTGGAGAGACAGAGGAAAGTTAGGTGCATTTTAAAATGCTGCTAGCTTTCCTCCATCCCTCTGAGTGGCGCCAGAGCTGGAAACACTCTGCAGGCAGGGACAAGGTCAAGTAGCTTGTGCTCCTTCCCTGGTCTTGTCCTTACCTCCAGAGTGTTGCCAGCCACAGCGTTGCTCAAGGGGATGGAGGAAAAGTTTGTTTGGGTTTTTTACAGAGGTGGGGGGAGTTCAGTGGGGGTCATGGTGGAGAGGTGGGAGGAGTTTAGCCAGGGGATGGGCATAGTGCCCAGAGCAAGCCCCAGATGCCACTGGAGTGAAAAAAAACTAGGTATGAGAAAGTGCCCTGACTAGGTAAGCTGACCTGTGCTCTGATTTGTGGAGCAACCAGCTGACTCAAAGGGCCTTTCCCCACTTACCTTAAGCCCCACGCTACTCTCCTCAAGTAGCGCGGGGTCCCCCGGCACTCCCCTACCTATTGGGGCGTATGCGCATTAACGAGCTCAATTCCCCGGACACGCTGCCGCTGTCAGCACCCTCAAAGGCAGCGGCGTACCCTGGCGCTCTTGTAAACGGCACCTTTTGATGACCCCGCGCAGAGCGCGGGGTCGTGGGGACGCCTAGGCGCATGTCAGAAATGACGCACGCTGAGAGCAGCGTGCAACATAAGTGGGGTCGTGGTCAGTGGGGAAACGCCCAAAGAGAGAAGGGATATCTCTGCGAAAGGAAAAAAATGGAAAGCTTTTGGATTTGGATTCCTGAGAATTAACATCAAGTCCCTTACCTGCACATGCTAAACATCTACTCTGAGAGGATTTCAGTCACACAGTGAATATGACGTGAAATATACTGAGTGTCAGCATGTGCTGAAAGCAGAAAATACTCAGACAAAAAACCTGGGAGTTTTATTTAGTGGTCAAGGCTGAAGGTGGAATAGAACTGAGACTTTCAACTGGTGACCATAAATATAAGGGAAGGGAATATATCTTCTGAGTGTAGAAAAAGAATTCCTAAGCCAGTTAGAACAGGAATTATACACACAATGGATTCCCATCTGGCGTATTAGAGTTCTGCTTAAGATTAACTCAGGTGGCAGATTTATGGGAAGTGGTTAACTAACAGTGTCAAGTCTGTATGTGTACTGTGTGAAAGGGTACCAGCCTGTTAGAACCAAAAGTCATTGTGAATCCTTTAGCCAGTAACATCTAGCTGTACTATCTTAAAGTAAGAAACGTTTCATAACATCTATCCAATTGAAACAACAAAGCTTGATTAAGAACTGCCCTGTGCCAAAATGTTTAGCATTTAAAATGCCTGCCTGACTTCCATCCACTGAAGTATCTCCTGATCTTATCCAGTCTATTTAATAAATGTTACTTTTGTTCATTAAACTTGCTCCAGTTCTCTAATGCCTTGAAAAGGGGGGATTTGACGTAAGGAGAAGAGGCTCCCTTCACCTTTCTGGAGCTCCTAAGGCTGAGCAGACAAGCACAAAACACCTCACATGCTACCATCAAAACAGTTAATTCACAGAAAACATAGAAAACTTGCCCAGCATAGTTAGGGGACTGTCTGAGCATGTCACAATTAGTTAGGAGAGTAAAAGCTGGTGACAGCTGGCCTTTCAATTTTTATGTTCAAGGGACAGACAGCTATTGACAAATGTTGATGTACATTGCTATGAATTGTGCAGTTACCTTCCAAGTTCAGTTCAGAAATAATGCATTCACATGAAGCTATCATTTCTCATTTTTGCAAAAATCTCTTCCAGATTTTATCCAAATAACCACATTAAAACTATGGAGATATTTAAGCCAACTGCGTGTCTTTTATCATAGTTTTTTAGTGCTTGCAAGTGACAATTCTGAATTTCTAGTACATCATTCCACATAGCCATATTTAGAGATGAGTCAAGTAGGACCCACCAACCAGCAAAATGTTCAGGGTATGAGCTTTTGAAAGTCAAAGCTCCCTTTGTCAGATATAGCCATCTTTCTTAATTTGCCTTTAATCCAAACATTACATTGGTTGCCTACATTTATAAACATATGTAGAATGATATATCATTTATCTGAATGATCTATAGGTTGCTGGCATACAACAATGCAGATTTATATAAAATAAATATTTATATAAACTGTGTGTTAGTGGAATCAATATGCATTAGCACTGCTGCTTACAAACAATACAGCAGCTAAGTATATTACAAAATTTTATTTTCATTAAATTTCATTCATTTTGTTTTGTTTTTAGACTCTAAGCTTCCACTGATTGATGGATGGATTGATGGGATGACAACATGGAAGTCTTCATTCTTTTCTCTGTAATACAAATCCTTCCTTAAATGATAGGCAATGCAATTTTGGATAGCTGAGATAGGATATGGTGTTAGGTTTCGTAGCAGAAACAAACACTGATACAGGAACACAAATCTTCTACACAAATGTTCCATTTGCCTTAGCCAACCCTTCACTTCCAGAGATGATAAATGGCCAATAAACTGGACCTTGAAAAGGGAATTGGCCTTCCTACACCCTACAACAGAATTTTTGGTACTCTTAAATTCAGTCCTAGGAGCCACAGCTACTCAAGGTCAGAATGTCCAAATAGAATCTCAAGATTTAAAAGGAAAATCCAACAAGATTTTAGTGTTCAACTCCATTTTTCTAGTAACATAGAAAGGTTGTTCTAAATTCCATCTCCACACATGAATTAATCAAAACTATTTTGTCTATGTTTTATGTACCTTATCTCTTATTTTTGTTTCTTGGCTGTTCAGGCCATTTAGCTGCAAGGCTAAATTAGTCTCAACCAGGTGGGAAGCTTCTTCACACAAACAGTATTCTACATAGTCAGGCACTCATCTAGTTAGCATTCTCAGTGGCAAGCATAATATCAGGCTAATATAACAATAACACATGGAAGCACTGTTTCATACAAATGATCCCAGGAAGAACACTATATGCTCTTATATGAACTAGGTCATACTGCATGGATATATGGTATGTAGATTCTTCATGGTTGCATACACCTCAGTCTGTTTTAAATATTTTTAGCATGTTTGGAGGCCTCATATGTGGACATGTGAAATTTGACCCTGCTAATGCAGATTGTTTGTTAACTAGTTTTCATTTCTCAACAGAAGATGCTGCCAGAAATGGAAGTGAATGTTTCTCTCTACTGAAAATCCTACAGAGGTTCAACTGTGCACAGGAAACTAAAACTTTTCAGGCATAGTGCCAGATTTTCATTAGGCAGAAAATAGCAATGAATATAGTCATGAAAAACAACAACATCTTGTTCTTGCCATGAGTGTTTTCTAGTCAATTATTTCTGCATAGAAATATATAAATGGTTGTTCTGGATCCACACTTCACTATGATGTCATATCACTGGGTTCTATGGAGTGTGGATTGCTGATTTTTACTAAATTGGTTTTAATACTGAATTATCAGATTCAATAGACAATTTTACAGTGACAAGAGATATTCCATATTCGTTCCTGCATTCAAAGAATAGCAACTTGCTCATGCGAAGACATCCACAGGAAATATATGTTTTCTTCCATTTCAGATTCAGTTGGAATGATATATGCATTTTAAACCTGGGCTGTCATGAAAATGGCAGTGCCATATAAAATTCTCAATTCCCTTTCCATAATGGTAGACAGTCATATCTACGTTATTTCTGCACCTCAAATCATTAACAACCACTGGGGAAATTACATGGGAGGCCTGACTGAATAAACATTATGGAAGGGAAAGAAAACTCACCTGACTACCATTTTGGGTAATGGCCAGTGTCACATATCACTGCACTCTCGCATTTGGGATGTGAGGAATGATTAGTTTTCTGAACTAATCAAGAGTGCTATAATTTCCACTTATCAACAATGCTATGATTTCCATGAATAAAACTATTAGTTATTTCTCACCAGCTTTATTTCTTTTTTAATCTACAGCTTTACATTTTAGTTCAGCTAACTGCTTAGTGTAATGTTTACTTTGAATGAAACAATTACCGTATATACTCAGGTATAAGTCGACCCGTGTATAAATCGAGTCACCTAATTTTGCCGTGAAGAACTGGGAAACCTTATTGACCCGCATATAAGTCAAGGGTGGGAAAAGTCCATGGGGAGGTGGAGCGCTGAGCAGGCAAAGGAGCCACAGTTGGGGGAAAGGACCCCCCCAGAAGCCTTTGGGAGGCTTTTTAAGGAGGGGTGAGGTGAGTCTGGGGAGAGAGAATAAACTAGGGGCTGTGGAGGGTGAATGGGATGGGAGGTGGTGGAGGAAAAGGCAAAGGAGAATGAGGCACAGAAAGCAGCTGAAAGGGGGTGGCAGAGAAGAAGGCAGGAGACAGTGAAGCAGAGAAAGCAGTGGCTAACACACTTTCTTTCCTCTCCCCCTCCCAGTTGGGAAGATTCTGAGTTTCAGATAAGCGTTGCTCATTGAAGAAAAGCTTCACTCTATGGAGTTTCTCTTAAAAGGGCAATGCTGAAGCAATCTTTGGAGCATTGCCCTTTTAAGAAAACCATAGAGACAGGCTGTCCAACAGGCAGCTTCTCTGAAACCAAGCCTGAGTCTGCTGGGAAAGGAAGAGAAGGGTGAGTTAGTGAGGGGGCCTGCCAGCCGGCAGGAGAGAATGAAGCAGAAAACTAAGCACAGAAAGTGGCTGAAAGAGGGGTAGAGAAGAAGGCAAGACAGAGCGAAGACAGGACAGGGGGAACACCACACAAGAATTACCGGTAAGTGGGACCCACGTGTAAGTTGAGGGGGGCATTTTTCAGCCTAAAAAAAAGGCTGAAAACCTCGACTTGCACGTGAGTATATACGGTATCCTTCTATATTTTAAAAAGTTATTTGGTTATTCTTTGCATAGAACTTTTACTAAAACTAAAAGTTTCCCTCAATCTTGAGAATTATTATTTAGTTCCTCATAATCCTAGAGTAGGATTGCAAAAAAGCATCTGTGTTGTTTGGACTTCTTTATAAAATTTAGCCTTATTGGACCACTCTGTAACACAGCATTCGTTTATGTTAGGTTCCATAAGCAGCTCATTTTCTTCCTTCTTTTTGCTTTCCATATTTGAATGCATTCAGTTGACTCCTGATAAACATTTTTTTCTCTATGTGAAAAGTATGATTTGTACATTTCTCTCTAAGGAGTATGGATTTAACAGCATCCACAAAATGTGGGCCTTTCTGTAGCTGAAAGCATCCATTAATGCAAGTACATCAACTACTGTATGAAATGTAGATGGCCTGTTAAATAGTGGCTTAAAATAGCTTGAGAAGTAGTAGAAGTAATGTGATACTCAGACTTTCACAAATTAGGAACTCAAAGGTGAGAGTCAAGAATACTTTGGTCTTAACTCAGCATATATTTATCATTCTGGAAAACTGATTGACACACATTCATTTCTTTATGAATGTAGTTTTGGAGGTAAGCCATGTTATGTTCCTCCATAAAAAGCAGCAATGAAATAATATTTCTGATTTCAGGACTGAAACCAGAAGTTCTTGTATCTGTTAGTGGACTGGTTCCTTTATCACTGAACTATTGCTGAACAGGCAGAAATCTTGTATCCAGTGAGTAAGGAAATAATTGGGAGCAAATCTCCTTCCACTTCTTCCTAGATTAGCCACAGATCCTACTGTTGCTTTTCAGTCTGAGTATCTAAACAACAAAGGACACTACTTAGCTGTGATGCGTCTAACAACAGGGTGTTTCTCAGAACCTTATTGCTACTGCCACAAACTAGACTGCTTTCCCATTGCTTTAATAAGAACGGGGGGGGGGGGGCGCACATCACATAAAAATGGAACACTAGCAAAAGTTACAGAGGCAGAAAACTTGCCTAATGCCTTTCTTACTCCCCCGGGGAAAATGGCACTTGACATCTCCACTCTGGCAGATTCCGCACAGGCCGAAAACAGCAGAGGGCAGTCGACATAAATGTAAATGCAGTTGCTCCAGGGCGTTCGCTTGGCTGGGCATCCTGGCCATTTCCCCATTGAAAAATTAAAGCCAGATACAACTAAGTTTCAAAAGAAACAGAACCTTTTCATTGCGGTTTCATCCTCCCCATTGCAGCATGTGTCTGATAAGGACATCGATGTCTATCACGGTTTCAAACAGTGCAGCACTCCCCACGAATGTGCAATCTGCTCAGTGGCACTGTTCTTCCTCGTCCTGATTGGCTGTTGTGTTGTGTTGGGGCGGGAATTTTTTAAACTTTTTTTGTGCAGCTACGTAACCATGCACATGCGTAGATAGAATTTCCCCAACACTTTTTTTCACACTGAGCTACGTTTATGCGTGGTGTCGACTTTTTTGGCACTCTTTACCCACGCAGCTGTGTTGGCACAAAAGTCTAATTTTAGTTTACAGTTGGCACAGAAATCATGCTCCACGCAGCCACATTTCAACATAGATGCCACTGGTGTGAAAAAAGGGCTGCACGCGCATCACGTACAGTTCACTATGCTCTGATTGGCTGGAAGGATCCAGGGGCCTTTCCCCACTTACCTTAAGCCCCGCACTACTTGAGCAGAGTAGCGCAGGTTCCCCCGGCACTCCCCACGACAGGGGCGACGACAGCGCAGCCGCCCCGACGCTGCCACTGTCGCGCCCCTTCAGCGCGTGGCATCCCAGGGGCTCTTCTTAAGGGTGCCTTTTGATGACCCCACGCAGAGCGCGGGGTCATGGGGACGCCCGGGCGCACGCCTGGGATGCCACGTGCTGAGAGCAGCGCGGCATGGGGGGGATGGAAGAGAGTGGGGAAAGGCCCCATGTCACATCCTACGGTGGGAAAATAAACCTAGATTCTGTACCCTGATCCTACCCACCGATCCAGCTTCAGCACGTGTTTTTTTAAAGTTGCACTTCCATGCACGTTCTTAAAAAACACGTGATAAGGGGGAGAGGGAGTGCCAGAACCGGGATGAATCTGTGTTCGGCAGCTAAGCAGTGGGGAGTTCTTGCTGAAACCTTGATATTTCACATGAGTATCATGCGATTAATTGACCGTGGGGAATCGCCCCCTGTAGACAGCAAATCGGCCAACCGCGGCTTTTGCACAGGGGCGCAGCAAGGGTTTTTTTTGCTTGTACATCCATTCCTTCTGTAGCTATGCAGGAATGCACACATGAACCCCCACAGCCATGCTGGCATCCCACAAGACCCAGATATGACCCAGTGCGCCTGCGTGGCTTTCCAAAAATGAACCGGAAATCTAAAAACACGCAAGCACAGCCAAAGCAGAAGCACCTCTTCCCCGGCCATTCGCTTGATTCTGGTTGTAGAACCACGTTTTTTAAAAGACTCATTCGTTTAGCAAGTCACATATACGCCGGTTTGGGGAAAATAGGATGTTGCGGCTTCGCTTCAGCAGCTATGCGAAGCCCTCCCCCACAATGGTGTTTTTGCTGTCCTCAGACCGCTGATTTTGGACCATGCGGAATCCACCTCTGACTGACAAGTAGGATTTCCCCCCTATCTGAATGAACAGAAACCATTTAATGTTAATTAACAATAATGGTATGAGTTTATAGAAGGTGTGTTACCCTCCTAGTTTACATTATAAGAATCCTTGTTAATTCATGTCACAGATTGAAATTCCTTTCTTCTCATTATGAACAGGGTGAGAATTTGCGGCAGAGACCTGCCCACGCTGCCCTCCAACCTCCAGGGGTTGGAGGGCAGCGTGGGTGGGTCCCTCCAGCCCTCCACGGCGATGCTGAATAAAGAAGTGAGTGGAGGGGATCGAAGGTTCTGTGCGGAGCCACCTCTCCGGCTGGGGAGGGAGCCAAGACTGCTCACATGCTATCATGCAAGCAGTCCCTGAGCCTCCACCAGCATAAATTATGCCAGTGGGGGTTTGCTGCCACCGCAGTGCGAAAAGGGCCTATGCATGATTTTTATTGAAGTATACGTATCATTCTGGCCAAGTGAACAGCTATCGGTGGAATCAATTAAATGGGCCTCTGTAATATGCCCAATCCCCTTTGCTTTAAAAAGAGTGGCTACAGTGCATTGAAAATACTTTGATAGATACCAGGAAGTATAAGCAGTAAGTACAACAGATACACTTAAAATGCATTTTTTTGCAATTTAGTGTTCAGTACAGAAAAAAGTCTGCCTTTAACCTCCTGAGGAACTGTCCTCCAGTCCCACTATAAGCCATTCCTTTTCTTTCTTTTTTTAATCAGTGAAATCTGAAATAATGTCTGTGCCTAAAGGACAGTCCAAGCCTACAGATTTCAGAGGGCTTAGGCTAGAGCAGGGGTCTGCAACCTGCAGCTGGCAGGGGCTGCAACCTGCAACCGGCCATCCTGGCAGGGGCTGATGGGAATTGTAGTCCATGAACATCTGGAGAGCTGCAGGTTGCAGACCCATGGGCTAGAAGAGTAACTTTGGATTGAACTGTACTGCAGGTGACCAAAGAGATCCCATATATACCAGAAAGACAACAAATCCTGATCTTGACAAAGGCCTCAGTGGTCATACTGCACAATCTAAGAAGTGTTTCTCAGGATATCTTGAAACCTTTTCAGAGGACGGTTAAACATATCTCCTAAGTCACAGAACGGTTCACTGGTGATGGGAAGTGACATTAAATCAAAGTCCGATTTTGCCTACCCTGCAGGATTTTCAAGAAAAGAGATAAACAGAGAACACAACAGCTACAGACCTCAGTGTCAGCTGAACCAGGAGGCAGGGACTAGGGGAGGTATAGGAGTGGGCAGAGGACAGGCAGGAGTGACAGCCTTGAGAGCCCATAGAGCCAAGGGCCAAGAAAGAGTGGGCTCAGCCCAAACCCATAGGTCCTGGTTGGAAGAAGGGAACTCTGTGGGTGGGAGCATCCCTATAATAAGAGGGCAGGGCAGAAGGGCCAGGGAAGAAGATGCTTATGAGCTGGGGAACTTGTGTCAAGAGGAAAAGGCAGCCTGTGAATTCCTTGCTTCTGAGGTCCTTGGGAACCAAGCAGGGCTGGTGGAGCCTGCCAAAACAAGCTCAGACAAGGCAACTCCTGCATCAGGGGGTATTACAGTGCCCCTTAAATATTGTAATTTCAAATGACCACCACATCTGTCTGCTTTTGGTTATAATGATATTTAGCAATATTTAAGTGATTTTATTGTGTCTTGAATTTTTTTATAAGTTTATATATATATATGTGAGTGTGTGTGTGTGTGTGTGTGTGTGTGTGTGTTTTAATTTTGCTTTTGTTTTAAAACTGCTTTTCCACTCTGGGTACTTCTCACAGAACAATAGCTGAGAAATATCATAAACAGACAAACAAAATGTACTAATAGTGTGTTGTGAAGTAACTGCTATGGTTTATTTCCAGAACCTATGTGTTTACATAACATCAATTCACAAATACTGTTCACATCTACAGATACAAATAAACCAGCTAATGATGACCTCTCCAGCAAATGCCACACAATAAGTTCAAACTTCTTAATATACACCATGCAATCCACAAAATGATCTTAGACTCCAAGAGCCAAAATGAGTTACTTCCTACTTATATGACTAGAGCCTAGTCTGATCCAGTAAAATGAAAGTTTTAAAGTTGACTTCAGCACAGGCAGGGCTTTGGAGTATCCCCACAGGAATCTATCAGTGAATCTTTGAAGAAGGTAAATTGAACTTGCCTTCAGCATCTGGCATGGCAGGTGTCATTCCTGGAGTTTGTGGTAGGAAGAGGTGAGGAGCTGGTCCTGCACACAAGACAGGAATAAAAAAGCATTCATAATTAATCAAACTGTTCTTTTCTAAAATGCAGTGCCTGCTGGCATCCTAGCGTACACTTTTATTTTTTAACAGTCCCTGGGGAGACTGAGCTTGCTTCTGAATTGTTGCTGAGGCATATTACTAAGTACTAAGTAGACATCATTGAAAAGGAAGGTGGAGCAAACAAAAATTGCAAGATGTAAAAGGGAGCTACAAATTACTGTGCATGAAAAAGTACAAAACAGGGACAACGAAAAGTCACGGATGAATTATTTGCCATTCAGTTTCTTTTCTACATAATTAAAAAAACTCAGATGATTAGTATTATGAAAAAAACTTTCACACTCATGTTCCTGCTGATTAGAAAGAATGCATATGTCTTTTTTCCCTCCTTTAATATAAAGGACTAGTCTAGAGAATCAGAGGCCCCTTCCGCGCGGGCCAATAACCTGGGCTGGGGATGGGGAAAAACCTGTTTGGGGGGGAAACTTTGCATGGCTCTCGACCCTAAAGTGAGGCTGCCCCACGTTCCCCCCCCCCAAAAAAATGGGTTATTGGAGAAACACACTGCACCAACCCCCCTTCTCACTCTGAGGAGAAAACAGAGCCTTCTGGGAAAAAAGAGGGAAACTCTGTTTTGGGGGGATGGATTTTTGTACGGGCACTAACTACCCCTTTCTCTCAATCAGTCACAATGGTGCTTGGTAAAGTTTAAAACAAAACTAAATTTTATTTAAGACTGGTTTAGCTTCTCAGATGGAACAGAGAGGTTTCAAAAGCATTTAGGTTTCATAGGTAGTTATTTCTTTCTCAGATGTTACAGCACAGTTTCAGAACAGACTTATTCACCCACAGGTGCCTCTTGAGGGAAAACTTTCCACCTGCAGTCAAGCACACTCCTAGTTCACCCGCCCTTATTACTAAAAGGGAATGGTCACTGACTTTAGGAGGGCCCCCACGTGAAGTTTCCCTATTCCAGAGATCCAGACTATCTAGCCCAGGGGTAGGGAACCTGCGGCTCTCCAGATGTTCAGGAACTACAATTCCCATCAGCCCCTACCAGCATGTTCCTGAACATCTGGAGAGCCGCAGGTTCCCTACCCCTGATCTAGCCTATAACAAACACTGTTCCTCCCTGACAGTCTGAGATTAGACAAATCTGGCAACCTAGCCTTCCTCTCCCTGTCTCTCCCTGGCCTCACTGTCACTAGACACAATCTCCAGACTGAAGGAACTGTGAGCTGACACGATCTGTGTCTGACTCCTGAATCTGCGTGTCTCTCCACTCAGACTCAATTCCTCAATCTTTTCTGACTGGCTTCTTCCTGCTTTTATAGCAGACAGCGCACCCTATCTGTGGCTACCAGTTATAGCCTTACAGCCCAGCCAATCAAGTTGCGCTCTGGCTGTTACTGTGGTGTTTTGCTCTGGCTAACTGCACCATTGCAAATTAACCCCATAAGAGCCTAATCCGTCACACACTGCAATTCTCTTGTTTTAATGCATTTTGCTGCCATTCGTGAGTGCTTTACTCAGCTGCGCTTCTAGGGTTTTAACAGTCCCTGCCTTCAGTCTTCCAGTGGAGGGAGGTGCATTTTTTTAAAAAAAAGTCACACCTCTGTGCGAAGGCACAATGGCAGCCTGCATTGCATCTGTGGGCTCTGTTCGCTGCCTGCATGGAAGCATGCGAACGTATCCCTCCTGCAACCTGCTCTCCCTGTTCTGTGTGGAAGGGGCCAGAGTGATGATGTGGTTAAGAGCAGCAGACTCTAATCTGGGGAACCAAGCTTGATTCCCCACTCCTCCATATGAAACCTGCAGAGTGATTTTGGGCCAGTCATAGTTCTTTCAGATCTCTCTCAACTTCACCTTCCTCACAAAGTGCCAGTTGTGGAGAAAAGAAGCAAAGGCAATTATAAGCCACTTTGATACACCTTGTGGTTTTTAACAACAGTATCTAGAAAGGGTAATTTTGCAGGGTAATTTTTCACATTTCATAACAGTGTACAGACTCTCGTGGATGATGGTTATAAGAAACTGTCCATGACTTTCCCGCTGCAAGTTTGTCTTGAAAAGTTAAACCAAATATAAATTTTGCCAACGCAAATGTGGTTAATTTGCACTTAGACATACATATTTCACATTAGAACTGAACTGATAGTGGTAGAAAGTGCCCTCAAGTTGTAGATGAGTTATGAGGACCTCCTAGGGTTTTCCAGGCAAGACAAAATCAGAGATCGTTTGCCATTGCCTGGCTCTGCATAGCTACATTGGAATTCTCTACTGGTCTTCCATCCAAATACTAACCATGTCCAACCCTGCTTAGTTTCCAGAACTGGTGAGATTAGGCTAGCCAGGCCCAACCAGGTCAGGGTGAGATGTGTCCTAGGACATACTAATATGGACATTTGTCCTGTCTCTTCCCCAAGAATTTCATTAGCAGAACTGAGAGCTATGGAAAGAAATGGGGAAAGAAATCAAAGCAATGATTTGTTTATGTGAAATATGTATTACTGATATTACTAGTCATTATGCCAGAGTTCATAATTACTTGGTTTAGAGCATGTACAGAAAATTTTAATGGTAAGCCCTCACTCTCTGTGAAATTCTAGCTGATTGCTGTGGACTACATGAGCAGATCACCTGATAAAGCTATATTTTATTTAATGAATATTTTCTCTGCTCATTTTCCCCTCATTGTACTATAGTTATTATCTTCATTTAGCTTCCAGAAGTTTAAGTATGGAAAACAGCGACATTGCCCATTGTCTGAACAGTATGATAAAGCTGAGGCACACCATCAATCAACATGCTTCAACAACATGCTTCAACATCATCAATCAACATGCTTCAGCATTACTGGTCAGAAGATAACCTTCAGAAACAGATGAGGTTTTTTTTCCCCGGACAGTTGTCAAGAAAACTCATAATTACCAAGCCTATTTCAAATATAATCATCCTTAGTTAAAACACTAACAATTTTTAATCACTTGGCATGTCCTGAGATACTATATTTCTAAAGTAAGTAGATCATGTATTCACCTTCTAGTCACTTAAATGAGAACTTAGGAGAAATTAAGTGAACTATATGCAAATACAAATCAAGTGCAGGACATAGCAAAGGTGGCCAATGAGGAATGCTGTTTTGTACATTTTACTAATTTTATTAAAATATTTGAACTGAAGTTTAAAATGTTGTACAAAAAATGTTCTTAACACACCATTACTACTTTGTTCATTGTCAATTGGGAGAATGTGACAAATTATGCAATTAGAACTAATTGCATTTTGTGAAGGATGATAATGAATGTTGAGTACACTAGTTATTAAAATAAAATGGCTGATCATTAAATTGCCCTATAGATTTCCTCAGGAACTGGCTACCACATGGGGTCATGATATATCACCTTCAGATGCCATATGGCCTGAATATAAAAACAATTAAAAACATGAAAAGCTTGATTTAAAAGTTTGCTTTTACCCTTAGGTAAAACATGTATTCTGCAGAGTCTCCCTTATAATCTGATTTTAAAACCTTATGTTTCCATATGTTATTAAATATCTTTCTCTTTGCTTTGATGAGGAAGCACAAAAAGAAACAGCTAAATTAATATTTCATCCTTCCCTTTGATTAAATATGTTAAAGCGGATCTCCTAACTTAAATTGCCTTCACAGTTTCAATGCATTAGTTTTAAATAGTCTGGCAACTGAACCAAAAAGTGTGCCACAAAGTTTGTCAGCAGAACGCTTATCATTACTGTCCATGCACTAGGTGACTTTTTTTATAGTAACATCATGCTGTAAATAAGAAAACTGTTTCAGTAATCCTGCTGCTGATAAGATTGTAGTCATTCAGATAGTTACCAGACATGGGTAGCACTTTAGTACACTTCGTACCAGCCAACTGGGTGGCAAACATGGCTATTTAAAGTGTTGATAACCACCAACCAACCACATGAATACTTATGAACGTTTATATAGATATTGTTCAATGCATTTAAAAATAAAATATATAAGGCACCAATGGTATATCTGTATGTCACAGATCAAACAGGGAGTAGTAACAAGAGATTAATTCAGTCATTGATAATAATGGACACAAATAAAAGGAATGGTATAACCATACAACACTCTCTCCCTGAAGGGAAACACAGGCCCAGCTGGGAGGGAAGTGGGTTGTACCAAGGGTGGTTGGTTTGATAGCTGGTTTTGGCCTAGGCACTCCCCAACTTACGCACACACACAGGTCTTTACTGTCAAGAATCCTGTCAGGGAAAACAAAATGTCTACTGCCACCATTTCTGAGGTAAAAAATAATATGGAACTTAGCGAGGCTTTTAAAAGATAAAACTCAAAAACTAGATTTTATTTAACAACCGTTTCTTCTCAGGTTGTTGCTACAGAGAGATACTTAAGCATTAGTGGTTTCTTTTGGCAGATTTCTTAGTGGTTGCAGAGCAAATGCAGGTTCACTTCAATAGCTGTTTCAGTTACAAGATTTTGCTTCACTTAAAAATGGCTGTTTCAGTTTCAAGTTCACTTCAATTACAGTTTCAGACACAGTGTTTCTGCTTAGGGTCAACCTTTTTAACACGGTGCTGAACACTTTCCTAACTACCACCCTTAAAGGGTCTCACACTGGCTTGGGACAGATTAAGCTCTGGAGTTTCACTAAACCAGAGGTTAGCTCCAAGGGGACAGGGTGGTGGTGACACACCGGTCATGCGCCCCTGTGGGGGGGGTGTGGTGAGGGCGTTCCGGTGCACCGAGTGCTTTTCCCCCTTGCTGCGCTTCTACACTAAACCCACTCTTAACTCTATCAGTTAAAATTAACCATTATAAAGCCTAATTCGACTTTCAAATGGCCTTTAAAAGCTCTTTCAGTGGAAAACAATCTTTTAGTAGGGAAGAAAGAAAGTCACAGCTATCATGGGAGAAGATATCCAAAATTTCTGAAAGCCAGCAGAGGTGAGCAGAATTTAGCTGAAGAGACAGCATCCCACAAGCAAAGTGCCACTAATTGAAAAAGCCCTATCTTCTTTTTAACTGGTGAAGGAATGTTTTGGTAGAAAGTAACCTTTGAATTCCAGCCATTATTGCAAGGGTTTGACTGATTATAAATAAACGTTCTTCCAAGCTTAGAAGGACTGCAAAATGGTACATGTGATTGTAGTGTTGGACAAAGTTTCTAAAAGATAATGATAGAGTCATCCATTTATTAAAAGATGTAACAAAATTCTCAATGTAGTTTTGATCTTCAACATTCTGGTATCTCATTACCCTATGCCACTCCTCCAACCCAAAGATCGATAGGGAGAATTTTCCCCATTTAGGGATGCCAATTTTCAGGCGCGGTTTAAAGTTCTCCTAAAATCACAACTGATCTCCAGTATACAAAGATCAGTTTCCCTGAAGGAAATGGCAGCTGCAGAGGGTGGACTGTATGACATCACATTCTTATCAAGCTCTCTCCTGTTCCTAAATTCTGTTATATCCAGGCTTCACATTCAAATATTTAAGGATTTCTAAAGTCAGAGCTCAACACTGGGAAGGGAGAAACTTTAGTAACAGAACGAAGACTAGAACGGTATTAAGTGTATTAGCCTATGAATTGTGTGCAGGAAACTTAGCTAGCACCAGCATTATTGATGGCAGTTGGCTTTTGTGAAACAATGGTGGATTCTGCACAACAGAAATATAATATCCTGCAGACAATTTAAAAAGATTTTTGGCATTCGTGTTTCCACAGTGCAGGAGAACACAAGTGTTGCCAGCCAAAATTTATCTTTTCCCCACCTGCAGCACAGAGCTCTTGTCAGTTTCACAGTTGCACCCACAATTTTGTGTGCTCCTGCAGACTCTCCGTGGAGATTCCCCACGGAGGTTTCCTTTGTTTGCAGCTCATTCCCCATGATGGTTTCCTTTGTTTGCAGCTCACCACTTTGCTATTTCTCTAAAAAATAGTAGATACATAAATTTTGTTTTGCCTAGTGATCCTGCACACATGTTGTTGTTCCTTTTTTTGTTTTGAGGGAGATGCTGCGAAGCTATGGTGACAGGGTCAGAGAAGCTGAAATATGCACATATTTGTGTCACTGTAGCTTTGCAAAATTAAAAAAGAAAAAATGGCACGTGCATGGGATCATTAGGCAAAACAAACTATTCATTTACTTTTTACAGCAAAATCGTGAGTGGATGAGCTGCAAGTAGAGAAAGCCTCCATGGGGAATCTCCATGGAGAAGCTGCACAATATACAAAATAAAGGGTGCAAGCAGTGAAAATGAAAGTAAGAGGTTGTATAGTAGAAATAAAAGAACGGCCATGAGTCATCACAACTGTAGTTGCTGCACAGGAAGGGCAGGAGGGATTCCCTGGCTTCTACCCTGGTAAAGGCAGATGGGGGGGACCTCCCAGCCATGCCCCTTGAAGGCAGGCATCGTGGCTTCAGCACCACAATATCATTCAGGGGAGACTGACCAGGACCAATAAAAGGCTGGGCCGGCCTTTGTGCAGGCCATGTACTCTGGCCGGCCAGCAACTTGCCCACCCACCTCTCCCTTTGTGCTTTGGTGATGTGTTAATGCATGCTTCTTTGTCATACCCATTTGGCAGTTTGGCACATGGGAACTAATCTGAGAGGGCTGGGGGAGGGCAGCCTGCTTGTGTTTGCTCAGCAGGCAGGAACGGTCTTCAACCTAGGTTGGGGGGGAAAGATCGCTAGATTAGAAACTTTTGAAAAACCTGGGTTGAGAGAAATAAAATGGGCTGAAGTCATTTTGGGGAACGGAGCTGTGTGAATTCTTCCCCAAAATCATTTTACAATGTCCGCAGGATGTTATATTTATGCTGTGCAGAATCTACCAATGTTTTCAGTATGATGTTTAACACTGCATATGGAAAAATGTTCCTTAAAAATAACTAGGAATTAATTCAAACAATAGTACAGTATACACAAGTATAGACAAGTTTCCCAAGTTTCCCAAGTTCTTTTATCTTATGATGCCAAGAACTGAATCTAATACTCTTTTACATGAACTATTTTATTTATTTATTTATTTATTTATTTATTTATTTATTTAAGAACTTTACCCCACTTTTGTTTACACTCTATAGAAGTTTATAAAATGCAATTTAAACAAGCAAATTGAACCAGTCAAAAAGAAGAACACTTTAAATCTGTGGCAAGTCATGGATCTACTGACTCAGTTCACTATGGCTCTTTCTGCACACGCAGAATAATGCACTTTCAAGCTGCTTTCAGTGCTCTTTGAAGCTGTGCGGAATAGCAAAATCCACTTGCAAACAGTTGTGAAAGTGGTTTGAAAACGCATTATTTTGCGTGTGCGCAAGGGGCCAAATGTGGTCTCAGGCTACAAGCCAGAAACTAAGGCTGTTTTTGCACAGAAAATATCCCTGTGCAGCTGGGAATTCTGCATGGTTCCCAAAGCTGCACAGGGTCTGCCCCAGTGTTGCCCCACAATATTTACCTTAGGCCAGGATTTTCAAAAATTGCCAGTTTGGAGGTTCTTTTTAAAAATCCTGGTGTGACGCTGCTTGTGTCTGTACCATGCAAAAACCAATTAGGAGCAGGAGTAGTTTATTTTTCCTGCCCAGCTGCCTGATCTCCCTGCTTGATGTTTATTCAAACTGCCACTGAAAAATAACAGCCAATCAGAGTGCAGGATGCCGGGCAAGTTCACAGGTGCTTGCAGCTGCCACTCAAAAACAACACAGGACACTGGGCATGCTCAGACATGCTTCCGAAGTAAATACAGAAGTCTGGCTTGTGCAGAGCAAACTGGAGCATTTCCTACTAGTCCTAACTCTGCTCCTGAGCAGAAGCAGGGAGCAGCGCAAAGGGAGAAACTGGGATAAAAAAGCCCAGGTATATATGATCCTGGTTCAATCCCAGTGTAATTGTGCCATGCAAAAACAGCATAATTGCACTTTGACTCTTGTCCTCTGGTTTGTACCTATGGCCATATCTGCCAACAGAAGAAGAAGGGCACCTAAGTCTAAATCATATTTAACTGCTGCTATCCACAACTAGCCACTTCCTTCACTTAGACACCAACTATCATTCAAATTAGTAGGACTTCACAGGAAAATGTCTCACTGAATTTTGTCTATTTGAGAGGCCCTATAGAAAGAGTCTGGGGTCAAAACACATCCCCAAGAACATTACGTTTCTCTGTTGTGTACTGTTGTACATCCTACGGACAGCTATACACAAAAGCATCTGCCTGTCACTGAATTGCCAAAACAACTAGCTACAACCAGACAACAACTTTAAATTATGCCCTGTTAACAGGAAGATTCTAGATCTCTGTCCTTGGAAGATGGAGCAAAATCTTATGGAAGTTCATTGAGGATAATCCAACACAAATAAACATTGTTATCAATTTTGCAAAGACTAAAGTTTATATGAATGGGGGGGGGGGGACATTCTGTCGAGCATTTCAAATAGAAACATGCCTGCCATCATAATTGTGGCTTCCTTTTATCCCAAATAATGCACTCAGTTTAACTTCTATTACATTCTTCATTCTGCCTACATAATTCTATGCCACTGTGTTTTGCAAATAATATCCATGCCATCAAAACACAAAAGTAATGCAAACAGAGAGTGAGTCTCTTTCATTAAAAATGCTCCTCCTTCCCGCAATGAAGGAAATGAGTCACCAACAAGCAGTATAAGGGATTTCACAAGCCCATCATTAATTAAAGGGATGTTGTTTTTATGTTCCCTGAATTTCATGTCGGGAACCCATGTCTACAGTTTATTAACAGTGATCACAGCAGATAACTTATTTGAACTATTTTAAATTCTATGACTCTTTATGAACCCCTAGTGATTTTGTTTTCTGATTCAGACCAGACAAATTTTAACCACATTGAGCCTAATATGTAAAATTCTACACAATAATTATAGTTTAAAACATAAACTTCAATAAACCAGTATTTCTTTATACTGTTGAACATACTGTGAATAGAGAGAATTTTAAAATAATTCTGCAAAACAAACCATACTTTTCCACATTTAGGATAGTTGAAATATTTCTGGTATACGGTAAGCTTCATGACCTGATGAACCAACAGAAAACAATGTAGATTCAGACATAAATAAGGAGCAAGTGGGGGTTAGTGCAACATAAATGAGATCAAAGTAAGTGTACCACACTTTGCTAGCAGCAATAACTGTGTTAGTTAGGAATATTTACAAGGTAAAAACCTTTAAGAAGTATTCAGAGCAAGATCCAGAAATTCTTAGGTGTCAATCTATTTACAAAAATAAGTACAAATGCTCAAAAAAGCACCAACAGTTCCACATAATAATATTTCAAACAATCAGTTTAATGAACTCAGTACACTGAAGAACATGAAAATTTCTTGTTAAGGACTGTACAGATAAGAGCACACAATAAATCTAGCCAGTGTCCAGATATAGCCTGACTTTGTACAAGCCTTCAAGAGCAAGTGCTATATCTCATTAATGTCCAAAATCTATGTCAGCAGTAATAAGAGAGTTGTTCCACAAATGAAATGGGCTCAACCCAAATAACTGTGCACGTCAAACCCAAATAACTGTGCTGGTCTGTCAGAGAAACGCACAATGCCACTCAATGTGGATTCAGACTGCAGTGCTCATTTGTTTTCTTGATGAGCCTTTTGATGCTGATGGGGAGGTGCATCATAATCCAGGACTTAGGTTTTGCGGACATTCCATTCAGATGGATAGGGATCCTGACACATGGATCCTGACACATGGCTTGGGAGTGCAATTTGTGTGCTCACATGATATGCGAATTAGGAAACACTGGGTTTTCCTTCTGAGAATAGTTTACAGTCATGTAAACCAAAAAATGATTCTGAAACTGGGAACACAGCAGGAACTCCCACACTCTTGATATTTGTAGTTGGCTAAATCCCCTCTTACCTAAAAGGAATGCCAGTGTAACTTTTTCAGAGGGATTAGATATGACTTTTCTCTTCAAAAAAGATATGGTTAGATGGACAAACTTAGTAGATCATGATATTGTTGCCATGATTATCTAACAAAATAAAGATGAAAACAAAAACTCTTCCAGACTTGAAATGAACCCTACAAATAATTCCTATGATGGAAGTCATACATGCTATCTTTTCACATGTTAAGGTTGCAGTTTATTAGATTGGGTTGTCATGGCAACTCTTCAATCACTCCTTTTTCTCTGGGGTAAACTGATACCCCAGCTATGCCAGGCGTATGATTTTAAGGATGTGAAGGTGATCTGGCATACTATTCTAAATAATATGACATACACAGTGAAAATGAATGTTTAAGGCAAAGTTTTTCAGAACAAAATGCAACTGGGGCAATTTTTCATGGGAGGTTTTTCTAGAAGGACTGGAGTAGATGCCATAGCAGAGAAAACTGTAGAGTAGATGGAAAATATTTCAGGAATCATAACAAGAGCGATTTAATACAACAAAAATATGTCATATGTTTTCTCCAGGACTCCTTTCTCTGTGTACCTTATGTACTTCAGTATTCTTCTTTGCTGGCAACAGAGCCCTAAGAAACAGTACACTTCATTATGATGCTATTTCAGAAACAGAAGAAGTCTATACACAGTACTCAAAAATATATCCCTTGATTGTGCAGTCTGCTTTTTACAGAAGTTTCTTAAGGGCAGAGTCTGAACCCAAAGAAACAAAAAGAATATAGCAATGAAAAATTCATTTTCAGGAATGATTGATAAACTGTAAACCAAGGGATCCTTATGAGAGGAGGAATCATCCTTCCCCTATTTTCATATGTGATTATCCTTTAGAAGCCCTTATATATTTTACTAATTCACCCCATCATCACAAGGAAAAGCTAAATGACTTACATACCATGGATCTATGCCAAAGATATACATCCCTTTACAGGAAAAAGAAAACTTACTAGACATTTTCTACCAAATACTTGAGTAAGTAAGTAAGTAAGTAAGTAAGTAAGTAAGTAAGTAAGTAAGTAAGTAAGTAAGTAAGTAAGAAAGAAAGAAAGAAAGAAACAAACAAACAAACAAACAAACAAACAAACAAACAGTGGCATGACATACTTCCAAGTTATCAAGGTTCTCCAAAACTAGTTAGGTGGTTGAAATCTGATCCAAGTATATTCTGAATATTAGAAAAGTCTGAAATTTGGTATACTCACAATCAAAGATACTTAGGTTTCTAGAAAGCATAAATGAAGGGATTAACATTTACCACACAGGGCATGAAATATACCCATTAATGGTGGCCTAATTAGATCAAACTGCAAATAAAATGGACCATAGGATAGTACATTGGTGTGTTCTGTTGCTCCTTCATTGCTTGACTAAGGCAGATTCCGCATGGGCCCAGGGAGTGGCAGGACACTGGTGTAAAAGACACTGGTATAGCCCTTGGGCAGTTCACACACTTGTGTGTGGGTGGCCCAGGAGCTGCCGTGGCCTGTGGCAGTGCCTCTACACAAGGCATGCTGCTTTTTAAAAAAACTTACCTCCATGTCCCTGCATAGCTCCATCAGGATGAGGGGACATGCCCCCATGGCCCAGGAAACAGCCCGGGGGTCAGAGGGCAGGGGGCATGTCCCCTTGTCCTGATGGAGCTATGCAGGGACACGGAGGTAAGTTTTGTTTTAAGCGGCATGCCAGAAAACAGTGGTGTCCACCCGGTGCCATTTGCTTGGCATGGGGTGGACATTGCTGTTTTTCATTTTCATGAGCGAGGCAACAAAACACCATTTGGGGAGGAGAAAGACTGGCACTACCTTGATTTGGAGCTGTGGGAAGTTCCCCCACCCCCAAACAGTGTTTTTACCAGGCCGAAATCAGTGAAGTCGGCCTGTGCAGAATCCGCCTCAGTTTAGTGGAGTTTCCCAATAGCAGCTTGGACTGTGTGTTCATTTAGTTGCAAAATTTAAGCCAAAGTTTTTAATAGAACTATACATGTTTTTATTTTCTGTGATGTGACTATGATTCATCCTTTGAATCAATCTGTAATATGAATTATAATACAGAGATTCATTGCTGATCAGTGTTGCTATCTCCATCACCATGATCTAGCCAAGCTCCCTCATCTTTCCTCATCTCTGTGTGTACTATTTTAGATTTGTCTTTAATAGTTCCTTGCATTTCTTTCTGCTCAGTTCTACTATTATTATTTTCTTAAATCATTTTTATTACTTCCCTTTCCTTGGTGTTACCAACTGATTTTATATTCACTTACAGTGCCAGAAAATGGACAGCATCCTATCACATGTGTGTGTAAGGCACACAATTTCCTACATTACCTCTGCACTGAAGCAAAACTACCACTTCTAGACATGGAGTGGTAGGATGTTGTCATTCTCCAACTACTCCTTTGTGAGGAATGCAGGCGTTTAGGTAATGGCACATTTTCATTTTGAAATGGTAAAGAGTGCTTAGGCAAAAGTCCTGCATGCAAGTTCCTTCTTCCATGAGCTTCAATGAGCCCTGAACAATCAACTGTGTGCAGCCTTAGGCATTTAGGACAATGTGTTGACATCGTGTGGGTTTTATCATATAGCTAATATAAGGAGGAGAAGAAATGCATAATTTCTGCTTGGATAAACTAAAGAATGAAACCAAAATTATTACAATTAATAATACTGGCATTTTGATATCAGCATTAAAATAAATTAGCACTATAGGGAAATATAAAGGTCACAATCTTTGGAACATGACCATTAAAATATATGCAAGCACAGGAGAGCTTCCTGATGAATTGGATCCAAAAAGGAGAGTTGGCACACCTCAAATCATTTTTGCACTCTTTTTTGAGGGGGTGCATAACATTATAATGAAACAACTCCAGAATTGGCAGTTGTAATTACCAAAAGAATTGCTAGTGATAAATAATACCTGATTAGCTTTAAATGATTCAGTGATTACATTGTAATTTTCTGTACTCTTCCTAGGAGGTACTTGAAATTACTCTGAAATACATCTCCCATTTCATATGCTTTTAAGAATGCACTGAGATATCCCAGCAGGATATCAAAGGAGTAAAGACAAAATGACATGCCATCAAATAATTGTCAGCGTTGTTATCGGCAGGGAACGTGCATAAATCAAAACTTTAACAACATCATGGAAAGCCAGTGTGTTGAAGTCAATGCAATTTTGAATTTGGACTTGAAAGATCTGAGTATAAATCCCAGCTCAGCCTAAAGCCCTTTATGTGGCCTTACTCTGAGAATAAGATGGGATAACATTATAATGTTGTGCAAGCCACGTTGAACTTTTAGGAGTGTGGGATATAGATCTGGTTAATAAGAAGTCCTTTAGCTTGTGAGCACAAGGAAACGTGTTGAAATAAGATTCCTTGTGCTTTGTTTTGGAAGTAAAACAAAAACATCACTTTTTAAACATTAAAATACATGGGAAAAACTTTCAGTCAACTGAGACATCGGAGCAAATATCAAACAGAGCTTTCACTGTCATCACATGCTCAGAAATCACCCACTATAGTCTGACTCTACTGTAGCTTAAAACAGTAACATCTGGAGGGTTTAAAGTGGCAGTCTAACATACCAAAGTTATCCAGGTTCATTGGCTTTGGCAGACCTTAGGCAGCAACACTATCTGAAAAGATGGAACTCAGTGTCAAATTGGACACTGCATTTTTAAAGGGAAATGGAGATACATAAGGGCCTGATTAGGAAAATGGACACAGTGCAAGGCAAAGAGAGATTTTAACCCTTCCTAATTTAGTTTTGTTGAGTTCAAGTACACATACATGTGGACTGTTAGCCCTGTAAGTGAAAAAAGGACACTCCAAGAGTGTGTGCCTGTCTTTTACTTTTCCCAAAGTGAATAAAAACATGCTCTGTGTAGCATTTGCCCTCTCTATTTCTCTGAATATCTTCATGTCCACATTTCAGATTGGGACCCTGCACAGCTCCTATTACCATGGAAAATTCATTCATTCATTGCCCCTGTTCTTGTTAATTTGTCTTTGTGTTTTAATTGGTTTTAATGGTTTTGTGTGTCCATGTGTGTGTGCCTATGGTTATTTTTTTTATTGTTCCCTGCCGTGGAGATGCTATGTTGGGTGGAAAGGTAGTTTGAAGATGTTTACAATGAAATCCACAGGCAATAGACAGTAGAAGCCAATGGATGGTTACCAAAACTGAGAGAAGTGAATAGTCATGTCCTCCAGGGATCCATTACAGATTTAGCACTATTTAAATTGTTCATAAATTATCCATAATCAAAGATGAGAAGTCATGTAGCAATTGCTGATGATGTCAAAGTATGCTGGATGTTGGAAATGATGACCGATTGCGAAGAGCTCAATAAAGATCTTACAGTGGATAACAATTTGACAAATAAGACTCAAATATGTAAATATAAAAGTGGCATAATGTAGCAAAAAGTCCTAATTTACAGTCATTAGTAGTTACTGTCTACAATGTGACTGAAAACAGCGGTTGCATCAAAATGTCCTTGCATATTTTGATGTTCAGCTACTTTTGGAACACTGATTTCCATGTCTCAAATAGGATAAAACAAACGGGACAGGTGCAGAAAGGGAAATCAAAACAATTAAAGAATTGTAGCCAGTAATTTATAATGTTATGACAGGTATGGAGTAAGTGGATAGATCTTTCCTATTCACCCCATATGATAGAATTTGTGTAGGCAAATTGATTCAAGCAGACAAAAGAATACCCTTCTTCTTGTGGAGACCCTGACATAGGCCCTTTATGCATGCAGAACTTACTGTTTGCTCCACAGTGGGGTCTCTCCACAATTCTCAGTTTACACAGAAGGAGGTGCCAAATTGATTCCTCTGAGCCCAGCTGCCATTTTGCCTGACCTCTGCTGCTGGGTCGAGCAGTGGTTTGCCGCCCTCTTCTTTTCTTCTTTTTCTGTTTTTTTTTCAGGTGATAGATCAAAAACATCAAAATAAAAGAAGAAGCCCCACTGATCTGCTGGAAATGCTGACCAAGGAGTGGGGAAAACTGCTCCTGCTTAGGCAGAGGAATGCAGGGAGGAGTGAAAACCTAGAGCAAGCCAAATGAATACTGCTCTGCTTTGCTCTCCCTGTACAGGCAGGAAAAAGTCACCCTTTGCCCGCTTCTTTCATCTGTGGCACTGTGAATTCAGAAGGGGAAAAACATCTTATCTGAAGACAAAGGCGTATGGCCTATGGGGACATGGGGTCACAGGAGCCGGCCTGCAGGGAGGCAGGGGAGCAGGGCTCGATGGTGGGCAGCCACAGCACTTTCCTGAGCCACCCGCTATTGCCAAGACACACCACCCTGGCGTCTATGCAGGCCGACTTTTGCTCTCCCCAACCGCTGCTGGCCTGCACAGTGGCTTGGGGGCTGGGCTCAGTCTGAACAGAGGCTTGGGGTGGGGTTCGGCAGCAGCCCCACCCCTGAGCCCCACCTCTCCTGTGCAGGCTGGCTTTTGCCCTCCCCAGTCCCTACTGGCCTGCACAGAGGCCAGGAGGGCAGGGCTCAGTCTGCACGGAGGACGGGGGATGGTGCTGGTGGTGGGCAGCCCTTCCCCCCTCTTCGCCCTGTCCCCAAGAAGGTATTGTCTCCAGGCACCATTTCCCCCCAATATTTTTCTGCTCGAAGAGAATGTATACTCACTGTCAGGCAGACCATGAGTGAAGAGTGTACCAATGCTTACCTCAGGCTTAACGACTTCACCAGAATATGGGGAAGTAGCCAGTGTGACATAGTGATTAAGAGCAGCTGGTTTGATTCCCCACTTCTCCACTTGAGTGAACTGGATTTGTTTCCTTGCTCCTACACATGAAACTTGCTGGGTGACCTTGTGGTAGTCACAGTTCTTTGGAACTCTCTCAGCCACACCTGCCTCACAAGATGTTTTTTATAAGGAGAGAAAAGGAAAAGCGTTTGTAATCCGCCTTGAGTCTCCTTACAGGAAAGAAAGGTGAGGTATGAATTCCTCCCCCTCCTCTTCCTCTGCCTCTCCTCTTCTTCGTCTTCTTCTCCTTCTTCCATGTCCAAGGATCCATACTTTAGGAACTTTTTTTGCTCAAGAAGAGTTAAGCTATTTCACCCTGAAGGAGGGAGCTTGGGTTCTCAGTTGGTCGTATGGTAGAGGCCACTAGGGGTGGTATACTCTCAGAAGTCACAGCGTTTTGGAACTCAATGCCAAAGTGTATATCGATGGAATAGTAACTCAGGGGAGTTTAAAACAGGAATAGACCCATTTATAACATCAATGGCTATTATTCACAATAACTAAATAGAAACGTCATTGCAGGTAGTTTGGTCTTATTGTACTTTTCATTTGGTAGGTTTGTTAGCACCCAAAAACGTAACGGGAACCTTTAGAAGGACGGATTCTGAGAAATTGCTTTATCTGAGTGACATAACACAGGGGGAAAGAGCACCTGCGCATGGGCACTCACACTTTTTTGGTGTGGTATAATCTTTTTTTCTGCCTTCAGAGTATTAATACTCTGCCCTTCTCACCATCACAAAGTGGTTCAAGATGGTTTCCCCATACATGTGCTGCATGTAGTGATGATGATTTTGCTAATGTAAGTTGGTGCCAGCAAAAGGGGACATTCCCAGCCCAAAGGGGAACAGGAAACTGACTAAAGCTGGCTTTTTCCCTGGGAACAACCACTTTGATGCTGGCATTGGAGCAGTGCTGGCACGATGGCTGAATTGACACTTGGGTGTCATGCTGCCATGCAGCTCCCCAATACCAGTGTAAGGGTCCCTGCACTAGCATAAATGCCTCTTACACTGGCATAAGTGACATTTTTGCCAGCACTGGGCTCACACTGTCTCCTGAGGGGTTTCACCCTCCCCCTCAGGATTTCCCTGTGACTCATCTTCAGCTCTCGGGTCCTTTCAACATAACTGCCAATACAGCCTGCAGGTTTAAATAAAAGTGAAAGTAGTGCTTGCTACTTGAAAAAAGGAGGTTTCAAATTGTGTGATCTACTTCTGATGGGATCTAACATCTTATAAAAGAGTCTTCTTTTTATATTCTCTGATGGCTGGATTTTCAAAACTGTGTGGATAGGAGGAGAGTGCTCTCAAGACAGTAAATGAATGAAGGTTGTGTTGGGTGTGGGGCAAGGAAGTTAATCATACTGTGTTTTCATTGAATTGTAATGATGAAATTTATAAAGCTGGACTGGCTGGTCACAGCAGATTAATGAATGAGAGCTGTCAAGGTAAAGTTGACACAGACAAGATGCAAACAGTGTCCTATATATCTAGTTTTTGGCAGCAACATGGCAAACATGAGAAAAGAGGAAATACTATGACAAGAGGGAAGTCATTACAGGGAATCATGAAAGCATGAAGATATTGCCAATGCATTTACAGTAATGTGGGCAACTTTGTTGCCAACTGCTAATATTTGCTGTTGCATCTCATGATGATAAAATAGTCATAATTGTTTGTCTCCACATTTAAGAAATACTTCTATCACATATTATGCCTATTTGATGTTAATGGAGACTATTCTCAGAATATCAACAAATTCTGAAAACTGATT
Organism: Sphaerodactylus townsendi; assembly: GCF_021028975.2. Lineage (NCBI taxonomy): Eukaryota > Metazoa > Chordata > Lepidosauria > Squamata > Sphaerodactylidae > Sphaerodactylus > Sphaerodactylus townsendi. Next base: position 114,663,390 of record NC_059425.1, on the reverse strand, counting down.
TTGTATTCTGACAAAATACCCAGCCCTATCCTGCTGTATGGTACTGAGTCAAGCTTAGATGCCATGGAGTAAATAGTAAGATTTGGTTAAAGTAAATAATAAGATGTGGTTCCGTATCCATGACATGGATGAGTAAAGAGGACTTGCATTCAATCTGTCTAGAGTCTCTGCAATTGAAATTCCCAATATTTCTTTTTTGATCTGTATACCTTTTCCCTTGCCTAGACTAAAATCAGCCCGTGAACCATCTTTGAACAAAGAAAGCACAGGGAGGAGAATTAATCCTTCTCCTTCAGTGCAATGGCCTTGATCCATATCACCAAATGACTTTTTAGTCCCCTTCCTCAAAAACCCCAAGTCAAGAGTTGCAGAGACAAATCCCATTATTTATTAGCTTGACCTATATTTGCTGAGGACTAAGGTGAAACATTTATCTTCTTTGTAGAATTCTAAGAAGTTTTGGGCATCCTCTCTCTATATGTGTGTGTGCACACACAAGCAGTCTCTATATGATATTGCACAGAAATCATAATATAACTTTTTGAGTCATTCAGATACATTATTGAAACACATTTTCCATTTGAAAGTGTTTTGTTTGCTTATAACTTTCACCAAAGTATATGAACAATCAGACTGCTATCCAATTGAGGCCCACAGGAGCCTGATCTTGCAATTCCAAGGGGGTTGGGATTTTTATTTTTTTATTGTTTTGGTTTCGCTGATGGTAGTTGTTCTGGATTTGATTTTTTTTCATATACATTTGGTACATTTTGTTAATATATTAGTATGTTTCATTAGATAACTGAATTGTAATTTCATACAATTTTAAGGGAAAATTACAGAAAATTAATTAATAAACTTGGCAGGCATTGCATCTGTTTCAATTTGTTCAATATGAGACCTTATATGAAATACCCATCGTAGGTTCAAAGCAAATACATATGTCCTCTTGGTCAGTTCAGGTTGCAGAATTCAGAACACATTTAGTATGACATGCTTTGAAAGAAGAAGTTCACAATTTGGAAGAAACAGTATATGGTTGAAGATTTTACCCAGTCCAGAAAGCACTGACAAAGTTTATGTTCCATTAGCTCAATGTTACAAGTTACCTATGCAGTTCAAGATTTATAAGTAAATGTATATTTTAAGACTAACCATCACATTTATAATACATTTTGAGAGGTAATCAAACTTCACATCTCTAAGTTAGTTTATAAAATGTCCTTAATAATAGATTATATCTTTCTAGAAAATACATGGGGTTGGAGCAAAAGTATCACAACTGGAGAGAAGCTCATCACCTTCTTCCTTCTACTGTATCCCACTGAACCTCCCTCCTAATTCTATTCCTGGGGATCAAGTATCCTAAGAAATAGGAGGGGCTCTTGTGGCAGAATAAATTGGCAGTAATGCTCCTCTTCAGCAAATAGAAATGCCATTCTACTATCATAAATATTCTGATGGAGAAAAAGCACCTTTACATCCAACCCATGGTGAACAGGCATTCTTTTAAAATAATCACACTAAAAGTATCAGAATCATATAAGTTATTTTATCTAAAAATTCTTTCATCTCTCACGTGTGCAATGAGATGTCATGTTTCCTCCCCTTTCATATTGATTAACATGTCATTACAGGTAAACAGTTCTTAATTGACACATATTTTGTGTTTGTGTATTGAAAAATTAAAAATATTATCATCATGGAGAAAGCCTCATTATATTTTGAGGGAAGTCATCCTAAGACTAACAGCTGAATCCAGATGGGAGAGGAGCTTCGGGTAGTGCAGCAAACAGTGGGGGGGGGGACTACACTGCTCCCCAGACAACTGCATAGGAAAAACAGACTTGTGCCACATCTTATTGTGGCATACATTAGAAAACTATGCTGGGGTGTTCCCAGACTGAAAGCCTGGTGGAAACTGACTACTGCTGAAAGCCCAGTGAAAGTCTCTGGGGACACCCCTAGCCCACCCTCAGCCTTGCTGGCATCCTGTTTTATACCAGTGCAGATCTGGGGGTGGAGACCTCTTCTGTATCAGGCACTGCAGAGCTGCACAACTGGGGTAGGTGACACTTATGCTGGCAGGGTGGCCAAATGCACTGGCGCAGGTTCACACCATATCCAGAATATTGCCCCCTTCCCCACCCCCACTGCCAATTGGTCAGTTAATCTGTATTGCTAGTTCCAGCAGATAAAGCCAACATAATAATAATTTTAAAAGGATCACACAGTAACTCTTACCTCTAAACAAACATTGTTCTTTCTAATAGCAAACTTCATAGTTATCTACCATCATGGAGAAACCCAACATGCCTGAAGGGTGTCTCTCACAAAGACTATTATCATTTCCGTCTATCTGAGGGGCTTAATAAGTGTATAGAAAATATTAATTTCAAGATCTCTGATGGTTTGATTATTATTATTATTATTTATTATATTTATAAACCGACCTCCCCCGGAGGGCTCAGGGCGGTGAACAAACAAATAGATAGAGCACAATAAAATCAATAATATCGAGATTTAAATAATCATTAAATAGTGGCTCTATATATATTAAAACCAACCTCATTAAAATGCAGCGTTCTAACATCAGATATATCGATGGTGTCCTTCTAATAAATCCCCTAAGAAGAAAGGGGGGAGGGACGGCAGGGTCCACAGATGTTGTAGAAAGGGAGGGCCATTGGTGGCCAGACTCCCCAAAGGCCCGGTGGAACAGCTCTGTCTTGAAGGCCCTGCGAAAATCATTAAGATCCTGCAGGGCCCGCGTAGCTGGAGGTAGAGTGTTCCACCAGGCAGGGGCCAGAGCTGTAAAAGCTCTGGCCCGGGTGGAGGCCAGCCGCATCATTGAGGGGCCAGGGATCACCAGTAAGTTGGCCTCTGCTAAATGCAGAGGCCTATTTGGGGCGTATGGGGCAAGACGGTCCCGCAGGTATGGAGATCCCAGGCCGCACAAGGCCTTAAAGGTCAATACCAACACCTTGAAAATGATTCAGAATTCAACCGGTAACCAGTGCAGGCGGCGCAACACAGGTGAAATATGGTCTCTGGCGGCACCCCCTGTGAGCAAACGGGCTGCCGCATTCTGGACCAGTTTTAATTTCCAAATCAGATGCAAGGGAAGGCCTGCGTAGAGCGAGTTGCAATAGTCTAGCCTGGAGGTGACCATTGCATGGATCACAGTAGCCAGATCCGTTTGAGAGAGGAAGGGGGCCAGCCGCCGGGCTTGACGAAGATGGAAAAATGCAACCCGGGTTACATGGGCCACCTGGGTCTCCATTGAAAGAGACGAATCCAGGTGGACCCCCAGGCTACGAATGGAGGAGGCCAGTGCCAATGTAGCCCCCTCCCACACCGGCAGCTGGAAATCCCCAGCCCCTCCCTCCCAACCCAGCCAAAGGATCTCCGTCTTCGATGGATTCAGTTTTAACCTGCTCTGCTTCAACCAACCAGCGACCGCCTCCAAACAATGCTGGAGAGCCACAGGGGTGATGACTGTTCCCCTCTCCATCAACAGAATGAGCTGAGTGTCATCAGCATATTGATGACAGGTCAGCCCAAAGCTCCGTACCAACATGATAAAGAGCTTTGTTAAAACAAGGAGAGAAAAATCAGGAATATCATGCCCCTATTCTGGAGGAGATTTGGGGAAATTCCCAATAATTTATTCCTGTTCCCCATTGCAACTTACATCTAATACAAACAAAGGTATATAAGAAATTGTTTATTCTGAACTGTGCAAAAATATGCTTGCATGAAACTTTTATTAGCTGCATGACTAAAGAGAATACTTTCAAATCTGCAGGCTTTTTTACTACATTTTAAAGATAGTAAAAAAGATGGTAAAAAGTTTAAAGGATGTTTCTATTGTTATATTTCACTTCCCTATATCATTTTATATTGAGGTTTTAGATTATTTATAGCTGTTTTATATAATGGTTCATTGATTGTTGTAAACCACCCTGGGCTTTCTAGGGAAGGGTGGTGAACAAATTGAATGAATGAATGAATGAATGAATGAATCAATCAATCAATCAATCAATCAATCAATCAATCAATCAATCGAGGGATCAATCAATACATACATAAATAAGTACATATATACATGCAGATCTTTTGGGTTTGGCATATGTATAACTCAAACATCCACTAATTGTTATAAGGACTGTTCTGTTCTTTTTATTAGTTTCGGTTGGTTTTTATGTTACCATTTGTATATTCTGTTATATTTCAGTCATGCAATTACAGAGTATTTGCAAGTAAAGAGTATTAGAAGCTTTAATGGTACAGCCATTAGTTGATATGCTTTATTTAAAGTCTGTTTGCAAACTCTTCAAGTTTTAACAAATAAAAAGAGCACACACATACCAAGAGCATAACAAAGCAGAAGCTCTCAGAGTAACCAAAAGTTCAGTGATAGAGTTCAGTTTGAATACCTGTATAAAAATCCCCGTGTGCAAACATGTCAATCATATAACGACAGAATGCATATTGATCTAGCAGAACAGAAAGGAAAGAAGAGTAATAAGACACAGTTAGAGATCTCTTTGCACTTGTGTTTGAGCTCAGCATTAAAGTATTTGGTATATAAAGTAATCAATATCAAAATAGATGAACAATATCATGCTTCTTTTTAAAGAGCATACTAGTTTACTTGACAATGTAAGGACTCCGATGACTGGAGATGTCTAATTACAAAAAAACTGTTAAGACGGGCTTTGGAGGAAAGAATTAGGAATGCCAGCCTCCAGGTGGGACCCAGAGATACAGTTCATCTCCAGACTGCAGAAATTAGTTTCCCTTGAGAAAATGAATGCTTTGGAGGATGAACTCTATAGCATTAAACTCGGCTGAGGTCCCCATCCTCCACAGGCTCTTTCCCCAAATCTCCAAAAAATTCACTACCAGGATATGGCAAACTAACCCAACCCATCCACTACTGGTGGCCGGGGTGGGGGCGGAGACATGTGACTACCCTAAAAAGAACAGCCAGAGTCTATAACTTTTAGGGATCTTTCTTCTAGGGGCTATCTTCTCCCTTGTCCCGCTCCGATGGTATTACATACTCATGGCTTTAAAATTCTCACTTCTGAGAAGCACTAACAATCACTAAGGACTTCTGTAAAAGAGTCATGCACAGACATATAAACCAGTGGAGGAGGCCAAGCAAATGCTTGTGCAGACATCAGCTCAGATTATGAATTGGGCTATAACATTCTGAAGGCTGCTTCAGATGTTACAGTTCTTTATGCTCAAATGCATACTGAAGGATGCGTGCAGTTTTGAATGTATCTTAAATGCCACATAATCATGGGTAATATCATTATTGGCCTGTTTCACATTGAGGGACATTTTTTTCAATTCAAAATATAGTGAGACGAAAATCAGACACTTAACTGGTTATTTCTATTTTATAAAGTGCAATCAAAAGGATCTTCCAAAATAAAATGGAAATTTTAAAAGAAACTCTTAAACCATGGAATCAAATGGCAAAGAGCTTTACAGATTATTCAGAAAGCCAGCCAGCCAGCCAGCCGGCCAGCCAACCAGCCACACTGGGGACTCTGGATTAATGTTTCGCTCACATCATTGTACTAGCTAAAGTTTCCTATGCTACCTTTGAATTTATGGAACTGAACAATTAATCTAGTAGTGACAACTGACAGTTTGGAATCAGCATGGCAAAACTTGACAGTCAGCAAGGTTTGCCACTGGCCATTATATCATAATTTTATTTGGTTTTATTCCTTTCTAGAGCTAACACTTTTCCTGCGGGCAGAATATGTGATCTAATTATGTACATTCTAAATAAAGTTATGCAGGCCTCTGAAAATTAAAAATTTAGAGGCAGCAAGAAATTAACTGTTTGATAAATTCATATAACGGAAGTAATATGTTACTGACTCTCTAATTCATTTTCATATTTAATTCAATAAACCCTCTGTTTTTAATTTATCTGCAGCTGTTGCTAAATAACTGAAATGCTGCACTCAAGAGAGAGAGAATCCCTGGGCTTTCATTGACGAATTTAGGCCAAACCCATCTTCCTGAGCAATAATAGCTCCGTGGGTATACTATATCAAGTACTATTTCTTTTATCCCAGTACAGTTAAAAAGAATTTGGTTTGAGAAGGAGAACAGTTTGTGCATTATTCCCTGAGATATTAATCTGGAATAGGGATGTGTAAAACAAGCCTCCTTATTTTGGCTCGGTTTGCCATGTTTCTGCCTTATGTTCATGTTCATTCACAGAAAGCCTGCAAAGTGTCTCCGATACCCCTGCATTTTCAGAAATCTTATATGCAGGCACTGTTTTCCCAAACGCCAAATGAGCAGTTGCCTAAACAAATGCACCTAACAGCAGAGGATCACCAGGAGCATGTTACCACTTTACTTGAGTAAATACCACTGGTGGTCATGTTAGTATTCACATTTACAGTGCTAGCTGTACAGCACATTATCTGTTTCTTGTTCATAGGCTGCAAACAGCAGCAGTGAAACTGGCAAGTTTCCCCTCACCCCTGCAATCGGGAGAGGTCTCTTCACTGAAGAGAAGAGAGCATCAAACTCAAATATCAATTTCATCTCCAGTGTGAAAAGCCTCTTCTGGCTTCCAGCAGAACTTTGAGAAAGCTTATCAGGTTCGCCATTGCTCTTTCAGCCCAATGCTCACATCTTGAAGCAATGCTGCACACCCAACCACATCCATTTTTTCCTGACCAGCATGCTTAAGAGTATGCAAATAAGTCATCTGATTTTTTAATGTGACCAGTATATCCTACACATTGTTAATGACAGAACTTAATAGAACAGAATTTGTCATAAGGTCAGCCTGAAATACTTGTGCACTCCAGGAGAATGGCAATATCTGTATCAGAAATATAATCTGACAGACTAGCACAACATTGCTGATTTGTAAGGATTATTTTATATCAGTACTTTTCTGTTAAAGCAAATAAGCAACATTTTGCATTACACATTCCTACTTAGGACTGTTCATTTCTAAAATAACAATACTTAATTTCAGAGATGTTGCATCCCATGTCTATAACATTTTCTAACATGTTTTGTACTAAGGACTAGTATTGCACAATCTCTCTGCATCAATGTGGGTCATGCAGTTGGTTGCTTTTGCAAGCTGCATTGAAATGAATTCAGGTCGTACAACATAACCACTCTGTAATTCAAGAATGTAGGTAAGGGGGGGTTCCCGGGTTTAAACCCACCCATTACATGTCCGAAGCTCCCCCCACCCCCCCCACCCCGTTTGTGGGTTTTTTCTGTATTTTTAAGTGTTTTTTAGTTTTTGGTTTTCAGAGGGTGCAGTTTTTAATTGAGCAGCACCACAATTTCAGGGATTTTTTGGGAGACTCTCCTAATGATGCTACCCAAGTTTGGTGAGATTTGGTTTAGGGGGTCCAAAGTTATGGACTCCCAAAGGGGATGCCCCATCCCCCATTGTTTCCAATGGGAGCTAATAGGAGATGGGGCTACACATTTGAGGGTCCATAACTTTGGACCCCTGGAACCAAACTTCACTAAATCTGGGTGGTATCATCAAGAGAGTCTCTCAAAGATACCCTGAAAGTTTGGTGGTGCTAGCTTAACAATTGCACACCTGACAGCAGGTACCCCTGAAATTTCCCCAGATTCTCCTTTTAAATCCACCCCCTTTGGCATGGATTTAAAGGGAGAACCTGAGGTCCCCAGTTTAAACATTGAAAGTGATGCTGTTTCAGGGTGGGGGATAATGCATCCCCAAACAGCATCACTTTCAATGTTGTTTTAACTGGGGATCCCAGATTCTCCCTTTAAGGTGGGTTTAAAAGGAGAATTTGAGCTCCCCAGTTTAAACACCATTGAAAATGATGCTGTTTGGGGATGTATTCCAGCATCACAGCGGCCGCCCATGTGGAGGGGGCGCAAAACTCAGATTTTGCAGCAGGTTCTATTTTTCCTAGCTACATCTCTGCCCAGAGGGGAGGGCAGAAGGGACTGCCAGCTGCTGGCTGGGAGCCCAGTCAGTGGGAGGGGCAGGGCAGGGGAATCTGTCATCCCTGGCCTTGGAGATCTGCTTTTATAAGCACTGAGGCTGGGGGCGGGGCTTGATGAGGGATGACCATGCCCTCAGGGGTGGGTGGGGGCATGGCCCCGCCCCCTGAATCCACCCCATAAAAATCTATACCTACGTCCCTGCTCTGTATTATACCTAGTAAATGCTGGATCAGCTTCAAGGTTTTAGTATTAATCTTTAAATTCCTAAAGAGTCTGGGACTGTTGTACCTATGGGGCCACCTCTCCCAAAATAACCTCTGAAGGGTGTTATGCTTGGCTGGGAATAATTTGCTGGTAGTCCCTGGCCCTAGAATCATTCTGTTGTTCTTAATCAGGGCCAAAGCTTTTTTCAGCCCTGTAAGACAGAGATGCTCCGCCAGGCCTCTTGCTGAAGCAACAACGGTTACATCTTTGCTGGCTTCCATATCCTTACCTTTATTTTTATTTTGCTTTATTCTTAATCATGTCATTTGCTTTACTTCTTAAGTAATTGGTTCTGATCTTCGGTTTTGATTCTCTCTTTTATGTTCTCTTTCCTTGGTTGGTCACCCGGGTGGTGAAATGAAATGGGAGCACCAACAGATATTTTAATTGTTACAGTTTTAATTGTTATGGATCACATGATTGTTTTAAATTTTTCAAAGCTGTTAGCTGCCCTGAACCCAACATTGTTTGGAAAATGGCAGGATATAAGTCTGATAATAAAATAATGTAATACATAATAAAAGAAATATTTCATTTATGCTATATAACAGCTCTCATTCATTTCAGGGCACTTTATCCAAGAGATGTTGATAAACAGCATATCTTCTATTTCTAATATTTAGGGACACAACCTAAATGTTAGTGAAATTATGGAAATTTTCCTATTGATTTTTTTTCCAAATATACATTCCAAGATTAAAATGGCCTGCGTAATATTTATTGCAGAAAAACAAATTAAAAGATTTGGGTGCTGTGTGGTTTCCGGGCTGTATGGCCATGTTCTAGCAGCATTCTCTCCTGACGTTTCACCTGCATCTGTGGCTGGCATCTTCAGAGGATCAGATGATCCTCTGAAGATGATCCTTCAGATTATCCTCTGAAGATGCCAGCCACAGATGCAGGTGAAACGTCAGGAGAGAATGCTGCTAGAACACGGCCATACAGCCCGGAAACCACACAGCACCCAAGTGATTCCGGCCGTGAAAGCCTTCGACAATAAATTAAAAGATTAATGGTCCAATTATTTGATTTCATCTGATTGTCTTTGTTCAGCTAAAATAAAGTTTACATAAAATCAGAAAATGAATCCTGAGAGCAGGCTTGGTATGTTGTTCCCAAGCTATCTGAGTCCCCTGAAAGAGCATTGTTTCTAAACTCCTGTACTGGATGTGTGCCTGCCACAAGAACACCTTGACATTTGCTCATTCTGACCCCTGTCTAGCTTAATACATGTTACACAATGGGAAGGGAGGTGGAAACTGAAGTCTGTGGAAATTTATGATAACACTCAAACTCTGTACCTTTGCTAGGAAGGATCATGACCCTGAATCACATTATATGCAACCCAATCCAGGGCCTCAGCAGCTAGGGGTGACACCACTGTGGCATCACCACACCACCTTCACACAGGACTTTTTGGCAGTGCAGGAAGGTAAAATACACAAAAACCCTCCCTACCACTAAAAAGGCCCTCCATTGCAACCTATGGGCTTAAGGCACTTAAATGGATGGTGTATGCCTATGCCACAGGTGACTGCATATTCAGAGGCAAAACCAGGATGGAAGCTGACTAAGGTGGGCTCCACCCCTGGCCACACTTCCGGAATGCCCCATCAATGTCCCAGATTTGCACCATGCCAGGATAAGTGCCCCAGGGAGGGCATTTCTGCCAGAATAGGGCCATGCCGCCTCCCAATGGCAATTGCCCCTCCCCCCAGAATGGGCCATAAATCTTGGAATACAGCGATTTATAATATGCAATGATGCTACAGTTCTGAAGAAAAAAACTATTATGAGACAGTAAGAGTTTGAACATGTCCTCCATGCTCAATGAATCTTTACAACTCACATAAATAGAATGATTACTTTGAAATTTTTAAAAAATAAATATAGCATACTGCAATTATTTCCTGATACTCTATGACTAAAGATTCATTTTAAGACAATGCATCTTATTGAAATAAATGCTTATACTTAAAAGAGTGGGGTTTTGTCCCACAAGTGCTAGTTTCTAACATTTCTTGATGATTTATGTAGACTTTAAGGCCAGAAGAAGCAAGAGTAAAAGTAATTTTGATGTGCGTTGTGCAGGTATTCCCAAGGTTGTGTTTTCTCACATAATTACAATGAAACGGCAAATCAGAATTATAGGACCCTACATTCCTGGATTTAAGCAATTATTCTTCAGTCCATCTTGGCACTGAAATTATAATGACTTGTAAGTCACAGCAGGATCCAAATGCCTAGCCAGTTAAAAGATTGTCACTTTAAAAACCTGCCTAAAATGGAATAGGCAGAGTGGTTAGTGTGAAATTTTCAAAGCTGTGTCAATCATAGGAAAGTTATTCATATCATACAAGAGCAGATGGAGCAGAAGAGGGTATTGGCTTATTGACTGCTGATGTCACTAGGCATTCCAAGAGCTATGCTGCCTTCATCTACTGCAGTGTACAGGGATGGAGAGGCATTTGGAAGGAGGGAGCTCACTCTCTCAGCTGAAATACCAATTCCCATTTTACTGCCTGCTGTTGATTTTTCGCTCTCCATTTTCTAATGGTATTGCTGCTTCCCATATTGGCAACACAGTTCAGGAACTGCAAGCAGAAATTCAGACTGACACATTTAGAAATCTGAGGCATTATACAGACAGATTGCTATATCCTGCTAACTTGCATCTTTTCACTGCTTCATTCTTGTATTGGGAAATCCTCAGTAACGAAACCTGTTCCATAAAGAAACACTGCAAAATGAATATATTTGCCTGTAAGGTGAATCATTAGCTGTAAGACAAAAACACCAGGCCTTGCATTTGTGCAACATCTCCATTTAATGAACCTGAAATGTGAACTGAAAAGGATTTAATTCAACCATTATTTTCAAGCCCATGCGGAACATTTGCTTTCTTTCTGAATCAACATTAGTTTCATTGCCTGGATTTTCTTTCCCCCCTCCACTTCAAAGATCCTCTGATGCAGTCTCCTGGTATTTGTTACCTTTCTTTTCTGACTTTTCTTGAAGCATCAATGCTGTCTCCTCCTTTGCTTTAGCTTTTGGTGGTGCTGTCATTTTCTCTACTTTAGCTTCCTTATATTTTTCTCTTTCAGATGCCTTGGGTTCTGGCTTTCCTTCTTTCACATCCTTTTTAGCCTTCTCTTCGACTTTGATGCTCTTTTTTTCTGTATATTATTTGAAAACAGTCAAGATAATGGTTTATTTATTTTATGCCATTTTAATTTGTGTCTAAAAAGGTATCTGGAAAGCCTCCCAAATTATAAATTGTTAACATAAATGATAAAAACATAAAATAAAATACGAATTATTAAAAATGTGAAACAATAACATCTTCAATGCAGGTTTTTTTTAAAAAAAGAAAAATAAGAATCTGCTTTGCCACTTAAACACCAGCTAAATTACAAACTTAATTTCCAGAAACTAAGGCCATTTCTGCACAGTGGCAGAAATGGCTCTCATTATGCTGGTGAAGGCTTGGGGACAGTTCACATGGTCTTGTGTGAGTAGCCGTGAAGCTGAAACGAACTGCAGAAGCGGCTCCGCACGGAACCGTCTCGGCTTCGTCCTAGTCACCTTACCTCTCCTCCCTGCGCAGCTCTGGATGGCTGGAGGAACAAGCCCACGCCGCCTTCTGACCTCCGGGGGTCTGAGGGCAGTGTGGGCATGTCCTTTCAGCCATCCAGAGCTGTGCAGGGAAGAGAGATATGTAAACAGAACACCGTAGGGGCCAAAAGTGGCACCCTTATGCTGGTGCACTTCGTACCGCATCAGCAGGAAGACACCGCTTTTGAAAAAACTCACTTAGGGAGCAAGTTTCAAAAGCGGCAGTTTCCTGCCATTTTGGGAGGGTTGCTGCGATGCTGCTGCAATGCAGCAGCACCAGCTGTGCGAACAGAACCACAGGGATGGTGTTTTTACCACCCCTAAGGCACTGTTTTCTGCCGGTGCAGAAACAGCCTGAGGCTTGAACTTAAAACTCACAACAGAACTCAGAAACTGTCGAACCTACGCACTTGAAATTCGGCACGCTGGTTCCTCATGTGCCCGAGGCGCTCAATAAGAAAGGATTTCCAAAAATATTGAATTCAACTCGAGATATTAGCTGTTTACTGTTTTTCCTATTCATCTCTGCCCCTCTGCCCAAACATTCCATGGGTGATAGTTGGCACTTCAGGCTTCCCAGGATACCAGACGATTGCCACAATAGCCAGCAGATGGAGCTGCTCCATTAGATCCTGGACCATTTAGCTTCTCTCAACCCAGTCCCTTGGGTATAGAGGATCTAAGTGAGGGTGAATGCTTACAGGAGGAAACTCAATTTTCAGATACAGACGATCCACTCACAGAGGGCATAGAACAGACTCCCAGATTTTTTTAAAGGGGAGGGTTTATCTCTACTAATTACAAAAACTATAAATGTGTTAGATTTGCAGCATCCAGTGGACGCTGAGGATCCAACTGGATAACTGCAAAGAAAGCCTATAAAGGGCTGTCCCAGGGGTAATCAGAATTGTTTCCTGGAGGAAGGAGTCCCTTCTAGGATTCTCCCTTCTGCCTCCTGGGTAAGAAAATGGAACAACCCACTGGGAATACCCACTAATGGAACAGCTTCCCAGTTCCTTTGATGAGTCACTCACTCTAACAGTGATTGGTATTCCACGTTTACATATACAGCTTCATGTCACAGGACTTTTCAGTGACGGCCACGTTGCTGCTCTAACTCCACTATCCAAATCGACAAGCTGTGATACTGCCCACCAAACAACAGGCATGCTTGATCCACTGATGTGATGCCTTACATACACACAGCAATTTACAGATTGCATTACACAGAGACAGCACCAGAAAGCTGCTGCAAACCATGCAAAACCCACCCCGCAACACCACAGGCACGCTGTGAGGAAACATGCAGCATGTCACCCTCAGTTCACAAACACACTGCAAAGAAGTATGCTGCCTGTCACCCTGACATTCATATAGACACCGCTCTCACCAACACATAGCGAACTATGGGTGCCCTGCAATCCAACATGACGCTCCTCCACGCACAGCAACCTGTTCCTTCTTCTGCAACCGCTACAGGGTGACTCAACAAATTCATACAGACACTGTGATTACAGGGGCCATGTCTAATACTGTGCTCCCCAGCACACAGGAACCTGTTCCTTCTGCTGAAACCGCTAAAGGGAGAATATGCCTTACATACACACATCAACTTACCCATTGCATTACACACAGACAGCGCCAGGAAGCTGCTGCAACATATGCAAAACCCACCCCCTCACTCCACAGGTAGGCTGTAAGGAAATATTCTGCATGTCACCCCTCAGTTCACAACCACCCTGTACAGAAGTATTCTGTCACCCTGAAGTTCACAGAGATGCCGCACTCACCAACACGTACCGAACCACGGGTGCCCTACTATCCAACACCACGCTCCTCAATGCATAGCAACCCATTCCTTCTGCTGCACCCACTACAGGGTGACTCAACAACTTCATACAGATCCTGTGATCACAGGATAGGAAGCCTCATGGCGGGACCCCAGGACCATGACTGCACCATGGCTCACACATGAGGTTTCGAGGCCCTAAATAGGACGCTCCAAGATATTACTGGCCACAACTGTCTTATGGGTGGAGTTCTTTGCATTTCTTACGGGTGGAGTATTTGCATTTCTGCATTCTGCTTTTCCCATTCCCCGTAGCGAAGCGCGGGTACCCTGCTAGTGCATATATATTTGTAATCAGAGTGTCCTTTTAACCCAGGGCAAGGAATCAATAAGTTGTTTTGGTTGTCAAAATACAATGAACATGAATATTTTTATTGGGTGTTACCTACACTGCAGACTTCTTTGTGTCTGCATGGAACAATTCTCATTCTATATTCATCAGCATTTCGAGACTAACAATTTCTACCTTCTTCCACTGCTCATCAATAATGGGACAGTTAATGATGCTGCTCAAAATCAAAGAGATATTACAATTGCTCTATTGTGTTGCAGAAATGTTATTCATATTTTAAAGTATACAGTTGTGAATAAATTACTTTTAGCACATCTATGAAGGTTAAAAGGATCATCAATATCTCACAACAGCTGAAGAAATCAGACCAGGATATCTTTACAGCAAAAAAACTAAAATATCATCTTTAATGGTTAATTTTTATTCTTTGAGCTCACTGGCAAATTTTGTCATTAGATCTAAGTGATTAGGCCTAATGTTCTTCTGGTCTTGACAAAGAATTCCGAAACTGGCCATGTTTCATTGCATATACTGAAACAGAACTTTGGTCCTTAGTTGAATGGCCTTTCTTACAGTTGTTAGGCCAGAGTTAATCCTGCTGAGTAAAAACTGAGGAACATATGACATCAAGTGGGATAGCACCTAAAATAGCCTACATTCTAGGGAGAGGCAGAAAGTTACCTATTCAAAATGAATGCTTCAAAAACTTAATAACAGCAAAATACCTTTTGGAGGAAGTTTCTTTTCAATTTTTTCTTGTTCAGGTTTCACCTTTTCTGTTACTGAAATAAATTGAGATTGTCTTTATTTACCAAAGCTGTTGTAAAAAACATACAGATTAATCTATTTTGAAAAGATATTTACATGGACTTCAAGTACTGTGTCTCTAGAATGTTAATATCTATTTCTTGTTAATTAGTGGATTTGCATAGACCAGTGGCCTATTTGTAACCCCAACTAAGGACTTTAGCACTGTTTACCAGTCTTGGTTCAGTATCTTGGTTCAATATCTCTTAGTTTCCCCACAGAATATAAATGAGGTCTTTACAATATTTTTATAGCCTATTAGGGAATTATTAAAATATATTTGAACTAATCCTAACATTTAGCAATCTCAGTAACATTATTTTATAGCATATCTACTTAGCAATACTAGATAACTGTACATATATCATGTTTATGACTCTGATCAGCTTTCAACTGTAGATATTCTTTTGAGATGTTTATTCTATTCAGCAGCGCTTAAGGGTCACAGCACCTACTGAATTCAGTATATTTTAGAGAAGACACAGAGCAAAATGATCATCTGATCATCTGTATCAAGTTAGTCAAGGTAAGCAGTTTCCTAACACATTTCCCAGGGAGAAATGGGTTTTGGTAACCAATTGAATTTGGACATATGCTGGTGTAAGCACTGGTTACACAGTGCAAACCCACAGCATCTCTGCATTGCTCCTGGGTACTAGGGGTGCAGCATGGAGGCTGAGCAGAAGAGGAAATAAGGCACCAGGCTCTGCACCAGTGTAATTGTGAGAGGATCATGAGCCATGGCCAGAGTTAGTTCACTCCATAATTAGCGGCATATCTTCAGAAAATGGCGCCCATGGCAAGCAGTGAAATTGAACCCCTCCCAGACATCTGACACAATTGTGTAACTGCACAATCATGATCATTTAAAGTGCAGAAAAATATTAAGCCCTGCCACCAACAAAGGACTGCTTGAGAACTAACACAGAAATGCCTCATCATCCCAGAAAATAGCAAAAAAAAAGGTCAATCTAAGTAGCAAAAAATGTTTTTGCCACTAAAATATCACCTGGCATGCTGCCCATAGTGCTGGTGTGTTTATGGGGGGGGGGGAGGGAGGGTGATATATCAGTTGTGATTAGTAGTCCCATTCTCCATGAATGTGCCTGTTCTCCTTTAAAGTCTTCCAAGTTGGTGTCTGTGCTCACTCTCAGTGGAAGCAAGTAGGCTTGGATATTCAGGTGCACCGAATCCCGCATTTGGCCCAAATCTGGGTGCATTTGGGCCAACATTGGTTGTATATGTCTTCCCGGGCTTGTCTTTCCAGCATCACCACCAGAACTCCATGTGCATACCAGGATTCTCCTGCTGAAAAGAGGTGCCCCAGAGTATGGAGCCCACTGCCCAACCCGCCTGGGGTGTAGACCGGGAAGCAGTGAGGGGCCTTGGCTGAGCAAAAAGGCAAGGTGGCAGAATCACCCATGGGTGCTATCCTGCTACTTCTGAGAAGGAAGGCAAAGAAGGTGCACCTGCTTTCAGTGAAGTGCCACTGTAGGGGAGGGTGGCCTGCAGGTGTGGATGGCCTGCAGGGTGAAGAGAATATTCCTTGCAAAAATAGAGGGGCAGTTGGACCAAGGTCACTTTGCAGAGGGATCTGTCAGCTCAAAGCTAGGTTTTGCCTACAGTTCCAAATGATTGGGAGGCCACTTGGAAAGGGTATAAAGGGCCAAATAAACATAGGTTAGCCCTCTTTGGCCTGTTATGTTCATGTGGGGGTAAAGTGAGCAGCACAGTTCAAACTTTGTAAAGGACCCTTTGCAAAAAGAACAGGTTGCAACTACTTTCAGCTAATGCCTTCAGCTTATCCTTAGAGCTAGGAGCAACCAATCTATGTGAGGTGGGAAGGAAAAAATTAAGTTTACATTGGGTATATTATTTTTTCTTTCCTTTAAGGGATCCCAAATAAGCAGGGAAGTTTGGAGAGTATGTTGCTGTATCAGTTAAGATCAACTAGTTATTTTTCTGTGGTAAATAAGTCACCCTTTCCCTCACAGAGAACTGTTGAATCTTAGTTTACTTATTTTGTTACATTACAAAAAATACGACGTAACTCTTTTTTCATATTTACAGTTTACAGGTTTCAAGCTTCAATAAACAATGTCTGAACCCACAGAAATACATACACACAAAGGGAGAGATCTTAGTCAACACATGCAGTTATTTTAGTCAGCTAACACAACTGACACAGACAAGAATGTTCACTCTTTGGAAATTCTCCCAGCATGCAGTGTTTGTATGCTAGAATTTTTTAAAAAGTGCACATCAAGATTTACACCGTGGAGGGATCAGCCATCCATATGGATATGAGGTTCCTTCCACAGTCCCTAGCTTCTTAATTAGAGTGACTGGATGCTTAGAAAGAATTCTGTTCTGCAGATGTCCTTTGCCAGCAGAGATAAGCCCACAAACGGGTGAAGGAGGATATTTGCTGCTCACAGAATGTGGAAATTCCTAGCTCTGAAGTCACTGTCACCCCATGCCCTTTTAGGGTAACAAAACTAATGTAAAAAGCATAACCAAAATCTCTTGAGAGGGCCTGTGAAAGCCCCTATCTGCACCCACGGGGTGCCAGCTCAGGGTCAATTACTGCTGTACAGGAACTTTTGACTGCACTGTACAGTGCAGCAGCTCATGGCTTCTTCTTGTGCACACCTTGGCTCAGGTGCACATAACTGCCAAGCTGAGGATACATAGACTGGGATGGGTCATAAAAAGAAGCCCTCCTTACAAATGGAGACTTTCACCAATTGTCCTGGGAACAGTTTGGAGCCAGGCATGGTAAAGGGAGAAGTGGCATGATTGAAGGGGCTGCTAATCCCCTACAAACAGGAATAAGACAATGGGTCATCACTTAGCCTGTGGCGGCTGGATCATTTCTCTCCAA
The DNA here is from genome assembly GCF_021028975.2 of Sphaerodactylus townsendi. Classification (NCBI taxonomy): domain Eukaryota; kingdom Metazoa; phylum Chordata; class Lepidosauria; order Squamata; family Sphaerodactylidae; genus Sphaerodactylus; species Sphaerodactylus townsendi. Next base: position 114,645,681 of record NC_059425.1, on the reverse strand, counting down.
GAGTGGCACAGACTTCAGTTTCCCAAGGATGGCTTGGGTGGTAGGTACCCCCTACACCACTGACAGCATGGGAGCATTCCTTTCTGATCCTGGACTCTGATGAGTGTTTGGCTCAGTTCCAATGCCAGCCAGCCCCCGAATGCTTCAGGAAGCCCTATCCATTACAGCCCCGCCCTACAATAACTCCATGGAACACTGGGGTGCAGTTGCTGGGGACACTGATGTGGTCGCAAACAATGACAGCCAAAATTAAGGACTTTTTTTCCTGCCATCTGCTCCATGATGAAACCATACAGGGGGCAGATTAACAGTGCCACAGTTATGTCATAGCTAGCTGACCTGATGCAGATGCCCCTCAGGATTATTCTACCCATCAAGATAAATCTTTATCATGTGCTGAATACCTGATCCCATGATGGATAAACCAAACAATCTGCTTCATTGCTTCAACCCAGCCAAAGGCAATATATGCATAAAAGCAATATATGCATCAATTCTGTACAAAAAAATGTTTGTTTTTCTCCAACTGAAGGGCCTAGGGTTACAGAGTCCAGTTTAAAAATATTGTTTAGTTATTTATTCATTTATTTGTGTAAAATGTTTCCATCCTGACTTATCTCACTGGACTCAAGGCAGTGCACAGTGTAGCAACCAAGTTGCAAAGGTATGAATTAATAAAATTAAAACAGGTAAAATGCACAATGTACCAATTTAAAAAGGATGATTTATGCATGAATTATGCATAGATCAGCTATGTAAGAAAACAGGTTTTGTTTCCAAACTCTGACAGTTCTGGATGAAAGCCTGAGCTTGGGGGAGATCTGGAGCAAGCTTGTTGTTTTCTGCTGCCTCATGTCGAAGAAGGAGCAAGCTTGTTTTCTGCTGCCTCAGAGACTAGGACACGGAGTAATGGATTCAAGGTGCAGGAAAAGAGATTCCACCTAAACATTAGGAAAAACTTTCTGACTGTCAGGGCTGTTTGACAGTGGAATTCACTGCCTCAGAGAGTGGTGGAGTCTCCTTCTCTGGAGGTTTTTAAACAAAGGCTGGATTAACATATGTTGGGAGTGCTTTGATTGTGTGTTCCTGCATGGCAGGGGTTTGGACTTAATAGCCCTTGTGGTCTCTTCCAACTCTATGATTCTATGATATCTGGTTAACATATAGAATACAAATGATAAATTGTTGTAAAGTATACAAGAAGCCTCTAAGGGGTGAGTTTCTGCTTTTCATGTCCTTTTGTTTTAGCCCTGTATGCAAGTGGGTTGCTGTGGTAGCTGACTGAAAGGCTGAATAAAGAAGGCTGAGTCAGAGAGAGTCAGAGAACTAAATAATTTTTTTTGAAAAAACTTCTTAAGATGAACTGAAGCTGATATGTCCTTTTGTTCCTGATGCTACATCAATAAAGTTATCCCTTAGTCTCTGTCCTTCAGAACAATCTCAGCCACTAATTTATCTAGAATGGCTAACCATAAAACTTGCTTTCACACTAGTGATGGAAGACTTGTGGCAATCCCGTTGAAGTATCAATTGAACTGGGAAATGAAGAGGCACTCTAGGCCACTGAAATCATTGTTCTCAGTGCCCCTTCCTTACTTCCCCTGAAAAAAACACTTCATTGAGATGTAAAAATGTCCCGAATTTGTTTCCAGAAAAAGATGGAAATTGAAATATATGTGATAAATATTGTCCAATGAAACCTAAATTAATTTCACTGCTTTAACGACATGTTGTTGTTTAACGATATGCTGTCTAGTCACAGCAGACAAGGCAAGAAACTTTCAGAGATGATTTGCATGGGCTTTGCATGGGCTGAGAAAATTCTAAGAGAACTGTGACTGGCCCAAGGTCACGCAGCAGTCTTCATAAGAAGGAGTGGGGATTTGAACACAGATTCTCCTGGGAATGCCCCCAGCCTGCCCCCCGCTGTGTCAGTGTGGTCTCAACTGTTGGCAGAGCTGCAGGCTTGCAGGCTCTTCTGGGTTTGAACATTGCTGAGCTGCATGGCCCTCACCTGTGTTCACCTCTTACACTGGTGGGATGGGCACCTACATTGATGCAAGCCTGTGCCACTTCCAGGATAGCCATACATGTATTTCAATGGTGCCATGACATCACGAGACCTCTGATTTGGTCCAGTATCTTAATGAAAATATTAGAAAGTTGTTTTTTTTTTAAAAAAAAACAATGCTGAAAAAGAATGGACTGTGAAAAATTGTGGGAAAAGCAGTACTGTTGAAATGGCCAGGGCAGTTCAGAGTGCTTTAAAGATGACTGAAAAACAAAATGAAAACTGAGATACTAAACTTTGGTCCAAATGTTGCTTTACACAGAACTGGCCCAAAAATGGATGACATATGAATCTGAAAAATAACCTGAAAAGGGGCTCAAGTCTCATATTCTGGGAAAAGTCATATATGTAAAGATGATTTAACCAGTCTTAAATTGGTGTCCAACCCACATTTTCTGGAGAAGTCCATTGGATATATGGTAGCTGAGCAACTCCAGGGATTTCTGAATGGAATATTTTTCCTCAGCCTTTTTCAACTCAGTTTTCAATCTGGTTATGAATGGAATTGGCTAAAGAAGCCCTAATTATTGAACTACAGAGGATAAAAGGGTACTCCATCCTGTTGATGTTGCTGGATCTCTCAGTAACTTTTCATATTGTAACCAATGGCCATTCTACTGAAATAGTCTGAATTGAACAACTGGCTATAGTTGGCTTTTTATCTTGCCTATTTATCTGCTCAGAGATGCAGACACATGGAAATAAGTGCAATGTAAATTAAAATCATCACTAATGCTATTCAAAACCTACATGAAGCAACTTAATTAACTAGAGCTATGGCTCAGTGTCATTAATACTTCATTAATTAAGCATCCAATTCCCTCCTAAAACAGTGTATGGAGACTGGTTAATTTCATGAAATATTTCATGAAGTATTATAAAGTAAGGCTAAATTCAGAAAAGGTACACATAAAAGATGAAAGCATTCACAACTAAACAGATAGAGGGGGTGGTAATAGGGTTGCCAGGTCATTGGCAGTGAAACGGGGTGGGGTTGCCAGAGTCAGGTTAGGAAACTCCTGAAGATTTGGAGATGGTTTATGGAGAGGACAGTGTGAGGTACTGTGGAGTACTGTGTCTGACAGTCTAGTCTCCAAAGCATCCATTTTGTTCAGGAAATTTTTTTTCTGTAGTCTAGAAATGAGCTATAGTTCTGGCAGTTCCCCAGGTCCCACCTGCACACTGGCATCCCATAGTGGTATATTTTATCATTCATTTGTTACACCGGCTATGTTTTTATAGCTCTTAGGATTGGCTAACGTAGTATCTTGGATATGGAGCTTCCCTTGAAGACAACCCAAAAGTATAGAAGTGTCTGAACTGTTCTGGCTATCCTCATGATGAGGGAAGACAAGAATATACATTCAGTGCGATAGTATCTGACTGATAACTTCTGGGCATAAAAGCTTTTCATGGCATGGAACTTTGGGGCCACCTCACTAGATATAAACCCTTGTATCACCTATATTCAGCAAAAAAACACTCTTATTTGTTTTAGAAAGTAGATATGGGTTCCAGTGTCAAGACATTTACTAGAGTTGCCCTGCCTAGTAGAATACTTGCCATGCTGAAGTGAGAAGATTTGTTTCCTCTAACTTTTTGTAAAGACTTGTAATACTTATTTTCGTTATGTGTGTTGCTATTGAAGCCAGAAAAGTAATGCATAAAAGTTTCAGGAAATCAAACAAATAAAAACATGGGGTCAGAGTTAATAATTTGTAAAAAAGAAAAAGATTTTATGAGAAATGTATTTTTTTACTTTGTCCCAAAGCATATTTAAACATAGAAAACAAATGAAAAGAATAGTAGATTGCCTCCTCACAGACTAGAATGTGTGTGGTAATTGCAAAATATGTACATCTTCTCTAGGCATCTTTATTTGTCTTGCTGCGGAATAAAAGTAAAGCTGTCAGTGAGAGAAACACACATAATATGCTGGAATGAAAAAGTTGGTGTAGTAAATAAAAAGTCTATTTTTAGATCTATAAAAATCACAGACCAAGATATAGTAAACAACTTCAGAAATATCATGATCCCCACTAAATAGAAAACCTATAAACAGTTAAAGGACTATGTTAAGGACTTATCTTTGGAGGAAAAGGTCAACAGCTATATCTTATTTGATACCCACACGATTATCTGGAAATATAAAGTATAATTTGCTTGTTGTTGTGGGCTTTCTTGGCTGTGTGGTTGTGGTCTGGTAGATCTTGTTCCTAATGTTTCGCCTGCATCTGTGGCTGGTAACTTCAGAGGTGTATCACAGAGAGAAGCGTTGTTCTTCTCTCTGTGATACACCACTGAAGATGCCAGCCACAGATCTGTAGGCTCACTGTCAAGGAACAAAATCTACCAGACCACATTTCAAGAAAGCCCACAACTCTAATATGAGTAAATCGACATTGAAAGCCTTTGAAAATACATTATAATTTGCTTGCTCAATGGGAAGTAATGTATAAAAGTTATGTGTATACTAAGCTAAAATATTAATACAGGCCTGGTCTAAGATCTTGGAACCTTTGACAGAACACCCCAAATGGCAGCACCTCTCTTATTAATGAACATTGAGTGCAATCCACTGGGAAGTTCTTCTAGGCAACCCTCAGTGGAATGAACAGAGCAGCACAAGGACATTATTAGAGACCTTCCTGGTAATTTTGAGAGGTTGTACTTCCGGATCAATAAGATCACAGCTGTTTGTATTTTGGAGGCCTTTAGTAGTATCTAGCACCCACTGCCTAAGATAGGCTGCTGCTGCTTCCTAGTAAGGTCACTGAATCCCACAAATAAAAGTACCTTTTGGTGAAGGAGGTTCTTTCTTTTTATGCTTTTCTTGTTTTGCAGGCTTCTCCTTGGGAGGTACTAGAAAGGAACAGAAATGACACAGTACTCTCATTCAAGAGAAAATAGTATAGCACAATGAACAACAAAGAAAAGCAAGGGAAAGCAATACATTAGGCAGAAGATAGATGGTTTGGAAAACATCACAAGTCAAGAACGTGTAGCAAATATGCATATTTAAATCTCATAAAACGAATGTAATAATGCAGATACCATCTGGACAATTCATTCATGGACAATTCTGAGATGACAGCTAAGCAGTATGAGCTGCTGCAGCACAGCAGTGCTGTGCTCCCCCCAAAAAAGAACAGCAGGAAAATGCTCCTTTTCTAACTCGCTCAATGAGCGAGTTATTTGGAAAGTGGCATCTTCCCGCAGGCGCCATGTGAAGGGCACCGGCGTGAGGGCGCCACTTTTAGGCGCTGCCTGTTTGTGTTGTTTGCTTTCCTTTTCTTCCCTCCAACACTCTGGAGGGAGAAGGGACATGCCCACGCTGCCCTCCAACCCCTAAGGGTCAGAGGGCAAACTCCAGAGTCTTGGAGGGAAGAAAAGCTAAGCAAACAACACAGACTGGAGGCAGCTCCATGCGGAGCCACCTCTGCGGGCCGCAGTGGCTTTGGGGCCACCCACATGGTCCTGTGCGAATGGTGCCATGGCTCCACCAGCATGAATTATACTAGTGGCCAGTCGCTTCTGCCACCAGTGCAAAAATGTTCTTTGCTTTTCTCTTTTAGGGGTCAATTTTGGTATTGTGAGACATGGTCTACTGATGTTAGCTCCTAACGTTTCACTTGCATCTGTGGCTGGCATCTTCAGAGGCATGTCATGGTAAGATGTGTTCTCTCTGTGGCACAGTGTGGAGTGATTTGCGTGGGAATATCTGTCTTGTTTTACTCTCAGGTGAGTCAGGTGAGGTATATTTGCAAGTGTCCAGGCCATATGGATATTTGCAAATGCACCTCACCACCTCCCACCTGAGAGAAGGTTAAAACAGATGCATCACTCTAGAAGCTAAAACTACCAAACTTCAGTCACACATCATCAGAAAACCACCCCATCGAGTTAATTCTAGCTGTGAAAGCCTTTAACTGTACAGTTTGGCATATGTTTTTTAAAATTAGATGTTCCCTCTGCAATTAAATTACAGGATATAAAAGACTTGTGAACTGTTCACACATTACTCAGTGAGTGACCACGTTCATTGAAATCTTTCTAATGACAACCAGTGATGAAAGCTAGAACAGACAAGAGCCTTCTTTCAGCCTTCACCTGGCAGGGAAATATAAATTTTTATTTTGGGACCTCTCATTCTTTGAAACAAAGAAGAAGAAGAAAAGATTGCTGCCTTCTCAGACCTTGAAGATACCTTTCGAAGAGGCAAAGATTTTACGCAACAAATCTAGGAGGGCATGCATGTTCACTTTCTTAACATTTCCCTCATGGTTGGCCCGAGTTCAAGACATCACAACTGGCTGCTTGGGGAGCCTTGCTAACAGAAGCAGTACTTTTGTCTGCATGGGCATCTCTCAGCCATTCTATTTATCCCTTGTCAGCTGGTCATTCTCTCTTCCCTCCTTTAGCCATAATCAGAAAGGAATTAATCTATTATTACAAAATACTCCCTCATCCTTCCCTTAACAATGAGAATAGGATGGGGTTTTCTGAAGATAGCTAAGTTCATGCATTATTATGGCTGGGGAGGGAGGGAAGGAGAAGGGACTGGGAACAGCAGTTTCTCACAGCAGCAAAGCTAAGGAAGGATGATGTGATGTTTAAAAACCTTTATCTCTTAATCCGGCTAGTCCCAATAGTCAGTCCTTAAGAACACAAGAAGAGCCCTGTTGGATCAGATCCAGCATCCTGCCTCACACAGCAGCCAATCAGTTAGTCTGGAAGTCCAGTGCATTTCCCTCACGTTTCCTACTGGCACCAGTATCCAGAGGCTATTGCATCTGAATGTATAATTTCCCTTTAGTCACTGTTGTGCCATCTTCTTCCTTCCCTGGCCATATTCGGAGAAGAACTGGCCTATCTTCAGAAAGGTCCTCACGATCTTAATGGTTAATGGCAGGGCAGTGTCCTCCATACATAATCAAGCCCTCAAATTATAATCAAATTATAGGCAAAGCAGGGAGGAGGGAATTAGAAGGACTAGAAAAAGGCTAACAGAAGTTTTTTAAATTATTATTTAATGCAGAGCTTTAATCTCTAACCTGTTTAAATGGTGGTAACAAGGACAGGGAGATCAGGACTCTTCCTGTGTTTTAAAGTTGTATTTTACATTATTGTTGTTCATCGCCCTGAGCCCCTAGGGGGAGGGGGGTTTATAAGTCCAATAAATGAATGAATGAAATTAATGATCATTGCTTGGGATCAAGGCCTCTGTGTACAGGGGACACTGAGGGGTTGGTGCCTTCTCCTGTCCATATCACTTTATTGGGGCAGTATGAGTGAGTAGCCCATCTAGCAAAGTCACACAGTTTGAGTCACTGTGCATCTCTTTCCACCAACAGCAGATTGTTACCATGATAATCTGCTGCTGAGGGTCAAAGGTAAAACAGATAAATCCAGTTAAATCCTTTGCCTCCATCACCAATCCACTTATAAAAGTGTAAGAGACTGAATTTTGGATGATTCCCCCCCTTATAGCCTCCCCCTGCACACACAAATACATGCTGCATAGAATGTCATATTTAAACATATTCATACTTCACATGGAATTTACTTCTAAGTTAGTATATTAAAATCATGTCTGTTCCAGCAAGGACACATCGAAAGAGCTTTCTGCCACAAACAATTTAATGACTGAGACTGCATATGTATCATTATTTTTATGTATTTTTCTGACCTGGGAGGCCCAGACTAGCTCAATCTTGTCAAATCTCAAAAGCTAAGCAGGGATGGCTCTAGTTAGTATTTGTAAGGGAGACCAAGAATTTCCAGGTTGTTATGCAGAGGCAGGAATGGCAAACCACCTCTGTCAGTCTCCTGCCTTGAAAACCCTATGAGGTTGCCATAAATTGGCTGTAAATTGACAACACTGTCGACCACTGAATAATTTATTAGCTACCTGTCTTCCTCATGAAGCTTAAGGCAGCTTGTGAAGAAATGGCTCCTTCCCCACCCCCACCCCCTTTCCTTTTCCAAGCAGGCATCATAGATTTGGAGGACTTAAAATGCCAGATGGACGTGTGGAAGAGCTACCTGACCTAGGGCGAAAAGATAACCCAGACTGACCCTGAGAGAGGGGTAGGGCCTGGGAACTGATAAAACTGCTGTGAACAGAGAGGTGAGGTCTCTTTTTTTGCTGGGTCACTAAAGGAAGCAGAGCTCTTGCCTAGGCTCTGGAGAGAGTAATCATTTTGGGACCATGTGCTCACCCCAGGGAGCTGACCCAGTCTTCTAGGTAAATGGGAACTCTGTAAAGACTGTAACGTAAGCTTATGAGCCTACCCTATTGCAACAACTGTTAGGGTATGTATAGAATTAAGGGATAGAGGAATTGTGTTTATATCTTATTCATTTTGGAAACCCTTGCTCGATCTGGTGCAGTGCTAAAACATACCTGTAACCGTTCTATTTTTAATACATATTTTTGAGCCTTAGTTAAGGGGAACAGTTCTCTGTACCACCTAGGCCTCCGCCACTGTGGATGCACTATTGGAATAGGAGGGCACCAGGAGAAAGTTGGCAGTTGGCAAGCAGCTGTTCTTCCAGGGCCTCCAATCTGCCCTATGGAACCCAGGGAGGGGAACCAGGGGAAACTGAGGCTAGGCCTCAGAGTTGCAAAGGAGGCTGGGGAGCCCTGACCCTCCCCAGTGGGAAGGTCCTCAAACAGTCAGGTGGTGGCAGCAGTTTACCCAGATAGAGAGTAAACAAGCCCTTTCCAGGAAAAGTTGGCAACCCATGGTATAGGCTTGGGGTGGAACAGGGCCTGCCGGACAAAGCAGGTCCGTTCTGCCACACAGCTTATAATAAAAAATAATAAATTTTGATTGCATTGTACTTGCTTGTAAAGAAAATGTATTCACCAATCAGGTGGGGTCCGAAAATAATAGAAACTGTAGATTTGCTCTAAAGTCTTTATTTCAAAGCGATAGGTAAACATAAGCAAAGACGATTCTGGGGAAGCCGCACAAACTACTAGACTATAATCCCCAGAGCTCCCTGCCCCCTTGTAGCCAAACGGTTCACACTATTCCCACTACAATGCACTACAGAGCTGAAAATAATTCACACATGATAAGAGTGGCTCTTCCAGGCTCCCAAGGCTGCAAGCAAAGGAGAGTGTGATAACCAGACACCTGCAGAGAAGAAAGCTACACAGTTCTCCTTGCAAATGCCTGCCACCCCCACTGTCAGGCACCCCCACTGAAAGGGATTGACTTTAGGTATGTAAATTCAGTATATCCCTCTCCTCCTTTCCTGGCAAATAGCTAATCCATTATATTTTTTCATTGTTGAAAGGGTTTCATTTGCTTTGCTGCGGTAATGTCTGCTGACTTATTTTCTCCAGGATTTAAAACAATTTGATGCAATTTATATTTTTAAAGGTCTATACAAAGATTGGGTCACCCATACAAGAGTGTTAATGACAATTGGCTTCCCATTTTAAAGCCTGTTTTACAAGCTGTTATTTCAGGCAACAGCAGTTTTGTCTGTCAAATAGTTCCTCTCCTTACAGGCCATGAACCCTTAACCCTGTTGGCCTTTGAAAATACTGAAACATGATTATGCCGTAAGAAAGCCTTAAATTCAATACACTAAAATGAAAAATGACCATAACTGCTCATGCAAATTCTGCACGTCCACTTGCCTTAAGCAAGTCATTTTCTTTACAGGCAAGTACAATATAATCAGGGTTTTTAAAATTATCATCCATCAACCTTGGAAATGATGCACAAGTAGTCTTTGCACCTGGGAGAGCAACATCACTTTCGTGGCAATTTCATGGCATAATCATATAACAGATATAGTGTACAACTCGTGATTTCTGCTGAAGCAGTTAATGTTAACAGTCGATCCTGGGGATATAATGGAAGCCATGGAAGGTTATTTATTTTTCTTTGCTTATCTGATTTATATGCCACCTAATCAAAAACTGTCAACATATTACTGAATATTTTAATTTAAAGTCACCCCCTTCAGGGTCTCAGGCAAGTAACATTTTCTTATTTCATAAATCCCATGAGTTTTAATAAGCCCTGGGAAGAAAACCCTGGTCTCATTCCCAGTTTTAATATAGGGGTTATGTTACTTTTTCCTTTTTTCATATTGTTGTGAGCCTTGTATTAACTGTTTTTGTTGCTGGGTTTCCCAACGACATTTTAATGTCTTTTACACTTTTGATATGTAGTGATGTAAAATATATTGTTAAAAATGTAAAATTAATGGTGGAATGTGATACATCTGCAAATAAAATCAAAATAAGGACTCTCAAATTCAGGTTGTACAAAGAAAAAGAAAGTCTAAAGATAAGGCTATGAAATTCAGTAGAATCCCTATTTCCACATGAATATACAAAACTAATGAAACAGATAATTTCTTGCTAATTCTTTCCCATAAAACTTAGGCAGGAAACCATCCTGGTACATTTCACCTTTTTTCCATGTGAGGGGAAACGAGTTAGCCTATTCATTGCAAGCAACTTGATAAATAGTCTTGCAATAGGCTTGATAAAGACTGGCATACATACTCTATTATGAACCAAAGCTCAGAAGGGACAAAGAGAGCTTTGCATAAATACTGGAGATCTTGTTGGTCTTTAAAGGGTCTACTGGACTTGAATTGTGTTCTATTACTGCTGACCAGTAGTATCTACCTGAAGCTAAGAAAGAGGACTAATTTTGTCCAATGTGATACAACTCTTGCTACATGTGAGTGAAATGTGGTTTCTACATGTGTAAAAAAATGACTGCTGACATACAAACACATTATGAAAACCTGTCATTTGTTATTCAAGTCTCTAAAGAATAAAGTGTTTAACATTTAACATCAGACTATCTGTAAACAATTCAGCAATCACTAAATTAATTAGTCTTTTTTTCTGTCTACAGCTTTGACTGCAACCAAGCTGGTTCATTATCTTATTTAATTAAAACAAATGTTTTGATTTTTTCTACCTCACTACCCTTCCCTGAATTTGAAAAGCTGATCAGATAAAATTTCAATCTTTGCACATTTGAATTTTAAAATTGAAAACAGTGAAAGTTGAAATTGAAAATTGAAAACAGCTAAGCTTTCACTTTCTTGCGGCTAAAAGCAATATCATCCTGTGCAAAGCAGAGAGTGTTGTGGTCTGATCACAAGAACAGCTATGGAGGTTGTTTTTCCCCATTAATGATGACAATTTATTTAATATTTACTACTCCCAGCCATATGGCAAGACTGTCGTTTGCTATTTGCAGACAACAAACATTTCAAATAAATTAAAAAATGTAAGCTCAATCACTGCAGCCAGGCAGAGCCTGTAAGCATTTACTCTACAGAAACACAAACAGAGGTGGGATGCAGCCTATTCGCACCTATTCAGTAGAAACGGTTACTAAAATTTTCTCAGTTCGGAGAACTGGTATTAACTCCACTAGGGACAAGGGGGTAATCTCTGTCCCTAGGTACAACAAATCTCATCAAATGGGGAGATGCAAAATCGCCCCCCAAGGCCCCCTGCGGCCCCCCTGCCCCCATGGCACCCCCACGTGTGTATGAACTGTATGAAATAATACAATATATAGTAATTCTATTTTTTTTGTTCATTGGTATAAAGATTGGGAAAGTATTATAGGTAAAGATTTTTCATTTTCTTTTTTTTCCCTTGAAATTTATATTGGAAAGAGAGGCGTTTAAACTCTTTTAGATTAAGGATTTTCTATCTCTCCCTCTGTTAGTTTTCTTTCAAGTAGAATAGATAAAGTTGTTATAGGAAACTGAAAGAAAGGAGGGAGGGAAATATGGGAAGGAGGGAGGCAATATAGGATGTTTTAGTTGGGTGGGGGGAGTTGAGACAGACAGACAATTAGATATGTTTGCAATTTGTTAACTATTGTAAACAGTTTGGGGTTTCTCTCCTTATTTATGTTATTATTTAAAATCAATTAATATAATTATATAAAAAAGAAATAATACATTACCTTTCGGTATATTGCTTTTTTAGTACTTTGAACAGTCATTATTTGAATCTAGAGGTGGAGCGAAGGAGAACTGCACCTGGGGCTTGCGCGCCCTGCGTCCTTGCCACAGCCCTGCCCAGGAATGGTTTTTGCAGAGGCAAGTCCTGTCTTACAAACTTACTAGAGTTCTTTGAGGGTGTAAACAGACATGTGGATAAGAGGAAACCAGTAGACATTGTATACTTGGATTTCCAAAAGGCTTTTGACAAAGTTCCCCACCAAAGACTATTGAGAAAACTCAGCAATGAAGGAATAAGAGGGGAAGTCCTTCTATGGATTAAAAGCTGGCTGAGAAACAGGAAGCAAAGGGTGTAAATGGGAAGTTCTAGCAATGGAGAGATGTCGGGTGTGGTGTCCCCCAAGGATCAGTTTTGGGACCAGTGCTCTTTAACCTATTCATAAATGACCTAGAAGTAGGGGTGGGTAGCGTGGTGGCCAAGTTTGCGGATGATACCAAATTATGTAGGGTGGTGAGAACCACAAAGGATTGCGAAGAGCTCCAAGCGGACATTTATAAATTAGGTGAGTGGACTAAGAAATGGAAAATGCAGTTCAATGTAGCAAAATGTAAAGTGATGCACATAGGGGCAAAAAATCCAAACTTCACATACACACTACAGGGGTCAGTGCTATCAGTCACAGACCAGGAAAGGGATTTGAGCGTCTTAGTTGATAGTTCCATGGGAATGTCAACTCAGTGCATGGCAGCTGTGAAAAAGGCAAACTCTATGCTGGGGATCATAAGGAAAGGAATTGAGAATAAAACTGCAAAGATTGTCATGTCCTTATATAAAGCAGTGGTGCGACCGCACTTGGAGTACTGTGTTCAGTTCTGGTCACTACATCTCAAAAAGGATATTGAAGAGATAGAAAAAGTGCAGAGAAGGGCAATGAGGATGATTGAGGGATTGGAGCACCTTCCTTATGAAGAGAGGCTGCAGCGTTTAGGACTCTTTAGTTTGGAGAGGAGACGTCTGAGGGGGGATATGATTGAAGTCTACAAAATTATGCATGGGGTAGAAAATGTTGACAGAGAGAAATTTTTCTCTCTTTCTCACAATACTAGAACCAGGGGGCATTCATTGAAAATGCTGGGGGGAAGAATTAGGACTAATAAAAGGAAACACTTCTTCACACAACGTGTGATTGGTGTTTGGAATATGCTGCCACAGGAGGTGGTGATGGCCACTAACCTGGATAGCTTTAAAAGGGGCTTGGACAGATTTATGGAGAAGTCGATCTATGGTCAATTCCGCACTTGCGTTATCGACCTAAGTTCGAGCTGCGTTCGATCTAAGTGCTCTGCACAACCACTGGGATTGACGTGGTTTTATACCAGCTTTGCCCCGTGTAACGGTCAAATTTCCGACTCCAGTTGGGAACTACTACTTTTTCAGGGAACCACGCTCGAACTCAGCTCGATTCCAGTAAAGTGCAGAATCTCTGGTGCCAGGAGTCCCCCATTCAGCCAATCACAGCTGAGTGTTTCGGGCATGCGTACAGCTGGCCAATCAAAAAACGCCACCTTCATCCCTCCATGATGTTGGACCATGTATATCCACTCTGTTAAAGGTGGCACTCTCCACTGCCACAAGAGTTTTTCACTGGAGTAGAGCAAAACAGCAGCATTCAACCAATAATATTTTTCTTCCTCATTTGCTAACTCACTTTGGTAAACCCAACCAGCAATAAAGACTCAAAGCTTTAATTTTACAAAGAGAACTATTACTTCAGGCTCAAAGGAAATACAGGATCAATTCTACTGCCAGCTGATTTAAAATTAATAACTTAAAGCCTGGACATTTCTGGATTTTTAAAATCATTCTGAAGGTTTATTTGTTGTAGAGCAGTAATGAGCTGAAAAGTTCATCTATAAATGGATGTTGGTTCATACCACATTTTGCACTGAATTTTCTCACAGTAAAGTATGAAGAGAATAAGGAATGTAGGATATTTTCCCCAGCCTAGCTCAGCACTTACTTAGCTACTTTCAACAACTTTTTGCCTTTTGTACCTTCTTCAAATTTCTCTATCCATCTCACTTTATGTTCCCAGCCCACTTTTTTTCAGTTCAGTCTCTTTCATCTCCATCTTCAAAGCCGTTATATCTTACATTTTGCTTTTGGAGCAGAGCTGATCCCTGCCTTTTGCTAGCTTTCTCACCTTCTCTAGATAGCTCAAATAAGTGTCTTTATCTTCACTTACAAGAATGTGAAAGAGTTGTGCACCATTCCCAGAGATTGGCCTATTATTGACTGATGGATATATAACCAACAGCCAATAAGAGGCCAATCTGGGGGAACAGCAGCAAGATACAAAGTTGAGGGGGAGCAGCAAGATACAAAGTTTAGGTAGCAAGTCATTTCCCCACATCCCTGGCAGTCATTAGATGAGTCAAAATGTTTCATTTGACCTTGTACAGTTAATTAAAAAGGATGATTTACCAATGGTTTTTTCTTTCTGTTCCAGTTGTTTAGTTTTCCTTCTCTTTTCAGGCTCTTCTCTTTTCTCAGGTTTTTCAAGTCTTTCCAGCTTTTCTTTGTGCACTACAAAATAAAAGACATATTTTTAATTATATATTGCGTACAACGAAATTATATATATATAAATATAATTTGGCAAAATAGAATCAAAACAAAACAAGGCAATCAGATTAGTCCCAACTCTCAGAGGCGCCTCTGCTTTCTCTGTTCATTTTAAGGAAGGCTGACAAGGATTCCTTAGCAACTTGGGTGTGAATTGCTGCAGCACACAAAATAGCAGGTGCAAGTGGTGAAAATAAAAGAGGTTTGGGCAGGAGAAAAAAAGCGTTTCCAGCCTGCTTTTGTTTGTTTAGCAGGCTGGAATTGTCTTCAGCCTAGGTTTGAGGGAAAAGATTGCTAGTTTAGCCATTTTTGAAAAACCTGTATTGAGAGAAATAAAATGGGTTGAAATCGTTTTAGGGAAGATTGCTGTGAGAAATTCTTTCCCTAACACTTTTTATAACAGGATGCTGTGTGGAATCCACCTTATACAACTAAAGACTATGGGTTTCTCCTAACTTGACTTTCTGCTAAAAAAAAAAAGAGAGAGAGACTTCCATCACCATGCAGAATGAAACAGTTTTCACCTGTATTCCACTCTATTACCATTGCAGACTCCTACTTTTCCTTCCCCCTTGCTCCCTGTTCCCAAGGGCCCACTGACTCCCAGGAGCAAAAATTTTGGCCAGAATGGCAGAATGCAGCAGGAGGAATATCCTAAATTTCCCTTCCACAAGCACTGCTGCATTTGTGTAACACAGGATCCAAAATAGTGCATCTATCCTGATCTTCATATATTCATCCACAGCCTTTCTGGTTCAGAAGCAACTAGCAAGACAGTTTCTAATACTTATAATTTACCTTTAGGTATGTCCTTTTGTACAGGTTTTTCTAGTTTCTCAGGTTTTGTAGGTTTCTCCCGTTTTTCGGGTTTCTCCCATTTTTCAGGTTTCTCAGGTTTCTCCCATTTTTCAGGTTTTTCACGTTTCTCACGTTTTTCAGGTTTTTCACGTTTTTCAGGTTTTTCAGGTTTTTTAGGTTTCTCCCGTTTTTCAGGTTTCTCCTGTTTTTCAGGTTTCTCAAGTTTCTCTTTTTCAGGTTTCTTTCGTTTTTCAGGTTTCTTAAGTTTCTCCTGTTTTGCAGGTTTTTCCTGTTTTTCAGGTTTCTCAAGTTTCTCTCGTTTTGCAGGTTTTTCCTGTTTTTCAGGTTTCTCAAGTTTCTCTCGTTTTTCAGGTTTCTTTCGTTTTTCAGGTTTCTCAGGTTTTTCGAGTTTTTCTTTGTGAATTTCTACAACACCAAAACGTGTGTGAACAGATAGGTAACTAGCATATATTAAAAACACCAACCAATATTCATAATGTCATATGTGAATTACACAGAATATTTTCTTGAGAGCATGTGGGAAGTGAACAGATTGGTAAGAGTTTTCTTTGATCTAGCCCTCTGTCTTTAGCACTGATTGGGATTTGCAGATCTCTTGTAAATAGAACAATTCATTAAGCAATTTATTTATTTGTTTGTTTATTTACATTGTTTATAGCCCATCTATCTCACAGAGACTCCAGGTGGATTACACATAGTGAGTCAGTAAAATCAATAAAATGGGCATTCAATAAACAATGCATTAGGCTTATAGAGGTCGAGAGCTAACCAGAAAGAACTGAAGCACAGCATAAGTATTAACATAAAACATTAAGCAGCGTTAAAAGTACATAAGAGATCCTACTTACAATAGGCTATATTCAGCAGTATAGACCACAGTCCCTAATCATTTATCCAATAAGTTTTGTAAAGCATTTTGGTCTGTGTAGGAATTAAAAGGAATTAAAATGGCGATCATTTCAGTAATCCTGACATACTATATCTAAATTGTGACATACTTGGTTTTTATATCATCTTTCATTTTGGTAGAGTTTTCTCATTTGATCCCACAAGATCTCATTCAACATTCCAGGAAACCTAGGAAACCTCACATCCCATTGAGACATCTTCTTTCAGTGTCAGGAACCTGACCAATCTCTTAAACCTACAGGTATTACAAATCCAATTTTATCTATGGATACTAACTTTTCTCATTATAAGTACCTTTCTTTGTATGTTAATCATTCTAACACAAAACATTTCATACTTGTCTTCCTCCTCAAGCAGAATTATCTTTGAACTTGAACGGTAATGGTTTACCTGATTGACAGTTTGTAGTTAGTGAAGAAAAATGTTCTTTCGAAAATATTAAGGAGGGAAAAAAGCATATTACTCTTTAACAATTTCCATTGCCTTCCAGCAATAATATGAAACACCCACACTTATCTGATCAGGCAAGTAATTACAATTTCTACATTAAAATAATAGTTGTGTTGTGTTTTGAGACTCATTTTGGTTTGAATGTCATCACACTAAAAATGTTAAGATCTCAGTGAAATGAATGTAAACATGTTCTGTAACTACTACAAGGCTACTGATACATTGTTTTGCTTGCAAAATTGCAAGTTAATTCTCTATACATCTTAAATCAAATGCTAGTAAGTAGATAACATCACTTGTTATCTAGTATTTTCATATTTGTAGAAAGGGCCATTATTTTTCTAAAAAGCTGAGTCTATCAAAAATGATGATGATTTGTTAGCTGAATTTCTGCCCCACTTTAAAGCAAAGTTCAAAATAACAAGCCAGCAAAAACAACATGAATAAGGATAACACACATACAAGTAGATTTAATCAAAATCATCTAAATGTCTTTAAACCTAGACATGTTTCCATGCTGCAGATATTCAGTGTCATTGGGACAATCTGCATGGCTGGGAGGGTTCATTTTTCTATGCTTGTATAGGGAAATAGGGAATGACAGTGCATAATGAGGGGGAGGGGTGCCATGCAATGGAAGGGGAGTGAGGGAGCGGAGGGGAGGGGAGGGGAGGGAGTGAGGGGTAGCATGCAAGGGAGGGAAGGGAGGGGGCCCAGCATCTGGACATGGTCCACCCACCCTAACAGAAGGAGGGGGAGGGGAGGGAGGGGAGGGTTGGGGTGGCATGCAAGGGAAGGGTAGTAAGGGAGGGAGGGAGTGGGAGGGGAGGGGTGGCATGCATGTAAGGGGAGGGAGAGGGAGGGGTATTCAGTGTCATGAAAGAGATGTCTACATGTCTAATCACTCTGGGAATTTCAAGTCTTATATTTTGGCAGCATCTGCCATTCATTCGTAAGTGTCTAGCCTTAAGCCATATTATTTCCATGTCCTTATGAGGAAGCAGAAATCACTGTTGTCTTACAATAGAAGATTAGCATATTGTGCTGTGACTATATTGTCAATCTCAAAGGATAGGACTGGCAAACCAACTGCAGCATTCATCCTGTATTTGGCAACAGAAAAATCCATGCACTCAGCATGTTCTGTATATTTCCATAATCCACTCTGCTTGCCCAAATGGGTATTTTCTAGTGCAGACCATTACTCTGCATACTCTTTCTCAGTTCTTGACCTGTACAAATGCCTGTAACAGTGAACTCTGTATAAAATATACACCTTTGTAGCAAGCACCTTTTTGCATTTTTTTTTTTGCTGTATGTCTGGTCTTAAACTAGTAGAGCCATGTTTGATTTCATATATTTGGTTTTTTGTTTTGCTTTTTACCAAGGTCAATTTTTAGCTGTGCCTCCATGGGCAGTTTTAGTTATAATCACATATACAAATTACCAATTCCAAATGAGAAATAATCCTTCTTCCTTTTTTTCTGTCATAAACGTTTTGCTGCTGTTAATGTCAAAAATAGCTAAAAGTTAAAGGTCTGTTTGTTCCATTTTGTAAGTCTGAATCAGTCAAACAAGAAACCAGCTTCTTAACTGTTAAGTCTCTAAAGCTTCAGCTCTTCAGTAACTTTGCTACTATAATACTGAAAGGGCTGGAGGAAAGGAAAACAAAGAAACAAGCCGTGCATACCACTGAAATAAACCTGTTCCTTAGTTGTTTTCATGAAGCCTATTGTGCGGTCAGGAACTAAATCACATTAGTTGCCGTAGAAGAGGCAAATATTCCCCAAGGACGTAAATGAATCATTCAATTGGTTGACTTGCATAAAGCAGTGCTTATATTTGTGCCTGCGCAGTAAACAGCAACCATCCTTTAACTGAGCAACATCAGCTAGATTGCATTGCTTACATTTTGCACTTAAATAGTCAGTGGTATTTATTGGAGGCCCTTGTCTGGACTGCCCAGGCTAGTCTGATCTTGTCAGATCTCTGAAACTAAGCAAGATCAATCCTGGCAAATATTTGGATGGAAGACCTCCAAGGAGTACCAGGGTCATGACACAGAGGCAGGCAATAGCAAACCACCCCTGAACATCTCTTGCTTTAAAAACTTAATCAGGGGTCACCATGTCAGCTATGACTTGATGGTGTGGGGGAAGAATTTATTGGAGAAGAGGTGATAAGAACTGATCACAAGCTGAAATTGTTCATGGGAAAATACTAAGTAGTTACATTGCCACCTTAGTAAGTCTCAAATGGGATTTTTTTTCCTATTAACATTTTGAAAATTGAAAGCAGAAGGTAGGGGCATGTGAGAAAGCATTGTAAAGAGACCAGTCAAATTGGCATAGCTCTTCTCTCACAAGGGTCAAACTGGCAGGTGATCAAGTCAAGTATAACTCTTCTCTCACCAAAATTCATTTTTCACCTGCAGTGGTACCTTCCCACCTATCCCAAGCCAGACCTTTCTGACCTCTCCCGCCGCCCAGTCACAGATCCAGAACCAGGTAGGTCACAAGTCTTGCACTGGGAGCAGTGGGCAGAGGACCTCTATGGCCCCAGTAAAGCCCATTGTGGGGGGAGATCCCTGCTTCCTCACCCTTTGCTAGGACCCGTTGCATCTCCCCACAATGGGCTTTACTGCTAGTTGAAAATAACGGACACTTCTATATGCTTCAGCACAGTCTTCCCAAATTAAATTTATTTATTTATTTAATTGTATTTTTATCCCACTATTTCCCCGAGGGGCTCAGGGTGGGTTACAACAGATTAAAACACACTAAATCTGTAAAAAGAAGAGTAAAATTTTAAAACACCTTCCAAAAATTCAATATAAATAAGTTATAAAATAGGTTATAAAAATAGATGGTGACTTGGATGGATTCATTCAACTAATGGAGGGTAAGGCAGTGTTTGCTGTATCCTATCCATTACAGGAAATTTTCCACAGTATCTGAATAACAGGTATCTGGCAGTTTCTCCAGAGTCACTCATGTACAGTATTTATTAGTAGGTGATCTTTCAACTGAAACATAAGGATATTAAATCCATTATAGGATCTTTGTGCATGCTTTCAAAGCAGTTTTCAGCAGTTCTGTACAAACATAAAAAATACAAATATGATAAACTAAGTAAAATTGATTACCTTTCGGTGGAGGCTTTTCTTCAGTTGTCTCATGTTTTTCAGTCTTGTCTATCTGGAACTCTGGAAGCAATATCATTTAAGTTAGCAGAAGAAGAAGCATTGGTATATGAACATGCCAAAGAAAGTTCATTACAAACAAATTAATGCTAAGCTAATGATTTGAATATCTAAACTATTAATAATATATTGTCCATATATGGCAATGATAGTGATGTGTTACAATTTTCAAAATATATTTTTTTCATTTTGTGATTTTGTTAACATGGGAGATATGATTCCCTCTCTCACCCCCCCCCCCACACACACACACTTGACATTACTCTTGTACTATTGAAACTATTTTGGTTTCTTTTCCAAAATCCTCATTTCATATCTCATATGAGAAGACCCATCCAAATAAATTTGGAGTTTTGTTCTAGATGAAAACCAGTAAAAACGGCCTATACAGGTATTGGTTCTGGTGGGTTTTCCAGGCTGTGTGGCCATGGTCTGGTGGATCTTGTTCCTAACATTTTGCCTGCATCTGTGGCTGGCATCTTCAGAGGTGTATCGCAGAGGGAAGTCTGTTACACACTGTGAGAAGGAAATGTTTGGGGTATATATTGCCCATGTCCCAGGGTGGGGAACCAATCAGTAAGTGTTTGGGTGGAACTTTGGTGGAACTTGTTATGCAAAGATGTAGTTGATAGTATTGCGGGTGGGGGTTATCAGTCCAGGGAGTGATTCACATTTTCATGCCCTGCAGAAACCCTGCAGCAGCAATAGGATTGGTGAATGCAAATCCTGTGTTTGGGTGGAGTCCATTGTTCATGAATTTAGCATGCCCTTGGGGTTTGCTTTTGGTGTTTTTAAGGACTGGTAGCCAAGATTTGCTAATTTTTAACGTCTCTTCTTTCCTGTTGAAATTATCTTGGGCTCATTCCGCACATGCAGAATAATGCACTTTCAAACTGCTTTCAGTGCTCTTTGAAGCTGTGCAGAATGGCAAAATCCACTTGTAAACAGTTGTGAAAGTGGTTTGAAAATGCATTATTTTGCGTGTGCGGAAGGGGCCTCTGTGTTTGTGAATTTCAATGGCCTCCCTGTGCAGTCTGACAAAGTAACCTTCTGAATTGTCCAGAATTTCAGTGTTTTCAAATAAAATGTTATGTCCAGTTTTGTTTAAGACATGTTCTGAAAATGCAGATTTTTCAGGATGGTTAAGCCGACAGTGTCTTTTGTGCTCCTTAATACGAGTTTGAATGCTGCATAGTTTATCTATGGATATCTGTGAGGAAGAAATCTGAATGCTGTGACTCAGGATACTGACAGGAAATAAAAATCAGGGAACCAAGGTGGGTGACAAAAACAAGAGGTGGCAATCAGAATTGCAATCGATTAAGGATAGTACCACTTGCTGAGCCTCCACAGAAAAAGAAATGCAAGCTATACCTACTGGACCCTGTTGAAGACTTAGAATGGTGTGATTCTGTTTAGAATTGCACAGTAGGATTTCAAATCCCTGGAGCAAGGGATAAAATCATATAGCTAAAAGGTCATCACTATGAAGTTAGAAGTAGGCCCAATTACTATCTCTCATTAAAAAAAACAGACACAGTTATAGCCATGTATCAAAGCAAGATGCTTTGAAGGAGTGTTCACACTTAAGAGAGAGAACTGAATCAGATTATTGAAAACTCCTTTTCAGTTTTAAAACACGTGCATTTTTTCTATGACAAATTTCTGCTAATCATATCATATCTGCTAATCATATCATATCTTAAATTTCTGCTAATCATATCATATCTTTTTGCTGAGTTGCCAAAGCAGTTGTATTTTAAAAGAAAACTTACATGGCCAGTTGAAAGGATGCAATTTATCTCCATCAAAGAGGCATATTTTTAATACACTCTAAATATTATGCATTCACATTCAGAAAACTGACAAAATCTAGAGTAGGAATGATAATCATTGTCACCAAGGCAACCATCTTGATTCTTTATAAGATGACAGTACAATTTATTAAATTATTCTGAAGGATTATTTATTTTAAATGACACATTACATTGCTAGGTTTTCATTAGCTATTAAGAAACAGAACAGAGGGAAACTTTTCTAGATGTCTTCTTTTACAACAGTTTTCTATTGTGTATCCTCAGTTGTGAATATAACCTTTCCTGATAATGTGAGGACAATGTGAAGATACTTATCACCTGGAGTGATATAATTCCTGGAGTAAAGTTATTATATCATTCACAACAAAAAACCACAGTCTACTCAAAAACTATTTTAAATAATAGCATACGCCATTATATTTCTGGCCCATGGTGCTAGATAGGAAATTTCTAATAGTACATTATACAATACTAGCGGGCCCTGCCACGCGTTGCTGTGGCTCAGTCTGGTGAGGTGGAAAAGAAAGAAAAGGGGAAGCGAACGGTTCGAACATGTATCATTGCACAATGCTTGCAAGGGAGGGGAGGGGCAAGGGGCCCCTCGCTCCCCTCCCTCTCTCCCTGCTCCCTGAGCTTGGCACTCCCTCCCATCCCTCCCTAACGCTTCCCTTCCTGTGCTAGGGGTGGGTGGGCTATGCGTCTGTGGTGGCTGGCCCTGTCCCTTTCTTACCCTTCCCTTGCAGGCTTAATTACCTAACTTAAAAACACACTGGGAGGCATGAGCTAATGCTTTGTCAGAACGCTTTGGTCCAGCAAATCCCTCAGACCCTCCCTCACCTTCCCCTTCCTCCGCTTAGGGTGTGGTGGGTCATGTCCAGATTATGGGCCCTATCCCTTTCACTCCAGATGGCAGCAATTTCTTCAAGGAAGGCATGCTTGGTCTCTTGAGGGTTTTCTCCGGGCTGTGTGGCTGTGGTCTGGTAGATTTTGTTCCCAACGCTTCACTTTGCATCTGTGGCTGGCATCTCCAGAGGTGTATCACAGAGAAAAGTTTGTTTCTTACTGGGTCTAAGTGAGAAGGGAAAGTTTAGGTGTGGTATATTGTCCATGTCCCAGGGTAAAAGTCCAACTATTAACTGTTTGGGTGGGGAAACTTGCTAAGTGCAAAGGTGTGGTTGGAGTGCATTGCATTGCAGGTGGGGTTATCAGTCCATTTTTTAAGCAATTGGGAGCCAGGCCCCGCTAATCTTCAAAGTCTCTTTCTTTCTTATTGAAATTGTCCTGGTGTTTCAGGAATTTCAATGGCTTCCCCTGTGCAGTCTGACATAGTAGGCTCTTGAATTGTCCAGACTTTAAGAATTGCTAAACACATGTTCTGCAACTGCAGATTTTTTCAGGATGGTTAAGTCAACAGTGTCTTTCGTGTTCCCAATACAGGTCTGAATGCTGTGTTTTGTGGTTCCTATGTAGGTCCTCTCCACAGCTACAGGGTATGCGCTATACTCCTACAGAAGTGAGGGGGACTCTCTTGTCCTTTGCTGAGCGTAGTATCTGCTGTATTTTTTCCTAGTGGGTTTGAAAATGGCTTTCCGTAGGTGGTGCTTTTTCATCAGTTTCCCCATTTGATCTTGTGATTCCCTTGATGTATGGTGGTAGAAATATTTTTCCCATGCGGTAGACTGTTTCTCCTTAGTTCTCTTGGTTTCTCTTGGTCTTAAAGCTCTTCTGATTTCTGTTGTGGAGTAGCCATTAGCCTGCAGAGCCCAGTATAGATGGTTGATTTCATCAGGGAGGAGATGAGGTTCACAGGATTCCGCTTGCACAATCTGTCAGAGTTTTGATTATGCCCTGTTTCTGTTGTGGATGATGGTTGGAGTTTTTATGTAGATACCAGTCTCTGTGTGTCGGTTTTCTATATACTGTGTGGCCCAGTGCTGGTGGTTGGGTTCATGCGAAAGACCAAGACATCTAAAAAAGGCAGTTTCCCTTCTTTTTCAGTTTCTATGGTAAATTGTACATTTGGGTGGATGCTGTTAAGGTGGTTCAGAAAAGTGTTCCTCCTCACCATGGCTCCAGATTGTAAAAGTGTCATCCACAAATCGGAACCAAGTTGCAGATTTCCTGGGTGCTGTGTTGAGGGTTTCTTTCTCAAAATGTTCCATGCAAAAATTGGCTGTCACTGGGCTGAAATATATTTCCATGGCCAATTTCCATCGGGTCTGCTCATAATAATCATTGTCCCCTAAAGCAGCTGGTTGTTGGGTAGTGTTGAAATAAAGCAGCGATGTCACCCTGGAAAACATTTTGGTTTGATGAGTGCAAGTGTGTCTTTCACTGGAACTTCGTGGTGAACAGTGAGACAACATTAAAGCTGATAAGTCTGTCGCTAGGGTTGAGATGGAGATAGCTAATTTTTTCGATGAAGTGGGCTGAGTCTTTAACATAATGCGCTGTGTGTCCAATGTGGCTTCTGTAACTGTGAAGTCAAGAATTTTGGCTAGTTCATAATAAAAGTAGGGGTAACCAATCATACTCACAACAGGTCTTGAGTGGGATGGATTCCTTTGGTGGACTTGGGGGGAGTCCATATAACCGGGGTGGAAGCGCTTCTGACTTGCAGAGTCGCTGGCATGTGTCTGGTTGAATGGAGGAGCTCTTAATCAATGTGATGGTTTTACGAGCAGTTTCTTTGCTGGGTTCTGGTTTCAGCTTTTGTGCCGTTGTGCGATCCAGGAGTTCTCTGATATTTTCTTTATATTGTCTAGTCTTCATGATTACTGTTGCATTTCCCTTGTCTGCTGGGAAGGATGATGATTTCTGGATCTGAGCTGAGATTCTTAATAGCATTTCTTTTCCTTTCATGTAATAATAGTGGGGGGAAGTTTTTGCTTTTCAAGTAATATTCTTGCTGTTTGTCCTCTTAATTCCTCTGCTGCTTGTGTGGCTGGTAATGTCTTTCTCCATTTTTTCTGTAGGTGAGGTTGTCAATTTTGTCCCAGTCCTGGCTTCTCATTTTTTTGACTGAGTGTGGATGTGGGAGAAGTAGTAACACCTTGTCTATGGCTGCAAGTTCTTTATGATTGGTGGTGTGAATTCTCTCTCATGTGTACTTCAATGCACATTCCAGGCCCGGTCATATCTACGGTTAGCCTGGGCAATGCGGATTTACAGAAAGTCCTTTTGCTTTGAGAAAGGCTGGAATAGTCTGGAAAATAGTCTGGAATAGAAGGCATGCTTTGTTTCCATACTTATATCAGAGGAGAATTGTTGCTTTGACAGCCAGTGATTGGCGCTATTGCAGGAACAGGAACTGGGGTTCCTAATCTATCACAGTTGTGGCAGATTCAATAAAACGAAGCCACAGTTGTGACATGTACACAACAGGATGTGTAATAAGAAACAGTAAATAGAAAACCTGGTCGCGACGTGTGGCTGGAAGTGCGGCGTAATGCCAGGTGAAAAAGAATTTCCATTAAGCAATCGGTCCAGTAGTTTGGGAGTTCACTTGTCAGGAGAAAAACGAACTGTTAGATTTTTATATATATAGATGGTGGGCTTTTGCCCAGCAAAAGGATTTTGATTGTGAATGGAGATTTGAATAGCTGTGCAGATTTTTTAAAATGTTATTTTGGCAGCAGGTGCGACCACAGCACAAGGATCTTTACTTTGTGACTAAGGCCATTTCTGCACAGCACAAATAAAACATTCTGAGAGCATTAAAAGAAACATTTCAGGGAAAAACCCCACAGACTGGTTGTGGTGGGTTTTCCGAGCTGTTTTTGGAATCATTTTTGGTATCAAATGAAGGAAAATCATGTGAATTTTTTTACAAATTGCAGTTGATAGTGTTACCGATGGGAAAATAAACAAAATATTTTCCTGAAGTCAGGTTGCCTGGCTACACTGGCTCCCTGCCCGGATACAGAGACCTGTGTGGTTCAGAAGCCTTCATAAGGTTCTCAAGGAATGTATTTGTATGTTTGCACCTTTCAATTACCCATATGAGATTTCCCTTGTAGTTTCTCTAGGCTGTCATTCTAGGATGGGAATAAAAAGCCCCTTTTAAAAGCTGAGTTTATGCCGCTGCAGTTTAGGGATTTTTTAACTTAGTTTAATAAAGGTTCTTCCAGTTAGAGTTTGGTAAAGTTCCTATTAGATTTGAAGCTTAGCCCTGCCAGTAGGTAGATGTACAGTCCTGCTTACTATAAAGTATAAAGTATGTGTGTTTATCCCTTAGAGTTTTCCTGGTAATGTTTAAGAAGTTAGGAAATGTTATTTTTTGGGAAATTTGTGTCTGAGAATAGAAGGCAAAGAAATGACCAATGCTAAGGATCCTGATATTAGAAAGTGGCAAGGAAGTTGGACTCTGGAATGCTGCTTAAGACCAACGCCCAGCCAACCCTTTGATAAGGACAACGACCCCCTTTGGACTTGCTGAAAATCAAATCTGTTGCCAGCACCCAAGGATCACTTAGCCGTTGGAAGATGTCACCCCTGTTTTGCTATTGGACTGTTTTGAAGTTTTACTCTCTCCAGGATCCAGAAGCTCATTGGACTGTTCACATCCTTACTTTCAGGATCCAAGAATTCATTGTAAGTTCATTTGAACTTGTCTCATGTCTAACACTCCCAAAGGAACCACCTCAGGCAAAAAGGAAGGTGCTAAAGCTTTTCTTCTGGGATTGGATCTCATCAGCAGGTGCAAAGGGACTGTTTTTCCAGCTCCCGCTTTGGCGTTCTAGGATTTTTCTCTGTATTAGATGGAAGGGAGACCGCTAGCTCCTTCACCTGGAGTTTTTATGCACTGCTGTGGGGGTGGGACTGCCCTACACCCCTTTCTGGGTTACTGGGAAATGTATAAAGGAGCTGAGGCACAGCCATGTGGGGGTTCCTTTCTGCTGAGCTGTGCCAAGAGATCACTTGCAATTCCTGCTTTGAAGAAAACGCCTGCTCCCTGCGCCTCATTAAGTTGCTGAGCTGAAATCACTTATTGTTACCTGGCAATTCGCGGTAACAATAGCAAGATATGTTGTGAACAACTCATGTGGAAAAGGTCTCTGTATAGATTTTAATAAAAAAAATGTTTTCAAGAATCATAGTGGTTTTCTACCCAAAAAAAGGATTAATAAAAACATTCATGCTTTTTAATGGTAAGCACATTTTGGAGGACTTCACTCCCTGTTTCAGAATCTGGGGCTAGTCTTGAGTTTCTTGCAGGTCAGAAATCTGCACAGCTATTGGGAAGTAAATTTAAGTGACTTCAGCAGGAAGATATTGCAACAGAGCACCGTGTAACAAGGATCTCAAAATGAAATTATACCAAACTTCTGGGATGATATTATACCTTGGAATTCCAGAGAAAGGCTTTCACTGATATCACTCATGTCACACAGCCCCAACACAAATAATATAGGAAAATAAATGCTCAATTTGCTGTTGGTTTAACTTGGACCCTTTCCGCACGGTCCAAAAACAGCATCCCAAGGACAGCAAAAATGCCGTCCCTGGGAGGCCATTCACACAGGACGCGTTGCTGCTGCTGTGCAGCAGTGCCGTCCTGGCTTTCCCTGGGTGGCATGAAGCCACCCCTGAAAACCTCGCTCAATGAACCGCACCACCGGGAAGCCACTGTTTTCCCCATTGGCTCCACTCACCGTCTTGTGCAGCGTCCCTCTGGAGGGCTGCAGAGACCTGCCCACGCTGCCCTGCGACCTCTGCAGTCCTCCAGAGGGACGCTGCACAAGACAGTGAGTGGAGGGGGACCACCAAGAGGCGGCTCTGCATGGAGCCGCCTCTCCGACTGCAGAAGAAGTCAGGGCTGCGTGCATGCTAGCATGCGAACAGTCCCTGCGCCTCCATCGACATACTTCATGCTGGCAGAGGTGCATTTCCACACATGTGCAGAAAGGGCCTAGGTTAATTTGATTGTTTTTCTACATGTATCACTTTTTTTTTGTTCTTCACTTTTGTATTCCTACCTTTTCCCAAGCAACTTAGGGCAGTGTACATGATCCCCTCTTTTTATCCTTACAAAAATCCTGAGAGACAGGCTTGACTGAATGATAGTGGCTGCCAGAGTCATACTTCTCCTTCTTTTCCATTCTTTTATTGGGCCACTGAATTTATGGTCACATACCAGCAGTACTTTACGGTGCTTCCTCTGAACAACTAGGATCCCCTGACTCTTCCTGTTGAGGACCTTGCTATTTTGTACTGTATCCTGTTTCCAAGATGGCCAACCAAATGCCTCTAAGAAACTCAAAAGCAGGGCAAATTGGGTAGATTTCTTTGCAAAAGTTTGACAACTGATCCACATGGTTAGAGAGTGTCCCTACACATTTGCAATATGCTATCCTTTGTTGAAAGAGTAGGATTTTTTTCTTTGCAGTTTGCCAACAACGTAAAATAGAAACTGATCATAAAAGTAGTTTCATATTGTGCTCTTATTTTGGTTTTATTTTCCAACAAAGAAATAGTCAACAATAATGTCTCCCAAATCAAAATGCCTACTGGTGCAAGAAAGAAGAGATGCTTTTAACTAGTCTGTACTCATATTTTCATCATTGTGGGCCTTGATGGAGCTCCACGCCAAATAAGATGCACCTGAATAACCAGGGGCAGCCATTGCTGCCGTGGTGAGCAACGCAGCAAGATAAGAGGCATGCATGGCCTGGCGGCTAGCTGCAGAACCGGGTGCAATGATTGGCTCCCACCGCAAAAGGCGGGAGGAGCCTGGGTATATCTAGACGCCTTCGGTCCGCGCCCTTCCGGCGAGAACCAGCAAAGGCGTGAGTCGTGTTTTGGAGTCGGCGTAAGGCCTGGAAGGGCAGCTTTTCTTTCCTTTCCTTTCTTAGCTGCATTTTCTTCTTCCTCTGGCCCTCCTCGCTTCTCTCGTTTCAACCCTTTCTTTCCTTTCACCTCTTCTGGGCGAGTCTCACAGCGCCATGGGCCGAAAGGGCCAAGAGCAGAGCCTGCTGCTGGCTGGCCGGTGCCATCGGGCAGAAGCGCGTGCTCTGCTGAACAGGGTCCGGCCCAGACTGGCCGAGGGCGTCGGACGGCAACCCGGTTGTTAGGCCGAATCGGGCAGCGGCGGCAGCGGGCGCAGACTTGTCTCCCATCGGCGAGGGGCGGCCCGGTCGGCATGGGCGCGGACAGTCTCCCTTAGGAGGGCCCTCCCAGCGGTCGGGGGGTGCGGCCCGGCATCTTCCAGCGAACATGTTAGCCATATTGGCACGACCTGCCTTGGTCCGCCCAACCTGGCAGGGCCTGTTGCATCTTTCACAAGTCACCGGCCGGGCGGCTGGCCCAGTCAGACTGGCCCCACCTCGAGGGGTGGTCGAGGGCCCACTGAGCCCACTGGGCAGCGGCCCGGCCGGTAATGGCTGCGCCGGCGGGGAGCCTCGAGCGGAACAACGGAGGAGCTGCACCTTTCACCACCGGGTTAAGCAGCTGTCCCACATCCCGGTGGATGCGTCCAGTAACCTTCCTGGTAGCTGCAGGGCAGGAGGTGCAGGAGAAAGCGATGCTGTCAGGCTGCGTTCCCGTTCCCTCCAGAAGCGTCCCCAGCTCTTCGTCGTCGGGTGAGCTCTACTGAGGATGATGACGCAGCGCAGGCTATTGGGGAATTTTGGGTGCGGGGGAGAGCGTGCCTGCTCTCCCACCGCCGTGGCTTACCAAAAAAGCGCGAAGCGTTCTGGCGGAAGTGTGGCGTATCCCCGGCACCGACTCTAGGCGACGCGGCGGCAACCTCGGCTCCGGGTCCCCACCCTCCCCAGGAAGCTCCGGGAGCGAGGCGCTGGATGGAGTACTTCGTGGACATCTTTAAGTTCCAGCAGCGGCCCGGGGAGGGAGTTAGGTTTAATCGGGTGGGAAGGCCGACAAAAAAGCGGAAGGACCCGGCAGCAGCGAAAGCGGAATTTTAACAACTGGCTGCAGCAGGGGGCTTCACCGAATTTCTGGCCCTCATCGGGCGAAGCATACATCCCCTCGCGGGCCTGGCACCTGGCAGCTCACATGGTCACATGGCTCGTAATGCTGCGGGCCTCGGAAGGCTGGCTGGGGAAGCTGGGACCATAAGCTTGCGGCGAAGGCCGGCATCCGCCAGAGCATACCAGCACAAGTGCCTTTTCGTTTGGGGACCTCATCCGCGCACCAAACCTGGATGTGGTGCGTGAATTCCAGCATCCCGCCATGGGAGGGGCGGGCGAGGATCCTCCCCTGTTGGCTGCTACAAAACCGGCCAGAGCCTACCCGAGGCGGAGTGGGGGCCTAGAGATTTGTGTTGGGGAATTCAACAAAGATGCTTGCCAGTGGCCAAAATGTAGAATATGAGCACTCTTGCTCCTTTTGTTTCGGCAGCCACAGCAGGATCAGCTGTCCAAGCCCGGCGGGGCGCCCTCCCACTTCGGCGGAGCCCGGTCGCCCGGCGCCGGGCTCTCCCAACAAAGATGCCCGGTGGCCGGGGTGATTGCCCGCCCCATAAAAACTCTGAGATGCTCGGCTCAGCTGCGGTCTCTGGCTCCTACACCCGCGTTCAGAAGTAAGGGGTGCTTTTTTGGAGTGGCTGCAGCGTTGTATCCAGGCACAGGGGCTGCTTGGCGCCTGCTGGGGATGGTTTCTCTTCACTGGCTTCCTCGCATCCCATACCAAGGCCCAAGGAGGGCTTACCAAGCCAACAATCTAAAAAATCTGGTCCATGATCTCCCTGGAGTGGTGGCTGATAAGCTCAACAAAGGAAATCCAGGCCGGGCCGCGTGCTGGCCCTTTCTAGTCACCCCTCCTCTCCACAACTTCCTCCAGGGGTCTCCCAATTGGCGTGCCGTATGCCTAAGAAAGCCCGGGGGAGTTTAAACTAATTCAACACCTCTCTCTCACCCCGGGCGCATTCCGCTATGGAATCATTTCATTGACCCAGAGAGGTTTGTTAGGTCCGTTCAAGCCCACCCTGGGCTGAAGCCATCCTCTCTGCATCATCAGGCAGAGAGGCGGGGTCGAGGGGCATCCCTGGCAAAGTGGCAATGACATCTCAGTCGCATGGCCCGGCTCCTGCCCATTTCCCCCGGTGGACTTCGGGAGCTTGCTGGGCATCCACTTCCAAGGAAATTGGTATGTGGACAAAGGCCATGCCCAATGGGCTGCTCTTTTGCCTGTGCCAGCTGCTTTGAGACTTTCAGCACTTCTCATGGAATGGGCTTTCAGGCAGCCAGGTACCCTCCCCGGGTTTGGTGACCCATTAATACCTTGATGATTTCTGTTGAGCATGAAGCAGGCAGGGCACCGGGAGTGTGAAGCTGGCCCTTCAGGCTTTCCAGGTCCTGGTCGCGAGGTTAGGGGAGTTCCCGCGGCTCCCCTAACAAGGCGGAGGGGCCCGCCACTGCCCTCCAACTTCCTGGGCGCATTCCACCTGTGGACCTGCGGTCCCTGGAAACGCGTCGTCGCTCCGGCTGACCAAACTACAGCCCTTTCAGCCCTGCTCCGTCCCGTTCTCCGAAAATGCAGGGTGCGCCTGGTGCCGTCCTTGCTCGAAGCCACCTCAGTTTTAAGCTTGCAGGGGTGGTGGCCCCGGGCAGGGCTTTCTGCTCCCCCGGGCTGGCGCAGGTCCTTGTCGGGCTGCAAGTCCCCTGACCATCATCACGTCCAAGAGTCTCCCCGGGTATTAGCATGAAGAAGACCACTACAGGTCTGGTTGTCCTTCATCCAGAAACTTCAAGCGGCATCTCTCTGTGGCAATCAGCTTTGGAACCTGGCCTGGAGCTGCAGGTGCACTCCTGATGCCTCTGGGGCTTTTGGTTTGCGTTGTGTTCTTCGAGGGTCAGTGAAGCAGGGCCTTTTATTTGAGTAACGCAGCGCCAGAGGCATCACCAGGATCTCTGCTTCTGGAGCTGTTCCCATCCTGGTGGCGGTGCACATTTGGCACAACCTCTGGCTTAACAAGCGGGTGCTTAGCACTGGTCGCGACAACCAAAGGCAGTAGCGTTAATGGTAAACAGACAGTCCGAGCAAATCAGCTCGGGTCATCGCGCCTGGTTCGCCATGTTTGGTTCTCACCTGCTCTGCATAACATCTCTTTCAAAGCTGCTTTTGTTCCAGGTTTGCAGAATGTGAGATTGCTGATGCTTCTATCTTCGCCAGCAGGTGGATCGTTTCGGCCTGGCGAGCGGGCGTTCCGGCGACTGTGCGTCCCTCTGGAGCCCAGCAGCGAGACGTCATCACAGGTGTTTGAACTTCGTTGGCACCCGACCCCGCGATGCAAGGCAATCTGGCCGGGCGTAGCGTTTCCTGAGCCGCTGCGTCTCGAGCGCCCGGTCTGCGATTAAGGGTGGACACTGGCTCACCCTCACCGTGGCGGAATTAAAGTCCGCTCCATGGGCAGGGGATGCCTGCCAGCGCACCATGGGTGCACCACCTGGCGGGCATCGCTTTCTACTGCAAGGTTTCGGTTTTCCTGACGCCACCAAGGCCTTTGTAGTCCGCGCCCTGAGTGGCTGGGTGGCGGGTGAACACCAGACAGAGGGACCTCAGGCCAGTCACCAAGGAAGTGTTGAGGTACCCGGAGTGCTAAGGCAGGTGATAAACCCGGCGCTTATGGCGCTGCACCCCAGCCCGCCGCCTTCCACCTGGCACACCAGGAGAAGCAAGGGCCTGGGGGAACATTAAGCCCCTACCAGGGATGTCGACAACCAGTACCCAGCTGCAAAGGAACCACCTCGTCTTGTCGGGGACATGGTCTACGGCAGCGGCCCATTCTAAGACCGAGCCAAGAGGGCAGCGGGGCTTGGGTCACCATGCCAGCTCCTACCGAGGCGGCATACCTGCCCTCGCCATTGAGTGGCTACGGCACAGGCCTCGGGTGGGTGGCATGCTCTTGGTGCCGCGAGGATGGAGTCCCCCCTCACCAGGTTCCAAATGCTGGCGGGTTTCAGGGCATGCTTGGCTCAAGCGGGAGCTACCGTCAGCGGAGTTAAACTGCACTGCTCAGGAGTGGGGCTTCATGCGGTACCCAGCAGCAGAAGCGGGGCCGGAGGATATCCGCAATTTGGGCAGGTGGTGGGGGCCTTTCGGTACATTAGCCCACACCTGACTTGTTGATTTCCTCCTCAGTGCCTCCAGGGATGCGAGACTGTCTATCGGCAGGTGTGGGTGCGTGGGCACAGCCTCGTCAACAGAGTCGGGACTACGCCTGCAATTCAATGGGGGGGCGGCATGCGGTTTGCACGTAAAATTTCCTGGAATGGGGCAGGGGCACATGCTTTGTGGCATGAGCTAGACCCAAAGGTCATTGAATACATTTTTTCAGCTGGCTACACCAGACCTCCTGGTCATCCACCTTGGGGAGGAAGATCTCTCCCTGCCAGGTCGGGGCCTTGACCTGCTGCGTTTTCGCGGTGGCATGCGGCTCAGAACTTTGCCAGGCACCGATACCACCATGACCTTGGTTTGGTCGAGATGGTGCAGCGGCCCATTGGGCTGGCGGAGGCGTTGGATCCCTATGCAGTGGACAGGGCCTGCAGAAAAGTCCAATAAGGCAGCCGCCAGGTGGTGCTTTCCTACGGGGAAGCGGTATGAACACTCGAAATCACCGGGCGTCATGGACCTTTTCAGCGGATAAGCGTCCGCTTCTGTCCCAATGGGGCATGGACTTGTGGCTTCAGTCGGGTTCAGTTTACCCTTCGTCGGGTGGTTAGGATAGAGACAGGCTCAGGCTTGAGGCTTAGGCGTGAGCTGCAAGGGTGGGCAGCTCGGCCGGGTTACAACGGTGTAGCACATCTGGGAAGAGAACGAGCCTTCGGGTGGGGCTCCCAGGCTTGCGCTCTATGAGGGCGAGGGGTGGGAGGTGGGCAGGCTGGCAGGAAACCCGGCAGGCGGGCGCTACCCGACACCCCAGGAGTGGGGTTGGGTTGAGCGTTAGGCAGCCATGGGCTTAACCCGCCCGACACCCCAGCAAGCGCGGGAGGAAGGCGGGCTAGGGGGCCTTGGGGCTCAGCGGTGCCGATCTCCTCAGCAGGGGAAGTGTGGAAGCATTTAGGAGTATGATCTCTGGGCTTCCCTTCCCGGCCAGTTTCCCGATTCATTGGGATGTGATGTCGCGACCGTTTGCGCCCAGCTCTGAGTGTAATAGTTCTTGGTCATACGTTTGTTGTTTAATAAACGGGGTGCGGCCCATTCCTTTCCGGCCTGTCGTTGTGGCGTACTTATTGAGCGAGGAGTCTCACCATCTACAGCAAATAAGATGCACCTGAATAACCAGGGGCAGCCATTTGCTGCCGTGGTGAGCTCTTGCCAGCAAGATAAGGGCATGCATGGCCTGGCTGACTAGCTGCAGAACGGGTGCAATGATTGGCTCCCACCGCCAAAAGGCGGGAGGAGCCTGGGTATCTAGAGCGCCTTCCCCGGTCCAGCGCCCTTCCCGGCGGCGAGAACCAGCAAAGTGGCCCACCCACCCTCCCCTGTAAGTAGGGTTGGCGGATTTTTGGAGTCCTTACCATGCGCCCAGTCCTGGCGGGTTTGCAGCGGTGTCGCACATCTGGGGAGAGCGAGCCTTCCGGCTGGGGCTCCCCAGGCCTTGCGCCCTATGAGGGCGGGGTGGGGCGGGCAGGCTTCAGGCGGAGGCCCACGGGCCGCTGCCCGACACCAGGAGTGAGGTTGGGTTGGGCCGTTAAAGCTGCCATGGAAGCTTAGCCGTGCCCGACACCCAGCAAGCAAGGAGGAGGAAGACGGGCTAGGGAGCTGACCTTTGGGGCTCAGCGGTGCCGTCTCCTCAGCAGAGGCGAGAGGTGTGGAAGCATTTAGGAGTATGATCTCTGGGCTTCCCTTCCCGCCAGTTTCCCATTCATTGGGATGTGATGTGCGACCCGTTTGCCGCCCAGCTCTGATGTAAATAGTTCTTGTTTATATGTTTGTTGTTTAATAAACGGGCTGCGGCCCATTCCTTTCCAGCCTGTCGTTGTGGTGTACTTATTGAGCGAGGGAGTCTCACCATCTACAGCAATGAGAAAATTGCTCAAAATTCTCAGCAGTAACATCCTAATCCATGCTAAATCTGTACTGCTCTCTTCTAACAAACTTGAGTTGTACTTGAATGCATCATAAAAAATCAGAACATCTCATCTATCTGGTTTTGTAATATTTGAAAGAAACTGTTTGCATCTCAATAGATACAAGGAGGGTAATCCAGAACAAGGAATAGCTGGATTTAAGGACTGATTTTACATGATTTAATGATTTTTACCTTTTTTACCTGCCTACCATACTAGTTCCCTTGGTGGGTTTCTAAATGTTTTGAATCAATAAATAAATGGAGGTTTAAAAAAAAGGATTACAGCAAGGGCAATAGCGCCAGGTCAGGCTTTCCTTTGCTTCTGTGTGAGGTCATTTCAACATTTTTGCTTTTAAGAACTTTTTCATCTACTCTTTTTCTTCTTTGACTTGCTGTACTGAAGAGTTATCATACAGAGCCAGGATGGTATAGTGGTCAGAGTGTTAGATCTGAGAGATCCAGGCTTGAATTTTCTTTCTGCCGTGGAAACTTGCTGTGTGACTTTGGGCCAGTCACACACTCTCAGTCTATCCTTTTCATCCTGCTTTGGTGAGGGTAAAATGAAGGAGAAAATTATGTACACCCCTTTGGATCCCTGCTGGGGAGGAAAGTGGGGTATATGTAAAATAAAAATGTGTTTGTTTATTGAAGCTTCTTCCCACAGATTGTTTGCAGTGGTTTAGTGAATATGTTTACTGAATATGAAAGGGTCTTATAAGAACCTCCAGCGAATATAATTACACCTGTTGTATACCTGGCTAAACAGGTTTCTTTGGTATAATTATGATTCTTAACAGATGTCATATCTATACTTTCAAAGTGAGAACATGGTCACTTCATCCATTTTTCTCATTTTTCTGATACTTTCTCGCCTCTCGCCTCATTTTTCTGATACTTTCTCTCCTCTCGCCTCAATTTCTTTTTTTAGATTTTTTAGATTTTTTTAGATTTTCCTCCATTCTTTCTTTTTTTCAGTGTACCTTTACTCCGCCTGCTAAAAATGTGTGTGCATCTTCAAAAGCTCCGTGCTTTTCATACATGCACACTATATAATTTGAGCAGTGTACATACAACTGCAAATGCTCAACAAATATTTATGCCTTGAATTTTTCAAGCATGCACACAAACATGCAATTTCAGTTCCACTTTATGTCATCCTTTCTCCCAAATACAACCTGCATTTTCCCAGTTTTATCCATGTAGCAACTCTATGACAGAGTGAGTGGATCAAGATCAGCTAATGATTTCACAACTGTGTAGGTATTTTGAGTCTGGATCCTATTCTACCACTCTATCCCCTACAATGGAATAGTTCTGCACACATGAACATGACCCTTCCTTATAGCATTCATACTCATTTTGTATGTTTAGTTCAGTGAGATCAGAGAGAGATGGAAAGAGTCAGAGGAGCTCAAGAGATATTAAAGTGAATTGATGTTTTCTAGTCAGCAAAGTCAAACAGATCTTGCACCCAGAAAACTATGTTGGTATTTCTTTCCCACCATTGGCACCAATCATTGCTGGCTAAGTGATTACTCTAAGGTTCTATTTATTTGTGTATAAGTTATTGATTACAATAAATACAAATTATAGGTTTGTGTGTGTTAGTAACATGTTGAAGTGTACACACTTACTTTGACAGGTTGCCTGTCTTTCTGTGAACACAAGCATAAAGTCTTGTGCCATGCTATATTGATTGAGGTACCATATACTACTTTCTAACTAATGGATTCCTGGATTGCAGGCATAAATTTGTCTGTTTCTGTGCCCTCTCTAACTCTGTCTTGCTGCATGAATGTGCCAAATATAACTGCTGCACACTGTAAAATTCCTGCAGTTTTGGCATTACAAACTGCATCCTTCTTTCTGGATGGGTATACTGCCTGTGCTCATGGATACAGGCTATTCATCTCTACTGCCTATGCCAAGCACAAATTCCCTTTGGGAAACAACTGTCTTGATACATAACTTTCTACATGATAAAACATAAACTCTTTAAGACCCTTTATTGAAATAGCTGAGACATTGGAACCATTTTTATATTCTTTCCAAAGTTTGGCAGAGCTAATACTTTTAAGAATGTGAAAAATCCTGCAGAAATAATTCAAAATGTGATGTAAAACAAAGACGTTACCACCAGAAATAGTGCTTTCCATTAAAATCAATGGAAACAAAAATAAATGTAGTAACAAAAAGGGGGGAAATTAAAAAATGAAGTTTTTTAAAGAAAAAGAACAAAAGTATACTTGTGTTAAATTTGGGTCATAATTTTGGTTGAAACTGGAGGACACTAGCACAACAAGTAGTGGTGGCAAAAAATTTGGTGGGAGAAGGGGTAAAAAAACAAGGAACTTGGCATTCAATATGAAAAGGCAAGATCTGGCTCTCACGTTTCTAGTCTGATGACTTTGTAAATATGACATGAGCATTTTCTAAGAGGGAGAAAGAAATGGCTGAAGGGGAGGGTTGTTCTTCTGCATCATGAATAGCATTCTACCACCATGAGGAATAATATGTTTTCAGTAATAGTATGTGGAATAAATGCAACTGAAGAGACAAGGGTGGAAATGATGGTGGAGGGTGGTTGTGGTGTGCAGAATGATTTCACAGAAAATGTTTCCAAGACACAAAGTTTGACCACTGGAAAAATCTGTCATAAGCTGTGCAGGTTGGTAAGGCAAGAGTTGGGCTGTTTCCGCACATGCATGGAAATGCAATTCCTCTGGGAGGCTCAGAGGCCATTCACACACTATCGTGCGAGGGGCCCCAACTTGCTCCCCTGCCAGAGAGGCGGCTTCGCAGAGAGCTGACTCTGGGTCGCCCCCCTCCACTGACCTTCCTGTCCAGCATCACTCTGGAGGGCTGCAGGGTCCCGCCCACGCTGCCCTCCGACCTCCAGGGGTCGGAGGGCAGTGTGGGCAGGTCTCTGCAGGTCTCCA
Organism: Sphaerodactylus townsendi; assembly: GCF_021028975.2. NCBI lineage: Eukaryota > Metazoa > Chordata > Lepidosauria > Squamata > Sphaerodactylidae > Sphaerodactylus > Sphaerodactylus townsendi. The sequence continues at coordinate 114,607,843 of NC_059425.1, read as the reverse complement.
GAGTGACGCTGGACAGGAAGGTCAGTGGAGGTGAGGGGGAAAGCGGCAGCGTCTCATTGAGCGAGGTTTAAAGCAGCACCTTTGCGCCAGGACGGTGCTGCTGGGACGACGTTTTTTCCGTCCCTTGGGCGCTGTTATTTGGTTGTGCGGAAATGGCCTTGTTTTCCTCACTTGTGCTTCCTACCAAGTACACTGTATCCAGCAAATTTTTATTCCTTTGTATTGTCGAAGGCTTTCACGGCCGGAATCACTTGGGTGCTGTGTGGTTTCCGGGCTGTATGGCCGTGTTCTAGCAGCATTCTCTCCTGACGTTTCGCCTGCATCTGCATTCAGATCCTCTGAAGATGCCAGCCACAGATGCAGGCAAAACGTCAGGAGAGAATGCTGCTAGAACACGGCCATACAGCCCGGAAACCACACAGCACCCAAATTTTATTCCTTTGTTTTCTCTCATCAAATCTGTTCAGTACATTCCTTAAATTTTCATACAAATACAAACTTTCTCTGTACTATAATTTCAGGGTATTAAGATTTTCAAGTTACAATGAAGAAAAGTTGTACAATTACAGTTTATTGTTTCAACTACTTTAGGACTGTACTCTTCTACTGCCTGTTGAAACATCAATGAATTTCCCCCTGGCCACCAAAAACCATGATGCATGTTGACTCTTACTCAGAGCATGGAACTTGGCTTATTTGTGTGAATCTTAGGCTGTTTCTGCACATACACACCGAGACCGTTCGCACGGACGGTCCTGGTAGGGGTGGGGAAGACGGCGCAGCCTGCGCAGAGACTGTGCCATCCCCTGAATGCCTTACCGTCCTTCCGGCCTTCCAGCGCATTGCTATGGAGTCGCAGGGCAGGGGGGCGTGTCCAGTGGTGGGATTCAGCAGGTTCGCACCACTTCGGCAGAACTGGTTGTTAAAATGGTGCTTGTAAACAACCAGTTGTTAAATTTTTTGAATCCCACCACCAGAACCGGTTGTTAAATTATTTGGATCCCACCACTGGGCGTGTCCCCTGGCCTGTGCGACGTGCTGGAAGGCCGGAGGGACAGTAAGGCATTTGGGAAATGGGGGGAAATGGTGTCTTCCAGCCGCTGCCGTTCGCAGGGCAGCAGTTGGAAGCCGCTGTTTTTGAAAAAAACTCACTCAGGGAGTGAGGTTCAGAAACAGCGGCTTCGTGCCGCTCGGGAGTTGCGAGGCCGGCGCTGCTGCGATGCAGCAGCACCAGCCATGCAAACAGTCTCCCAAGGATGCTGCTTTTAGCATTCCTGGGACACTGTATTTGGCCCGTGCGGAAAGGGCCTTAGTGAGTTATCTACAACACTTCCAAGCTTGTAGAAGATTATGGTCTTGCTTATCTGAGGTGGTTATTGGTGTAGAGCTGGGAGGATGGTGTTATTTTGCAGTACAGGGAAAAGATGCTTTATTTGTCCTTTCCAAGGCTATTTTGTAAACTGGAACAGCATATACTCAGATTGTAAATTTTTAAGTAACCCAATTGTCTTCTTATTCTGTGTTCATAAAATGGCCATCACTAGAGGCATATGTAGGGAAAATAGATTCCAGGCAAAACCTGAGTTTTTTGCTCCCCCTCCTCTCTGGCTCCCTCAGGTGAAGGGGAGGGCTCAGAAGGACTGCTTGGCTACACATGCCCCCCCTTCCCAGGGCCTGCATGCTTGGCTGCCTTCCCCCCTACTCTCCATTTGCCTCTTCTCCTTCTCTTCCTCCACACTCTTATGTTCATTGGATGTCCCATCTAATTGATTGTGCTGACTTACACTATATAATCTACCTTGAGTCTCAATGAAAAAAGTGGTCTATAAATTATGTATATTAATAAATAAGTACATTCTGTTCAAACGGGAATAAATGTGACAAATTGGTTCGTGGAAAACATCAGGCGTATAACAAGGGGAAAAGAGAAAAATATTAATTTGTTATTGACAGAGGTTGCTTCCATGTGGGGGTGATTCCTGGTTTTGCTTTTATTACCACTGTGAATACAAAAGCATTTGCAGCCGCAATGGAATGTCACTATAACAATAGACCTGTTACTGATTTTTTAAAACTGGCAGAAAGCCAGAAACAGGTATGTCCATGTCTTTGTGTTCATGCGTGTCTCTGTGTGGCAGGCACAAAAGCAAAGGGGGAGGAACTGGCACTGGATGTGGGCTTGGAAATCTGCCCCTTCCTGTCTCCACTTTAAGTATGATCTTTTAGGAAAAATCGTACCAAAATTTGTGTGTGGAAATCTACAGCACAGGCAGGGAAAACCCACAAGGTTATCATTGCAGGATGACATTTTGCAGAAGCTGAAATAAACCACTGTGGGTTTGGGAGCCAGGTATGTGTATATGATGTAAAGCCAGACCTCCAAGTGGAAGCAACCATTGTCTGGCACCCCCCAGTTATCTGTATGACTGGTGCCAATGGCAGATTTGTGTAAGACATCTCCTTATCTCTTTTAACTATACAAATGAACTGTAAAAATTCCATCTGGTGACTTTTAAGTTGCCACAAGAGTTTTTTTGTCTCATCCAAAATGGTCATTGTAAAGCAGAATTAAAGCTCACAGGAATCTCACCCTGCAGCCATTGATATGTTTCCTATACCTGTTGCAAAAGGAGACTATTATAATTCCTATCAGATAACATACAGTTAATCCTAATTTGTGGAGAAATTAGTTAGGTTGCTGAGGCCTGTTTGGGCAGACTTTCCTTCCTTCCTTGATTGATTCAATCTCTTGACTATAAATATTGCTCCTGTGGCCATTCATTGTGTGTGTGTGTGTGTGTGTGTGTGTGTGTGTGTGTGTGTGTGTGTGTGTGTGTGTGTGTGTTGGATCTCTCTGCACACCCCCAAATTTCCCCATTTGCAGTCAAAAAACCTCTCCAAATCTCCAAATTTCCCTCCCAAATTCCCCTTTTGCATTGAGTTCCCTACCCCATGCCCCCACCACCACCACAGCGCTGCTGACTCACATGATCCGAGCCCCCAAAAGCCTCCTCCCAAGGCGGGAAATCTGGGAGCTCCAATATGGGGGAAGCACCTCTGCTGACCACACCACAGGGTATCTTTGCTGGCAGCCACACCTCCTTTTCCCTGCCATCGCACTTTGTGCTGCCCTGCCACCAACAGGCTCCACTCACCCGGGCACTGAGGAGTGAGCAGGCAGGGGCTGACCAGCCTCCAAGAGTGGCCCCAATGCTGCCTCGCTCCACCCCGAAGGCCGATGCTGTCCACCCACCAAGGCTCCTCCCTGCCTGCAGCACCTTGCAGCAGCATGAGGGGAGCCCCAGCGCAGCCTGAGGGAGGCCAAGAAGGCAGCCGGTGAATGGGGAGGCCACAAGAGATCCAAGTCCGTCAGCCAGCTGCAAGAGCCTCTGTAGCGGGCAGCACTCGGGCGGGTGGCTTGGGCTGGAGTGGGGATGGGCACAGTGGGGGGTGAGGAGGTGGGTGTGGAGGGGTGACTGAATGGGCTGCGTGTGGGGACATGTGACACCACATGTCCCTGTGGCCAGTACGCCCCTGGCCATCACAATGACTGTCTGATCTAAACTGTGTGTTAATCATGGACTACAGTGTTGAATAAAAGATAACAGCATTGCAAAGTTCAAGAAGTACTTCAGGACAATCATTTTGTAATTTTGGAATGCTCCAAAACAAAATTGTGTGAATTTTAACATAAAGTGTTTTGTATGAAGATTTATAGGGGAAAAAACACCTTCTAGTAAGAAGCAGTAAACAGACAGCTAGTCCCCATTACAGACTAAGCTATTCACATACAAAAAAGAGCACACTGCCATATGGAGATATAAAGAGAAAATCAGCTAAAAGAAAGCACTAAATATGCAAATGGAGGTATTCTTTCGAGAGAAGTGAATGGAATGACTAATTACCCACATGGTCCTAACATCAGCCAGACTGGCAAACTGTCCAAAGGCCCACAGGTTCAGAAGTGACTTATGCTATTCTAGGGCTTGCATGTTAAGTGTTTTTGCAGCTTGAAGGAGGAAATTTAGATTTAGATAATAAAGGGTTTTTTGTTTGCTGATTTAACACTTTCCAGAAGCATTAATGCAATGGTGTTATTAACTATACATTGCAGTGTGCAGTGAAAGGAGAATAGGAAAGGAGAATGAGTGGAAGGGGGGGGGAGTGCAAATAAGACATTACCATTTATGAATATGTGATACAATTAAGGGAAAATGATAGAACTTGATGCGTTGTTAAATTTTGTTAGCAGAAAAAAGAGATTCTTGGTTACCCTAAAACAGGGGAACTCGGTATGTGGCTTGCAGAGAGCCTAATTCACAATTATCAAAAGAGCCACATGACTCCTGTATGTCTTGTGTGTCACCCTACCTAAATACACACACACACACACACACACACACACACACACACACACACACACACACACACACACACACACACACACACACACACACACACACACACAGACAATTAAAGAAAACTGTTATATATGCAACTATAACTATGGTGACAAACACACGATTTTAAAGCCCTTTACTAATATTTCTAGCATGCATCCAGCAGTTTACTAATCTTCCAGTCCCTCTGGCAGTGGATGTTTTCTGGTGGGAACCACATGTTGGCAACAGGTGTCACCAGGCAATGGCTGTGTGCACTTTCTGGAACATGGGGTGAGCGCCGCATTGGGGAATGGTGCTCTAAAGAGCCACTGGTGTACTTCCCCAACCCCTTCACCTCCTATTGTTCCACCTATGATAACAGGAATCTATCCTATTTAATGTACTGAGAGTTTTAGTCACCATCTAGTTTTTTAAGGTAGCTGTAGATTGTTGGTTTTAATGTTTGATTTTATTGTATTTTTCTAATTTTTAATAATTGCTTTTATTAGGTTTTAATAATAGACAATACAAAATATTTCATTCAGGGAACAGACATTACCACATGTCCTCTTGGCCTTGTCAACATTAATTCACTGAAAAGCTCTAACTATACCCATGAAAATAAGGAACTCCAATAAAACCCCTTTGTGAAAAAAAAAAGGACACCCCCCATCCATTTCTTCCCCTCCCAACCATCTATGTTTTGAACACGAAAAGTAGCCCCTTATAGGAGTGGTTTCTCTTTAGAGACAGGCCCACTCTGCATGGACCAATAACACGAGTTTAGGACGGTAAAAGAACCGTTTGGGGGGAAATTTCATACGGATCCCAATCCTAAATCAAGTCTGCCCATGTTATTTCCCCCAAATGTTTTTTTTTTTTAGAATTGCGCTATTTGCAAGTCTTTTTTGAAAAATCCTGGGTTGTAGTCACTTGAAAGTGAATTCTTATTCAGTGAATTCAATCATTATGGTTTTGTGCTGTATTCCAAAACTTGTATTTGATCATATATCAGTACAAATTGTGATTGTCTGTGAATTCTGATGTCACAGTGCAATCCTATATTGAACTACTTCAGTCTATGCCTGTTGATTTACAGTGGCTTAGATCAGAGTACCTCTGCATAGGATGGCTCTATCAGTTTTCTTATTCAGTGAATTCCATGGGTCTGTTCTGCTAGGAGCTTTCTGCTGATGCAAGAAGTTCTTTTGATGAAAAGCTCTTTGTACTGGGAGAAAGCTCTGCCATTAGTGACACAGTTCCACAGGCACTAATCTATTGGTCGGAAGATCAAAAGCTATAGATAGAACTGTCTCCATTACTAATCTTCAGAAATTGTGTTTGCTTCTCACAGAAAAAGGGATGTGGAAAAAGCAGAAAAGCATGTCCTGGTCTTTGCCTAAGCTGCATTTCATGGGAAGAGAAGGCCAGAAACTTGAGGAACGCCTCTGAAAAAAACATTGCTCTGATATTTTATTTAAGTAGAAACCTCATTATTCACCTTAGGATCTTCTACAGTTTGGGGGATTTGGCCAAAAACAATGACTGGTACTTAACTGCAGTTCTTTATGCCTTTGCATTTTAATTATATCAATGACTAATGGTTTAATGCCTAATAAAGGTCTAAAAGAAAAAAAAAGACTAATGGATTTCAATGAGCATCAGTCTGCTTGAATTCATAGCACTTAATTTTAAGTACGCCTGGCCAATGTCCATTTTGCATTGGGACAATAAACTTGGGGCCAAGATAGCACCTCATACTTCAGAATAAGTTCCCTTTTATAATGGATATTGGAAAACTAAAACATTTAAAAGAAATTTCCCCCAGGTGGAACCTCACATATTACATAAAAAGTCATTCCATCTCAGTTTTACTTTTCAGCTTTCTAACAGTACCTCTTCAGACCACATTTCTGAAACAGTCTGCAGGAATAAGGTAAATAGGCATAAACACACCTGTAATATTATTATAAAAGATAAAACTAATGTTTGACATTCACTCACCTTTCTTTTTGACTGGTGGTTGCCCTGCTTCTAAATAGAAAACAAAAAGGTACAGATAGACATGTTAGTTTGCAATTTAGTGGTCTGTTGATAAAATATGTTAATAAAATGTTCTTCTGCTCTGCAGTGTTTCATGATTAATGTGGAAGTGAGTTCAGCTGGAATTAGTTGACCTGCTTCCATTCAAATAGGTTTGGGCTTCAGCATGATTTTCAGTCTTAAAATATTCACTAAAAATTCACTAAAGATTTTGAGGAGAAATGAGGTAGGAGACTTATACATGGAGATAAGAAAAGAGATACTAAACTTCATGGGAATAGGACAAGCAGCAGAAAGTAGTCTGTGAAAGTAGTCTGTGATATGTATCTCATTTTTACAGATAAACTAGGTAGAAGTGAGAACTAGAGGTCACAGTGAATCTAGAGCTGGAATTCTACAGAATATTCTCAGATCTAATATTTTAAGGTTTTAAGAGGCTGGGAGCTGCTGGCCACACTAGTTCTGATGTGCAAAGCTTGAATGGAAGGGAATGTTGCTGCCCTGGCTCTTGCTCATTCATTTTCAGCTAACTTTACTTTACTAGTCTCAAAGGTTATATAACTCATTGGCCTTTAATTTGTGTAGAAGGAATATTTTTAGAGGCTTGATATTTTCATCTTATAGCACTGTAGAGGAATCTACACAGCCTCATCTGTGGATGCCTAAATTTGGAGATTGGTGCTGTGAACAGACAAACCTGAGGTTTGAAAAAAAATCTGAAATCTCTCTCTCTCTCTCACACACACACACACACACACACACGGGAGTTAACCCCTCTATAATAGAAGCAGTGCCTGTAGCATTAAAATGCCTTCTGTGGCCACCACTGAGCAACCACAACCTTATGGTTGCTGTTCAAGTCCTGGGTTCTGTCAGTAAAAGGTGGGAGGAAAGACCCTTACAAGGACTGAGGAAGGACTGTTGGTATAAAAATATAAAATACAGTCCTGTTGAGGAAGAACTGTTGGTATAAAAATATAAAATAGTAGAGTAAATAATCAGACAATGCTGGTTAGTTTAAATAAACTTTACTGAGAAAATAGAAGGCAAGAGCAGCATGGCAGAAAAACAATAAAACAGTCCTAATCTGAGCTACATGTTGCTACTACGTCGTGAGAAGGTAAGACTCCAACTGACTGAGAACAAACTAAGTTTACAAGTGCCTACATGCTCAGAAACAGATCTATAGATTACTTCATTAATGCAGATACCTAGTTACTCAACACCCTATTGGCTATACCCGCCCCCGCCCCCGCGGCGCCCCTCCCACAGTGCCCTTTTACCCCCCTTTCCACACTTACCTTAGTTCCTTTTCCTTTTCTTGAACTTTTTCAGGCTGCAAAAGGCCTGTTCGCAGTAAAAACGGCCTGAGGAACTACAGTTCCCAGGAGACCTTAGGGCTCCCAAGGTCTCCTGGTAAATATAGTTCCCATCAGGCCGTTTTTACTGTGACCAGGCCTTTTGCAGCCTGAAAAAGTTCAAGAAAAAGGAAAGAACTAAGGTAAGTGTGGAAAGGGGGGAAGGGGGCACTGCGGGCACCGCGGGGGGCCATTGGGGGGGGCGGAAAATATAGAATGCGCACCAAACACAGTTTGGCCCAACTATGCCTCTGACTGTTGATTGTTCTCGAGAAATGTTCCATTCTCTAGTCTGAGGTAAGCTGATTCAAAGTGGAGTGTTTTCACCTTTGGCAACCTTCAGACCCATAAACTCAACACAGTCCATAATTTTGTGTTTTTGGTTCAAGAGAAAACTTCCATTTTTGGATCTTTCAGTTTGTATTCCAAGATAATGATTCTTGCCTCCCATTTATTTAACTTACGCTGTTTGGCTCAAGCCTTGAGCAATTTTTTTTTGCACCTTCTTTGCTTTGATAGCACAACAATAAATCATCCTCAGAAGTAAGCACTGGTACTAGTCATCTTTTTTTCATGTGAATAGACAGGATTCTGCCTTTCCTTTTTGAAAACCCTGATGTTGTATTAGCATAGTTAACTTTTCACTCAATGTTCTGGCTGTATGTTTACGCCTATCATTGAGGAATGCTGTTTTGACATACATTCAACATGCATTCCCCCTGATACTGCTATAGTTGTAAGAGCTCTGATTGGTCCATTCCACACAGCCTAAATGAAACATCATGGGGACACTTAAAAAAAGGCACCCTGGGAAGGCACTCCACACAGTTTTCTTCCCAAGACGTCCTCAGGGTGCCTTATTTTAGCTCAAGGTGTCTTTTTTGGAGAACACTTCAAAGTTCACTTTTTCCCCCTAAGTCGCCTGTAAGATTTCTCCTGCCTGGCTGAGTGGAATGCAGAACTCAGGAGCCATACCAATTGGAACCTGCACCTTTGAATAATCAGACATTTACAAGGCTCTTTCTGGATGCCATTGCAGCACTTTGTGAATAGTGCATTCCAGAGATTGCAATACATTACTTGATAAGCATTGAGTGTAAATAAGCCAACATAGAAATGTTTACTACAGGAATTTTGAATAGCTGTACTGTAACACTTTCTCATCACATTTCTTGATTTCAACATAATAGGCTGGGCTACCAGGAGGATTTTTCCTGGAAAGTAAGCCAGGTCTGCCTGTATCTATCCTCCCAACATATTTGGAGTGATTGTTTGTACTAATACATTAGTTAGTGTTTAAGTCTGCATAGGATTGCACTGGTGTGCTTACTTTCGCATTGCAAGGCAGTATTTTTCCAATTGTAAAGGAACTATGGGTTACACTTTTTAATTGCAAGAAGTTTCATCTCTATTTATATCAAATGCATTGTAAGGAACTTTTTCCCCAAATAAGTTTTGTGTGTGTCTATGATTAAGGTTTTGTTTTCTTCCTAACTCTGTGTGGGGCTGTGAGGCAAAGGTCCTTTTCTCATGTGCCAATAAACCCAGGATAACAATGGTAAAAAACCCGTTTGGGGGGAACTTCACACGGATCCCGCCCTTAAAACGAATCTGCCAGTGTTATTTCCCCCAAAATGGGTTATTCAAGAATAGCACTATCTGTGAGTCTTTTTTAAAATTCCAGGTTGCAACCACATTCAAGCCAACGCTTGGACAGGGAGCCACTTTTTTTTGGCCGCACGTTCCTTTAAAAAAAATCCTGGTGCCTATCTGCATAGCCATACAGGCTCAAAGGGTCATAACATCAGACAGCATGGCTGTGTGGGTTCACTCATGTCTGTGTAGCTATGCATCGGTGGAAGGTAAATAATTTTAAAAATACATGCCCCCTGTGTGAAGGTGTGCGCCCTGGCCAATTTGCTCGCTGACCATCGGATGGCCAGCCATGCAAACAGACCGGGGTCATGCTGGATTCGTTTATCCCAGCTGCAACCTGCTTTACATTTGCTGTGCGGAAAGGGCCAAAGTTTCGCAAACCCAGTATAGGCCTAAGCAGTCTCATTAGAAGCACCAATTTCAACACAGGAAGACTGAAGGACTAGCTTGACTACACCAAGGTTTGATCATTATTACAGTGTTTCTATCCCTAGATGGTTCTCCTGAGATTAGCCCTCCTTCATTCATGAGCAAGGAATTTGTTTATTCACTGAAACTATACTTGCCTTTCCCCTCACATCGGAGGACTTAAAAAGGTTTACAACATTATCTCATTTGCCATTTCATCCTCAGATTTCATCCCTACCAAGGTAAGGTAGCTGGAGTATGTGTCTGTCTAAGGCAGGGGTATGCAACCTGCGGCTCTCCAGATGTTCATGGACTACAAATCCCATCAGTCCCTACCAGCGCGGCCAATTGGCCATGCTGGCAGGGGCTGATGGGAATTGTAGTCCATGAACATCTGGAGAGCCACAGGTTGCAAACACCTGGTCTAAGGGTACCCAGCAAGCTTCCATGGCAGAGTGGAGATTTGAACCTAGATCTTCAAAATTGTGATCCAAAATGCCAACCACATCATTGCTGGCTGTCCAGTTAAAGAGCGTTTCGGCCATACTCTCATTTTTCAACTTCAATCATCCACAACTTTTACATGTCAGTGCATTTTTCAATGGGACCATGGTATCCACACATTTGACAGACCTTCTGTTCCTTTAACAACTGCTTGATGAGCATTATTTAGTAAATACATGGGGATGAAGCAATGAGGAAACTTCAGCTACTGTAAAGCTGAATGTCAGCTGTTAGTAGCCCTGCCAGAAAAATAAAGCGTTGAGTCTCATTTGGAGGCTGTGATTGTCCCAGAACAGTGGATGTTAAGATGTTATGAGAACGAATTCCAGTACTACCTCTCACCTATCTTTGAAAGACCCACTTGATTAATAAGATCCTTAAGGTTTTCAAGCACTTTCAATGTTCAAAGTTCTTGTAATCCTTACAATGCTATAAGGTAGGGCAGGTTTATTCTTGTTATCACAGGCTGAGGCTGAAAAGGTTCCATAGCAGAGATGAGATTGAACCAGTATTTTCTCAGAAGATAGCTATTCTATACCAGCTCCTTGTTAAATGGTATCCCTTTAATAACAAATGTCTTTCAGACCAATAATCGTTCAACTTGGGACTCAATGTACTGCAGAGGAACAAACTATTCTGCATGACTTACTATTTTTTTTCAGCAGAGAGGCTGCGCAATTAGTAAGAAGATGTACAATTAAACAGTAGCACTGGCAGTATAAAACTGCATTGTTCCTGCCTAATACCCACTTAATCAAACAAAGCAGGTGACCTTTTATAAAGATGGGCAAAACCAACCTTTTATTTTCAAGGAAGGTTCCACTTCACCTAAAGCAAAAGAGGAAATAATAAGCAGATGTGTAGCAGCATAATAATATATTAGCAACATTTTTCTTCTATGCTCAGTTATTTTCATGTTTAAATGCACTCAAGCATTATGAGTTCAACAATACAAAAAAGGAAAAGGAACTTCACTCTGAGACTGTAAGACTTACACATTTTTATTTTCAATGTTTAGATTTGAGTGTTTGCAACCATTTTGATCCTGAAGTGGATTCAGATATTAAATTAAGGAAACAAAGAATGCCACACACACTAACTGTGCAATCCGGGGAGGGGGGGGGGATGAGAAGGTGCATCAGAAGTGGTGGAAGGGTTGCGTCAGCACCCGAGCCACCAGCACCATGCAAAGTGGCACGGATGCCAGAGCTGAGGGACTTACCCTAGTGGCAGGGTGCTGCAGTGCAAGATGTTCCTCAGTGCAATCAAACCTGTGCTGCAGAAGACTATGCCAGAGTTGCCAGGGGCAACTGACTTTCAGCCTTGGAATGCACTCTATGCTGACAGCTGACTTATGCCACCAAGAAGTGTGGCATAAGTCAGTCTTCCCAATGGGATTTTTCAGGCAGCCAGGGTTTTTTATTTTGTTTTATTCCCACCCCCTTTCTTCGGCTGTCTGAAACCCCACTGGAGGTGACATAGCAATGTCCCCAGTTGCCACTGTACCATTGGATTGGGGCTGTAAAACAGGCTTCAGCAATTTCCTGCTCCTATTTCACCTCCTTGATTTATTTATTTACCTCATTTACACCCTATTGTTCTCCCCAGTAGGGACCCAAAGCAACTTATACTATTCCCCTTTCTTTAATTTCATCTTCACAAAAATTCTGTGAAATAGGTTAGGCAGGATTTGTGACTGACCAAAGTCACCCAGTAAGCTTCCATGTCAGAGTGATCGTTCAAAACTGGATTTCCCAGATGCTAGTCCAGTGCTCCAACCTTGACAATACACTAGCTCCTGAGTTGCAAGGGCAGCTTATCTGATAGTATGGTAAGGGGAAATTGAATTAAGAATTTACCCACATAATCCTGTGGATCCTTGAGGGAATAATTTTATTACCTGAATATATGAAAAGAAGTGTAAACTAGCCCTTGTATGGATACAAAAAGTTGCAAAACTGAACCATCTACATACAAGGTAGGGATCACTACACACTCAGGGGACTCCCCAAATTCACTCCCCCCAAAAGTAAAAGAGTGTGTGTGTGTGTGTGTGTGTGTGTGTGTGTGTGTGTGTGTGTGTGTGTGTGTGTGTGTGTGTGTGTGTGTGTGTGTGAGAGAGAGAGAGAGAGAGAGAGAGAGAGACTTTTAAGATAACGATTAGAAAAATAGCAAATCCCACACAAAAAACAACCCAGATTGATGACTAGATGTGCCCCAGAAAGAATGGATTGTTAACAGCAGCTAAGTATCAATTAAACAGGTGAAGTAGAACCTGAAGAGTTGTATTTGTTTGTTTTAATTAATGCCCCTCCCCTTGTGGGCTCAGGGCAGCTTCCAACAATTTAAAACCCATTTTTGGTTTTTATACCCCACTGTTCTTTACCTTTAAGGACTCTCAAAGTGGCTTAACAGTTATCTTTCCTTCCCCTCCTCACAACAGACACCTTATGAAATAGGTAGATTTGAGATAACTGTGACCCCAAGGCCACCCAGCAGGCTTAATGTGAAGGACTGGGGAAACAAATCCAGTTCACCAGATAAGAGTCTGCCACTTATGTAGAGGAGTGGGGAATCAAACCTGGTTCTCCAGATTAGAGACTACTGCTTTTGACTACTACACCAGGCTGGCTTGAAGGGAAAGGGAGGAGATGACAAGTCTGCCTGCTCTCTGGGGACTCATAGCTTCTGAGGACTCATTGACTGGCTGAGTGAGTGATTTTGAGGGTTGAGAGGGGATTTCCAAATCATACCCACGTATACAATACCCCATACTTTGTTCTTCCAGTTTTCAAATAACTGAATGTGGACCACATTATATCCTTTTTCAACTTCATCAGCAGGAATAAGTGATCTGACACTGACTATAAGTCATACAACAGATTAGGACCCAGTGTAATAAAGAAGTACTGGTTAGTATTCAGAAGCAATACTAATCTGAGAGACCCCTGCAGTGGTAGAAATTAGGCAATACTTCAAACTGACAAATGTTTTTGGAGGGAACCACTTTTGGGTTCCAGCTGGGTTTTAATTATATTTGTTAAGAATGAGTGCTCTCTGAAGCTGCAAAGCAACAATGAATATGGAATGAAGACTTTGCTGTGCTTTTCATCATACCAAAGAGGAGATAAACAACACTGAATAATTTGTTAGTATAAAGCAAGATCTCCCAAAATTACTGCTGATGTCTAGACTACAGAGACCAGTTTCCCAGGAAAAAATGATTGTTATGGAGGGAAGACTTTATGACATTATACGTCACAGAGGTTCCTCCCCTCTTCAAGGCCTACCCAGATTCCATCACCAAATCTCCAGGAATTTTTCAGCTTGGAGCTGGCCACCCTAACCTACAAGACTGGCAAGACTGATGATCTTCACTAAAAATACTGGGTAATACACTTTCAATGCAATGATAAAAACAGCAGAAGCAATAGCTGCTATAAAGGGAGTCCATGGCTTAGAGCAGGGTTTCCAGAGGTGGGATCCAACCAGTTCTCACCACTTACTAATTTTTTCTGAGTGCCAAGAAGGGGTTACTAAAGCAACCTCCCTGCCCAATAGAGATTGGAGGTGCGTGTGTGCGGCAGTGCCACTGTTTGAATCCCACCACCATCGGAACCTGTTATTAAAATTTTTGGATCCCACCACTGAGTGTTTTCCAAATGCTGGGTCACCTGATGTCCTGGGTCATCCCACACCTGACTTTGCTTGGAGGGCACCACCCACTTAGAGCCGGACCAGCCAGGATGATACAGCAGCTTCAGGGCTCCTCCCCAGTCAGCTGACCACTCAGAAAGGGGCCAGGAACAGAGCCACAGATTGCAGAAAATGCTGGTGTCACATGGGAGGTGGAGGCCACCAGCTGCAGATGAGGCCTGGTGCAGGGACGGGCTCACCCCTGCCAACCCAGCACAGGCAGACATGTGGCAGGGGTGTGGCCTTGTTAAAACAGGCCGTGCCCGCCCCAGGATCAGGAACAGAGCTGGTGATTTGGGGTTGGCCCAGATAAGAGTACAAACACCAGGGGAAAGGGATAAAAGGACAAATGAGGGAAAGCATGGGGTGGGGGAAGAAGGAGGGGGAGATATGGTTAGAGTGAGTGATAAGCAGCATGGCAGAGAATGAGAGCAGAGTGAAGGAGTGGAAGAAGAGGAACAACTGGCACACAGGAAGAGAGGGTGCAGGGGTGGTGGCTTAACTCATAGAAGGGTGAGGAAGGCCAACAAGCAGAGCCAGTCAGGACCCCTTCAGGCAAGCTGTGGGTTAAATGTTTACAACCCATAAGGACACGCCCCAGAGACTGCGGACAAGGTGTACACCACCTGGGTATGGGATGGCGGAATGGGTTTTACCACTACCACTGAGGTCCAAAGGGCAGCGTGTCACACCTAAAAAAACTCAAAAGCCTAGCTTAACCAATAGCGTGGCTGCACAGTGGTAGGAAAGACATGTGACTGTGCCACCAGCCAAATCATCTGGAAGTTTATTTTACTCACCTGCACCTGTACTCTGCTTGCTTAGTTTGAGTTAAGTATTGAGAGAGAGCGTATTATTTTTGTATTTAGTGATTACATGTAATTTGACAGTGGATAAATGAGTAATGAAATAATAAACAAAAATGTGCTAGTTATAAACTCTTCGATTAGCACTGATAAAAAATTGAGTGATGTGCATCCAGAAACATTTTCTGAGAGTGGCACTAACAGTCAAGTGATGTGCAGCTGGGCACGAGTTCTGAGAGTGCCACTAACAAACAACTGTTCAATATGTTGTCTACTACTCCTACAAAAAAATAAATTGGACCTGACAGTATTCTGAGGATTACATACAATTCGGTTTCATGAAGGGTGCTGATGACAAACCATTATGTTTATTTGTTATGCAGTACTTTCAAACAAGTCCATGAGACCTTCAAAGTTGAAGCAGCACTTGGAATTGAAACATATGAACTGCAGTAACAAGGCAATAGATTTCTTTATAAATAAAAAGAGAGAATTAATAGCTACATCTTCAAATTTTTCTCATGGCACTCAGTCTGAAAACCTTGTAATAGCTTCTTATGAAATATCAAAATTAATTGCTGAAACTTACCCTCACACAGTTGCCGAGAAATTAATAGTTCCAACAATGAAAATTTTAGCATCTTGAATATGTGATAAAACCAAGTAAATATGCTGACACTATCAAATAATACAATGAAGTGTAGAATTATGGAGATGGCAGACAATATCGAAGAAACTGCCGTAGGTCACTTAAAAGAGTGCAGTTTTTTTCCTTGCAAGTCGATGAAAGTACAGACATATTGGACAATGCCAATCTAATGTGTTTTGTGAGATACAATTTTGACAATACAACTCACGCAGAATTTCCAAACCTCTGACAACAAGAACAACTGAACAAATTTTTAATTTGATAAAAATTAAATCAATCAAAATGGCACTGAATGGAAGAAATGTGTAGGGCTGAGTAGCAATGAAGCTTGCGCAATGGCAGGCACACGTATTGGACATTTTCCGAAGATCAAAGCCATAGCACCAGACTGCATGAGTACATTGTAGCATTCACAGAGAAGCATTGGCCATCAAAAAATGTCATTGCTTTTAACTGCAACTATGATATGCAAGAATGCGTAAAATTTATAAACTTTATAAAATCTCGTCTGTTGAATTCAAGAATATTCTCAAACTTGTGCAAAGAAATGGAGACTGAACATGAACATCTTCTTTTACACTGCGAAGTGCAACAGTTATCAAGAGGGAATGTTTTATGAAGACTTATTGAAATGAAGGAAGAAGTTTTTATGTTCTTAGACCAATGTCCCCAAATGGCTAGAGATGTAATATTTGAATTCAAAAACAGATTTCATGATGTTAATTGGTTAATCAAGGTATCCTACCTTTGTGACATTTTTGATTTTTTGAATAATTTAAATGTGACATTACAAGGTAACAATGTGACTGTATTTAAAGTGCAAGAGAAGGTAGAAGTTTCAATTAAAAAACTCAATTTTGTGATCCCGTCATGTCAAAGCAGGGAATTAGAAAGCTTTTACAAATTACAAAAAGAGAATAATATGAGTTCCATTCCCGATGATATTTCAGCTGCTATCAAGGAACATCTGCTAGGACTGCAGACAAGTCTGAAGGAAGATTTCCCCCCAATCAACAGCAAAAAAACATGGTTAAGGAACCCTTTTACAGTTAATGTAGAATCTGAGACAGAATTACCAGATTCAGATATTGAATCTATAATTGAACTGTCAAGTGATACAGCGCTCAAAGACATCTTCAACAGAATACCACTGATGGATTTTTGGCTGTCCTGTCATCAGGAGTACCCAGTTTTAGCAGAAAAAGTGATAAAATTTCTAATGCCTTTTGTCATAACCGGTAAGTGTGAAACAGATTTTTCAACACTGGTTTTCCTAAAAAAATAAATATAGAAATCCCTTGGAAGTCGAACCGGATTTAAAAATAAAGTTATCACCTTTTTCTCCAAACCCGAAGTTTCAAGTTAATAAGAAACAGCTTCACACTTCTCATTAAGAAATGGTTTGGTTATGTAATAAATTATTTAGTTTGATTTCTTTACATTTTTGTAAGAGTAAGGAAACGGAATCCCTGATTTTAGCCACTCAAGAACAAGCCATTATAACAAATTCAATCAAGGCCAGAATCAAAAAATCTTCGGATGATGCAAAATGCAGATTGTGAAAAGAAGCTGACAAAACTGTAGATCATGTTCTCAGCTGCTGCAAAAAGATTGCCCAGACTGAGTACAGAGGCACAACTCAGTGGTCAAGATGATCCACTGGAATTTATGCAAGAATTACAACATAAGATTGGCTAAAAACTGGTGGGAACATTGTCCAGAGGAAGTAATGGAAAATGAGAAGGTCAAGATCCTGTGGGACTTTCGATTCCAAATTGACAAAGAGATGTAATTGGCACCCTGGGTACCATTCCGAAAACATTAGGGCAGAACTTGAAACATCTTCAAATTGACAAAATTATCATCTGTCAAATTCAGAAGGCAGCCCTACTGGGATCTGCACAAATACTATGTCGATACATTACAACTTCCTAGGCCTCTGGATGTGTCTCGAATTGTAATGAAAGCCAACAACCAGCTAAGAACTGGCAGCTGTGAAATCAACTAATAATAATGATAATAATAAATGAAAACAATGGTCATTCAAATTTGTTTTATTTTACTACTAAATAGGCCATACAAATTTTAGTGAGTCACGGAGGAGAGGTATTAAAATAACGGGTCCATGGGGAAAAAAAGTTTGGGAAACGCTGACTTAGAGCATCTGATTCATAGAAGGTCCCAAATGGAATTCCTGGTATCTCCAGTTAAAATAATCACATTGTAGATGTAAAAAACCACTATCTGAGATATTGGAAAGCCACTGCTGGTCAAGCAGACAATACTGACCTTAATGCCCAACATATTGAAAGTCCAATCCAAGGCAGTTTTGTGTGGTCAAAAGGGCTTGCACATAATATTTAAGTTTGATTCATAGGTCGCCCTTCCCCAAATGAGCTCAGGGCTTTTGCATGACCAAATTGTATATTTTACAAACTTTCCCAATGAGGATGACATCAAATTATTTATGCAGAAAAATAGCCTCTGGAGGCATGTGGAGTTATGCAATTCACTAGGCTGCAGATAATATCATAAATCCTAGACAGGAAGCACCACATTAGCACTCAAATTTCCTGTGACTTAACATTTATCATTGTGATTCCAGTAACACTTCCACATACTTCAACATCAACCATCTAATGGGACAGGAGGATTTAAAATATAAAATTCTAAAGCACCCACTGAGTGCTGTTAATTTCAAATTTCAAAACTAAAGAGAAAGTCTGATTAACAACTGCTGTCATTCACTAAAGCAAGCTCCCTGATATCATTATTGCATCTATTTTGATTCTACTTTTTTTGTTTAATTTAGCATGCACAGGAACAACAATGGTGACATTTTAATTTTGACTTCCTCTCTGGAATGGCAGATTAACACACATGAGAATTATTGAACAACAAAGCAAAAGGGGAGGATCATTTGATACAGTGACTATTTGATACACTCTGATATCTAAATATGAAAAAGGAAATCTGAATGGTGTATTATCATGTTTTTACTCTGAGATATTTTATTATTTAATTTCCGTTATGAAAAATCTTGTTTTATTTTGATTGAATCATTGTGTTATTACTATGGTTTATTTGCTGCTATAAGGACAAAGTTAATGAAAAAGGAAACAAAACTGCATCTCTTTTGTCCAGTATAAAAACTCAGCAATTGGGGTTAGGGAAAACTTTTGCAACCATCACAGCATGCCTCCAGTTAGGAATACCTTTTTCACTTTCTTCTTCATCTTCAAATATGAGATCCGATAGCAATGAAAGACTGCCATAAACCCAACCAGTGGTTTCTTCCACAGCACCATGTATTATTCTCAGTGGGTCAGTAGCAAGTTTATTCACAGAACGTCCTGAGGAGAAAACAGAAAGACACACAAGATTGGAAAATTAAATTAATTTGATTTTAGCAGATATAAATGATTTGTCATAATCAGAGACACCAACAGGAATAGGAGAAGCTTCCATGGAAGATTGTAACACAAGATTACTGAACCTGAATTCATTTATGAATTCACAAATTCCCTCACCTATAAATGAGAAGGGTAAGCCAATACAGTGTGCCTCTGCTCGTTGTCTGTATGCAGTGGTGGGATTCAGCCTATTCGCACCTATTCGGTAGAACCAGTAGCTAATTTTTTGTCTAGTCCAGAGAATGGTTGTAATCTCACTACTGAGTCCTTTCTGAACCGGTTGTTAAATTATTTGAATCCTACCACTGTCTGTATAGTTCTTGCCCCTTCCAGTCAGTACTGTGGTGGGATGACCAAAAACCCTATCCAGTGTTGCAGGGCCACTCTGCACCATTGCCGCTGGCCAGAAGAGCTCCTCATTGTGTTCCTCCCCTTTCCAGCCCTGTGCAACAAATGTGGCCTTCAGGAGAATTGAGGCCAGTGCTTTTCAACTTATACACACACACACCTAAGCAATGTATGCTGCAGCTTTCACTCAGGTAGTTGACATTATGAAAAAAAGGCCAGAGCTTCTAGAAGTTTAATAACTGTTTCAAAAATTTTCAAAATGCAATTTTCTCACACACCAAAGTGCTTTTTCCAAAATTCCTTTTCAACAGCTATTAAAAGCATCAGACCTCTGCCCTGTATTTGCTTTTACAGAGACATTCACAGTAGCAATATTAAGCAAGCACTATAATTCTATACTTTCATTTATTGATATTTTTAACACACAATATTTATATCCTCAAAACTGAGCGTGAATGCTTCAATATGAATTCTAAATTTAGTGACCTTTTGGTGAACAAATTTGCACTCAGATGTGCAGAGGTTTCATCTGGTGAATAACCACAGGACACATCTTGGAATTAAAATGGGCCTCAGCCCTTTTTATTATCATTAAGGCAGAAGCTGGGCAAGCAAGAGGAGCACATCCATTCAGCAGCCAGTCAGCACCCTGGCTGACCCCGGCAACAACCCCAATCCCTACTGGGAAGGACAGAGAGGTACTGGGCCACCAGGGCCCCCTAACTTCTGGGGTGTCAGGCTCGAATTACAGAGGCCTCCGTGGCATGCACCATGAGTCCGCCCCACCCCAAGCCTCTTAAGGAGGCCCCCAACCGCGGGGAGGCCCAGCACACAAGGTGCTCAGCAGTGGATCTTGCAAAACAAATATCCCAAGGAAACCTTCAACAAATGATTCCAGGAATGGAGAATCACAGCAGCACCATAAAATGTTGGGTGCGAGAGCTTTAAACTCGGGTGGAAGGAAATGGTGTGTGTGTGTGGGGGGGTGCCTCTTTCTCCTCTGATGCTTTTTTTTGGTCCATGCTCTCTGAACAAAAAATGAGAAGGCAGATTTTTATAAGACATTCCCAGAATGTTTTATTTGTGCTGCGCAGACAGGACCCATGTTAATATAAGGTTAAAATTCTGAGCCCTCTCCTCTCCCAAAGGAAAGGGCAAACTGACAAAGCTAGGGTATCATTTCTTTTGGCAAATCAGAACTCAACTTCAGTAGAACTGGTTGCAAAGTTTCTGCTGCATGCTATGAAGCTTTGTCAAGCTAGCCTATTCAAGTTCTGATATTTTAGACTGTTTTAAATATCTTATGTTTTTGTACCCTATTTATATCTTTGTATTTTTTATTATAAGCCAGTAAAGGCTTCGTTGTGGTTGTTAATATTAACACCAATAAGAGCAGCATTTTCATTCTGCCCTTTGGTCCCTTGATCATGCTAGGGAAGCTCAGATAACAGAAAAGAACAAATATTAAAGACACTTCAGCATAAGTAATAAAAATACTATATGTATACATGCACCTTTTCCTCATATACGCCACAATGAATTAAAATGAATTTACTTAAAAACAGTGAGGTGTGTTTTGCATATATTGTCTCATCGGACAGATTGAAAAACAGATATTCATCTGCTTGCTACCCCAATGGATGGTTGATGCTGTCAATAATCACACAGTTAATTATTTTGCAAATTAGGAATTTCAATTAAATTAGGAAATCCAGTTACAATCCTTCCTTAAAATGTTTTTGGTGCTTACAGCACAGAAAGAGAGAGAGATTGCATAAACACAATTTGTATATTTTGTTAGTTACATTTATACCATTCTGTATATCCCAAGAAACTCAGAGCTTACATTCTCAGGTAGTCTCTTTGAATAAACTTTTGAATACAGTATTTACTTCAGTGAAGTATGCCATCAAAACAAAAGTAGAGATCATCTTGCATTTGCAGACAATTTATAATTGTTTTCTTGGTGTATAATTTTTTTTTAAGGGACGTCATCTTACATTCAGGTCCTCTTCCTTTCAAGCGAATAGGCTAGTATGATTCATACCATTCTTTCAGTCTGATTATAATATAGATAAACTAAAGTATGTAGATTTAAAAACTTTTGGTCCAGTTTACCCACCTATTTGGAACACTGGATTTCTCAGTACTTGAAGAGTATGTTACAACATTAAGGTTTCAATTATCAAATCCTATGCACGCATGTATGAACTAACCATCCCAGTTGTTTAATTGTTTTTGAAAAGACTAAAGGGGCTTTTATAAGATATTCCCAGAATATCTTATTTGTGCTGTGCAGACAGGACCAACATTAACGTCATGCTTTGCTTTAACTGGTTTTGAACTGGATTAATTTTGTTTATTATGTGAAGTTATTGAAAACGTTGATGGTGAATATATTTTCTCTGGTTTTTTAATGCTCCCTGAAAGTTATTCTTTTTAAAGCAATCTTTAAAGCATGCCAGATATGTATGAAGTGTGAACAAAATAAAATGGGTTTCTTGCCTCTAGGGATCTCTGCTTTCCCCTTATCTGTGTCAATATCAAGTTGATGTATTCCTATGGGAACAAAAGACACAGGAAGTAAGAGTAGGAAGATGAAAGGTTAAGCTGGATATTTTTTATACCTGCCATTCTCTTGACCCATTCCCTACATTCCTACAGGCTCATGGCATTTTCCTATTGAATGTTACAGTTACAATCTTTCCCCAAACCACTAAGGCTTTTTTCCCCTTCCAATATATTTCATTGCAACGGTAACTTCTTTTTATGAATGAATCTCTAGTTTGTGATGCCAGACATAAGGGCTGTTTCACATATTACAAAAAGCTAGCATACATCCACTTCAATTGCAATGGACAAAGTTAAACTGTACTTTACAAAATATTAGGCATTTCTAAAGATGTTCTTGGTCCTGTTCTCTGCTCTGTACAATAGCTTTTATTTAGGTTCAAAGGTCTATTCAGATTCAAAGCTAGCTTTAGATGTAACAGAACTAGATTTAGCTAATGAGTACTTTGCTAGGAACACTTTGTGCATGTCATATTCTAGGCCAGTTTTCTGGGGTATATTGATAAATAGCTGAAACAAAATAGAAATTTGAGTCAGGTTAGGTCAGGGTGAGTTTTTTAAGTTTATATTTCTCAGTCAGCCAAATCTTTCATCCTTCTGAGGTTGGTAAAATGCTTGCTAAGCATAAAGTGTAGACAGAGAAGACAATGTCAAACTACCTCATAAACGTCATGATGAGACGTCCATGTGTCAGCAATGACCCAGTGCTTCCACAGGGGGCAACCTTTACCAATTTTACCTATTTCAATTCTAAGGAAATGTTCACATGTATTAAACCATTTGGCATTACATCTGATAAGACATGAGGAATGCAAAACTCCAGGCAGGACCTGGGGATCTCCTGGAGTCACAGCTCATCTCCAGACGACAGAGATCTGGCAACCTTAAATCACATTCAAAAGCCTTGTTACAAGAACTACTAAATTCATAAACAACAAATCCTTCTTTTTGTATCATGCACTTAATTCAAATTTCTTATGATATAAAATGCTACATCTTAATCCAAGGCCATTTCCGCATGGCCAAATAACAGTGTCCTAGGGATGGAAAAAACGCCCTAGGATGCTGTTTGCATAGGAGGCGCTGCTGCATCACAGCAGTGCCGTCCTGGCCCTGCCGGAGTGGCGCGAAGGCGCGCTTTAAACCTCGCTAAACCAGTGAGGTTTTTGCAAAGCGGCGCCTTCGGGCCAGCGCTGTGCGAACAGCACCGGCGTGAGGGTGCTGCTTTCAGCCCCTTCGGTGTGTGCAAGGCACTTACCTTGCGGTCCTGTTCAGCTCCGGACGGCTTGAAAGACATGCCCACACTGCCTTCTGACCCACGGGGGTTGGAGGACAGTGAGGGCATGTCTGTGCAGCTGTCTGGAGCTGAACAGGACAGCAAGGTAAGTCCCTTGCACCACACCCTGGGCGGCTCCATGTGGAGCCGCCCCTGCGGGCAGCAGTGTTGTCGGGGCTGCCCGTGCAGGGCCATGCGAGCAGTCCTGACGCCCCACCGACTTAATTTAAGCCAGTGGGACACCGCTGCCGCCGGCTGTGCAGAAACAGCCCGACTGCAAATAGAGGGTGAAGTAGTTTGGCAGCTTGACTCCCCAAGGATGACTGATTCAAGTATGAATGAGATACAGTCATTTTGAGGAATATGTAGAGAGAGCTACTTTGTGACAACCTCCAATAAAATGTTTTTTTTAAAAAAAAACCCTCGAAGAACATTTGTTGCATCGGGTCATTTGACTCATTTGTACTATATTAGAGATTGAACAAATCTGAACTGCTACATTTGTAACTGAATTTGATAGTCACACCACAAAATTCCCATTTGTTTCACGATTTGTCATGGATATTGTACTTCAAAACCTTAAATTTCAGATCCTGAAAACTGTTTTTTTTTAAGTGTCAAACTCCATCCCTAAAACTATGTATTTGCTGTTTTTAAATACCAGGATGTGGTGGCCCATGGTGGGGTTCCAAATTCTGAAACATTTTGCGCTGTTGCCATTCTTAGACTCAGACTGTATACATATATATGCAGAGACGGACCTGACTTACAGGCACACCTTTGAGAGCCCAGAGAACCAGGTAGTGCAGTTCACTGGTACATTTTGCTTGGCTACCCCGCTTCTCTGCACTGCCTGAAAACTGGACAAATCATTATAAAATTAGTTTAACTATTATTAGGACTGAGATATTCCACAGACCTGAAAGATAACTTTTGACTCCTGGATGCCTTACTCATCTATAACAAGCAGTATTTTTGTGTGACATTCAGAATTGCCAAAAGAGACATTCATAGCACATCTTACTGTGGATCAATTTGCTTTGACCCAATTAACTTCAAATGAAGCACAGGGTGTAATTGGTTTACAGAAGTGTGGTCAACCAATCGTGAGAGTGCAGCAGGCAACTTTACTCAGCTGTACCTTACACTTTCAGCATTTTGCTGTGACTGATCCACCCATTCTTCATATGGCCAGTGTGAAATTAGCTGATTGCTGCAGTCGAGCCAAGCAGAGTAGGGAGGGGATTGCCAAATTGACTAAGTGTAAAGTCCCCCCCCCCTTTTTTTGCCTGCTCTGTGTTGTCTCTGGGGGCAGAGTTAGGGTTAATTAGATAGGCCTAGTTATAAAACTGCTACAATGAGTTTGAAGGAACAGAGTCGGTTGCTCAGAATAGGTAGGGTTAATTGGCAATCACCTTGACACTCTGGAGTGATAGTGTGCAAAACAGGCCACTTCATGCCTTGTGGCTGAATGTTGTATGAAAGAGCATCCCTGGAAGGAGGCTTGCAGCATATCAAGGAAGAGGGATGAAGTTTAGCATCTTTCTGCGCATACAGCTGAGCAGGCAATGATAAGCAAGGCCAGTAAAAGTATCAGCAGAGTTTGGAGTCAAGGTGGATCTGCCCCAAAAGCAAACCAGATGAATGCCTAGTAGAGCATACCCTCAAAATTGTCATGGTGTGGGGTTTTTTTGGAAGAAACAGTGATGCAGCATCAGTCATTTAATTAAAAACTAGTTGAATCCATATTTTGTTTTTGTATCAACATGGGGGGGGTGAGGGGGTGCTGAGATGGGGTTACTAACTCCTATGTTCTGGCTGGAAATCTCCCACTATTACAATTTATCTCCGGGTGACAGATCAGTTCATCTGGAGAAAACGACCATTTTGGAAGGTGGACTCGATGGCATTATATCCCACTGAAGTCCCTTTTTTCTCCAAAACCTGCCCTCCTTAGGCTCCACCCCAAATCTCTAGGTATTGCCCAACCTGGAATTGGCAACCTTATGCTGAGTCAATGAGGGAGCAGCAGTGGGGTAGTGGTTAAGAGCAAGTGTACTCTAATCTGGAAGAACCAGCTTTGATTCCCCGCTCTGCTGCCTGAGCTGTGGAGGCTTATCTGGGGAATTCAGATTAGTCTATACACTCCAACACACACCAGCTGGGTGACCTTGGGCTAGTCACAGCTCTTCTGAGCTCTCTCAGCCCCACCCACCTCACAGGGTGTTTGTTGTGAAGCGGGAAGGGAAAGGAGATTGTAAGCCCCTTTGAGTCTCCTATAGGACAGAAAGAGGGGATATAAATCCAACTCTTCTTCTTCTTCTTTTGCAGAAATGAAAACAGCAATTTTTAAAAGTTGCTTTCCATTAGGCTATTTAATTTTTAAAAAATGATTTGCAAACTCTTTAATGCTAGAAGCCTTCTGAAGGTGACCAGGGGTAATTCAAGCAAAATCAAAATGTAATACAGTATTTAGCCCTACCTGATAAAATCCAAAATTACTCTTCTAGAGTAATGAGCTGTAAGAAAATTGTGAGTTTGCTTGGATTTTCTTTGTTAAGCACATTCAGTGGTGGCAAAAAGTTTTTGTATCTTTTAAGAATTGTTGTGAGGATTAGGCAACATTACATCTTCTTAAACCCTGTGTGGATTTGAAAACTAGTTCTCATGCTTATTACATCCAAACTGGATTAATCTAATTCTTTCTCTGTAGCTTTCCAACACTGCTGCTGTGAAAACTGCAGTTTTGGCCAAAAGTGAAAGCCAAAATTATCTTTTATACTAAAAGTCACCAGCCACATTTCCCCAACTCAAAATTATCTTCAGCTTATATTGTCCTTTACCAATAATTTTAAAAACGGGATCTTGGATCTCTTAGCAGCCTCAAGCAGAACTACTCAAAATCATGCTCAGATTTATTCAATGGGGCTTACTTCCATTAAAGTGTGTTTAGGATTGAATTGTTATGATGATGACAAGGATGACATTATGGGATTTCAGCAGTGATAAAAAAGAAAGGTATTACTGAAAATTATAAGATGAGCTGCTACAATGCACATGCAAAGTATCTTTTATATGTAAGGTACCCGATTTAGGTAAAATTAATCCTCAATAATCAGAATGGGGTGAAAGGTTTTATATATCCCCTCAGAACCTCAAAAGATGAATTTATCATAGCCAGTGAATCATAAACAGTTAATTATAAACAGTTAAGATGCATGATGATTTAAGCGTGCTGTGTTTCTTTTCATATCATAGTATTGTTATTGTTTATGGAGTTATGGACAAATCTGTAATTTCTGTTTTGCTAGTATCAAAAGTCCAGGGCTGCTGGGGTGAGTGGAGTAAGTATTCAAAATTCCCTGAGCTCAAGTTGCTCTGGGTCCAGTGGTGAAGCCACCAGGGGGCGGGGGTGCACCACACATCGAGCGCATGGATTTGGGTCACATGGGGGGCACAAAATTTCCCCCAGCCCCTCCCCTTTCCCCATGCCCCCCGCTCACCTGCCCACCCACGGTGCCCCCCCCACTTACTTTAGGAAACCGAGCAAGCCGGAGAACAGTCTTGCCTGTGTGGGAACTACATTTCCCAGGAGACCCTGGGAAATGTATTTCCCACCAGAACAGGAAGGCCTGTTCTCCAGCCTGCTTGGTTTCCTAAAGTAAGTGTGGGGGGGCGCTGCAGGGGGCGGGTGGGTGTGATTTCCCCCCCTTATGGCACTCCCCCTGCAGCGCCCCCCCCCCACAGTTACTTTAGGAAACTGAGCAGGCTAGAGAACAGGCCTTCCTGTTCTGGTGGGAACTACATTTCCCAGGGCCTCATGGGAAATGTAGTTCCCACACAGGCAGGCCTGTTCTCCAGCCTGCTTGGTTTCCTAAAGTAAGTGGGGGGGCGCCGTGGATGGTGGGCGTGATTTCCCCCCACAGCGTCCCCCTGAGGCACCCCCCCACACACTTATTTTAGGAAACTGAACAGGCTGGAGAACAGGCCTGCCTGTGTGGGAACTACATTTCCCAGGATACCTGGGAAATGTAATTCCCACCAGAACAGGCCTCCAGCCTGCTCGGTTTCCTAAAGTAAGTGGTGGTGGTGGTGGTGGTGGTGGTGGTGGGCGTGGGCGTGGGCATGGTGGGCGTGGTGGGTGTGATTTCCCCCCCACAGCGCCCCCCCTGAGGCGCCCCCACATACACTTACTTTAGGAAAATGAGCAGGCTGGAGAACAGGCCTGCCTGTGTGGGAACTACATTTCCCAGGATTCCCTGGGAAATATAGTTCCCACCAGAACAGGCCTCCAGCCTGCTCAGTTTCCTAAAGAAAATGGTGGTGGTGGTGGTGGTGGTGGTGGGTGCCACAAGGGGATGC
The DNA here is from genome assembly GCF_021028975.2 of Sphaerodactylus townsendi. Lineage (NCBI taxonomy): Eukaryota > Metazoa > Chordata > Lepidosauria > Squamata > Sphaerodactylidae > Sphaerodactylus > Sphaerodactylus townsendi. The sequence goes on along the minus strand of NC_059425.1, from coordinate 114,580,371 downwards.
CACGGGGGGGGGGGGTGGCATGAAAAAGCCAGAGTGTGCACCGGGTGCACTCTGGCCCAGCTATGCCTCTGTCTGGGTCTCACCTGCTTTATTTTGCTTTCCTTAGAGAACATGGCAGCATGTATAGTGGTACTCGGCTTAGACTGAATTCATGGCTTCAAAGGCAAGCCTCTTTAGGAATCCATTTTTTTCTCACTCAATGTGCTTCACTTGAAATTAAATGAACAAGGGAATTTCCTAGTCAGTAAAAGGCAGTTTCATACAATCTCTCTTGTTCTGTGTGGCATGTTTTAACTGTATGTTTCCTTAAGAGTTACATGGGAAAAAAATTGGGCAGGCAGAGGAAATTTTTAACAATGGTCCTGTGATAGATCTTTGGAGGCACGGAAAGCAACTGTTTTTCAGTTTAGTTTCAAGTGCTCCCTCAAAACATTTTTCATTTAAGCCTTTAAGTCCTGGCTGTAACTGACAGCTATACAAAACCCTTCAAAGATTGATTTTTAATGCTTTGGAGCCTGGAGGTCAAGGGGAGCTGTGGAACACCTAGGCTTCTCTGATTAAGTTTACAGAAGTTCCCTAACATCAATACGCTAATGCTAAGCAGAACCCATTCAGAAATCCTTGGATGCAAGATAGTCATAACCCATGTGACTAGTAACAGTTTGGCTTTGTCCCAAACCTCACCTGCAGTCACCTGAGCTGGAGACTTGAGGGCTTAAACAGAACATATAAAAAACAAGCTTCAGCTGAAGTGGTTATGATTAAAAGCCAATCCAGACAAGGCCTTGGAAAATGTATTTTCCCTTTCTGTACAAGAACTGTGGGTACACCTAGAACAGAGGTCCCCAACATGTGCCTGTGGGTGTGATGGCACGCTCTGACATCTCTCCTGGTGCCTGCCTGGTGTTTTTAGAAAGTGGGTTTGGCCAGGTGGAGCTTTTGCCCAGCAATGGTTCCGATTGAGCACTGGAGATTTGATTGGCTTTATGGACTTTTTAAAACATTGCTTTGACAGTAGCTTGACAGCACAGCACAAGGATATTCACTTTTTGACCGAAAGAAATCTGTAGCAGCCATTTTGTGGATGGCTGCACCTCCTGCAGCAGGCATTTTATGTCTGTGCCCATTACAATGTATAAGAATTCCAAAAGTGTCCTCAGGCTCAAAAACAGTGGTGGGATTCAGCAGGTTTGCACCACTTCGGCAGAACCGGTTGTTAAAATGGTGCTTGTAAACAACCAGTTGTTCAATTATTTGAATCCAACCACCAGAACCGGTTGTTAAATAGTTTGAATCCCACCACTGCTCAAAAAGTCTGGGAACCCCTACCCTAGTTCAAATTAGGACTGGGGGATTTTAACAGTCCCCTGCTCATATTATTTTCTTCACCTCAGAAGTATCTTCAGTGCTAGGATTGGGAAATTCTGGAAATTTGGAGGTGGAGCCTTGGAAGTGTAGAGTTTGGGGTGGGAATGCACCTCATTGGGGAGTAACACCATGGATTCTATCCTCTCAAACAGCCATTTTTTTCTGGGAGAACTGATCTCTGTAGTCTGGAGATCAGTTATACTTCTGGGATATCTCTAGGTATCACTGGGCAATTTTGCCCAGTGATGATATTAATAAAATAGCAAGCTGAATATTCTCCCCAATAAGGCAAATAGTAGTTAAAAGCAAGGGAAAATAGTATGGCAGTAGTTATTCCCCTCTGGTCTGCCCCAATCTACATGGATTTTTCAGCATCACATCTGGTTTGACCTATGCTTTAGCCTCAGCCAAGAGGTTTCCTGCTCCTAATACTTGCAGATGTCTGTGGTGATCCCCAAGGGCTGAATCAGAGACTGCACAGTTCTCCTAAGCACTAAAAAAATGGACCTTTGAAGCCTTTAAGAAATTTTATATTTTTCCCTCTGAGCTTTCTTGTTTTCCAGAACTTGGGAGAAAAGCAAAGAAACAATAGCAATTCTGCTGTTATTTGCTTAGCAGTTTGATGATAGGTTTCCCCTTATTGACCATGCAAATCAAATTTCAAAAAAGTTCATCTCTAATTAGTTATCATTGTGCAGCATAGAAGTGGCTAAAAGATTGGTCTGCACAAATTACCTTTTCACTTTGTTTCCTGCTCTTTATGACAGTACTGTGGGTTAAACTTTAGTCTTCAGTTCAGTTCTGCATTTGTGAAATAATTATGAGAGTCATATCGTAACTGTTTTAGATGAATTGCAAAGATTTGTTTAATAATTGATGTTTTCCATTTATATGTGAAGATAGCAATATACTGAGTGCAATTAAAATATTTACAAACATGGGCAGATTGATGCACATGGATTTTAAAAATGCAGACAGGTTTAAAATGATCTGTCTAATAACAGGCTATTGTATGTGAATACTTTTACACTGATTTTGTCAGATCTGAAATATATTAAAAATCTTCATTACAGAGAGTACTCAACACATTTTAGTACAGCATTTGTGCCTACATCAAGAGAATATGATACTTTGATGAATATTTTTATAGGGCTTACATCATTCCTAGTCTTTATTTATTTATTTTATTTATTTATTATTTCGATTTTTATACCGCCCTGTCCCCGAGGGGCAGGGCGGTATAAAAGAGAAAGTAGACAGTATATGTCTACTTATAAGAAAGTAGACAGTATATGTCATAAGAACTTTTTAAAATTAATAGAGAGGCTGACAAAACTTATCAGGCCCACTGACCATTATGCCTTCCTTTTGGTCCAGATGGGAATCAAAGACACTGCAAGACATAGCTTTTAGGATGTCACAAGGGGTTATGAGGTAGGGTAAGAAGTTGAAAGATCTGGATCTCATTTTGTCATTTTGTCAGTACTCCCAGTTGAAGGACATAATCCATGGAAGGTGAGAAGAATATTGGAGATAAACAGCTGGTTTCACAGATGGTTCTGTTGAGAATGTTTGACTTCTTGGACCATAGTCTGTGGTTTCATGAAGATAGATGTCTGCCAAGGGATGGGTTGCACCTCACAGCTATTGGCAGAAAGATTTTTGCTAAGAGGATCACAAACCTGGTCTGGAAGGCTTTAAACTGAGCTTTTTTGTGGGAAGACAGTATTCTTGAAGGCAGGAATTCATCAAGTGCTGGACATAATCGTCCACATGTTATAGAAAAAACAGAGCAAACTGTCCAAGAACCCAATATGTTTAGCCTGAAGAAGAGAAGGTTAATGGGTGACATGATAACCATGTTTAAATATTTGAAGGGATGTCATATTGAAGAGGAAGCAAGCTTGTTTTCTGTTCCAGAGACTAGCACAAGGAGTAATGGATTCAAACTGTGAGAAAAGTGATTCCACCTAAACATTAGGAAGAACATCCTGAGGGTTAGAGCTGTTTGACAGTGGAATACACTGCCTTAGAGTGTGGTAGACTCTCCTTCCTGGAGATTTTTAGCAGAGGCTGAATGGAGTGTTTTGTGTGTTTCTGCATGCCAGGGGTTGGACTGGATGCCCTTGTGATCTCTTTCAACTCTATGATTCTTTATTGTTTATTGATTGTCCCATCCTTTTGATTGTATTGACTCACTCTGTGTAATCTGTCTTGAGTCCAAGTGAGAAAAGTGGACTATAAATAACACAAATAAAATAAATAAATATACCATTCACTACAAGAAATTCTAGTTTAACTGACTAACAGCAAACAATAATTGCTTAATTTATCATCAGGCCAAATGCCGCATTTCTGAATATGCTGGCCCATCTGTTTTTACTACTTGCCTGAGAGGAAAACAGTGTTTTCAGCTATTCAGCAGAGCATAATAAATAACAATGGGCTACATTTGGCTTTCTTTGTGGCCCACCAGACCTAAATCAAACCAGCTCCCTTTTGTCTGCTTTAATTAACATTTGTCTCACAAACTATATGGAATTTTTACTATATTTAATACAATTCCACTATCAGTGGACAGTGAGTATTCTCAGATTTACTGAACTTCATATATGCAAGGCATATCTGCATGCTGCTATTGGCATTTCAGTGCAACAAATACTAAAGCCTGATCTAGTAGGTGATCACAGTATAAAGCATTAGATTTACTTAACTTTTTTCACACTTCCTTCTTTCATTATATTGCTATCAAGTATGAAATAATACTTTCATGTTAAACTATATGCATTTTGGCTACATTCCTTGTGTAAGGTAAGTAGTAGTCACTGGCGTAATGCCCATTGGGCAAGGAGGGCAGCTGCCCAGGGCATCACCTTGTGGGGGGCATCAAAATGCTGGGTTCGTTTTGGGGTATTTTAGTGGTTTTCCATTTTTGGCCTGCAGGGGGCGCAGTTTTTAGGCTAGCGGCACCAAAATTTCAGCGTATCATCAGAAGACTGTCCTTATGCTACCCCCCATGTTTGGTGAGGTTTGGTTCAGGGAGTTCAAAGTTATGGACTCCCAAAGGGGGTGCCCCTATCCCCCATTGTTTCCAATGGGAGCTAATAGGAGATGGGGGCTACAGTTTTGAGGGTCCATAACTTTGGCCCCCCTGAACCAAACTGCACCAAACTTGGGGGATATCATTAGGGCAGTCTCCTGATGAGACCCTGAAAGTTTTGAGACTGTGCCTTCAGAAATGTGCCCCCCACAGCCTGCAACTCCCATTGACAGCAATGCAGTAAACTCAATGCAGAACAAAGATTCTTGGGCAAATTTCTAGGATGTTCCTGCAGGGGGTGCATTTTTGGATGTATTGGCACCAGAATTTCAGGGTATCATCTGGAGATGATGGCACCCCCCAAGTTTGGTGCAGTTTGGTTCAGGGGGGCCAAAGTTATGGACCCTCAAAACTGTAGCCCCCATCTCCTATTAGCTCCCATTGGAAACAATGGGGGATGGGGCACCCCCTTTGGGAGTCCATAACTTTGGACTCCTTGAACCAAACCTCACCAGACGTGGGGAGTAGCATAAGGACAGTATCCTGATGATATGCTGAAATTTTGGTGCTGATATGTCTAAAAATTCACCCCCTGCAGGCACCAATGTCCTGGTGCAAAAAAAATTTGGTCGTGGTAGAGTGGCCGCCCATGGGGGGGGGGGCATCCAACTCAGGTTTTTCCCAGGGCTACAGTTTGCCCAGGGCTGCCTCGTTACGCCCCTGGTAGTAGTTATTGCAGGACACTTCTTGCCCTCAGCCTCCACCTTCCCGCTGCTGCCCAGAGCAGCAAAGTAAGTAAAAGGGGAGGGATCATGCCCATCGTGCCAATGTCATAATGTTACACTTGTGGACTATTCCACTGTGTATAGTATGCTGCTGTAGACTGTAGCACTGTACATAGATAAATGCTGCTGTTTGTATTATCCTACTGTATAATTTCTGCATTGTGTATCATATGTTAATACTTATGCTTTATTTCAACTTTTTCTTCAATTTCTTGGATTTCTGAAATTCTAATTCAATTACACTGCTTACTGGGATGGCCCATCCTGTTGATTGTATTGCATAATCTGTCTTGAATCTCAGTGATAAAGACAGACTATGAATGACATGAATAAATAAATAAATATCTGGTTACATAACCAGAAGTGTCATCACAGTGTTGCAATGATGCTCTAGCAGTCATTGAAATCTCTATGGTAAAACCATGGAGGCAACACTGTAAAGTCGCTTCTGGTTATGCTAGCTGAAGTGATGTTAAGACCTTTCATGGGTTGCCAACCAATTGCAACCAATTGCAAGGATAAAATATGCAGCATGGTGTAGTGGTTAAGAGCAGAGGTGTAGTGTTTAAGAGCAGAGGGATTCTAATCTGGAGAACCGGGTTTGATTCCCCAGTCCTCCACCTGAATGGCAGAGGCTTATCTGGTGAACCAGATGTGTTTCTGCACTCCTACATTCCTGCTGGGTGACCTTGGGCTAGTCACAGTTCTTCAGAGCTCTCTCAGTCCCACTTACCTCACAGGGTATCTGTTGTGGGGAGAGGAAGGGAAAGGAGCTTGTAAGCCACCTTGAGTCTCCTTTCAGGAGAGAAAGATGGGGTATAAATCCAGACTCTTCTTCCTCAGTACAGGAGGAAAGCAGGGTAAAATTGCTTTATTGAATGTGTGGACAATGAAGCACAAGGCCACACTTCCAAAGGTATGCCTGATGGTGCCCAACAAGAAATCTTTTTACCCCCTTTAAAACCACTATCCTTTCCATTAATGGAACTCATCTGGTTGTTTTTTTTAATTGACTAGGGATTAGCACAGTGCATGTGTGGCGTGAACTACAACATGAGAAACTGTACACTATATACTGTACATGCTACTTAGGATCCAAGCCACACAGTACTATTCTAAGCAGAATTGTACCCTCCTAAGTCCATTGAACTCAGTGGCACTGGGTATAATTAGATGCCAAAACTAATGTTAAAAGAAGATTAATTTTTGTTACTCTTACAATTTTACTTTGGAAACCCATAAACTCCTTCTTCACATATTGCTACTAGAAACAGAACACCTTATCTAAGTTTGTACAAAAAGAATCTTTAGCTTGGTTTAGATCACTGACACTTTTCCAGATGCCTGCCAAATGCTTTTTTTTTAAAGGATGGGGCTTAGGGTTGCCAACCTGCAGGTGGTGTCTGGAGATCTCCTGGTACTACAACTGGTTCCCCAGGCAACAGCAATCAATTCACCTAGGGAAGATGGCTCCTTTGAAAGGTAAACCCTGTGGTATTATGCACCATTGAAGTCCCTCGCCTCCCCAAACCCCACCCTCCTCAGGATCCATTCTCTATGGCCTGTTCTGCACCGGCCTGTGAAGTGGGCCTGCAAAGCGGCGACACACCAGCATACATTATGCTGGTGGAGCCCCGGGACCGTTCACACACTCCTGTGTGGGCAATCCTAGACCTGACGGAGCCTGCGGAGGCACCTTCGCATGGAGGTGCCTTCATTCTGTTAGTAAACTTACCTTTTCTTCCCTGCGCAGCTCCGCAGAGATGAGGGGACATGCCCCCGTGGCCATGTCAATGCCTCAGAGGGAAGGCATGTCCCCTTGTCTCTGTGGAGCTGTGTGATTGGCTGTGAAGATTAAAATAATGTTGTTTTCAGCTACGGCCACCATCACAATGTTGGTTTTAGTCTCTCTCACACCTCTTTCCCAAGATATCTTTATTAAAAATCACCCCACTTTCCCCCTTGGATTTCATCCATGTGTGTGGCTCCACCCCTGTGCTTACCACCCTGTGTCCAAATTCCAAAGGTGCCCACAGACTCAAAAAGTTTGGAGACCCCTGTTTTAGACTCTAGTGCAGTGATTATGTCCAGTTCTAAATACCATTTAGCAACATTTCTGCCTTTTGACCAATAGACCTGAGAAATGAAAACTCAGGCCGTTTCCACACGACCAAAAACAGCTCCCTAGGGACAGCAAAAACACTGCAGTTGTCGCTCTGGCCATGGAGGCATGTCTCCTTGCCTCCACAGAGGCTGTGCTGTGCAGAAAAGACCATAGTATTTCAAAACAGATACTTTGGAGATAGCAAGTTTTTTTCTTGGTTCACAGGAAAAGCGCCCAACAGTGTCTACCATGGGGCTAGGCAACCTCTGGCATGCATGCCAAATAGGTATTCCAGATCAAGGGCAACAGAATTGAATAGACATGGATTATACTTGTCCTTGGTTCTCAGATCTGCCCAGCTACAAGTCACCTCAGATCAGAGGCAAGTCCCTAAGGCACTGTTGAAGCTTGGCTTGCTCCCAGCGTGTCCGGCTAAATGCAAAATTTATCTCCTGTCACCTTTTATATGTGGTGCACTAACATTTCTTCAACTAGAAGGTGTTGAGTTTTGGTTTCGGAACTCAAGCTTTCTTCCCATGGCATACCTTAATGCTTGCCTTATGTTACATATCATATTTGAGTCTTACCTGCCAATGTTTTGTAATCCACCAAATCAAACATGACAATAGCCACAGCTGACCAGGTAACGATCAGGGCAACAACAAGTAGCCATGCTGCTGGCGAGCTGAATGTTGTCACAAAGTCTTCTGAAACTGACTTCTTGGACACTTTCATGTGTGGCATGGGGACAGTTCCATTCTTGCTGTCTATCACTGTAGTGGTAGATACAGGTCCTAAGAAATAACAGAGACAAAGTAAATGTTTTCGCCATTGTACTTGCCAACATTAAAGTAATGCTGTTCTAAAACTGCAGCATTGATGAAAACTTAAGGCATAACAGCTTACAACAAAGTTTAAAACAAGTAATAAAAATACAGTAACAAAAACTGCAACTACACAATCTCCTGACTTCTACAGGAAGATATGCCTTTCCCCAAGAGCTGGTGAACTGATTGGTTTGCAGATCTAGCTTCATACTTCCTTCTTCAGTGTCTTAACTCCTTAACTGCTAATGTTGCCTGGAGATTTTCAGGGTGGAGTCTGGAAAGAATGTGGAAAAGAGGGACTTCAGCATAATACAATGCTGTAGAGCCCATTCCCCAAAGCAGTCATTTTCTCCAGGCAAATTGATCTCTATTGTCTAGAAATCAACTATAATAGTGGGAGATTTCCAAGTGCCACCTGGAGACTGGCAATCCTATTAACTGCCCTCCTGGTTCCTTATATATTTATATTACAAAAAGTCAATGGCATATCTAGGGAGCCAGAGGGGCAGACGAACCAGGTGCCACATTCACGCCCCCTCCCCCCTCCTTCCCCAGAAGCAAGGAGTGACTGCCTTCAGGAAACGGCGCCCTCCTTCTCTTCTCAGGCTTCCCGAAGAGAGGTTCCAGCCTGGCCCCCATCCTGGTCACAACAACTAGAGGCTACGAAGCAAAGTGCTCGGCTGTTTTGCTAGCACTTTCCCTTTTCTCTGATTTAGCTGAACTTGAGGCATCTTAGAAGCTGGAGCAAAAGTGGTCACTGACTGGTGGACTCAGGTAGAGCAGAACCCCCCCACGCCATCTGAGGCACAGTAGCTGTAGGCAGATTGCCACTCTGCTCCACTTGACCTGAGTGGGCACACAAAAGGACTTGGAGCACTCTGCAGAAGAACCCTCCACCCACACTGCCAGCAACTTTGCTTAACAGATGACAAGAAAATGCAGGTGCCTTTTCACTGGCTGTGGACACATTGCAAGAGATAGACTTGTCCTGCTCAGGTCCCAAGTAGCTTTAACATGTCAAAGCAAAAAAGTGCCACAGCCTCTTTCCTGCCCAGCCAGTCTGAAGAAATGGGTGTGATGTTTACAACTTCATGACCTTCTTAAGGTTCCTGTTGAGCATGAGTATGTGTGCAGCTGGAGGGGTGCGGTACCCAGGCTGAGTTTTGGGCTGGGGGGAGCACAGCAGCAGGGTGAGCCCCTGGCTGGGTGCCAAGGGTAGCCCCAGGTGCCATTTTATCTAGGTATGCCCCTGCAAGAAGTAGAGAAATTGATCATTCAGTCCCCAGAATCTGGACAGCTATATCTCTGATGATAACAAGATCTCTGACAAATGGAGCTTGGACTCTTGGAAGCCCATACCTTGAAACTTTTGTTAGTGTCTAAGATGCTACTGGACTTAAATTTAGCTCATTCACTGCAGACCAACACAGCTGCCCTCTGAAACAATCTCCTGATCCCTGCCACTCTGTTGGGCTGTGCTTGTATTGTTGGCTCCTGGCAAAGTAGCAATGGAGTCCTGCCATAACCAGAACACTGCCAACTAGCAGGCAACTGACTGTCCTCCCAGTGGCTCTGGTTCTACCCCTAAATCCTTAAGAAAAACAAAGTAAGATGAGCCAATATGACAATTTCAGACAAGTCACTGCCACCTGTTTACTGACTAAATAAGAGGTACATTTTAAACCTCAAACTACTTAGCATAATTTCTTTTTTAGCAGTTGTGAACCTCATACACTGCACACAGCTCAAGTGAGTAATTGCAGTCTCCAATTTCACTATCTAATATTTCATGTTACTAAAATTAAACTCCCACAAAGTAAGGGTAAGCTAAAATAGGGGAAGACATTTTATCCTGTGAAAAGAGCCCTTTTTCTCAACCGTATAGCTTTTTAGCAATATTTTATGTGAGGCGCAACCTCCTCAAAAATTTCTGGCATTGGCCAGTAGTAACAGTGCCCCATTGCAAGCCTCTTCACAGTTCCAATTGGCTGAAGTTTTGATTTTTTTTTCAAATTGGGTTTAGTCTGTCAGCAACAGTGAGACCATGCAATCAGTAGAGATGTGTACCTGGATAATAATGAATATTATCCAAGCATATTCTTTAATACAATTAATAGAATTAAACCAGCTGTTATTTCCAATATTTCACAGCAATCAGAAACATTCTGATCTGACTATTATTCTGATGCCCTGTTTGCTTTCAGTTTCCCAGACAGAAGGAGCAGCATCAGCATGAAGAGAGAATGACTCAGTAGATACCCTGTTTCCCCGAAAATAAGACATCCCCTGAAATTAAGATGTAGTAGAGGTTTTGCTGAAGTGCTAAATATAACGCATCCCCTGAAAGTAAGACGTAGCAAAGTTTTTGTTTGGAAGCATGCCCGTCGACCAGAGCATGCAGCTGTGGAACGGAAAAATAAGACATCCCCTGAAAATAAGACATAGTGCATCTTTGGGAGCAAAGTTTGCAACATTCCTGCTGAACAAGATCATCATGGTAAACCTTTCTATGGACAGTATATAACGGCCCCAGAATCAACTGGGCCATAATTGTGACAGGGGGCAGGGCACATGGTGAGCTCCAGAGCAGTGAGAATGTGTGCCCTGGGTCGGCTGTGTGGCTGAGCCACACCCCGCCTGATTGTGTGATGCACATGAGTGTTAGGGGTGCAGCACGCTCCCTACATATTAGGCAACACGCAGTTGCTTCGGCCTTCTTCAACGCCTGGAGCAAACTGACCCACCCTCCCTCCCTATTTTGGGCATGGTTTTGTACTGCTCAGTTTGTTGCAGCCTTGGTGGTTTGGGCAGAGGAATGCATCTTTAGGGGGGGGAGGCA